>NC_032000.1:4487297-4603591 GCF_001879085.1 Nicotiana attenuata | reverse complement strand
TATATATATATATATATATATATATATATATATATATATATATATATATATATATATATATATATATATATATATTTGAATATTCATTTGACAAAATTTTAAAAATCATCGTTTTCTTTTACATCGTGGGTGAAAAAAAAAAAGATACGTTAGGCACGTTTCTTGGTCACATCACTCCCATTTTGAACAGATTTTATTATTCAAATCAACGTCTACATCCTATAGCTTGTACGTTAACTCCTGTTTCATTAGGCAAATTGGTTTTACTTAGTGGAGTAGAAGGAACTGGGTGATGTCATTTAATAGGAGAAAGGACCGGATTGAAAAGGTAATTTTAAAACCAACTTAAAAGTGTGACCTTGCAATTTGAAAATTTTCGGAAGTCCCGCCCACTTATTAATCATCCAAAACTCCCTCCTATAGGTCTAACTGTAGTCTATAAAAGCCCCCCATTTCAATTTCAGATCACTCATCATTCAATCAATCAAATCAAATCAATCCTTTCATATTCTCTCTCTCCGTTCTTATTCTCTTTCACGTTGCTGCTATGGTTCGTGCAGGTAACGCTAAGAGGGCTAGTGTTCGAAAATTGAAGAGGTATGGAGAATTGATGAAAATGCTAGCAACATTTAGTGAATCTTCCTCATCCTCTAAATCTAAGGGAAAGAAAAAAGGAAAGGAGAAGGCTGATGCCAAAGAGAGAATTGTGATTGAGATTGAAACAATTGAGGCGTGGGTGATGGGAGAAACAGTTATCAATGTGGAGATTGAGAAGGACATCACTGTCTTGATTGAAATATCAAGGATATATGGTCGACTTAGAGGAATTATAAAAGTCCGACGATGAAATGACGCCTTAAAAACCACCATCCGACAAAAGGCTAGGGAAGGAGTGTTAAACATGAAGTAATTTTAGTTGAATAAAAGTTTACTCCTGGTTATAGTTAAATTTCTAGATTTGAAAATAATTTAAGATTATAAATTTTAAATTTTTTTAAATATTTCATTTGACAAAATTTAAAAAATCATCGTTTTCTTTTACGTCATGGCAATTGAAAAAATAGATACGTTAGGCACGTTCCTTGGTCACATCACTCCCATTTTGAACAGATTATACTATTCAAATCGACATCTACATCCTATAGCTTGTACGTTAACTCTGTTTCATTAGGCAAATTGGTTTTACTTAGTGGAGTAGAAAGAATTGGGTGATGTCATTTAATAGGAGAAAGAATCAGATGAAAAAGGTAATTTGAAACCAACTTAAAAAGTGTGATTTTGGAATTTGAAAATAGTCGAAAACCCCACCCACTTATTAATCAGTCAAAAATATTTTCGAAACAATTGTTTACGTATGATATAGGCCATCACCATTCACCTAGCAACCAATATAATTAATCCTCATCAACTAATGCTGGTTAATTAGTGTCATAATCCATTTTAAAATTTAGATTAAGTAGACTCAATATGTTCCACGCACTCCCTAAAAGAGTTGTACGAAACTCAGAAAAGCTTGTTGCTAGTGATGAACGAATACGTATATACACATGAGGCGATCTTAAGTAATAGGATGAAGTAAAGCTATATCCAGTGTTCAAACTGATGAAGATAAAGTCTTAATTAATGTACTATTTGATATCCAAACAAGCAAGGATATAAATAGAGTCTAATCTAATATCTAACTGATTTAGAATAAGGATTTTTTCATTCCTATACACTATTAAAAACTTTATTACTTATAGAACATGATCTAGCCAAATTGTGTAACCCAAACTAGAGAAGATCAAAGATGGAGTCGGGCCCGGCTCTAATAAGGCTTGTGAGGCCCCAATTTTTATTTTTATTTTTTTTTTTTGGGGGGGGGGGTTGGGGGGTAGGGGAGGGGGGGTGTGTGTGGTGGCATTTTATAGAATAATAGGTTTATAGGTATTTAAACATAATAAAATTTACCAACAAGGGTTGTGGCGGAGTGGTAAGTACTCCTTCATCCTTAACCAGAGGTCTCGAGTTCGAGCCCCTGGTTATGGAGTCGCCTTTGTTAGGGAGCACTTTACCCCCCAATGTGGGACTTTCCGGTGCGAATCCGGATTTAGTCGGGCCCCAATGTGGGTACGGGACACCGGATGGGAAACCAAAAAAAAAAAAAAAATTTAGTACTTTAGTATAAAAGTAGACTTTCTCATATAAAAGGAAAGAATTTTTTTAGGTATGTAAATAAAGTAACCGTTTGACTTATTTAAAAATGAATAGTACAAATATTTTTTTCTAGTATGTGTATCATAATTGATTTGACAAGAAAAATAGTATAAGTAGGAGATACTATATACTCAATCAAATAAAAAGGTTTAATTCTTTTTCTAATATTTATATTGCTTACAGAATAGTGTTAACGGTTCCTATAATAGTAAGATCAACAATGTCTCAAAAAAGAATAAATAGATTGGCTATATTATCAATTTAGAAACTAGTTTCATTTCCATATGATGGTCACTCCTTTCTCGTTAAAAAACTATTGGAAGAAATCGATTGTAAAAAAATTATTAACAACTTTACATCTCAAAAAGTGAGAAAAATTGACTTCAAATTGTTCGAGTTTAGATTCCACAATAATTTATTTGATTTGGTGGTTTCAAAATTTATTATATGTACTTATTTAATAAAAAAATTTAACAAATTCAATAGATGTGTAACAACCCGAATCGGTTGTTTTGAGCATTTGCATTTCGCTCGCCAGTTCTCGGGCATGACTAGCCTCGTATTATGTATTATGACTTATGTGAATTGTCGGTTTTGGTTTTCAGGTTATCTGGAATTTGATTGGAAGTATGATTCTCGGTTAGAAGCTTTATATTTGAAAGGTTTGACCAAGTTTTGACTTTTTAGTATTCGATTTCGGATGTGAATTTCGATGGTTCAGTTAGCTCTGTTAGGTGATTTTGGACTTAGGAGCGCGTTTGGAATGTAGTTTGGAGGTCTGTGGTAGAATTAAGCTAGAATTGGCGAAATTGAAAATTTGGTGATTCCCGGGCAGCAGTGGAAAATTTGATATCGGAGTCAGAATGGAGTTCAGAGAGTCGGAGTAGGTTCGTAGTATCATTTGTGAGGTGTGTGCAAAATTTGAGGTAATTCGGACAAGGTTTGGTAGGTTTCGGCATCGTTTGCGGAACTTGGAAGTTTAGAAGTTCTTAGGCTTGAATCCAAGGTTAATTTGGTATTTTGATGTTGTTTTGAGATTTCCGAGGGTTCGTCCAAGTTCGTATATTGATATATAACTTGTTGGTGCCTTTGGTTGAGGTTCCGGAAGCCTCAGGCGTGTTTCGGGTGAGTTTTGAGTAAGTCCGGGCATTCCTGGAACTCTGATATTGTTCTGGTGCCTTGAAAATGCGGACCTCGGCAAAATTTCGCGGACCGCGGAAGGGGGGACGCGGACCGCATAATTTTGGTCGCAGCCTCGCTCCAGGGAAGTTTCGCAGATTCTCTGGTCCGACTTCGGAAGCCTATATCTTTTGATCTACAAGGAATTTTGAGATGATCTTCGTGTCTAGTTTCCAGAAAGATAAAGAAGTCATTATTTGGACATCTGTAGAAAATGTTATGGCCAAAATACTAAAGCCTGGCAGTGCAGTCACCTAAAAGTGCGGCCGCACAATTTTTTTCGCGACCGCAGGGCCTGGGAGGCGCGGCCGCTCTTGGAAATTCGCGGACCGCGGTGAGGAAGTTCAGAAAACACTATATAAACGAGGTTTAGGGTTTTATTTCACATCTTGGACCTTGGGAGCTCGGTTTGAGGCGAATTTTTGGGAGTTTTTCAAGGAAATCATCTGGGTAAGTAATTCTAACTCAGTTTTAGCTAATATTCATGAATATATCATTGAATTCATCATTCGATTCATGATTTGGGATGGAATTTAGGAAAAATTGGTGGAGTTTCATAAAACAGATTTTTGGGAATTGAAAGCCTATTTGAGGTCGAATTTGAGTGAAACTAGTATGTTTAGTCTTATAATTGAATAGGTTGTCGGATTTTGCGACTTTTGTCGGATTTCGAGACGTGGGCCCAGGCCCGGCTTTTGAGTTGACTTTTTGACTTTTCGCCCAAAGCTTAGCATTTTCTTATGGGATTGATTCCTTTAGCTCGTGTTAATTGTAAATCGAATTGTTTGTGGCTAGATTCGAGGCATTTGGAGGCCGGTTCGAGAGGCAAGGGCATCGCGGATTAGGGATTTGTCTGGTTTGAGGTAAGTAATGATTTTAAATCTCGTCCTGAGGGTATGAAACCTCGGATTTTACATCGTTTCACTATGGTGAGGTGACACATATGCTAGGTGATGAGCGTGTGGGCGTGCACCGTTGGGGATTGTGACTCGGTCCGTCCCGTAGCAACTATAAAGTTGCGTATTTGACTGAAAACTATTTAATACTTATGTGTATTAGAAAGAACTTCTATAATTTGGGCTGAATGCCATATTTGGGCCTCGTGCCAAAGCTGTTTGGACCCTTAGGGGCCTTTTCTTATTATTTTCTCACTGTTTTGACTTAAAAATCTATACTCAGCTATGCTATGTTACTGATTTCATAACTCAGTCTTTATTACCCGTTTTGATGCATATAAAATGATATTTTGGGCCGAGCACCCTGTTTTTACTAACAGCCCAAGTGGCTTGAGAGGTTTATGACTGAGTGAGGCCGAGGGCCTATTTTTGTGAGAATATTTATGGGATCGGGCTGCATGCCGCATCATGTTGTTATTGACTCATCTGAGTGAGGCCGAGTGCCTGACTGTGAGATATTGAGACTATGGCACGTGACTTGTCCATGCAGCACGTGAGTTGTCCGTGCGAATTCTGATATATGATTATGAGAGGACCAGGGCCTGATTGATTATGCCACGAGGTGGCTTGTTATAGCGCTTGGGTAGTAGGAGCCCCTCCGGAGTCTGCACACCCCAGTGAGCGCAGGCACCCTGAGTGAGTGTCATGATGTTTTGCCCGAGGGGCTGTTCTTGATTCATGTTGTGACCGGAGGCTATTTACGAGTGACTGTGAGGTTTGCCTGAGGGGCTGATTCTGAATGATGTTATACCCGAGGGGCGGTTTATGATTCATGTTGCCCGAGGGCTGTATACGAGCTATGTTTGCCCGAGGGGCTGTTAATGATTTTCATCACTTTTACTCTAAATTGAATTGAGCCTCTACTGAAACTGTCGAAAAGCATCTTCAAATGATCTGGATTTTAAACGAGATGATTTGACTCATATACTGATTTGAAAACATGTGGTATTTACTGAGATTTAATTATGTGGATTTTATGTGTTTCGTACTGCTCAGTCTTTATTTACCTTTATTACTTACTGAGTTGGCGTACTCCAATTACTCCGTGCACCTTGTGTGCAGATCCAGGGGTTGCTGAACATATTGCTCAGTCTTTATTTACCTTTATTATTTACTGAGTTGGCGTACTCACATTACTCCATGCACCTTGTGTGCAGATCCAGGGGTTGCTGAACGTGCTAGCGAGCGTTGATTTTTCATCCGTCGCAGATGTTTTGGAGTTGGCAAGGTAGCTGCATGGCGATCGCAGCCTTGCTCTTCTCCCTCCTATCCTCCTATAGATATTATTAGCTGATTTCCAGACTGTATTAGTCTTAGCATTTCGGACAATTTTTAGTAGATGCTCATGACTTGTGACACCCCGATGTCGGACTTTTCTTTCCGCACTTTGTTATTCAGACTTACATTATGAAGTTTTATTAATTAATAGCTTAAAGAAATCTTTATTTTGATATATCGGGTTGTTTGATAAATGAGTTGGCTTGCCTAGTTCCACGTTAGGCACTATCACGACTTGGTGAATTTGGATCGTGACAAAATGTCGAGGCAAAAATATTCGGTTCAATTGAATCCGTAACTTCACTTCTCTGTTTAAATGCTTCTAAGAAAATGACAGTCTCAGAGGTCTATATAGCAGCTCAATTCACTGGGATTTGCCTGTTATTATCAGTTATCACATAAATTAGAACCCCTTTCTCTTTCACTGGTTTAAGTAACTTCATAACATTGGGACCCTACCTTATTTTTTGTTTTTTTATCACTTCTTTTAGAACATAGGGTTATTTTTTAACGGCAGGATTCTTTTGGAATCTCATTTGGTTTATATCGCAATTCTAGGTGAGTTTAGTGAAGATTCAAAGTTGATTTTGATTGGAAACCATTAGAAACTCCATTAACAGTTATTAAAAAGTTTCTAACACTTTGAATTCGAAAACCGACTTTTGGAAAATTAGTATTTTTTGATTGGCTATTGTTGAAATTATTGGAAATATCCTTTGAAACTTATATCAAAATTTTAAAATGAATTATGACACTAATTAACCAGCATTAATTGATGGTAATTATAGCCTGTTTGGCCAAGCTGCAAAAATCAGCTTATTTTGAGAAGTGCTTTTTTTCAAAAGTGCTTTTCTCAAAAGTACTTTTGGTGAGAAGCAGTTTGTGTTTGGCTAATTAGTTTGAAAAGCACTTCTGAGCAGCAATTCGTGTTTGGTCAAGCTTTAAAAAACTGTTTCTAAGTGTATTTTTTTCAAAAGTGCTTCTCAAAATAGTGTTTTTGAAGAGAAGATACTTTTTTCTGTTTCTCCAAAACTGCTTCTGCTTCTCCTCAAAAGCACTTTTTTTCCTCCCAAAAGCTTGGCCAAACACCTCAATTTTTGGCCAAAAGTGCTTTTGGCAAAAAACAAAAAAGCACTTTTGGCCAAAAAGAAGCTTGGCCAAACAGGCTATTAATCATTTTGGTTGCCATCAGAACGTAGTAGGTGAATGGTGATGCCCTAATAGTACCAATGATTAAATATTGTTAGGGACTTTGTTCGCACACCCAACAATCCCTCCTCTCGAACTAAGTTCCACGTGGCCCAGTACCATGATTCACGTGGGTTAATTTTCGAGATTCGCTGTGTGCCACCCACATTGTAAGAGTATTATGGTAATCGAAGCCCGCAACTAGCACTAGCCCAAATACACTCTTAACATGATGTGACCCGTACGGTTTTCCCAAAAGGCCTCACTCTGTTAAGAGATCCCTAAACCTTATATCTAGACTCCAAATCTTTTTAGCTACCAATGGGAGACTTTGTTCACACACTCAATAAATATATATCATACGACTCCTTTTTTCCCCCTCTCTCCTCTGTTTTTTCTTTCTCTTTGTTTTTACTTTCCAATCTATTAGGGAAATTACATAAAAACCAATAACATGCAATTTCTGATAGCAAGCATGCCCCTAACCTACAAAAGATGGCAAGCAACATAAAACTATAAAATTACACTAAGAGTATGTACAGTTAGTGTGCATAAGTTAAGGATATGAAGTTTTGAGGGTACACGAAATTCTTCTCTAAGAACCCAAACATATTAAGAAACATATTAAATATATTAAGGATCAGCATTCATTTCTTCTTAAATATTCATAGATGAGTCTACGAAAAAAGGGGTGAGATAGTAAATCTTATCGTTTCTTCAAAAAGCATCCAAGCAAATTATTACAGGGCTATAGCCTATATACAATATCCAAATATATATACACAAATTTCTAGACTTGGCAAGTTTACCTCGAAAAATATGTATATCAGATCATAAAAAACTAAATCCGCCTAAGCAAAATTATGACAAACACTTCCAATTTACAGCTGGGGCATTACCAGCAGCAAGCAAGGATAATCTAATTAAGTTCATCTCCTTTGTCGTTACAGATTAAGTTGGTTCACGAGGACGTGCAGCCCAGAGTGAACTCAGAGCACGAAGACGTTGAAGATACTCCCCGAAAGCAAGTAAGCCTCTAGCTGCTTGGCGTGTTGTCAAAATAATGGACATTTGCTGTAGTGTTTGTTGGCGTAAGTGGTCCGCCTGTTTATTAATCAAGCAACACCATATGTTAAATCATTCAAGAATGTATCAAGACGCGTATAGAGTCACTGGAATCAGACACTTCTTTTATGTTATACTTGTTCAACGTACACATCAGTTTCTTTCAGAATTATAAACATGTATAAAACTTGATCTTTGACGATATTGAATGACCATAGAGCGTTGATGTAGAGAACGAAATTGACAGTATGGTGCATGATAACGAAAGTAACACAAACCTGGTTAACAAAGCTTTCCAATGCTTCTAAATTTTCCATAGAAGAAACCATTTGGGAACTGTAACTTCCAGCTCCTGTGGTCATATTTAGGATGCTCTGGGCCAGAGTCTGCTGAAGTTTATCCATTCCCTGTGTGAGAGCATCTTCTGCTTGCTGGCAACAGTGTCGCAGATTACAGACTTTAATGATTTGCTGATCGGTCAAAGGCTCGAGTTGTGGCATCACTACCTGTTAAGTTGATTTATAATTAGAAATCTCGCAATTCATTAAATGTTCTGCATGCAGAATGAAAGAAAGAAAAACATAATCATGATTTCAGTACTAATTTTAGATTTGTAGGTCTTAGTCTAGCAGCGCGTAAGTTTGGATGAGGCTACCAAGAAATTTATACTGTAGAGTATCAGCATTTACAAATAGTGCTTATTTGATCATGTACCATTAATTTGAAAAGTGCACAGATATGTGATGGCAACGAAACAATAAGGCTATTCGTGCTCCTTCAGTCAAGGATTTACGATATGCCTTTTTGTTCACGATCATTACTGTTGCAAACCAAGGTGACCCTGAGTTTACTTGAGATTCAGTAGTTCAGTTTCAGTAAAATACCTCAATGGATGCTATAGTGATTCACCAAGAATATAGCATCCTAAAAGGAGAATTGTTTGTCATGCGACAGACAACATATATAAACATAGCTGCAGCACCGGATGAAAGTTGCCACAGAAAATCAGTAGAGGAAATCAATAAGTTAAAATATATTTTAGGCTATTTGACTAGTTTTAGATGTAAAAATGATCCGTACATAAGATAGGAAGGCGCCTAGTTTCAGGAAATTTATGTATGAAAGACGCTAGCAGAAACTCATAAGCAGCAAGTGATGGTAAAATACTTTAAAAAAGAAAAGCAGTAAAAATGCACCAGGGACTACATTTATGAGATCTGATGGCTTGAATCCTCCAATCCAGAGGAAAAAGCGCTCCACGGATGTTCTCCACATCCCAGACATTAAGTAAAATACATCAGCCTTGGCGGCGTCAGCTTTCATCCGGAAGAGATTGAAATAGTGGCTTAAGACATTTTCTACCAGCAACTGAAGCTCCATTTCGCTTACAGGAGACTGCAAAATACTCCGCAATTCTGTATTCTTTTTTTGTTGCTCTTCAACCCAATGGCTGTATTCCATCTCAAATGCAGCTATTCCTGCATAGGGCATCATAACTTAGTAACAAAATCAAGGAGAGTATAAGCACTTCTGCAGAAAGTCAAACGAAGGTCCTTCGAAACAGGTGATTAACTAGCTAACAATACATCAAAGTGGGCTATTATTCTACTCCAATAGCATGGGAATTATCAGCTAAGATTTTGATGGAACAATGAAAAAATATGCACATTTGGAAATGTCGACATCTGTTAAACAGCTTCCTACAGAGTAAAGGCACATAAATGTTCAAGAAAAAAGTTTTAAACTCTGCACCTATAAACTGTTCTCTTAATATTAACATGAGAATCTCGGAGATTAAAATAAACAATGGGCAGTGAGGAAAGAAAACGTGGAATTTTCCATAGTTTAAACGTCAAATTGGTAGATGATCACTTAACACAGATTAGTACTTAAGCTAATGATGCATAAATTATTGAGTGACAATTCCTCTATCCCCATACCTGGATTAATTGTTCCGAGTAGCCCCATATTGGCATTTGAACCTAGCATGTACAGTCCCTACAATAAGCAATTTCGTAATGTCAAAGGACATGATGAAAACCAAAAGGAGAGCACAGATATATGTTTTTATTAGTATGAAATATGCAAGAGATGATGTCCCTGACCTGCTGTCTAGCTCTCTCGAGCTCTAACTCAAGTTGGGCCAACTTCAAACGGCTTGTTTCCAGCTGCTGAACATAAGCCTGTGAATACGGCAAAGAAAGGAAACAAGAAAAACTTTATGAATTATGACTATAAGTTTCCTAAACATCCACAGCTGCAACGAATTTTATGACTCAAATTTTCTTTACCTTTTTCCGCATACGACTTTTACGCGCAGCTTCACGATTTTGTGCTAAACGTCGTTGTACCTGTCATTCAATATGAAGATATATTTAGACTTTCCACATCAGAGGTAACTCTTTCTACTTATCATTTGGATAAATTTGCATAAAATGCAGAAGTGCTTTGCTTAAGGATGGTTCATTCGGAGTTTTCAATAATTTCAATAGGATATAAACCCAAAACCCCACCTTTTCTGAAGTACTCCTCGGTGCTTGATTATCCCCAGAGCCAGAGGGCATATGTTGTTCACCAGACGTATATCCCGACTATAGTAACCAGAGGAAGATATCAGCCCAGAGGAAGATATCAGCCTGAAAACTATAATAGCTAGAATTTTATAAACCAGAACAAGGATATATGTTGCCTTACCTTGTCATCTGGCCTGTCGTTTGGCTGTGAAACCAGACATGGATCAGCGCTAGGCATAATGTCACCTCTAAATGCGTCTTCCCACACGCTCATCTGGTGAAACGGTTCATATATACCCATCCTTCTTGTGGGGGCAAATTGAGTTGTTGGAGAAGTCATGTTCATGGCCTGAATTCAAGAACAGAAAAAATAAATGTGATGCGGCTTTGAGATTACGTAGGAGAAAGCTGCAGATCTACGGCGGAATAGCCAAGCCTAGGAACTTAAGTCAAATATCATCGGAGGAAAAACAAAGAGCTATATATAACGAGATTGGGGAGATACAAGAGACACTTTCCAAATTACATTGGACC
This sequence comes from Nicotiana attenuata, assembly GCF_001879085.1. NCBI lineage: Eukaryota > Viridiplantae > Streptophyta > Magnoliopsida > Solanales > Solanaceae > Nicotiana > Nicotiana attenuata. The sequence goes on along the minus strand of NC_032000.1, from coordinate 4,592,682 downwards.
AAAGAGGCAACAGAAGACAGAAGATTAAGTCATCAGCATGCAGCAACTCTAACAATGAAAAGTTCCATGTTCTTGAAAGGATAAACTTTCTACTATGAATCTATGACATATTAAAATTAAGTTTCTGCATCTAATGAATTTAATTTCATGCAGCATATACTAATGAAAACAATATTGCATAAACCAATTTGACCTTTTAAGGTGGAAGTATAACATTGGCACTTTTATTTGGAAAAAGAACAGAAAGGAACACCTAGACCTTTTTTTTTTTTTTAAAGAAACCATGGATTACTTCTCTCTCAATCCCCATCCCACCCACTGAAATGGAAAGGAAAACCAAGGTAGGAAAAGAAAAGATGGATTCCAATAAGGAATTAAATCAAAAGAGGAACATGGAAATCAACAAAACTAATCAACTGACGGATAAATTGAATTAGCCTATGCATATGACTACTAGGAATATTCTTTTTCACTCACACACCACATACATAATCTTGGTCACAGGAATGTGGCAAAAATCAATAATTAAAGAAGTGGAATTACAGAGTGGATTATCAATATTGTTATCATAGTTCATAACGGACCGTAAATCTTAGAATATGATGCATAAACAAATTTAAAATATGGCCTCAATTCTCCCAGACATGAAATAAGTGAATACATAGAAAGAAATGTCACAACATGTAAGCACAATTGTAACTTTGCAATTTCTCATACTGTCCCTTAGTAACATGGCTGAAGCATAAGAAAGTATATGCATAAACATTACATGACTATGTTTCTTTGTTGGTTGTCCAATATGTTAGATTTTACCAAGTAAAACAGAAGCAAAACAAAATATCAAGAAATTGAGCAAGAAAAACAAAAGACCAACCTGTTCATCAGCAGCAAACTAGCTAGTTCTTGGTTATTTGAAGAAACCTTAATTCAAACTAAAAAGCTAAAAAGAATCAATGCTTAAAGAATCCCTCCTTATGGCTTGAAAGAATGGAAGTTTGTGTATTTAGAGGCAAATTTAATCATCCCCACCTGGATAAAAAGGCAGAGAAGCAATTGACAAAAGAAATACAACTAGTTTTTTAAAAGATTTTGAAGTACTAAAGAAGTTGACTGTCTTTCTGGTATGCTTTCTGTCAACTGTTGATGCTTTTATATCATTATACAAATATGTACACACACAAAGACCTAGGAAATTAAAACATACACACTCACATAGTTATATATATATATATACTCATGATTAAGAATGAGTTTACTGTATAGTATACAGAGTTTTGGGAATGCAAAACAACTTGATTCGATTATGGGTCGTTTGGTAGGATTAAGAATAGTATTGAATAAGGTGTATTAGTAATGTTGGGTTTAATGATGCTATGTTTAGTTATGCAGAGATTAGTTCTTATTCACTGTTTGGTTAGGCGTATTTAAAATAGTATGCATTGCGTAGGCATGTATACATGCTTATCTATGTATTAAAAACCAGAGTATTACTAAAGTCATGGGTTGCTATGTATTAATTATACATAGGATAATATCAAATAGGGCAAATAGCCAATACATATATTAGTTATACATAAGTTAAAAAATACTACCAAACAAGGAATTAATAATACTAACGTCGCTAATACATGTATTATCTTCCCCTGATACATCTTACCAAAGGACCCTTAAGTGCTTAACTGACCTACCAACCTAGAGTCTGCACCACCCATAGCCATGGCATATTTTTTTATTTGTTACGGTTTATTCATTGAGTATTTGAAATTTACGGGTTAATATAACTTTACGCTGATAAGGCTTATTATAAGAAGAATGAACATTCTACAAAATATTTTTTGTTCTCAAGATTCGAACCCGAAATTTCTACTACTAGAAAATAGCTATTTTCCAACAGCCAAAACGGTCAGAAAGTGGTCACAAAATGCTAATTTTCGACTATATTCCGACCGAAAAGTCGTAGTCGCAAAATAGCTGGTCTGACGGACTTGGTCACAAAAGTGAAGGCGGGAGATTTGGCGCGCTGTTTTCCCACTATCTTTGTCAGAATACTAGTCAAATTTCCTTCTCTTTTTGTTGTAAAAGTAATAAAAATGCAATCTTTTTCCCACTACTGCGGTCGCAAAAGTAGTCATATTAGCGACTACTTCAATGTCAGTCGCAAATTTCGGTCGCAAATTAATGTTTTTCTAGTAGTGAATTCCGCGAAAAAATTCTAATTATCTCACCATACTCCTTAGTGATGGCAACACCTGTTTCAATGGGCCATCCCCATGACTCATTCAGGTTAATGCCGTTTTCTTTTTATCTTTAGTGATTTTTATAATGTGGAAAAGGAGAAATGACATTTGGCTTGTTGGCATCCTCCAAGTCTTTTCAAAGGAGATTACACTATTAGGGTTTGTGGCATAACACTGTTTGTCTTTAAACATTTAGTTGCAGGGTGGATTCGCCTCTCGACCTACGAGTTCATGTGAATACGGAAGATTTTTTTTCAAACAATGTAAATGCATTCGAAAAATTTACTAAATATTTATAAATGTTTGAATGTGAACCCAGTTACGTATTATTGAAAATTTACACGAGACCGTTACAGAAACCCATAAACATTAAATCTTGGATCTGCCTCTGTTTAGTTGTACGCTGAGAATTATGTTTATATAGATTTATAAAGTAGATGGTCGTATCTGCTAACCAAGTGTAACGTGTTATCATAAAGTGTATACATTACTCATGGAGTTCCATATAGATTTCCAAGAATTCTAACTACTATTATTAAACTTTGATTGATACATATACAAACGATTAGTTTTACTAAAAAAAATTATATAAGAATATAAAGCTTAATACGAAATCTTGATGTTTCGTTAACTATTTTTACATGTTATTTTATTGACTTGCTTGGTGTAGATTAGCACCCGTCCTTATACGTAGATATCAACTTTACGTGACAATATTTGAGACGTTATTTTTATGTGTTCATTTTACTTGCTTTTGATATAATATTATTTTAAATAATAAAGTTGCTACATGCTAGGTAATTGGCCAACAAGTTCATCAATTACACCATATACCTAACACAGAATCGTGTGCATATCCAATAAATTAAAATAGCATAAAGACATCAGATGATGAGGTAAAAAGATTAAAGATTTCTTGTACAACAACTAGAGATTTAAGCAAAGTGATGGTGAGGTGTTGCAACATAATAAATTAAAGGTGTAACTAACTTTGTTACCTTTACCTAAAAGAAGAAAAAGGAAGACAAAATAACGAATATCTTTCGGTATAGTAACATGTCAAATGTTACTAAAAGTTTTATCTCTGACATTCTGTTCCTAAGATTACAAAAAAAGATAAGAAAATGGCAATTTATTGGGGATAATTACTAGATTAATGTTATTGGATTAGGGAGCTAACGTGTAACTTTTTTAATAATCCCACTTGTGTAAAACTAACGTGTAACTAAAGGACACAAAAGCAAAGGCAAAATAAGGTGGACTTAGACAGCATAAAATCAGAGATGTCTTTGATTTAGTATTTTAAAATTCTTCTTTCAGTCTAATCCATGTTTAATTTTTTATTATCTTAACCGAAAAGAAGGTCACATTCCAACATGGTGATTACCTGTCTCCCCTATTATTTACTCCAGAATTGCTTTTCTCCTTTTAAATTCTATATTAGTGCTTCTTTACAGAGGAAAAAAAACACTATTGCAATGTTTTCCTTTCACCGCCCCAAGAGCAAGATGGGGAGTTTTTGGCGGGAGGAGACGAGGGTCTATCGGAAACAGTCTCTCTATCTTAGTGTAGGGATAAAGTCTGCGTACACACCATCCTCCCCAGACCCCACTAATAGGATTATACTGGGTTGTTGTTGTTGTTGTATATAGTAGCAAAAAGAAATAATACAATTCCTGTTTATTTATGAGGCGCTAATCCTACTCTAAAGCAAGAATAACAAGATTATCAAACAACTTTATAACTCTTTTCAAGAGCTTTTTAAGTCCTATATATACCATATTATTGTGTGTATTACAAATGCGTAGGACGAAAATAGCAACCATTATAGTACAATGGAACTATTATATTCATATATAAGTTAATCATGGTTAAGTGACATGTATTTATTTTTATATTAATTTACAATTTCTAAAAATTAAATTATTTAATTTGGTATAAATACGGAGTGCGAATAAAATATTTTTAATTGAACTACTGTATTTTCTAGAACTGATTCTCTCGGGCCAAATTTGATGGGTGAAATAATATGCAACGTCTTTGCCTATCACGTACTGCAGTCAAAGTTAAGATTATGACTTGTCTTTCAACAGAGAATGCTGAAAACTATGACCGTCTGGAAAAGGAAATATAGAATCTTGAACAGGAATTGCTAATTTGCAAGTAGGCTTTGAATATTGACTTCCAATAGAACAGTGTAATCTTAATCTATACTTTTTATTTTCTATATAAGTTTTTTCATTCTTTTTCAATTAATTTGTTTTCTTTAAATGACTTACTTTTATCTGAGTGTCGTTCAAATGAGGTGAATATAGTGATCTGTGTCTAGTTAAAGGTTGGCTTAGAATATTCTTGATAACTTTAATTTTTTTTTTATGGAACTACACTAGATATATTAGGCCACTTGGAACTAGGAAAATAATTAGTTTCAACTAGGAGTATGTTACATTATTGATCCATCTTTATTGGAACTCTTTCTTCCTCTTTGGATCTCTTTTTCTTTTTCCTCCTAATTCCCTTTCTTTCTTTGTCATTTTCCTTCTCCTCTAAGGCACTAACTTAATTATTTCAATTATTGTGAAACGTCCTCTTTACATACTTTACTTCAATTAATTGTTTTTGCAGGCACCACTTCTTGCATGGGCATTTCATTCACTCCTGTGGCTACTTCCTCCCATCCCCACCACCAAAAGAAAAAAATAAAACGAAAAGTTCAAAAGTGCTCTCTTTGTGTCATTTTATACGAGACTTTGACTGGACACAACATTTAAGAAAAAAAAAAAAAAAGATTTTTTCACATTGTAATAGACATGTCATGGTATTTCTTATAATATAGCTGTAAAATCATGTCACTAAAGGTATACTACTGAAAAGTTAAAAAGTTAAATTGTTGTTATACAAATAGAAATGTGTTTTTTTTTTGGGGATTGATTAAAGGTATCATTACGGTGATAGCCGGCATTCATTATTTACTTTTCCTAGTCGATATACATAAACTATACACCGATTATGCATGATTATACATATATTATATATTATGCATATATTATACATCTACCAAGTAATTTTACTTTTAGTAGTTGGGTGGACGACCATTTAGGTTAATTTTTTTTATATTAAAAATAAAAGTATGTCATATAAAATAGGATAAAGTGAGATATTTCATGGAGTACGAGTGAAGTTTCCTTGTTTCTTGCTCGTGTTAATATAAAACTTTAAAATGGGAATGCGAAATGGAACTTTAATTTAAGTTGGAAAATGAAATGATTCTTTTAACTTTGATATGGACTTAAGAAGACCCCATGATTGGTAATGTAGACCAAAATGTAACTACAAACAGTTTATTTTGTCCCTTGACAATGGTGACTCTTCCTATGCGAGAAGGTCACGTAATTAAGTGCGGATCCATTAGCTAGCTTTTAAAGCCAGTTATCCAAGCTTTTGGAAAGACTATATTTGAATGATGAAAGCACATATGATCAATATTGTTTCTTTCCATGGTCCAAAAAGTCACTGATAATGATCCTCCACCAATCATTATAAATTCGTGAAATTATTTGTGTGCATAATTGTAGTTTTAGTTTTTTTTATTTATTTAAAAAAGTACCCGGTGAATCTAGTTAAGATTACTTTTTTTTTATCTGTTGGAAAATATGGTCATGATTGAGATTTTACGTAGCTGATCTCAACTTGTTAGATTTCACTTAAAAACGGGTACTATTAAATTTCAGCTGGCACATCGCCGACACCCATTTTTGTGCTCAAGGCTTGGTATCCACGCTCCTTTCAGAGATAGGCTCAATTATTCAAGAAAAATATCCCGTTTTAAGATTTTCACTCTGCGCCAAGGGAAGTAACTGTTATATTTAAGTGAAGAAAGGTAAAAACACGGGTCCATCATCCCCGAATTTTGAAGGTTGCAATTGGCCAAAGGGTTAGTTCCAAACAGATTTTTCGACCATCAAAAAGAGGAAGAAAAAAAAAAGATGGTCATGCTACACATTGAGAATGTTGAATGGAAATCTAGAAAATAGTGCTTTCCAATAGTCCAAAAAGAAATATGGAAAAATATATATATATTAAGAGGGAGTACCAAAAGTTATTATACTAAAGTTATTTTGTTTTCACGATGTAAGGATCCCATTCGAGTTACCCAATTAGACAAAACTAATATGAGAAATCTATTTGTTTAGAAGCACTCAACGTGTTGTATGATAATTAATAGAAGTAGTGATGCTACTCATTATACGTCAAGATATGGCACGTATAGCCTTCTATACCCTAAAAATATAAGTTTTAAAATTCTGGGCTCTTTTGGCGTAATAGCATTCTCAAAAGGAGCTTTGATGTAAAGTTTTTTTGCATCAGATTAGCAACAACATGTCAAAAGAAAAGGGAAAGAAAGATAGCAAAGATAAGGGTTAAAAGGAGAAAAAGAAGAAATGCCAAGAATTGTCATGTCTGAATAAAATACACAGTGCTTAATATCATTGAGTAATGCATTATCTTTATTTTTCTTTTTCGGTTTTACAATATCAATTTGCTTTTCTGGGCTGCATGATCTCCACTCAAAGAGTTGGCCAATATGTGTTCATAATAGAGGATATATAGAAGAAAACTGACTGTTCAGTGAAATATCCTGTAAGAGCAAAATGGACTATATATATAACATATAGTACAACAGTTGAGTCCAAAACAGTTTAAATAATAGCAAAAGATTATGGGAAATTAAGAAAAATTAATCAATAACTAAAGCCACATATTATGGTGGAAAGTTTTCGATATAAACAAAAGTTTTAGTTGCCATCACATTCCATCAACTAGATTTAGTGTTCCCCCAGATGTTTGTATATACATATTTTCTCTTTTTAGAATCTTTGCATCTTCATAAGCTTGTCTCTACTGAAAAATAAAGCATTTAATTACTAAAGAACATATAAAAAAGGGATGAAGGAAATCGTTATCTTTTTAATTTTTTAATTTCTTTACTTATTATTTATATATTTCTCTAATTTAAGTCACATACACTGATAGTGTAAAGTATATTATCAATGCAATATGGTATATTACTTTATTATGCTTATTCGAGAAATAATTACATGTTATACATTAATTTAATATGGTGCAAGGAAAAAAAATATATTTTCAATGCATAGAACTTAATTTATACTCCTTCTTTCTCTATTTATGTGTCATACTTTTCTTTAAATTTGTACCAAAAAGTCATATCTTCTTATTTAGAAATAATTTTATCTTACGCTTTCTATTTTACTCTTAATGAGATGATTTATAATCACACAAATATTTATAGTTTTTTAGACATAAAATTTCTAACTTTTTTTCTTAAACTTGTGATAAGTCAAACACCGCCATATAAATTAAAATGGTGAGAGTATATCTTTATGGTGGAGCATATTCCTTTTTTCCTGTAATCTTGCTTTCACTTTAACTGAACTTCCCACATTCAACGCTAACAAGATTTCGGTTAAAAGATAACATGAGGAAGGAAGAGCAAATAGTTAACTTGCTCGGCTTGTAAACGCCAAGATGAAAAGCAACGAATCTTTTTGGGGAAAGTTGGTAAAAGATAGGTACTTCTTGTATTAGGGTAGGAGGGATTTTCTCTTTCTGGCTTTTTCACAACTTAGGTTTAGATACGTGAAATATATATATGTAGAAAGTAAGATATTCCTAAGATCCTCATTACGCCTTCAATATATGGTTTAAAAAAAACCTTAAAGTAGGTCTGCTAGCTTCTGGACGATAGATAAACTGTTTAGTTTGGTGTAAATATTGGGTGCGAGTAAGTATATTTATCCTTCGTTAGTTAATGGATTTAAGATATATACATATGAATAGTATAAAAAAATTACTCTATCATAGTACTTTTACTTGTTATAGCAAATTAGTTATCATGTTTAATTATCGACTTACAAGTTATTTCTTGTTATAGAGATTTACTTGTTATTACTTATGGCACGACCTAAAAATCACTGGTCGTGATGGCACCTAACTCGATTCGTCAGTAAGCCAACTAACAGAAAATACAATCCAAATGAGATTATAGGAAAAGCGAAGAATTATCTAACTATTTACAAATTGACCCAAGAACTGGTAATACGAATCATGAGCTTCTAACACTTGGAATTAACAAAGCTGATACAAATAATTACACGATCTGTTTGAAATTTACATAACAGGTTAGCAAAACCTAAGCTACCAAGGACAAGTGGCAGCTATATCCGGAATGCACGAACATCTTCAGAGTCAGCTCCTGATATCACCAGCAGCTCCGCTCCAAAAGAAAAACTACACGCAAGGTGCATAAATGTAGTATGAGTACAACCGACCCCATGTACCTAGTAAGTATCTTGTCTAACCTCGTCGGAGTAGTGACGAGGCTTTTTAGTTAAAAGATACTCACTGATAAAACCTGCACCGTAAATCAGCAATAGAACTATATAATAGAGAAGAATACATGAAACAAATACGCAAACCAATAACTGAGTGCTAGCAGAGATCATAATTTAGCATCTTCCAATACCTCGATCAATCCTTTCCTTAGAACGAAACCAATAAACCACGACAGTCACTTCATAACTTTCACAGCATGAGGAATATACTCAAATATCAAGTCAATTACAAGGCAACACCCTTCGAGCTTTTATCTCATCCTCACCCAATATACGTATAACAGAACCAACCAGATGACAGAAATACCGATAACAGGAATTACAAAGGAGGAAATACGCAAGTAGCAGTAAGGAACGAGGATATATATGTGGGCAACAGTAACAGACTAGGCGGAAGGCAAGTGAGTAATGACAACAATTGGAGGACAAGGAATACCAACTTCAACTAACTAGCATGGTGGAGGCCTAGATACAGGTGTAACAAATAAGAAGGAAATACATGATGTTTACAAGTTAACAAGTAGAGGCATGAATGACTAACATAGAAAAAGGGCTTGTACTAAAGTGCAACAGAACAAATACGACATGGGTGTAACTATAACAGCAGGAAGTAGGCATGGTATTTGCAAGTTAAACAAGTAGAAGACATAGGCAACATAACAACAATTGAGATAGAGATCAAGGACAGGACAATAACAACAAGTCACACAAGATGACCTGCACAGAAACACCCATCGTGGCATGAACTGGTGATAACATAAATGAAATGGTACGACATCACCCTTCTTGCTTTTACTCTCAAATGAAATAGCACGGCATCACCCTTACTGCTTTTACTCTCAATAATATGCACGGCACCACACTTTGTTCTTTTACTCTCTATAATATGGCACGACATCACCCTTCGTACTTTTACTCTCAGTGATATGGCAAAGCATCACCCTTTGTGCTTTACACTCTCCCTCACATGATAATGTATATATAATGGCACGGTATCACCCTTCGTGCTTTACACTCTTCCTTACCAAGAATATAGATATATCAATGACAAATAAGGAAGGAAGCATAAATAACGTCAAGGAGAGTGTTTAAACGAATATTCCAAACAAATCCCAACCACAACTTTCCAAGACAACAATAATCCAATAAAACCTCAAGAACCGTATTATTCAATTACTTCAACAAATCTCACGAATGATCACAACACAAGTATAGAGTCTAGTATCTCAAGAATATTTGCTTTAGCAAAGTATTAATGACTACGCATAGTGATGACCGAATTAGACACGTCAATGTATTCCCAGAAATTCATCAAATTTGATCAAGTTATAATAAGCTAAGACTTGATTTCTAACATTTAATACTATGTTCTTAGTATCTAGGAGTCAAGTAAGGCATGAAGCAAGAAGGTCACGTAATTCTTCAAGACACAACTATAACATAATCTACTCCCGCGCATGATTAACCTTGGCACATATATATGCACTCGTCACCTCATATATGTATCACCCCGGCATGTAGCAAACAATGTCAAATATTAGGAAAAATTCCCTCAACAAAGTTAGGCAAGACACTTACCTCAATTCGGCTAACTCAATATTCAATTTAGCTTTTTCTTTTACAAATTCACCTTTGCTCGTCTCAATCTAGCCAAAGACGACTTGAATACATCATAATGCAAGAGAAAATAATTTCAATTAGTAAAGTTATGATTTTTATGCAATTTCTAAAAAGTCAACAAAAGTCAAAACCCGGGTCCAAGGGTAGGTCTTGACTTCCCATAGCCTAACGAGTCCAAATACGTGTTTTATTTTCAAATACAAGTCCTATTTGACTCTCAAAACCCAAATTTTCATATTTCAAAACTTTGACAAATCCCCAAATTTTCCCTAGATTTCTCATGAATTTGATGTTAAATCTTATGTATAATCATGAAATGTAGTTGAGAATTGATTAGAGGTATTTACCCAATGATTTGGTATGAAAATCCCTTCACAAAATTGCATCCCATTGAAGCTAGGGTTCAAAATATAACAAAATGAAGCTAAGTCTCGGAATTCTCAGCTATATTCGGTTGCAGATATTGCATTTGTGACATGGGGTTCGCAAATATGAACCCTGCAAATGCGAACAACTCATCGCAAAAGCGATGTTTTGAAATCTCTGATGCCTTCGCAAATGCGAACACTGGTCCTTCGCAAAAATGACTATTTGGTCGTAAAGGCTAACTAGTCCAGCCTAGGCCTTTATCGCAAATACGATACTGAGTCCGCAAATGCGAACTCATCTGGCTTCGCAAGAGCAAAAAATTTTTTGCAAATGCGAATCCTTTCCCAACAGCCCAGCTTCGCAACTGCGATAGTCGCATTTGCGACAAAAAATCGCAAATGCGATGACACCAGTACCAACACTCAAATATTATGAAAAATCATTCCGAAACCAATCTGAAACTCACTCGAGCCCCCTGAGGCTCCAACCCAACCATGCACTCAAGTCCAGAAACACAACATGAACTTGCTCGCGCGATCAAATTATCAAAATAATCTCTAAAACCACGAATCGGACGCCAAATGCATGAAGATCAAAATAAACTTTAAGAACTTCTAGAATCGCAACCAAGCGTCCGAACCATATCAAATCAACTCCAAATGGCGCCAAATTTAGCAGACAAGTTCTGTATGAAGAAATGAACCTACTCAAGGCTTCAAATCATGCATAACAACTTCGAAGCTACGAATCGCACCTCAAGTCAAAATCAATGAACATTGAAACTTCAACTTTTACGACCAATGCCGAAACCTATCAAATCACGTCCAATTGACCTCAAATTTTGTACACAAGTCACATTTGCCAATACAGACCTACTCCAACTTCCAAAATCGGAATCTGACCCCAATATCAAAAAGTCCACTCCCGGTCAAACTTCCTAAAAATCCAACTTTCGCCATTTCAAGACTAATTCGACTACGGACCTCCAAATTACAATATGGACGCGCTCCTAAGTCAAATCACCCAACGGAGCTAATGGAACTCCATTCTGGGGGTCAAATGCTAAAAAGTCAAACTTGGTCAACTACTCCAACTTAGAGCTTAAATCTTGAAGTTCATTCTTCCAAATCGATTTCGAATAACTTGAAAACTGACACCGACGAGTCATGCAAGTCATAGCGCCCATGCAGAGATACTCTATCCCTCAAACTATCGAGCGAAGTGAAAATGTTTTAAATGACCAGTCGGGTCGTTACATCCCCTACCACTTAAACATACGTTCGTCCTCGAACGTGCCAGAAGTTGTTCCAAAGCTATCAAATCACGGTGTAACCTTACTATGCACATACCCGGGAGTGATCTCATGTCACCCTACTCCATATAAGCCTTTCAACACAACATAACTAGAGATCCTTACTTCAACCTTGGTCCTTAAACCTTAGAACCTAGTTTCTAACATCCATAATTCATTACAAGATCCGAATCTCACATATACACACTGTATAAGTCTGAACAAGCTGTATTAAGTCATAACCATAACCCAAGATGTAATCACATGATATATCCCATCACTCAGATACTCACAACAGGAACTGCTGACCACTATTCCTGCCCAAAAAACAATTTCGGTGCCGGTAGCAAACCTCATATCAATTAGAACCTTGTTGTCACGCCCCAAACCTGGGCTTGGACGTAACACGACACCCGGTTCCTGACTACATATGACCGAGAGAACCAACTGGCTGGCTGAATCAACATGTGATATCATAACATACTGAATGCGGAAGATAAACTAACACATGTTGATATACTGAAAGTCTGGATGATATAAATCAAAGTGCGGAAATACTAATACAATTCTAAAATATTTTTGTAGCCAACATAGCTTAATACGAAAAGCGTACGACTCTATTTAGCTGTTACTCTAGTCTATGAAGTCTCTAATGAAGTACTAAAAAACTGACTGTCTGCAAATACTGAAGACTGTAAGGTAATGATAATGCCCCGAAAGAACTAGGATCACCAAATAGCTGGTACGAGAATCCTAGCGCTCTGAATCATCAACCTGTAAATCATTACCTGTATCGTGAGATGCAGGCCCCGGGCAAAAGAGGCGTCAGTACATTTAAATTGCACTTGTAGGTAAAGCAACTGAAAGAAATAATTATAAATGCTGAAGCTGAAACTAAGCTGATAACTGAGAATTGATAATTGATAATTGAAATGATAACTATTGAAACTGAAACTGAAATGATAACTGAAATGATAACTGATAACTGATAACTAATAATTGAACTTAACAAAGGAAGTAAAGATATGAATACTCCCTTTTCTGAATGATGAACAACCTGTTTATCTGAATAAGCTACGACCTCGGGCCCAAAATATATGTGCACTAGCTACGACCTAAGGCCCAAGTATACGTATACATAACTACGGCCTTAGGCCCAAAAATGCATAAAGCATAAACTACGGCCTCAGGCCCAAACATGCATAAAGCATAAACTATGACCTCAGGCCCAACTATGCACAAAGCGTATAAACTACGGCCTCAGGCCCAAATACAGGTGTTCAACATTCAGGAACTGAGAATCATACTGAAATACATGATGCTGAAATACTGAACCATACTAGTTACATGATAGTTGAATGCTGAATAGAGCTAGACTGAGACATGTATTCATGAACTGATTATGAAAATTGAAACTTCAATTATTTATGACATGCTGAGTAATCTAGACTGAGACTCATGGGCATCAAACCCAAGTGTATATTTGTTACGCACTGATTTTACAATGTTCAGAATGAAAGTTATGAACGAGTTACGAAGCTAGAGAATAGAAGTTCTGCAACTATTAAAGGAACTAGGCTTAACTATATTTCTGAGGCAATTAACATGGTATCATTAACATTCCCAAACATAGAGAATTAGCCTCACATACCTCAATTTCGCCCCTTAGTGCTACTACAACGATCCACAATACTAAGAACCTTAAATCTACAATAGCAACATCCAATGGAATCCATATTAGTAACAAATTCCATAACTTAAGCCATTTAGGCATATTATCAAACACCTTGTAGGCATTAATCTCTACATCTCATCACCATATAATTAGTTCATAAAACTACCACCATTCATCAAAAATTTATCCCAACATCATGATTAACCAATTTATAACTCCTAACATCACATATATGACCATCCATCCACACCCAACGAACAAAGTTCCATTAAATAATCATCTTTCAATCTCTACAATAGTTATGTAATTAAATTGGGAACTTATGTCTTCCAATAACCATACGAAGAGTTAAAATACTTATTCATACTCATATTCCCTTAATAAATTCATACGTGTAAGTCTAAGGGTGTAGGATTACCTTTTTGGAAGAAATCTTGCAAAACCCTCCTTTGAGTTCATAAAGAAATCTCTTGAAGATCTAAGTATTTTATGTATAGATTTCATCAATACTAGTGTAAAAATGATGGAATTCACACCAAGATAATGGGGATTGCTTACCTTGAAGATGGGAGGGGTTGGAGGTCTTGAGAGAGTGGAGGAAAACCCTAAAAGTCATCCAAAAGAAATGGGGGAAGATGGACTCCGAAATTGTGTTTATAAGCCCAGATTTCGGATGCGGCCTCGGATGCTTCGCATCCCCAGTTCACTCCTCTCAGGAGCTCGGATGCTGACCTGGATGCTATGGCAACACTTCACTGCCAGCCCCTCTTTTTCGACGCGGCCTCGGATGCTTCGCATCCGCACACTCCTCCGCTAGCCTTTGGTAATTTGGTCATAACTTCTTGTAGGAATGTCCAAATGACAAACGGTTTGAAGCGTTAGAAACTAGACTCAAAGAGCTTTCATTTTATAGGTTGCGCATCACATAACACCTTATATATATGTAGGTATGCTCGTCCAAAGTGTGGTCTTGTGCGTACTCATTTGGAATTTTAGTCTATCATGTAATTTTCCAACTTGGCTTAGACTTAGGTCTCTCCTTGGACCCCAAATCACTTATGATATGCCTCGTACACTTATTATCATAAACAATTGATAACCATCACATTAATACTCATTTAATGCATCCGCAACTGATTCAAATTTACGGGGTGTTATATTATCTCCCCCTTTGGATCATTCGTCCTTGAACGATTGTCCTGGCTGTATCTTCGGATAACTTCGGACCTTAAATGGATATGGTGGGAACATGAACGTTCATTAACACTTGCAAATTAAACTGAATGAATACACAATTACTGAGCTGATGAGATACTGAACTGAATAGGTACTAGACTGAATGGCTACTAAACTGACTAAATACTAAAAGACATAGAGATTGTATTATAAGGTCTGAATGAGAAGGTTAGTTACCTTCGAAATTTCTCCAAAATACCTACCAGCGAACAGACCATAACACTAGCTCCATAAGGCATCATAATATGCATAACATGAACTATATACATGAATACTTGCCTGTTATAGATACATGAATTTTGAACTAACGTGGATATATGAATACTGAACTGGCACGAATAATCGAGTATTGAACTAACGTGGACATCTGATCACTAAACTAACATTAATATCTGAGTACTAAGCTGACATGAATATCTGAGTACTGTGCTGACATAAGTATCTGAGTACTGAACTGGCTTGAATGTTCTAACATGAGATCTGAATACTAGAAACATAAATGTCGTGACATGAGATCTGAATACTGAAAACTTGAATGTTATAACATGACACGTGAAACACTGGGTGTACAACCACCAATTCTGGTGAAAGCTCTAACTCATAAGCTACTTGACCGATCCTTTATAGGATCCTATATGGCCCGATGTATCTGGGATTGAGCTTCCTTTCTTCCCAAATCTTATAACACTTTTCATAGGAAAAACTTTTAGAAACACCCAATCATCAACTTGAAACTCTATGTCTATATGTTGCACATCCGAATACTTTTGGTGACCCTGGGCCGTCTTCAAATTCTCTTGAATGAACTTGAATTTCTCCATAGCTTGATGGACCAAATTTGGTCTCATCCACTCTTCTTTTCCAACTTCACACCAGTCAATCGGCGATCTACACTTTCGCCCATACAAATCATGATTTCATAATGAGCGAGATAACCCTATTATAAGGTCCGTATTTACCATCTCCACTAAAGAATGTGTATTCTGATATAAACACTTGGTTTCCTGCTGCTCGACTTTCACCTGTTGACAATTCATATACTTGGCCACAAATTTTGCGACATTCTTTTTCATGTCGTTCCACCAATAAATCTCCTTGAGATTATGATACATCTTTGGGGTACTTAGGTGGATAGAATACCTGGAATTATGGGCTTCTAACATCTTCCTCCCTCACTAAGTCCATCTATGGTTGGAACACACAATCTATCACGGTACCTCAAAGTACTATCATCTCCCCCTTGTTTAAAAGCCATCATCTTATGCCTGTGAATCCCCTCTTTCAGCTACAACAAGTAGGGATCATCAAACTATTTCTCCTTCACTTCGACTACTAAGGAGGAACAAGTCATATTCTAGACAACAACTCTACTATCTTTGGAGTACGCAAATTAACTCCTAGCTGGGCTAAGCAGTGAACTTTCACCAGAGTTCTCTTATTTACCTCAATCATGAATTATACTTCCCACACTTGATTATCTTCTTAAGCACTTTCTGAAAACACTTATAGTATTATTGTGAACTAAGTCTTTGACCTGTACTCCAAATTTTAGAGTCACGTGCAATGGCACTACCCTCATAACACATAAATGGCCATGATTTTATAGCTTTTCTGTGATCACTTTATCATCAATAACTAAGCTCGGTGATCAATCTACTCAATTTGTGTTTCTTACACATGCTAGACATATTCCTTATGGTAATTATACAATTTTCCCTCATTACCGAACTGATTTTCTTTTTCATATCCCATGCTAATTATTCGGGTTTCAAATCTCTAACTGGACTTACTGAAATTTTCACATCACCCCTTAGACCAAAGGTCTTATACTTGCAGATCCTTCTCTTTTTGTTGGGATCCAAATAACTTTCCTTATTTTCTGCAATTCTTTGCACTCTACGTTAATGACGACTCATCTTCCAACTTACTTCTGAGAAATCTCTCACTAGGAAAACTAAATTATTCATATAATGGAAAGCTAATGCATTTACAACTATCATACACAATCTTAATAATTTAACTTTGCTCACGCTGACAATCTTGGGGAAACCACATTTCGATAATTCCTAAAGGCTATTCTTCTGTAGTTTGCTCTCTTGCTGCTAGCTATTTTTTTCCCACTGCCACTGTACTTCGGGTTTAACTTAAACTCTTCGATTTCTAACATGCGTTCGGTGTTTCAAACTTTTACCCACTTACTAGTGTTAACTATACTAAGTAAATCAAATTATACCTCTACTAGCTCTGTTGAAATTGCTAATTTGTTGTATCTACTCAAAACTTACTATCCTTTTTACTAACCACCTGCTAGCATCATCTAATCTTTTCCTGCTTGAATAACTAAAGTGAAGCATAAGGTCATTCCTAACTTCCCTCATCATCTGACCATATTCTTTTGCCGTACACTATCATTCTCCTTGAACTATGTACATGGATCACACTTAGAGAAATTTCATCTGTCTTAAACAAATTTGGGATATCTAACCCCTAACTTTCTATATACTTCAAAATCATATCAGATTATAAACTTGTGGGGTAAAAACATAGTCACATAACTTAAGGGCAATTGGCATATCCTTTATCTCACAATAATACCTACTTCTTATAGTAATTTACTAAGGTGGTACTTTCTAGTTCTAGTATGAATAAATATGAAAAACTTAAAATCATTCCCTAAAATTCAATATCGGCTCCTGTTGATTTTCATTTGATACATCATGTCTTCTTAGTTATATGCATGAGTCGTATGAAAAATACATCTCTGGTAATATCAAACATTTCTGACTGCTAGAAATTTTGCCCTTAGTCTCTTTTTTTTGTCCAAAACTATAATGACCAATTCTAGGCCATTTGTGGTAAAATTCTTAACCTGGTACACTGTAGGGTATGACATCTAAATTATCATCATCCAACTTGTGGCTCAATTTTTAAGAATCAAAAATGAAATTGTTCTTGTGAGGTAAAATGCATACGGATACACTTCCATACACAAACATGTCCTTCAGAGATACCATCATCTTATTACTCACTTCCTACACAATCTAGCGAGTCTTAGTCTTAATTCAGACCTAAAACATGTGACGATTTCGCTATAATCACTGCTTTTACATTTTCTTTTAGCATCCGTAGGCACCACCGTATACTCTCAAGTCAGCAGACATTGGATACATTGAAAATTGGAGATATGGTAACTGATTAACAAATAACTGGCATACTAAATACCATAAACCCGCTAACTAAAAGACTGTATAACTTGTAATCGAGTTAAACTTATAGCCATAAAACATAATGACCGCTTTTGTACTTTCTGATAAGGTTATGCTCTAATCTGTACTACTATCCATTGCATCCCACTTTCAACATCCTCTCAAATCTCGTTTGTTACCAACATGTATTGCATGACTATACCCCAATAGGAGATAATCCTCCTAGCACCTTGGGTTTTCCTACCCATTGATTGGGCATTCGGTACGTCTTTGAATTTTATAGGAACAGAAGGTTACCTATTGCTCTAAGTTTCATGGCACGATCTAGAGTAGCAAGAAATGAGACAATCTTGAATGTCTTGGTAGTTAACCATTTATATCCATGGCCGGCACACACATATAAAGGAAACTCCACTAGACACGGCTTCATAGACTCCCTAGGATACTTGAACCTAATGCTCTAATACCAAGCTTTGTCACGCACCGAACCTGGGCCTGGACATAACACGACACCCGGTTCCTGACTACATGCGACCGAGCGAACCAACTGGCTGGCTAAATCAACATGTGATATCATAACATACTGAATGCGTAAGATAAACTAACACATGTTGATATACTGAAAGTCTGGATGATATAAATCAAAGTGCGGAAATACTAATACAATTCTGAAATATATTTGTAGCCAACATAGCTTAATATGAAAAACCTGCGACTCTATCTAGCTGTTACTCTAGTCTATGAAGCCTCTAATGAAGTACTGAAAACACTGACTGTCTGCAAATACTGAAGACTGCAAGGAAATAATAATGCCCCGAATGAACTAGGATCACCAAATAGCTAGTACGAGAATCCTAGCGCTCTGAATCGTCAACCTATAAATCATTACCTGCATCGTGAGATGCAGGTCCCGGGCAAAAGGGACGTCAGTACATTTGAATTGCACTGGTATATAAAGCAAATGAAAGAAAGAATTATAAATGCTGAAGCTAAAACTAAGCTGATAACTGAGAATTGATAATTGATAACTGAAATGATAACTATTGAAACTGAAACTGAAATGATAACTGGTAACTGAAATGATAACTGATAACTGATAACTAATAATTTAACTGAACAAAGGAAGTAAGGATATGAATACTCCCTTTTCTGAATGATGAACAACCTGTTTATTTGAATAAACTACGGCCTCGGGCCTAATATATATATGCACAAGCTACGGCCTCAGGCCCAAGTATACATATACATAACTACGGCCTCAGGCCCAAAAATGCATAAAGCATAAACTACGGCCTCAGGCCCAAACATGCATAAAGCATAAACTACGGCCTCAGGCCCAAGTATGCATAAAGCATATAAACTACAGCCTCAGGCCCAAATACAGGTGTTCAACATTCTGGAACTGAGGATCATACTGAAATACATGATGCTAAAACACTGAACCATACTGAGTGACATGATACTTGAATGCTGAATAGAGCTAGACTGAGACATGTATGCATGAACTGATTATGAAAATTGAAACTTCAACTTATTATGACATGCTGAGTAATCTAGACAGAGACTCATGGACATCAAACCCAAGTCTATATTGGTTACGCACTGATTTCACAACGTTCAAAATGAAAGTCATGAATGAGTTACGAAGCTAGAGAATAGAAGTTCAGCAACTATTCAAGGAACTAGGCTTAACTATATTTCTGAGGCAATTAAAATGGTAAAAGAAACATAGTGTAGGGAGAATCATTAACATTCCTAAACATAGAAAGTTAGCCTCACATACCTCAATTTCGCCCCTTAGTGCTACTACAATGATCCACAATACTACGAACCTTCAATCTACAATAGCAACGTCCAATGGAACCAATATTAGTAACAAATTCCATAACTTAAGCCATTTAGGCATATTATCAAACACCTTGTAGGCATAAATCTCTACATCTCATCACCATATAAATAGTTCATCCAACTACCACCATTCATCAATAATTTATCCCACCATCATGATTAAACAATTTATAACTCCCAACATCACATATATGACCATCCATCCACACCCAACCAACAAAGTTCCATTAAATAATTATCTTTCAATCTCTATAATAGTTATGTAATTAATTTGGGAACTTACGGATTCCAATCACCATACCAAGAGTTTCAATACTTATTAATACTCATAGTACCTTAATAAATTCATAATTCATACATGTAAGTCTAAGGGTGTAGGATTACCTTTTTGGAAGAAATCTTGCAAAACCCTCCTTTGAGTTCATGAAGAGATCTCTTGAAGATCCAAGTATTTTATGTGTAGATTTCATCAATACAGTGTAGAAATGATGAAATTCACACCAAGATAATGGGGATTGCTTACCTTAATGATGGGAGGAGTTGGGGGGTCTTGAGAGAGTGGAGGAAAACCCTAAAAGTTGTCCAACAGAAATGGGGGAAGATGGACCCCGAAATTGTGTTTATAAGCCCAGATTTCGGATGCGGCCTCGGATGCTTCGCATCCCCAGTTCACTCCTCTCAGGAGCTCGGATGCTGACCTAGATGCTATGGCAGCACTTCATTGCCAGCCCCTCTTTTCGGACGCAGCCTCAGATGCTTCGCACCAGCACACTCCTCCGCCAACCTTTGGTAATTTGGTCATAACTTCTTTTAGGAATGTCCAAATGACGAACGGTTTGAAGCGTTAGAAACTGGACTCGCAGATATTTTATTTTATAGGTTGCGCATCACATAACACCTTATATATCTGTAGGTATGCTCGTCCAAAGTGTGGTCTTGTGCGTACTCATTTGGAATTTTAGTCTATCATGTAATTTTCCAACTTGGCTTAGACTTACGTCTCTCCTTGGACCCCAAATCACTTATGATATGCCTCGTACACTTATTATCATAACCAATTGATAACCATCAGATTAATACTCATTTAATGCATCCGCAACTAATTCAAATTTACGGGGTTTACACTCGTCCAAAACCTTCATACCCTGTCGATGATGAAAGACACATGCATAATCTCTTAAACACTCATCTGATCAATAAACCAAGAAACTTACTCATCCGACCAGGGCCATTGTCCAATTCCTCAGCTAAATATAGTATTATTCTTGCAAACCTTCCTTATCCCAATACAATAGTGCATGTCTCAGGTCTAGAAACTTCATCTCAGCCAATACAAGCAGCCCCGTACAAGTGCCAACAATAACCATATGGAGCCCCCACACAACCCGATCTTGTACACCAACAATTAACAATTCGGACATGACAAATAACAGTAATAAAACTAAATAAGATGACTATCAATCAAGTTAAGCAGGCAGGGAAAATTTAGCATTTTACTATGAACCATTTTCAACAAAGTGAAGCAAAATACACAAAGTAAGCATCATGAGTTACATTCCATCACAGTACCGTTGCGGCGTGAAACCCGATCCAATCATATCAATCCATATGGGGTACCCATCCAGCCATAATACTCGGGCTCACTAATCACATGTGCCTCAATCATCAAGCACAATAGAGTGCACATAATATAACTGTGGGAAAATTATTAGGAACAAACAATATTGAGAATGACAAGCACAACTATGGTGCAATAAGCAATTCAACATCACGAAGGCCACCTCACCTATATTTCCATGAGGCCTAAACTGAATCACAATATGCGTGCGAAGAATCATGTAACCCTCAACCCGTCATAGCATAAAAGAGATACACAAAACATAGACCAGGGAGCGAATAAAATCTATTCCGCCCGATGATATACCTGTGGTAACAGTTGCGTGGGAGCAAGCAAATCTGACTCGATACCAAATACACATCCTCATTAGGCTCTCAAATGATTCCCAAACTAGATTCCGATCATTCCCAAACAGGCAAATAACCTTCCACAAGCCCGTAGCAACCTTTCCATAACACATACCATCAGTCACCCAATCCTCCACATTTATTCAGAAGTCGCAATCAAGGAATAGTCTTCCAACGAGGACATCTAGTCTCAGAACCTCTTGTATACCAGAATTTCCAAACCCGATCTCAACACTGCTACTCAAATAGCTGATGCATCATTCATACTCCATCATCTTATGGAAAATACCCATAAATCAAAACAAAATGTACCTGCCAACAGGCGAACTCTCCTCCGGTGGGAACAGATAGTGCCAACAAAACCTTAAACACCCGAAATAGTTTATGTCGTCAAGAACTCATATCCTTCCTCCAAAACTAAACTGCAACCTTGTACATGAAACTTTTCAACCCCACACGGCGCATCACCTCTAATATGCTAACTCGCAACACTACGAAAGTTCCATAATCAACTCGGAACCATGCGCAAATTGAACACCTCATCAACTGCGAATGTTGCATTTAACTCAATCTAGGGAAACATCACCACATGCAATATAGCTTCTATGCTTGTAGTAAACACCAACTCCGTCCATGGACATAACCATGATAAAACTCATTAACACATAATCGAGTAATCAAAACCAATCGCCTCTAACTCAATCGAGTCACACAGACTGCCAACCTGAAAGTAACTCAATCCGATATGATCGCCCTGAAGGAACCTCCTGGGAACCTGAAGCCATGCTTTGCATCACTCCAACATTAACATGTAGACCTTTCTTGACAAGGAAATACCGCATATCTGATTACCATTCGCTACCATTTTCAAGCCCCCCGTAGACAAATTCAAAAGTTCTTAAAGGCTACATAAGACCTAGAACTATTTAGAACATTCTCAATAACCACTCATCTTACTCTAATCTTCAATACATAGCTAATAAGTGTCGAGCAACCCGTGGTTCACCAATATATGACCATTTGAAGAAATAACCAAGCATTCCCTTAGTCCGAAAACTGATATGACCCATGATCCTACAATTCGATCATCATTAGCAGACTCCACCACTTAGCTCGAAGCCATAGAAGACCTCATCACTAACCCAAAGTACCATATCTTCATTGCATGCCCCGATCCCGTACGGCTATTTAGTTAAATACTTTAAAAACTCATGCAATACTGATCATAGAACACCCCGAAGACTCTGTCAGACACTTACCCATCATTGCAATATTCAAAAAACTTTCCCAAATGCTCTGAAATGATAACATATTCACCCCACCGAATGGAAACCTCATACGAGACACACGATCCAATCTCATCACGCAGGAGATGGCCCATCGTTATACTCAAATCGACACCTTGCCATGAACCCCACCTTAATCACAACAGCTAGGCCACCAGCCAATGTTCCCAAATATGTGCTTACCAACCCGATATAAGAACCCACCTCATACCACAAATGAACGACTGGAAGATTTAACACTGCATTTTCTCTCGAGGCTAGACAACATGTCACGATGATAATCAAGCATCCATAGCCTTTCGTAATGTATTTGCAGCATCAGCGATCGTCGGTGCATAGCGAATACTGAGTGCACAACATCACATATGAGGCGATTGGGAAGAGTCAAAGTCGTATATTTCAAGCTGAAACAAGGTTTCACAATAAGGAAAGCAGAAAGGGAAATTTTCCTAAATGCCCTGTAGCCTCCCGAAGATAGGTATGGACATCATCATACCGATCTGCAGGACACTACCAGACACTTGCTCATGACTCGTAGAACCTACGAACCTAGGGTTCTGATACAAACTTATCACGACCCAAAAACCACTAGTCGTGATGGCACCTAACTCAATCCACTAGGTAAGCCAACTAACAAATAATAAAGTCCAAATGAGATTATAGGAAAATAATGAAAAGTTATCTGAATATTTACAAATTGACCCAAGAACTGGTAGTACAAATCATGAGCTTCTAAGACTTGGAATTTACATAGCTGGTACAAATAATTACACGATCTGTTTGAAATTTACATAAAAGATTAGAAAACCAAAGCTACCAAGGACAAGTGGCAGCTATATCGGGAATGCACAAACATCTTCAGAGTCAGCTCTCGACATCACCAGCAGCTCCGCTCCAAAAGAAAATCTTCACGCAAGGTGCATAAGTGTAGTATGAGTACAACAAAACCCATGTTCCCGTATCTTGTCTAACCTCATCGAAGTAGTGACGAGGCTTTTTAGTTAAAAGATAATCACTGATAAAACTTGCACCGTAAATCAGCAATAGAACTATACCACGATATAACAAAGAAGAATACATGAAATGAATATGCAAAACAATAACGGAGTGCTAGTAGAGTTCACAATTTAGCATCTTCCAATACCTCGACCAATCCTTTCCTTAGAATGAAACCAATAAACCACGACAGTCACTTCATAACTTTCATAGGATGAGAAATGTACTCAGATATCAAGTCAATTACACACAACACCCTTCGCCCTTTTATCTCATCCTCACCCAATATACGTATAACATAACCAACCAGATGACAGAAATACCGATAACAGTAATTACAAAGTAGGAAATACGCAAGTAGCAATAAGAAACGAGGATATACATGTGGGCAACATTAACAGACTAGGCGGAAGGCATGTGACTAATGGCAGCAATTGGAGGACAAGGAATATCAACTTCAACTAACTAGAATAATGGAGGCCTAGATACAGATGTATCAAATAAGAAGGAAATACATGATATTTACAAGTTAACAAGTAGAGGCATGAATGACTAACATAGAAAAAGGGGTTGTACTAAAGTGCAACACAATAGATATGGCATAGGTGTAATTATAACAGCAGGAAGTAGGCATGGTATTTGCAAGTTAAACAAGTAGAAGACATGGACAACACAACAACAATTGAGATAGAGATCAAGGATAGGACAATAACAACAAGTCACACAAGATCTATAAGTACAACAATAACAGCTCAAGGTAAAGGCGTGAACGTATACACGGAAATTAGATATCACATCATAATGCATATCCCTCATCCTCACCTATACGGAAACACCCATCGTGCCATGAACTCGTGGTAACGTAAAAAAAGATGATAACATAAATGAAATGACACAGCATCACCCTTCATGCTTTTACTCTCAAATGATATGGCACGACATCACCCTTTGTGCTTTTACTCTCAATAATATGGCACGGCATCACCCTTCGTGCTTTTACTCTCAGTAATATGGCATGACATCACCCTTCATGCTTTTACTCACAAACGATATGACACAGTATCACCCTTCGTGCTTTACACTCTCCCTCACATGATAATATATACAATAGCACGACATCACCCTTCGTGCTTTACACTATTCCTTACCAAGCATATATATATCAATGACAAATATGGTAGGAAGCATAAATAACATCAAGGAGAGTGTTTAAATGAATATTCCAAACAAATCCCAATCACAACTTTCCAAGCCAACAGTAATCCAATAAACCCTCAAGAACCGTATTATTCAAGTACTTCAACAAATCTCACGAATGATCAACAACACAAGTATAGAGTCTAGTATCTCAAAAATATCTGCTGTAGCAGAGTATTAATGACTACGCATAGTGATTACCGAATTAGACACATCAATGTATTCCCACAATTCCATCAAATTTGATCAAGTTATAATAAGCTAAGTCTTGATTTCTAACATTTAATACTATGTTCTTGGTATCTAGGAGTCAAGTAAGGCATGAAGCAAGAAGGTCACGTAATTGTGCAAGACACAACTATAACATAATCTACCCTCGAGCATGATTAACCCTGGCACATACATATACACTCATCACCTCATATATGTATCACCCCCTCAACAATGTTAGGCAAGACACTTACCTCAATTCGGCTAACTCAATACTTAATTTAGCTTGAATAAATCACACAATGCTAGAGAAAATAATTTTAATTAATAAAGCTGTATTTTTTATACAATTTCTAAAAAGTCAAACCCCGGGCCTGCCCAGTCAAAATTGGGGTCCAAGGGTAGGTCTTGACTACCCATAGCCTCACGAGTCCAAATACATATTTTGTTTTCAAATCCGAGTCCTATTTGACCCTCAAATCCTAAATTTTCATTTTTCAAAACTTTGACAAAACCCCCAAATTTTTCCCTAGATTTCTCATGAGTTTGATGTTAAATCATACGTATATTTGTCACGACCCGAAATCCACTAATCGTGATGGCACCTAATCCAACCCGCTAGGTAAGCCAACTAATAACTACCCAATTCCAATAATGTCAATAAAACAATTAAACAAAGTGAATTTTCTGAATCTTATACATTTTCCAAGGACTGGTAGTACAAATCATGAGCTTCTAAGAATAGAATTTCCAAAGCTGGTATGAAGTAAGTACATCACCCACTTCTCAGGTTAAATACATCATCCACACCAGCCACTTCTCAGGCCGGGGGAGGTACTCAGACTCCCTCTTCTCATACTCCAGAGCAAGTGGTGTAGGGACTTCAGACACCAGGGTATTACCAGCCCAGCCGGTTGCAGTTGCTCAAGCCCAGGTGGGTCCCGTTATGAGTGATGAAGAGACTAGAGAGGTTTTGAAAGCTCTAGCCTCCATCAATAAGTGGGGCTGAGTTATAGGATGCTCAGGACTTCTTGGATAGGCTCTAGCGGATTCTTCACACGGCGGGTATTCTAGAGACTAATGGGGTCTTATTTACTACTTTTCAGCAAACAGGCTATTACCTCTGCACTAGCTACTTCACCACCTACACAGCCAGCTCGGCGTGGGGCTCAGACAGCTAGAGGTTGCCCTAGAGGGGGAGGTCGATCAAGTGGCGGTCAAGCTCGATTTTATGTTATTCCTGTCAGGCTAGAGACTGTTGCTTCAGACACAGTGATCACATGTATTGTCTCAGTATGCCATAGGGATGCTTCTATATTATTTGACTCTAGTTCTACTTATTTGTATGTATCATCATATTTTGCTCGTTATTTAGATTCGCCCTGCGAGTCCTTAGTTTCACCTGTTCATGTATCTATGCTGGTGGGCATTACTATTGTTGTGGACCATGTGTATCGATTGTGTGTCGTGACTATTAGGGGATTTGAGACTAGAGTTGATCTCTTATTGTTTAGTATGGTTGAGTTTGACGTGATTTTGGGTATGGATTGGTTGTCTCTGTGTC
This sequence comes from Nicotiana attenuata, assembly GCF_001879085.1. NCBI lineage: Eukaryota > Viridiplantae > Streptophyta > Magnoliopsida > Solanales > Solanaceae > Nicotiana > Nicotiana attenuata. Next base: position 4,565,569 of record NC_032000.1, on the reverse strand, counting down.
ATGCTATTACCTTTGCATTAGTTACTTTACCACCCGCATAGCCAGCTCGGCGTGGGGCTCAGACAACTAGAGGTCGCCCTAGAGGGGGAGGCCGATCAAGTTGCGGTCAGGCTCAATTCTATGTTATTCCTGTCAGGCTAGAGGCTGTTGCTTCAGACACAGTGATCACATGTATTATCTCAGTATGCCACAGGGATGCTTCTATATTATTTGACTCTGGTTCTACTTATTCGTATGTATCATAATATTTTGCTCGTTATTTGGATTTGCCCCCGAGTCCTTAGTTTCGCATGTTCATGTATCTACACCGGTGGGCATTACTATTGTTGTAGACCATGTGTATCGATCGTGTGTAGTGACTATTGGGGGATTTAAGACTAGAGTTGATCTCTTATTGTTTATTATGGTTGATTTTGACGTGATTTTGGGTATGTATTGGTTGTCTCCATGTCATGCTATCCTGCATTGTCACGCTAAGACAATGACGTTGGTGATGCCGGGGTTGCCAAGGGTCAAGTGGAGAGGTTCTCTAGATTATGTTCCCAGTAGGGTGATTTCTTATCTGAAGGCCCAACGTATGGTTGGGAAGGGGTGTCTGTCATATTTGGCCTTTGTGAGGATGTTGGTGCTGATACTCCTACTATTGATTCTGTTCCGGCAGTGCTAGACTTTTCAGATGTGTTTCCTGCTGACTTGCCGGGCATGCCACCCGATAGGGACATTGATTTTGGTATTGACTTGGTGCCGGGTACTCAGCCCATTTCTATTCCTCCGTATTGTATGGCACCAGCAGAGTTGAAAGAATTGAAATAGCAGCTTCAAGAGCTTCTTGATAAGGGGTTTATTAGGCCTAGTGTGTCGCCTTGGGGTGCACCGGTTCTGTTTGTGAAGAAGAAGGATGGTACTATGCAGACGTGCATCGATTATAGGCAATTGAACAAAGTTGAAGATTCGGGACTTGGATATTCTGAAGACTGCCTGCTATGGTCACTATGAATTCCTTGTGATGTCTTTTAGGCTGACCAACGCCCTAGCAGTATGCATGCATCTGATGAACAGTGTATTCCAACCATATCTCGATTCATCTGTGTCACAGCCCGGATTTCCCACCCTCGGGAGTCGTGATGACGCCTACTAGTGAGAGCTAGGCAAGAAAACCATTTGTATTATTTACCTTTTTCCCATTTTAATCCTTTAACAGTTAAGAACCAACATCATATAAACAGCAGAATTTAATAAGCAGAAGACTAAAATGTAATATTTTAATGATGATACCAATACCAATCCATAACATAAACTACCCAGAACTGGTGTCACAATTTCATAGACTGTCTAGGAATACTACAAATAAGGGTCCGAAAGATAAATACAATGTTGTCTCTGAAATACATAAAAGAAATAGAATGAAAGGATAGAAGGAGACGCCAAGACCTGCGGACGCCTGCAGGACTACCTCGGGTCTCCAAATGGACTGAAGGCAGCAACCCAAAGCTATGGTCCGTATGCTCCAGTATCGGGATCTGCACAAAAGAGTGCAGAGTGTAGTATCAGCATAACCGACCCCATGTGCTGGTAAGTGCCTAGCCTAACCTCGGGGAAGTAGTGACGAGGCTAGGACCAGACTACCAAGTAAACCTGTGCAGTTAAATCATATAAAACGGAAAATAAAGGCAAAACTTTACAATTAAATATAGGAAGGGGAATCATGCTGTGGGGAACAACAAGTATCAACAGAAAACCAACAGTTGAATGTAGAGAAACCATAACTCAGTTATCAATAAAAATCAAGAAATCAAAGACAAGTGCACGACATCACCCTTCGTGCTTTTACTCTCGTCCTCACCATAAGATCAATATAATCGTCACGACATCACCCTTCGTGCTTTAACACTCTCTTACAAATATCATGCACGGCATCACCCTTCGTGCTTTACACTCTTCCTCACTATAGCAACAATTACAAAGCAATTTAGGAAAGGGAATCAATAACATCACAATAAAATCAAGTAATAACAGAAAATCAGTAAATAAACATAGAGAACACCATAACTCAATTACCAGCAAGAATTAGGAAAATCAAGGACAAGTGCACGACATCACCCTTCGTGCTTTTACTCTCTTCCTCACCAAAGAACCAATATAATCGGCACGACATCAACCTTCGTGGTTTTACCTCACATAATCATGGCATGGAATGATCCTTCGTGCATTATCACTCATATAAAGGCACAGAATTTTACATCGTGCGGCACGACATCACCCTTCGTGCATTAACACTCTCTCACAAATATCATGCACGTCATCACCCTTCGTGCTTTAACACTCTTCCTTACCCAAACAACAATCACAAAGCAATAAGGGCAAGGGAATCAATAAAATCACAATAAAAACCCGGCAAGGGAACAACAGTACAACAATCATATCCCGGCAAGGGAAAGAATATCAAAAGTAATAACATCCCGGCAAGGGAGATAACATTAAAAGCTACAACACCCAACAAGGGAGACAATATCATAATCCTCTTCTCTTTTTCACATTTACTTCACAACTCAATTCACAACTTGAGCCAATGCTCTATAATGCTTAATTGCTAATAATACTTCCAAAAATTATTTTACAACTTGAGACAACGCTCTTCAATGTTCAATTACCAATATTACTTCCACAAGTCTTGTTCAACAATAGAAATCATCACATAAGGCATGAACAATACAAAATGGAGTCACATTAATCATAGTATTAGACTCACGGGCATGCTTGACACCAACATATAGATACTCGTCACCATGCCTATACGTCGTACTCAACAACTAACACATAGCAAATAGGACACGACTCTTAATCCCTCAAGCTAAGGTTAGACCAAACACTTACCTCGATGCCACAAACACAATTCAAGCCTCAACTACCGCTTTACCTCTTGATTCCACCACCAATTCGCTTGTATCTAGACACAAGTTACTTAACTATATCAATAAATGCTAAATGAATGAATTCCAATGCATGAAAATAAGTTTTCCAATGATTTTCCCAAAAAGTCAAAAATCGACCCCGGGCCCACATGGTCAAAACCCGAGGTTCGAACCAAAACCCAATTACCCATTCACCCACGAACTCAAATATATAATTTCTTTTGAAATCGGACCTCAAATCGAGGTCAAAATCCCCAAAATTTGAAAATCCTAGGTTCTACCCAAAACACCTAATTTTAACCCCATGAATATCCTTGATTTTGAGTTGAAATCATGTAAAAAGATGGATTAGATTGAAAGAAATGACTTACAAATGAATTGGAAGAGTAGTTGCCTTTGAAAAATCCCCCAAAGGTGTTTAGGTTTTGAGAAGGTTTGAAAAATGGCTGAAAATGCGTTTATGTCTCAATTAACTGGTCTCTGATGTCGCAATTGCGAACAGGGTTCGCAATTGCGAACCCTTCAGAAATCTGCTTTCTTCGCATTTGCGAAGAAATTGTCGCATTTGCGACCACTCAAAATTCCTGCGAGGCATATGTCGCATTTGTGACTCGGCCCTCCGCATTTGCGATCAAACGGTCGCATTTGCGATCAAGGCCTGCCTAGACCATCTTCGCATTTGCGATCAATCTTCGCATCCTGCAACACACCAGCAATTTTCTAAGTCCAAATTTCACTCTGTGGCCTATCCAAAAATCACCCGAGCCCTCGGGACTCCAAACCAAACATGCATGCAAGTCCAAAAACATCACACGAACTTGCTCGTTCGATCAAATCATCAAAATAACATCAATAACTATGAATTTAGCATCAAAATCAAAGAAAAATCTCATGAACTCTTAAGTTCAAATTTTAACAACCGTTGGTCCGATTCACTTCATTTCAAGTCCGTTCCATACCAAATTTTACAGGCTCAACTTAAATACCATATAAGACCTGTGCTAGGCTCCGAAACCAAAATACAGGCCCGATACCATCAGATACAATTACATTCAAATTTCCAAAAACTCTAAGAATTTTAGTTAAACAATTTTCTTCAACAATTCATTTCTCGGGCTTGGGACCTCGGAATTCGATTCCGGGCATACGCCCAAGTCCCATATTTTCCTACGGACCCTCCGGGAAAGTCAAATCACGGGTCCGTTCTCTAAGTGTGAGTTTTTGCTTAGTTTGGTGGCATTCTTGGGGCACGTGGTGTCCAGTGACGGGATTAAGGTGGATCCAAAGAATATAGAGGTGGTTCAAAGTTGGCCCAGACCATCTTCAGCTACTGAGATTCAAAGTTTTCTCGTCTTGGCCGGACATTATCATCGATTCGTGGAGGGTTTCTCGTCCATTGTAGCGCCTTTGACCAAGTTAATCTAGAAGGGTGCTCCATTTAGGTGGTCGGATAAGTGTAAGGAGAGCTTTCAAAAGCTCAAGACTACATTGACCACAACTCCAGTTCTAGTTTTGCCTTCAGCATCACATTTTTATACTGTGTATTATGATGCTTCTCGAATTGGTATTGGGTGTGTCTTGATGCAGGAGGGTAGGTTGATTTCTTATGCTTCGTGCCAGTTAAAGCCCCATGAGAAGAACTACCATGTTCATGATTTGGAGTTGATAGCCATTGTTCATGCATTGAAGATTTGGAGGCATTATCTCTACGGTGCATCTTGTGAGGTATTTACAGACCATCGAAGTCTCCAGCACTTGTTCAAATAAAAGGACCTACATTTGAGGTAGCGGAGATGGTTGGAGCTGCTAAAAGACTATGACATCACCCTTTTGTATCATCCCAAGAAGGCCAATCTAGTGGCCGATGCCTTGAGTAGAAAGGCGGTGAGTATGGGTAGCCTTACATTTATTCATGTTGGTGAGAGACCGCTTGCATCAGATGTTCCGGCCTTGGCCAATCAATTTGTGAGGTTAGATGCTTCGAGCCCAGTTGGGTTCTAGCTTGTGTGGTTTCTCAGTCTTCCTTATATGATTGCATTAGAGAGCGTCAGTATGATGATCCCTATTTGCTTGTCCTTAAGGACATGGTTTAGCATAGTGATGCCAAGGAGGTTACTATTGGGGATGATGGGGCGTTGCAGATGCAGGGTCGGATTTGTGTGCCCAATATGGATGGGCTACGTGAGTTGATTCTTGAGGAGGCCCACAGTTCGTAGTATTCCATTCATTGGGGTGCCGCAAAGATGTATCAGGACTTGAGGTAGCACTATTGGTAGAGGATGATGAAGAAAGATATAGTAGGGTTTGTAGCTGGGAGCCTAAATTATCAGCAGGTGAAGTCCGAGCATCAGATACTGGGCGAATTTTTTAGGGGCTTGAGACTTCGGAGTAGAAATGGGAGTGTATCACCATGGATTTTGTAGTTGGTCCCTCACGGACTTCGAGGTAGTTTGGTGCTATTTGGGTGAATGTGGGTCGGTTGACCAAGTACGCGCATTTCATTCTAGTTGGGACTACTTATTCTTCGGAGTGGTTGGCTGAGATCTACATCTGCAAGATTGTTCGCCTACACAGTGTACCGGTGTCCATCATTTTAAATTTGGGCACCCAGTTTACATCGTAATTTTGGAAAGCAGTGCAGCGAGAGTTAGGCACACGGGTTGAGTTGAGCACAACATTCCAGCCTCAGACGTACAGACAGTTCGAGCGCACTATTCAAATAATTGAGTATATGTTACACGATTGTGTCATAGGTTTTGGGGATTCTTGGGATCAATTCCCCCTGCTTTCTAAGTTTTCCTACAACAACAGCTACCAATCGAGCATACAGATGGCTCTGTATGAGGCTTTACATGGGAGATAGTGTCGGTCTCCGGTGGGTTGGTTCGAGCGGGTGAGGCTAGGCTATTGGGTACTGACTTGGTTTAGGATGCTTTGGACAAGGTTAAGTTTATTCAAGATCGGCTTCGCATAGTGTAGACAGAAGAGCTACGCCGATCGGAAGGTTCGTAATGTTTCTTACATGGTGAGAGAGAAGGTACTACTTAGAGTTTCACCCATGAAGGGTGTTATGAGGTTCGGGAAGAAGGGCAAGTTGAGCCATTGGTATATTGGCCTGTTTGAGGTGCTCGAGAGAATTGGGGAGGTGGCTTATAGGCTTGCATTGGCGCCTAGTCTATCGAGTTTTCATCCAATATTTCATGTATACATGCTCCGGAAGTCTGTCGACGATCCGTCTCATGTTTTGGACTTCAGCACGCTTCGGTTAGATGGTGATTTGACTTATAACGATCTGGCCGGTATTTTTGAGTGTTGTAATCCCGTTCCCCCATTTACTGCTTATTCTGTGCTCAATTGTTGTTATGTGACTTTCCGCGTTAGTTGGTTTGGTTCCGAGGATGTTTCGAAATGAATTGGGATACTTAGTCCCAAGGTTGGAAGCCTAAGTTAAAAGAGTTGACCATATGTTGATTTATGTGTAAATGGCTCAGGAATGGAGTTTTGGTGGTTCCGATAGCTCCGTAGGGTGATTTGGACTTAGGAGTGTGTCAAGATAGTAATTTGGAGGTCCGTAGGTGATTTTGGCTTGAAATGGCGAAAGTTGGAAAATTAGAAGTTTGGAGAACTGAGAAATCGAGAGTTGACTTTGTGGTTACCGGACTCGGATTTTGGTTCAGAAGTTGGAATAGGTCTGTTATGTCATTTATGCCTTGTGTGCAAAATTTGAGGTACATCGCAGTTGATTCGATAGGTTTTGGCATCGAATGTAGAAGTTAGAAGTTCATAAGTTCATTAGACTTGAATCGATGCGCAATTTCTGGTTTTAACGTTGTTTGGTATGACCTGATGCTTTGAGAGAGTTCGTATGATGTTCTTGGACTGCTTGGTGTGTTTCGTTGAGGTCCCGGGGGCCTCGGGTGTGATTCAAATCATGTTCGGCGCATTTTGAATCTTTGAAGATCGCGCGAGGAAGATCGCGATTGCGAAGTGTTGTTGTGGCAGCTAGGATTTTTTTTCTAACTTGGATTTGGTTAAATTACATGAATATATAATTGGTTTCGTCATTTACTTAGTGTTTCTGGTTCAAAATTGGGAAAAATTGTAGAAAACATCCTAGGCTTTAATTTGAGGATTTGAAGGTCGAGTTGTGATCGGATTTGAGTAATTTTGGTATGGTTAGACTCATAGTTGAATGGGTGTTCGGATTTTGTAACTTTTATTGGATTCCGAGACGTATGCTTGGGGTTGACTTTTGGACTTTTGTCTAAGAACTTAGCTTTATCATATTGAATTGATTCCTATAGCTTGTGTTGATTGTATCGAGTTTTTTAGGACTAGATTCGAGTCGTTCGGAGGCCTATTCATGAGGCGAGGGCTTATTGGAGTAGAGAGTTGCACGGCTTGAGGTAAGTAATACTTCTAAACTTGTTTTGGGGGCATGAATCCCGGAACTACGTGTTATGTGCTTGGTATTGAGGTGACGCACATGCTAGGTGACGAGCGTATGGGCGTGCACCATAGTAGTTGTGATCCGGTCGATTCCATAGAACTGTGTAGTCATCAAACCTTGTAGCTACTCATGTGATTATGTGTTAGTGTAATTGGGCTGCAAATTCATGTTTGAAATCGTGTTAGGCTATATGCTTATCCCGTTACGACCCATTGTGGTCATTCCCGCTGTTGAATTATCTACTTAGATGACAATTTTGTACTCGGTCACTTCCATCATTTGCATATCATATCTCAGTCTCTGTTACTATTTATTGTGTTGTTGTATATAATTGTTTGGGGCTAATTGGCATGAGATTTATGAGCTCGAGAGATTGATGACTGAATTGGGGTCTGAGAGGCGTGTTATGAGTGAGATTTGTGGATCGGCTGCATGCCCCAGCAGGCAATATGGCTTATATGTAGATCGGGTTGCACGCTGCAGCAGGCCTTTTAGGATTTATCATTATTGGACCGGGCTACATGCCCCAGCAGGCTAGATTTGCTTATTATTAGTGCTTGGGAAGGATCTTCCCCTCCAAAGTCTGACATACCAACAATGAGCGCATGTACTATACAGTGCCGAGTGACTGTGTGTGATGAGCGAGAATTAAGACAGTCAGATTGAGTACTCTGAGAGTCTGATATGCACATTGGCATGTAGATATAGAGATGTAATATTCCTCATATTAGTCATACTTGGCATATTTTATCTGTATTGAGCTTAACTATTAACCTGAAAGCATGTCTAAATTCATGTATTGTGTACTAACAGATTATGAGTTTCTCTGAGATATTATTGTCATGTTCCTGTGATTTCCGTACAGTTAAACTCTATATTTGGACTCTATTGGTTGAGCTCGTCACTTCTTTCAACCCAAGGGTTAGTTTTGTTACTTATTAGTTGGTTTTACTCATACTACACTCTGCACTTCGTGTGCAGATCCAGGTATTTATGGGCAAGGTGGTTGCTGATTTCCGGAGTTTTTATCAGTTGGGAGATTATCGAGGTAGCTACTTTGGCATCCACAGACCTTGACTCTCCTCCTTTATCTCTTAGTTTTATTTATATTGTTCTACCTTCCTACATAGTGTTTCAGTTGTCAGACTGTGTTATTGTATAGATGCTCATGTACTCAGTGACACCCGAATTTTGGAAAATTCTGTATCGAGTTGCGGTGTTTTCACCCAGTTATTATGAGATTTTATTTACTTAAAACTATTTCAGTATGTTTTGAATTCAAGATGCTTGTATTTGTGAGTCGTCGGCTTGCCTAGTATCGTGATAGGCGCCATCACTGCACATGTCATTTTGGGTCGTGACATTCTCCCATATAGAGCCTCATAAGGAGCCATCTGGATACTCGACTGGTAGCTGTTGTTGTAGCAAACTCCTTAAGTGGTAAGAACTGATCCTAACTGCCTCTGAAATCCATAACACATGCACGAAGCAAATTCTCCAATATCTGAATAGTATGCTCGAACTGTCCGTCTGTCTGAGGATGAAATATTGTACTCATCTCAACCCGTGTGCTTAGCTCACGGTGTACAGCCTTCCAAAAATGCGAGGTGAACTGCGTACCCCGATCAGAGATGATAGATACTGGTATGCCATGAAGTCAGATAATCTCGCGGATATAAACCTGAGCCAGCTACTCTAAATAATAGGTAGTCACTACCGAAATGAAATGAACCAACTTGATCAACCTGTCCACAATCACCCGTACTGCATCAAACTTCCTCTGAGTCCGTGGGAGCCCAACAACAAAGTCCATGGTAACGCGCTCCCATTTTCACTCAGGAATCTCAAGCCGCTATAGCAAACCACCCAGTTGCTGATGCTCATACTTTAGCTACTGACAATTTAGGCACCGAGCTACAACTCCACTATGTCCTTCTTCATCCTTCTCCACCAATAGTATTGCCTCAAGTCCTAATACATCTTAGCGGCTCCCGAATGAATGGAGTACAGCAAACTGTGGGCCTCCTGAAGAATCAACTCAAGTAAACCATCCACATTGGGCAAACTTAATCGGCCCCGCATTCATAAAACACCGTCATCCCTAATAGTAACTTCCTTGGCATCGCCATGATGAACCGTGTCCTTGAGGACAAGCAGATGGAGGTTGTCATACTAACGCTCTCTAATACGGTCATATAGAGAAGACCGAGAAACTACGCGGACAAGAAATCGTCTGGGCTCCGAAACATCCAATCTAACAAACTGGTTGGCTAAGGCTTGAACCTCCAATGCTAATGGCCTCTGTGCTACAGGTAGATATGCTAAACTACCCAAACTCTCCGCCTTTCGACTCAAGGTATCGGCCACCACATTGGCCTTCCCGGGATGATATAGAATGGTAATATCATAGTCCCTAAGTAACTCTAATAACCTCCGCTGCCGTAAGTTAAGATCCTTCTATTTGAACAGATGTTGTAGACTCCGGTGGTCGGTAAAGACCTCACAAGGAACACCATACAAATAATGCCGCTAGATCTTCAATGCATGAATAATGGCAGCCAACTCCAAATCGTGGACTGGATAATTTTTCTCATGAGTCTTCAACTGTCGAGATGCATAAGCAATCACCCTACTGACTTGCATCAACACTGCACCAAGGCCAACACGTGATGCATCATAATACATAATAAAATACCCCGAGCCCATAGGCAACACCAACACTAGGACTGTGGTCAAAGCAGTCTTGAGCTTTCGAAATCTTTCTTCACACCCCTCGGTCCATCTGAAAGGAGCACCTACTGGGTCAATCTGGTCATATGTGCAGCAATAGATGAGAAGCCCTCTGCGAAACGACGGTAATACCCAACCAAACCAAGAAAACTCCGTATCTCAATAGGTGAAGACGGTCTAGGCCAACTCTACACCGCCTCAATCTTCTTCAGATCTACCTTGATACCCTCATTTGACACCACATGGCCCAAAAAATGCCACTGAATCAAGCCAGAATTCACACTTTGAAAACTTTGCATATACCTTCTTCTCCCTCAAGTCCTAGAGCACGATACTCAAAGCTGCTCATGATCTTTCCGACTGCGGGATTATACCAAGATATCGTCAATAAACACAATGATGAAGGAATCGCGATAAGACTGGGATACACTGTTCATCAGGTGCATAAATGATGCTAGGGCGCTGGTCAGACCAAATGACATTACAAGGAACTCGTAGTGACCATACGGGTTCCTAAAGACAGTCTTCAGAAAATCCGCATCCCGAATCTTCAACTGATGATAACCTGACCGCAAATCATTCTTGGAGAACACTTTGCACCCTGTAGCTTATCAAATAGGTCATTAATGCATGGAGATGGATACTCATTCTTCACTGTAACCTTGTTCAACTGATGATAATCAATACACATACGCATAGATCCATCCTTCTTCTTCACAAACAGGATCGGAGCATACTATGATGACACACTAGGTCGAATGAATCCCTTATCAAGCAACTATTGTAACTGCTCTTTTAGCTCTTTCAGCTCTGTTGAGGCCATATAATATGGTGGAATAGAAATGGGTTAAGTGCCCGACAACAAGTCAATACAAAGATCAATATCCCTGTCGGGTGGCATGCTCGGAAGATCTACCGGAAATACATCTGAAAATTCTTTCACTACCGGAACTGACTCAACGGTAGGAGTACCAGCACTAACATCCCGCACAAAGGCTAGATAAGCATTATACCCCTTCTCAACCATCCGTTGAGCCTTTAGAAGTGATATAACCCTCGTAGGAACATAATCTAATGCACCCCTCCACTCTAACCGTGGTGAACCTGGCATAGCCAGCATCACAGCCTTGGCGTGACAATCAAGAATAGCATGATAAGGCTACAACAAGTCCATGCCCAAGATAACATCAAAGTCTACCATACTAAGTAACAACAAATCAACTCTGGTCTCAAAACCACCAATAACAACTAGACTCGACCGATACACACGGTCCACAACAATAGAATCTCCCATAGGTGTACACACATAAATAGGATAACTGAAGGAATCATGAGATATCCAAATATGGAGAAAAGTAAGATGACACATATGAATAAGTGGATCTCGAATCAAATAAGATTGATGTATCTTTATGGAAAACCGGAACCATACCAGTAATGACTGAGTCTGAAGCAACTGCCTCTGTCCTACTCAGAAGAGCATAGAATCTGTCCTGGCCTCCCCCTCTAGGGAGACCTCTACCCGCCCGTACCCCACCCCTAGCTGGATGTAAGGGTGGAGCGGCAACTAGGGCAGCAATCATGGCCTGAGAAGTCTACGGACCTGACTGAATCTATGGAGCTTGAGTAGTCTTGGAAGGTGCACCCTTACTGAGTCTAGGGCAGTCTTTGACCATGTGGCGGGTATCACCACACTCAAAACAAGCTCTCGATGGGTGTGGCCGCTGGGACTGGCTCGGGCCTAGTCGACTGGACTGACCGCTAAAGGCACCTCGCACAGGAGGTGCACTAGAAAGTGGCTGAGCAAAGTGTGCAATCTGGGACCTCGATACAACCGAAGCACCACTAGAAGCTCGAAGTGCGGAATGAACTGGGTGGCTCACGTAGCCCCTACCATGACGAGTTGTAGCTGAAGCGTGACCACCACTAAATCCCCATGTTCCACGAGGCCTCTTGGCCTCCCTATCATCTATATCACGGTCTCGCATACCCTCAAACCTCTATGCAATCTCCACCACCTGCTGATACGGAGTGTCTGACTCCAAATCCCTAGCCATGCTGAATCTAATACGCTGGTTGAGCCCCTCGACGAATCGACGGACTCACTCTCTGACCGTATCAACCTAGGCTGGTGCATGCTTGGACAAATCACTGAATCGGACAGCATACTCCGACATTAACATTGTACCTTAGTGCAACTGCTCAAACTCCGCGCGCCAAGCATCCCGAAAGGTCTGAGGAACAAATGCTCTCAAGAAAAACTCTAAAAACTGATCCCACGTATGTGAAGCTGCCTCGGCTGGGCTACCCACCTCGTATGCCCGCCGCCACTAATATGTTGCTCCTTTTAGCTGGAACGTAGTAATAACAACCCCACTCGTCTCCAAAATACACATAGTGTAGAGAATATGGTGACACTCCTCAAGAAAACCATGTGAATCCTCTGAAGCCAAACCACTGAAAGTAGGAGGGTGGTACTTCTTGAACCTATCGAGCCTAAGCTCCTACTCCTCAAATGTTGCTACCCTAACCACGGGATGAACCGGAGCAATAGTCTGCACTGGTATAACCTCTGTAACCTGATCAACCTGGACCAACTGCTTCGGGGTACGGGTCGTAGGAGTCTGCGCTCCTCCCCCAGCCTTAGATATGGCTGGTGCAAGTGGGATCAACCCCGCCTGAGCTAAGGTACTAAACATGCTTAGGAACAGTGTGAGGGTCTCCTAAAGTGCTGTGGTGGCAATAGGCACCTCAGGTGTCTGACCCCCGACTAGAGCTACTGGTGGCTCCTCCGTCGCAGCTCGGACAGGTGCTCTGGCTGCACCATCTGCCCGTCCTCAGCCTCTGCTCAGCCCCAGCCTCTCACGGCTCTAGCAGGGGGTGCGTGTGTCTGATCATCGGATCCTGCAGTGCGTGTCCTCACCATCTGTTAGAGAATAGAAAGTCAGAGATTTAGTTTTCGAAATCAACCACTTCACACAATAAGGAATCAAAGAGGTGATGTTTTCCTAACAGTTCTGTAGCCTCTTGGAGATAAGTACAGACATCTTCGTATCGATCCACAAGACTCTACTAACCTGCTTATGACTCGTAACACCTATGAATCTAGAGTTCCGATACCAGCTTTTGACGATCCTAATTTCCCTCTGAAGGATCTCGTGAGGGCACCTAGTTCTACGACTAGGTAAGCTAACAAATAACAACATCTGAACAGATGTATAATAACAAGTTACTGAAAGACGATTGAATAATAGATAAACCTTCTGAAAACAGAATCTCACAAATACACATCCCAAAACTGGTGGAACTGAGTCATAAGCTTTATAGAATGCAACTAAAGTACTATAGCATCACTGTCCGAAAGGAAATACAACAGTAATGAAAATAAGGGAAGGTGACACCGAGGCCTGCGGACGCCGATCAGGTATACCTTGAAGTCTCCGGTAAAAGCAGCTAACAGGAAATCTCTATCGACCGGCACGAGCGGACGTACCTGGATCTGCACAAAAAGATATGCAGAAGCATAGTATGAGTACACCACAACGGTACCCAATAAACATCAAGTCTAACTTCAGTAGAGTAGTGACGAGGCCAGGTCAAGACACCTACTAGGATATGAAACAGATAGTATAAAAATATAATACGGATAAGAAATTGAAAGTAAAGAATAACTGATACGGAACAAGATGATAGTAAGAACTAGTACCAGAAGTTAACAATAGAAATAGCATAAAAGAAGCAACTAAAGTGATACAATGATCATGTACGGACTGCAATTGCTAGAATAATAAAGAATGAAGAAACCAGAGTATTCCTTCCACAACACTTTTCAACATGAAACAAAAAACAAGAAACACAATGAGGTACCGCCTAGTGTATAATGAAATCAAACTGAGGTACCGCCTCGTATAATCAAAAATCGCAACCGAGGTACCACCTCGTATTCACATTTTTCAATTTAAATCACAACCTTACCTTATACCGCCGCGTGAGCTTTCCATTTGAAAATAGGTTTTGAAAATAGTTTTTCCGAAATAGCTACACGCATTTTAGCCCACCATATGACGCTGCATGGCTTCCTGTAGTTCCCTTACAAGCAATCACGCACATAAGTCTCACCTTATACTGCGACATGCACATCAACCCAAGCCTTATACTGCCGCATGCGCATCAATATCATATCATAATAACAACTCGCACCACAAGTGCCCACATACCACAACTTGCCAACAACAACAATATCAATATTTCCACAACAATAGCCCATGGCTCCACTGCAACGTATACAAAATATCAACAACAATATTGGACGGAAAATGCTTAATAAGATAGATGTTTCAACAATAACCAACATGGTCTCAATGTATTAATGACTTTCATAACTTCAACACCAAATAACTCAACAATGAGAAAATAATGTACACCCACGGTATTAGATAAGACTAACTCACAATAAAGGAAATAATATTCAATAATGAGTCTCAAACAATGGAAGTCAACAAGTAAAGGGGTAACACGAACAATTAATTCAAATAATGATAATTAACAATGAAGAGATAACATGTAACAATAAAGGGGACAACAAGTTCAACTAGAGCATGGGATCAATTTAGCAAGTAGGATGTAGAACAAAAACTAGACAAGTCAACTAAGGGATTAAAGGATAGTCTGACACAATTAAGGATAATTTGACAATGAGAATTTAGAACATAATATGTCATTTCAAATAAAGCATAAAAATAGTGTACGTAGCTTAAACCGGTCAAATACTACGTACAACATGTGATTACCCACTCGTCACCTTGCATACACGGAGTTCACTTAGCACAATTAATCAAACAATACCAATCCTAAGGGGTAGTTCCCCCACACAAAGTTAGGCAAGACACTTAGCTCAACTAGTCCAATTCAACACTCGAAAATAGCTTTTCCCTTAAAATATGCCTACACATGGCTCAAATCCAACCAAAATCGACTCACTATCTTCAAACAATGTTGGGGAATTCAATTGCAATGGATAAAGTTAAGATTTTTACACTTTTCTCAAAAAGTCAAAAAAAGTCAACCAGGGCTCGCCTGGTCAAAAATCGGGTCCAATTGTAGGTTCCGTCTACCCATGACCCCACGAGTTCATATATGTGATTAGTTTCAAAATTCGAGTCCAAATCGACTCTCAAAACTCAATTTCTTATTTTTCAAAAACTTAGCAAAGTTTCACCAATTTCTACTTTGATTCACATGATTTTGATGTTAAAATCTTAGCTATGTTGATGGAATATGATTAGAAATAGATTAGAATCACTTACCCAAGGTGTGTAGGTGAAAATCCCCTCTCCAAATTGCCTCCTACCGAGTCTAAGGTTCAAAAATGAGAGAATGAACTCAAAAATCTCGTCTCCCAGCTATTTGTGAATAAATCTTCGCAATTGCGGCACTGAAGGCTTGGGAAAACTCTTCGCAAATGCGAATATGGGATCGCATTTGCGACCCCTGTTGCCCTCGAAATTGCGACATGATCATCGCAATTGCGAATACCTTCGCAAATGCGAACACTAGGTTCGCAATTGCGAACCCAGCAGACTTGGCCTACCTTCGCAATTGCGATCAAGAATCTCGCAAATGCGAGATCTGAGGGCATGTGCAGAAAACCAACAATTCAATTCTAACAACACTCTACTAAGCGTCCGAAACTCACTCGAGCCCTTGGGGCTCCAAAACAAACATCACACAAGTCTAAAAAATCATACAAACTCGCTCGCACGAACAAAACACAAAAATAACATCTATAACTACGAATTGCACTCTAAAACACATGATTTTCGATGAGATTTTGAAGAACTTCTAAAATTTAAACTAACTGTCCGAATCCTATCAAATCAACTCCGATTGACGCCAAATTTTGCAAACAAGTTCTAAATGCCATAAGGACCTATTTCAAGTCCTAAAATCAAATTTCGAGCTCAATAGCTAGAAGTCAACCTACGGTCAAACTTTTCAACATAAAATTGCCAAATTTTGGCAAATCAACACAAATCAACCTACGCACTTACAAAATCAGCTCCGGGTATACGCCCAAGTCCAAAATTACGATACGAAGCTATCAGAGCCATAAAAATATAGTTCCGGGGTCATTTTGACAAAATCAAAGTTTAGTCAATATTTTCAAATTTAAAACTTCTAAGTCTAGAATCAAGGGTCCAAATCAACCCGAAAGCTTTCCGGAATGAAACTAATCAACCCCGCAAGTCATAAAGACGTAAATACACAAGTGTGAAGTAATAAAAGTGGTAATAGGGCAAAATTACATAAAACGATCGATCGGGTTGTTACAAATACAACCTTAATTTATGACATTCTTCAATTGCTATTAACTAAGGGTCGAAACATATGACCTTAATGAATGGAGTTATAAATTGGCTATTACATAAATGGCCAATATCTTTAAATCACAACTGTTGATACCCAATTTTTCCCTATATTTTATATATATGCATAAATACTTTCAAAATAGCATATATATGCATATATAAGCATGCACAAGGTTTTTATAATTTTTCTATAATTTTTAAGATTTTAAAATTGATTTATTTCATTCCCTTTTACTCATAAAATCCCCAATAATTATCCCTCAAACTATTGTTGTGGTGAATTAGTCATTTAAATTCTATGTTTATGCCAAAATATGGTTAAAATATTTTTGTGCATTTTTTATAATTGCATTTATATTTTTAAAACTAATTTGCATATAATTGCAATATTAGCCCTATTAATGTATAATTACATTTATATGCATAAAATCGACCTTCTATATTTTTAAAATGTTGAAAATCTATTTTAAAACATTTTAGAACATGAAATTATTTCGTAGAAATTATTTGCAATTTATTATAAATTATATAGGGATAAATTGGCTATTTAAAATATAGCCAGATTGCATTACAATCTTAACCCCAACTTTAACCCAACCCCAGCCCAATTTCTAACCAAATTACCCGACCCAAACCCTAAACCCGCCTACCCGACCCAGAACCAATTAAATCACGGCTGTTGATCTAAGAGATAAACGGCCCGTATTAACCTTTTCCTTTTTTAATCCTAAACAACCCTAACCCTAACTCATTCTCCCAAACCCACCGCCTCTGTATTCTCTAATCTCCTCTCCTCTCTCAGTAACTCAACCAAACCCTAGCCCCTTCAACCGCCGACCTCTTCTTCGGTCTTCTCCGGTGACTTCTTATCGACTCCTAAGCCTCCAATGGCTTCTCTCATGCCACACTTGCCTTCTCTAAGGTCTTCAAGGGCCTAGGGCCATGCTGACTTTCATCTAGGGTTATTCACTTGTCTGTTCTTGGCTACTCCAGTGTGATTTCGAGCAAAATCATGCTGTATTTGTTATGATCTTTTGGATTCTAGACAAGTTCTTTCATCTCTATATGGGTTCCTCTGAAAGCCTAATTTCTGCCTATATCTCCTAGATCTGTACAGATCTAGAATGATTTGAGTTTGTTTCTTTAATGTTTTACACTGGCCTTGGAACTCTTTTACAAGAATCGTTGATTTCAAGTGTTTTTCACCTTCTTCTAAAAATTAGGGTTTTGGAACTTCTTTTAAAACTCTGTTTAATTGATTCTTTGTATTTAAACTTCTATTTCTTGTATTATTTTTACTGATTCTATGAGTTTATCACATCTTTAACTCGTCTATGCTGAAAGCCCTAATTTTCTAGGTTTCTTCGTTTGATTTTTGTAACTGGCCTGTTCTATTTTGAGTTTCTATGACTCTCTTGCCTCGAATATGTTCTTACTATGTTTTTAGCCTAACTTATATCACCCCTATATGCTTGTGCTCATCTTGACTGTTCAAGACTTGCCTCTTTCTATCAGTGTTGTTTAACCTTCGTGTTTGCTATGTCTGGTTATTCTTATGTTACTCTATTTATATGCTGAAACATGGCTCATGACTTTCTCTTTGATTGATTCTGGATCCCCTATTTCATGGTTTGATTAGAAGACCTTCCTTTAAACCTTCGATTCCTACCCTTTCTATTCAATTTGATTGATTCGCCTACCGTGGTACTTTATTCTTACTGACTATCTCCTTAATTAGAGTTTTTCTGAACTTAGCCCTAATTGTATACCCTATACTTACTATATTTGAAATCTATCCTTATTGGTCATACATTAATTTCTTTCCTTATTTGTTACTTGTTCTTACCGTTTGAACTGATGCCCTTAAATTAAGGGAGTACTTGTACTAATTTTGCTCTAGTTGGTTCCGAGTTCCACAATTACTATACTATGTGATTCTTGACTTATTTTACCTAGTTTCGAACTACTATATATACCTACTCTCTCATTAACACAAACACGAGACATTGGTTCAAAAACTCTCTCTTTCACACCAAAAGCTTTCTGCTCTCTTTTGTGTTACTACTGTCTAAAGTCAGCCGGCTGCAAGACAAGGCTAACTACTGGGTTCTCTTTCACTTTGTGTTTACTATCCCCTTACTAGTATGTTCTGATTTTAACAAGTCTCAAAACAATATGCTTCTCCTATTACTTCAATTTGTCATGTTTCTAATATGCTTCTATCTATGGTTTTGTTGTTCAACCTGCAATTAACATGTCTACTTCACTCTCTTCTTTGTTGCATGCTATATACCCCCTTAGGATCCCCTTCTAGTGTGCCCCAATGTGACTATGTTTCTCTGATCCCTAGCATACACCTTCCAACATGAAGTAATTGGCTATCCTAAGCCTATTGATTCTGTATTAACTCTAAATTTCATGCTACTTTAAAGGCTCCTCTGATTCTATACCTATGTGCATCTGTGCTTACTATGTGCCCTATGCTTACCCCAAATCCCCATTACCCCTAAGTGGATGTGTGCACCAGTTTGACTCCATGTATTGAAGTGTTGATGAACTTCTTCTGGTTCCATATTTGGTTTGATTGATTGTTAGCCACCTTACCTTTTTTTTTAAATTGACTTATTTAATAACACCCACTGTGTTCTCTTACAAAACTATTTCAAGCAAACCTCTTTTTAACACTGTTTTCCTACTGAAACCTTTCAAACTGTGTCAAGAACTCTCACTCTACTCCTAAGTCACTAGGTTCTGCCCCTTCCAGTGTGTGTACTGCGTTGGGATCCTCTTGAGAACCCCCTGAACTCTGGCACACTGAGGCTGGCCCTGTCACACTGCACTTACTCAATTTGGTTACAATGTCTAGGTATGAGCACTGCCCGGGATCCTTGAGATCCTTAGGGAACTCTGACGCACCTAGACAATGATATTATCTTTGAAATTGGCATTTGAGGCTATTGGATGTTTGAGACAAATCACTTGGGCCTGCTTCAGGCACCCTATAGTGTAACTTCTTCTTTTTCTTATCTACAGTATGTAATTTATTCATCTGGTTTGTAATAATTATTTGTAAACAGACATTGGGGTTGGCTAGTGAAAAGGGGAGGGTAGTTACATATGTTATCAATATCAATGGGTAGAAACCATGCCTTTGGTTTACATTTCCTATATGCGCATTAGAATCCATGTCTAGGACCAATACATTCTAAGCATGTCATGCATTAGATATCACGTTCTTAAGTTTACTATTTCAGCATCTCATTTTGATAATCTTGCTATTCTTTAGAAATCCTGTTTCTAGGATAAAATGGCATTAAAACAAAACTACTACTCCTGTACGCTTGATCGCATGCTCTACACTGTAACCTTTTATGCATTTAGATATCCTTCTTTAGGAATTTCTGCAATCATGCTGTGCATTTAGAAATCCTGCTTTAGGAATTTTGCATATAAATCATTCTGCATTTTATGTGCATATTAGATACCCTGTTTTTAGGATCACGCTCACACTCGCTTAGTCACACCTAGTTGAACTACTAACGCATGAAAAAAAGGACATAAAAACAGTCTCGCATTTGATTATCCTGCTTAAGTAAAACCGGTCATAATCCTGTATATTTTTGCAACACGTAGAACATCATGCTTTAGGTAAAATAACTTCTAAACGGTTTTAATAACCCTGATATTCGCTTAGATATCATGTCCTAGGATATTGATTAACAATATGGCCTTTATTTGTGTTTGAGTCGTGCTGTTTTACATGCATTATCTGTGGATGTGAACTTGAGCCCTTATCTTCTATTTCATGCTTTTATTTGCGAAAGTCCTATGTGTTCTTGCTTGTCGCCTTAGTATTTTCTCCTTTAAAACCTTAACGGTCTGTCTAGAACCACATATAGGTAGAGGTCCTAAATTTTCTCCAAGATCATTAAGAAGGGACGGGTAACAGCACACAATAGAGATCGCTACCCAACACTCGCGCTAATAACCATTAAGGGGTGGGACGGGTAGATATGGATATGATGACCGGTGCGCTAATGCCACGCGTAGCCCCTTTCTAAGGAGTGATTATCGGGCAATGTACTGATATGATCCTATAGCCTAACCAACCTAGGACCCCTCTCTCCCAAATCCTCTTCACTTGAAAACTTTACTTTCCTTTTTTATGCACACAACTTGTTTAAATTCTTGTCTTATTATTTGAGTTATACAATGTCTAACATGCTTTATTTGCAATCATCGACTTCAACTATTTATTTGTTAATGGACTAATTTGTAAGTGTATGTTTGGCCGGGACCCACCGTTGTGGACCGCGAGGGGTGCCTGACACCTTCCCCTCAAGGTTATTTCGAGCCCTTACCCTAAATCTCAGGTAATGCAAACCAATCCAAGAGTTAATCGCTCTAGGTGACCTAACGCACCATAATCTGTTAGGTGGCGACACTCAAAATACCCAATTCCCAAAAGGAAATGAGTTACTATCCCATGAATGTCGAAACCCGGACCTTCTTCCCCGTAAAAGGGATGGAAAAAGGGGGCGCGACATTATGACGACTCCGCTGGGGATGTTATTAGGCTCTTACCATAACGAACTTATTCTTATGAATCAGTCCAAGCATGCTTTATCCCGTACCCTCTTCCCTTATTTTATTTGACTGTCTGTTTTCTTTTAAGCACTTATGGTTCTTTATTCCTGAAACTGACCTGCCTCTTTGTTTCCTTGTCCTGTAACCATCTTTCAATTATTTAAATACTGTATTTTTTTCCCTTACGTGCAAATACTTGACTACATGTTATTAACTGCTATATAAATCATGCTCCACATCGTATTCCACACATGCGCATCAAATCCTATAGCAACGCTTTAATGAGTGGTTGGGCTCTTCCTATTTACTACCCTTATATTCGGAAAGGCTTATTTGCGGTAAAACCAGTCGATCAGCGGTGCAGTCGACAGTTCCGTGCCTTCCCCCTCGAGTTGTCCGCTTGAGGGTACCAGTCTAAAACCCCATAGAAACCTTACTCTAGTTAAAATTGTGCATGCATCATGGTCAAACCTAGTCAGATCTGTTATGTTGTCCACATAATGATACTTTAAGATAAGCCTTATCCAAAGTCCACCGAGTTTTCCATAATCCCAACGGACACAACCACGTTCTGTGCATTAATTTGGAGAACTAAATGCCGATATGTTGATCATAAATATATAAATAGTCAAGTCTGGTGGGGGTAAGGTCTAACCCTTTTGTTTTGTAGAAAAATGAGGCACGAGGTCCCCAGATTCGGTATGGTTAGCACACCCTCACTCTTGCTAGTTTGGTGGAGAAATCTTCCATCAGATGACAAAATCGAGGAATGGAAAGAGATGGCAGTCACTTCCAACAGGAAACTGGAATATCTGGAGCGAGGAATAGTGGAGCTGGAAGGTAAAGTCATAAAGAGGATTGAAAATTGCCAGAACGCTGAAGGAGGACATTTGTCCAGAGCCTACTTGCTGCTGGGGCTGCGTGAGCTGGGGGATATATATGATGGAGTCCGGAAGATCGAATCTGGGGAAGGTCCTTCTAGGACCAAATAGGCTAGATTTATTTGCTTTCCTAAAATGTAATAAGGCCAAGAGCCAGTGACTTATTTTATTATTATCTTAGTGTCATTTTGGGATTCGTCTATTTTTATATTATGAAATAAGCATTTATTGGCATTTAAAGTTCTCCAAATCTATTTGTCGCTAGGCCTACCTCGGGCATAACGAGGCTCCCAAATTAGGACGCGAATTTACATTCTCGCAATATGTGTTTAAATACTGAAAATATTTCAGAATCCTTACTGACTTGTTTACCTTTTGTTTTGATTATTCCCATCCCTTGAGGTTGGTTCACTCATACTGGCATCATCAGCATACCTAAATGTCCTCCACATCCTCCTCTTCCAAGTGATCCTAAAAGCAAAGGAAAAATCAGAATAAATGATACAATGCAGTGCAATAATTGAGGAAGAGGAGGAAGAAGGCCTCACTATCCAGACTGTGAAGAAGGGAGCTGTTCTCAGGAACTGGACCACCACACCATCCCGAGCCCGCCGAGTCCCTGGGTAGCTTGGCAGAATGTACTTCTATAAGCCATTCTAGGCATTTTAAGATTTCCCGTAATTTTGTTTTAAGTTTTAGTTTTTTCAAAATAAATGCTCAATTCATCGAGCCATACTTTGTCTGGACAATCTTTCAAGTTTTAATCAAATGCACTTGCTCTTTATTATTCATTACTATTTCTACACTTTTTTCTACAGCGTTATTATTACTTTTCCTGATGAACCCGTGACTGTGACATGTAATGAGGCAACGAACATGAGAATAGTGATTCAGATGAAGAAGATGAGATACCCGAGGAAATTGTCAGGGAGGTTGAAAATTTTGAGAATAAGCCTAAGTCCAACCTGGACGAGACCGAAGCAGTAAATTTGGGAGACGCCGAGACAGTCAAGGAGACCCGGATCAGCATTCACTTGTCACCAACAGAGAAGGAAGAATGCATTCGTTTCCTAAAAGAATATGAGGACATTTTCGCATGGTCATACGATTATATGACCGGTTTGAGCACATCTTTAGTGGCTCACAGTTGCCCACTAATCCCATGTGCCCGCCAGACAAGCAGAAACTCTGAAAGTTCAAACCAGACATGAGCCTGAAAATCATGTAGGAAGTTACCAAGCAGATCAAAGCCAAAATTCTCAGGGTGGTTGAGTATCCAACTTGGTTAGCTAACATTGTGTCGGTTCCAAAGAAAGATGGAAAGGTTAAAGTATGTGTTAACTATCGGGATTTAAACAGAGCAAGTCCCAAGGACGACTTCCCACTGCCAAATATACACATCCTGATCGATAACTGCACCAAGCATGAACTCCAATCCTTTGTAGATTTCTTCGTGGGTTATCACCAGATTTTGATGGATGAAAAAGATACAGAGAAGACCGCCTTTATTACACCATGGGATGTATATTGTTACAAGATATGCCATTCGGTTTGAAGAACGCTGGGGCCACTTACATGAAAGCCATGACAACCATCATCCATGATATGATACACAAATAAATAGAGGTATATGTGGACGACGTCATCATCAAATCCAAGAGGGCCGCAGATCACATAGCAGACTTGAGGAAGTTCTTTGACAAGCTAAGGAGGTACAACTTGAAACTGAACCCTGCAAAGTGCGCATTCGGGGTTCCCGCAGGCAGTGGTCAAGGGATTGAGCTGGATCCATCTAAAGTCAAGGTGATTCAGGAGTTACTTCCACCAAATAGCAAAAAGGATGTGATGAGCTTCCTAGGACATCTCAACTACATCAGCCGCTTCATAGCACAATCCACAGTCATATGTGAACCCATCTTCAAGATGCTGAGGAAAGATGTCGAAACAAGCTGGACCGAGGATTGTCAGAAAGCCTTTGACAGAATCAAGGAGTACTTATCCACACCACCAGTGCTGGCCCCGCCAGAGCCAGGGCGACCTTTGCTACTTTATCTATCGGTATTGGATGGGGCCTTCGGATGTGTTTTGGGACAAAATGACGAGACAGGAAGGAGGGAGCAGGACATATACTATTTGAGCAAGAAGTTCACACCTTACGAAGCACGATACTCTTTGCTTGAACGCACTTGCTATGCTTTGACCTGGACAACTCAGAAATTGAGGCATTACTTCTGTGCCTACACTACATACCTTATATCCAGGATGGACCCTCTGAAGTACATATTCCAGAAACCCATGCCGACGGGAAAATTGGCCAAATGGCAGATACTATTAAGTGAGTTCGATATAGTCTACGTAACTCAAAAGGCGGTCAAAGGACAAACATTGGTAGATCACCTTGCTGAAAACCCGGTGGGAGGAGAATACGAACCCTTGAAAACATATTTTCCTGACGAAGAGGTATCATTCGTAGGAGAAGACATTACTGAAACATATGATGGTTAGAGGATGTTTTTCGATGGAACCGCAAATTTAAAAGGAGTGGGCATAGGAGCAGTTTTGGTATCAGAGACGCGTCAGCATTATCCGGTATCTGCTAAAATTAGATTTCCCTCCACTAACAACATGGCGGAGTATGAAGCCTGCATATTAGGACTCAACATGGCAATCGACATGAACATTCAGGAGCTGTTGGTGATCGGAGATTCAGATTTGCTCGTACACCAAGTACAAGGAGAGTGGCCACCAAGAATTCCAAGATATTGCCATATCTGCACCATGTGCAGGAATTGAGAAAAAGGTTTACAAAGATAGAATTCCGACATGTGCCCCGAATTCAGAATGAGTTTGCCGACGCATTGGCCACTTTGTCATCCATGATACAACATCCAGATAAGAACTACATTGATCCCATTCCGGTGAGGATCCACAATCAGCCGGCATATTGTGTTCATGTCGAGGAAGAAGCAGATAGAAAGCCTTGGTTCCACAACATCAAAGAATACTTATCAAAAGGAGAGTACCCGGAGCATGCAAATCACACTCAGAAATGCACACTCCGGAGACTGTCAAATCACTTCTTCCACAGCGGAGGGAACTTATACAGAAGAACTCCTGATTTGGGTCTACTAAGATGTGTTGACGCAAAGGAAACTTCTAAGCTACTTGAGGATGTGCATGCTGGGACATGTGGTCCACACGTGAATGGTTTCGTCTTGGCTAAGAAGATACTCAGGGCAGGTTACTTTTGGATGACCATGGAGACAGATTGCATTCAGTATGTCCGCAAATGCTTTCAATGTCAAGTTCATGCCGAAATGATAAAAGTGCCGCCAAACGAGCTCAATGCAACAAGCTCACCTTAGCCATTTGCCGCCTGGGGAATGGATGTTATTGGTCCAATTGAGCCCACTACTTCAAACAGACACAGGTTTATTCTGGTCGCCATCGATTACTTCACGAAATGGGTTGAAGCTGCATCTTACAAAGCCGTAACCAAGAAGGTCATCACAGATTTTGTCAAGGATCGTATTATCTGCCGATTCAGAGTTCTCGAGTCCATTATTACTTACAATGCTGCCAACCTCAACAGTGATCTGATGAAAGCTATATGTGAAGCTTTCAAAATCAAGCACAAGAATTCCACAGCCTACAGACCTCAAATGAACGGAGCTGTGGAAGCTGCCAACAAAAACATTAGGAGGATACTAAGGAAAATGGTAGAGAACCACAAACAATGGCATGAGAAGTTACCCTTTGCCTTGTTGGGGTACCGCACCACTATTCACACATCAACAGAGGCAACTCCTTACATGTTTGTTTATGGTACCGAGGCTGTCATCCCAGCCGAAGTGGAGATTCCTTCTTTAAGAATCATACAGGAAGCTGAACTCAGCGATGCAGAGTGGATAAGGAGTCACTATGAACAATTGGCCCTTATCGATGGAAAGAGGATGAATGCAGTATGTCACAGCCAACTTTACTAGAACAGAATGTCTAGAGCTTACAACAAAAGGGTTAAACCAAGACAGTTCGCGCCAGGGAAGCTGGTATAGATGAAAATCTTCCCGGATCAAGATGAAGCCAAAGTGAAATTCTCTCCCAACAGGCAAGGTCCGTACATAGTTCACAGGGTGCTGACAGGAGGAGCACTCATACTTGCAGAAATGGATGGAGAAATCTGGCCAAAACCAATCAATTCAGACGCAGTCAAGAGATACTATGCTTAGATTATTTATGTTTCCTCATCTGATGTAATTGACCTACGCTTGACCCAATTCCCGTTTAAGAGGGGATACGTAGGCAGCCTTATGGGTTCGGTCATATCATAATAAAATTTTTATTTCCCCCAAGATCAGAAACTAGGGCAGTATTTTGAGAAGGACCCTCAAAATTCCGGAGCGAGTCCAGCCAACGCCAACATGTGTCAGACAGTTCGAAATCGGTTAAGAAACTGGGTCAGAATTTTGAGAAGGATTCTCAAAATTTCGAGGGGATTCAGCAAAGCATATTGTCTGCAAACGATCAAAGATCATCTACCAAACTGGGGCAGAATTTTGAGGAGGACCCTCAAAATTCTGATATGAGAGAATTGCAATGTCTCTTAAAAGTGTTACAGTCACTAGTTCATCTAAAATAATGTGATATTTCATAAATAACTCTACTTTCATCAATAATTGCATATTTTCAAAAACTCTATTTCCATTACAGTCAGGTATCACCCAGGGGAACTCGACAGGCTTTCAAAACGGAGCAAAGCAAGGCCAGCGAACAGAAGCACAAACCAACCTTCCCCCCCACAAAACTTACAATTTTTCTTTGGACGCAGGCACATCTGACGTAACGGTAACATCCACTAGCAAGATCGCTATCAATCAGGCCATCAGACACCGAATACATCTCCAGCTAAGACATATGCTACTCTTATTTGCTTCTTGCTCCTTGCATGGGACTAATCCCTGTCCCGTATACTTGCATGAGGCTAATCCTTGCCTCCATACCTATATGAGGCTAATCCTTGCCTCCATTCTTGCATGAGGCTAATCCTTGACTCCATACTTGCATGAGGCTAATCCTTGCCTCCATGTTTGCATGAGTCTAATTCTTGACTCCATATTTGCATGAGGCTAATCCTTGCCTCCCTGATCTGCATGAGGCTAATCCTTGCCTCCCCATTTGCATGAGGCTAATCCTTGCCCCCCCCCCCCATATTTTCATGAGGCTAATCATTGCCTCCCCGATTTGCATCAGGATAATCCTTGCCTCCCCATTTGCATGAGTCTAATCCTTAACTCCATATTTGCATGAGGCTAATCCTTGCCTCCCCATATTTGCATGAGGCTAATCCTTGCCTCCCCGATTTGCATGAGTCTAATCCTTGACTCCCTATTTGCATGAGTCTAATCCTTGACTCCATATTTGCATGAGGCTAATCCTTGCCTCCCCATATCTGCATGAGGCTAATCCTTGCCTCCCCATTTGCATGAGGCTAATCCTTGCCTCCCCATTTGCATGAGTCTAATCCTTGACTCCATAAGGCTAATCCCTGCCTCCATACTTGCATGAGTCTAATCCCTGACTCCCTATTTGCATGAGTCTAATCCTTAACTCCATGAGGCTAATCCTTGCCTCCTATTTGCATGAGGCTAATCCATGCCTCCATACTTGCATGAGGCTGATCCTTGCCTCGCCGTCTGCATGGAACCAAACACTGTCCCTCCTTGCACAAATATTGCTCTATTTTTAGTACTATTTATTTGCTTTTCGATCGGGCTAAGCTCTGCCCTCTATTTCACAAGACTAAGCCTTGTCTTGTTAACATCATACTATTGCATATCATGGGCTGAAATATCTCCAACCTATCCAAAGGCGTCATAGTCTAAAGGCATCATCCTCATAGCCAGAAGACACCATGCCATGGCCTGAGGATCTCTCAAATTCGCATATCATTATTCAAAGGCATCATGGTTCGGAGGCACCATTTTCATAGCCCGAGAACATCATTTCATGGCCTGCGAATCCCTCACTAAGTAATTCATGGCTCAGGACGTCATGATCTGAGGACGTCATCTTTAAACATTTCGAAGACAACTTTCATGGTCCAAAGGGAATTTGCATCATGTTTAAATTTCCGCACAAATACATATTTGTAGCATCTTTTATATGCAAGTAACTAGCGAGCCACCGCTATCCTAGTAGGAGCAATCTCGCTCTGATTCCTCCAACTATCTCGAGCCTTAATTGCTCACCACGACCGCTTCCGCATCTCGTGTCCGTTCTTGCAAAAATTTCATCGGTATATTCCACCGACGAATCCAGAACTACACATGGCCTGATTCCTATAAAACCAGGGATATGTAGGCAGCTCGAAGACTGGAGTCCGGCCCCTGTCTTTCAAAGCATCCCATCAGGTCAAAATTCGCCATTGTTTCTTTACCCGAAAACTCTTTCATCCTTCCCGGGTAAAGAAGGGCAGCTGTTGATACCTAATTTTTCCCTATATTTTTTATATATGCATAAATACTTTCAAAATAGCATATATATGCATATATAAGCATGCACAAGGTTTTTATAATTTTTCTATAATTTTTAAGATTTTAAAATTGCTTTATTTCCTTCCCTTTTACTCATAAAATCCCCGATAATTATCCCTCAAATTATTGTTGTGGTGATTTAGTCGTTTAAATTCAATGTTTATGCCAAAATATGGTTAAAATATTTTTCTGCATTTTTTATAATTGCATTTATATTTTTAAAACTAATTTGCATATAATTGCAATATTAGCCCTATTAATGTATAATTACATTTATATGCATAAAATCGACCTTCTATATTTTTAAAATGTTGAAAATCTATTTTAAAATATTTTAGTACATGAAATTATTTTGTAGAAATTATTTGGAATTTAATATAAATTATATAGGGATAAATTGCCTATTTAAAATATAGCCAGATAGCATTTCAATCTTAGCCCCAATTTTAACCCAACCCCAGCCTAATTTCTAACCAAATTACTCGACCCAAACCCTAAACCCGCCTACCCGACCTAGAACCAATTAAATCACGACCGTTGATCTGAGAGATCAACGGCCCGTATTAACCCTTTCCTTTTTCAATCCTAAACGACCCTAACCCTAACTCATTCTCCCAAACCCGCCGCCTCTGTATTCTCTCATATCCTCTCCCCTCTCAATAACTCAACCAAACCCTTTCCCCTTCAACCGGCGACCTCTCTTCTCCGGTCTTCTCCGGTGACTTCTCATCGACTCCTAAGCCTCCAATGGCTTCTCTCATGCCA
This sequence comes from Nicotiana attenuata, assembly GCF_001879085.1. Classification (NCBI taxonomy): domain Eukaryota; kingdom Viridiplantae; phylum Streptophyta; class Magnoliopsida; order Solanales; family Solanaceae; genus Nicotiana; species Nicotiana attenuata. Next base: position 4,536,343 of record NC_032000.1, on the reverse strand, counting down.
TGTTTGCCTTATCTAAGGTCTTCAAGGGCCAAGGGCCATGCCGACTTGCATCTAGGGTTCTTCACTTGTCTGTTCTTGGCTACTCCAGTGTGATTTCGAGCAAAATCATGCTGTATTTGTTACGATCTTTGGGATTCTAGACAGGTTCTTTCATCTCTATATGGGTTCCTCTGAAACCCTAATTTCTGCCTATATCTCCTAGATCTGCACAAATCTAGAACGATTTGAGTTTGTTTCTTTAATGTTTTACACTGGCTTTGGAACTCTTTTACAAGAATCATTGATTTCAAGTGTTTTTCACCTTCCTCTAAAAATTAGTGTTTCAGAACTTCTTTTAAAACTTTGTTTAACTGATTCTTTGTGTTTAAACTTCTATTTCTTGTATTATTTTTACTGATTCTATGAGTTTATCACATCTTTAACTCGTCTATGTTGAAAGCCCTAATTTTATAGGTTTCTTCGTTTGATTTTTGTAACTTGCTTGTTCTTATTTTCTGTGACTCTCTTGCCTCGAATATGTTCTAAATAAGTTTTTAGCCTAACTTATATCACCCCTATATGCTTGTGCTCATCTTGACTGTTCAAGACTTGCCTCTTTCTATCAGTGTTGTTTAACATTCGTGTTTGCTATGTCTGTTTATTCTTATGTTACTCTATTTATATGTTGAAACATGACTCATGACTTTCTCTTTGATTGATTTTGGATCCCCTATTTCATGGTTTGATTAGAAGACCTTCCTTTAAACCTTCGATTCCTACCCTTTCTATTCAATTTGATTGATTCGCCTACCTTATCTGCACTGGTACTTTGTTCTTATTTACCATCTCCTTAATTAGAGTTTTTCTGAATTTAGCCCTAATTGTTTACCCTATACTTACTATATTTGAAATCTTTCCTTATTGGTCGTACATTGATTTCTTTCCTTATTTGTTACTTGTTCTTACCGTTTGAACTGATTCCCTTAAATTAAGGTTGTACTTGTACTAATTTTGCTCTGATTGGTTCTGAGTTCCATAATTACTATACTATTGTGATTCTTACCTTATTTTACCTAGTTTCGAACTACTATATATACCTACTCTCTCATTAACACAAAGACGAGACATTGGTTCAAAAACTCTCTCTTTCACACTAAAAGCTTTCTGCTCTCTTTTGTGTTACTTACTACTGTCTAAAGTCACCCGGCTGCAAGACAAGGCTAACTACTGGGTTCTCTTTCACTTTGTGTTTACTATCCCCTTACTGGTATGTTCTGATTTTAATTCAAGTCTCGGAACAATATGCTTCTCCTATTACTTCAATTTGTCAAGTTTCTAATATGCTTATATCTATGGTTTTGTTGTTCAATCTGCAATTAACATGTCTACTTCACTGTCTTCTTTGTTGCATGCTATATACCCCCTTAGGATCCCCTTCTAGTGTGCCCCAATGTGACTATGTTTCACTGATCCCTGGCATGCACTTTTCTGTATAAAGTAATTGGCTATCCTAAGCCTATTGATTCTATATTAACTCTAAAGTTCATGCACTTTAAAGGCTCCTCTGATTCTGTACCTATGTGCATCTGTGCTTACTATGTGCCCTATGCTTACCCCAAATCCCCATTACCCCTAAGTGGATGTGTGCACCTGTTTGACTCCATGTATTGAAGTGCTGATGAACTTCTTCTGGTTCTGTATTTGGTTTGATTGATTGTTAGCCACCTTACCTTTTTTTTTAAATTGTCTTATTTAATAACTCCCTATGTGTTTTCTTACAAAACTATTTCAAGAAATCTCTTTTTAACACTTTTTCCTACTGAAACCTTTCAAACTATGTCAAGCACTCTCACTCTACTCCTAAGTCACTAGGTTCTGCCCCCTCCAGTGTGTGTACTGCCTTGGGATCCTCTTGAGAACCCTCTGAACTCTGGCACACTGAGGCTGGCCTTTCCACACTACACTTACTCAATTTGGTTACAAAGTCTAGGTGTGAGCACTTCCCGGGATCCGTGAGATCCTTAGGGAACTCTGACGCACCTAGATAATGATATTGTCTTTGAAATTGGCATTTGAGGCTATTGGAGGTTTGGGGAAATCACTTGGGCCTGCTTCAGGCTCCCTATAGTGTAACTTCTTCTTTTTCTCATCTATAGTATGTAATTTGTTCATCTAGTTTGTAATAATTATTTGTAAACAGACATTGGGGTTGGCTAGTGAAAAGGGGAGGGTAGTTACATATGTTATCAATATCAATGGGTATAAACCATGCCTTAGGTTTACGTTTCCTATATGCGCATTAGAATCCAGGTCTAGGACCAATACATTATAAGCATGTCATGCATTAGATATCATGTTCTCAAGTTTACTATTTCAACATCTCATTTTGATATTCTTGCTATTCCTTAGAAATCCTGTTTCTAGGATAAAATGGCATTAAAACAAAACTTCTACTCCTGTACGCTTGACCGCATACTCTACACTATAACCTTTTATGCATTTAGAAATCCTGCTTTAGGAAATTCTGCAATCATGCTGTGCATTTAGAAATCCTGCTTTAGGAATTTTGCATATAAATCATTCTGCATTTTATGTGCATATTAGATACCCTGTTTTTAGGATCACGCTCACACTCGCCTAGTCACGCCTAGTTGAACTACTGACGCATGATAAAAAGGACATAAAAACAGTCTCGCATTTGATTATCCTGCTTAAGTAAAATCAGTCATAATTCAGTATATCTTTATAACACATAAAACAGCATGCTTTAGGTAAAATAACTTCTAAACGGTTTTAATAACCCTGATAATTGTTGTGCATCACCCTGCGCCTAGGCAAGCCTTAAGTAATCAAGTCTCTCATAAAACTGGAAACTTCCTCTTTGTGTTTACTGCTTAATGTCGTTCTAACAGGCTTAAAAATCGGTAGGCAAATTGATAGGGCTTCTACTCCTGAGTTTATAAACTAGATGTCTCGTGTGTTCTGATATTCGCTTAGATATCATGTCCTAGGATATTGATTAACAATATGGCCTTTATTTGTGTTTGAGTCGTGCTGTTTTACATGCATTATCTGTGGATGTGAACTTGAGCCCTTATCTTCTATTTCATGCTTTTATTTGCGAAAGTCCTATGTGTTCTTGCTTGTCGCCTTAGTATTTTCTCCTTTAAAACCTTAAGGGTCTGTCTAGAACCACCTATAGGTAGAGGTCCTAAATTTCCTCCAGGATCATTAAGAAGGGACGGGTAATAGCACGCAATAGAGATCGCTACCCAACACTCACGCTAATAACCATTAAGGGGTGGGACGGGTAGATATGGATATGATGACCGGTGCGCTAATGCCACGCATAGCCCCTTTCTAAAGAGTGATTACCGGGCATTGTACTGATATGATCTTTTACCTAGGACCCTTCTCTCCGAAATCCTCTTCACTTGAAAACTTTACTTTCCTTTTTTATGCACACAACTTGTTTAAATTCTTGTATTATTATTTGAGTTATACAATGCCCAACATGCTTTATTTGCAATCATCGGCTTCAACTATTTATTTGTTAATGGACTAATTCGTAAGTGTAAGTTCGGCCGGGACCCACCGTTGTGGACCGCGAGGGGTGCCTGACACCTTTCCCTTAAGGTTATTTCGAGCCCTTACCCTAAATCTGGTAATGCAAACCAATCCAAGAGTTAATCGCTCTAGGTGCCCTAACGCACCATAATCCGTTAGGTGGCGACTCTTCCAAATAATCCAAAAGAAAATGAGTTGCTACCCTCATGAATGTCGAAACCTGGACCTTCTTCCCCGTAAAAAGGGAGGGAAAAAGGGGGCGCGACAACAACAATTTAATTAACATAATGGATATGAATACAATCGTACTTTATGACATTCTTCAATTGCTATTAACTAAGGGTCGATACATATGACCTTAGTGAATGGACTTATAAATTGGCTATTATATAAATAGTCAACACCTTTAAATCACAACAATTTAATTAAGATAATGGATATGAATACAACCTAATTGTATGACATTCTTCTATTGCTACTAACTAAGGGTCGATACATATGACCTTAATGAATAGAATTATAAATTGGCTATTATATAAACGGTCAATTGAATTAAGTATAGTTGTATGGTTTGAATTAAATAATTTAACAATTTTAGTCAAAATTAACATTACAAAGGGACTAAATATGCAAAATAAAAAACTTAATTCATTAATATTTCATAATTAAATTGCTAATTAGGTTCCAAATCTAACAATTGATGTCAAAACTAACATTACAAGGGGACTAAATATGCAAAATACACATCTTAATTAGGTTCCAAATATGCATTTTACTAAACTTTGTGGTCAAATATACCTTTTTGAACGATGGAAAAACTTAAGAGGGAAAATTAGTATTTAAATTTTTAGAGGTCTCTCTTTGAAATATTCTTTTTTTGAATGGTTGGCCGTGTATGTATACATACTCACCTACACAACCCTAAAGACCTAAAACACACTCTCCTACACAAACCCTAGAAACCCAACCATGGACGCCTCTCCCTATGCCAAACAATCCCTATCTTACTCATCTTCTAATGATAATGAAGAAGAGCATAATCCAATATTTGAAGTCTTATGAAAGATTCATACATCAACCATGACGATCTGGTCTATTTTGTTACTACTAAATGAGTTTTTTGTTTTATAATTAAAATATTAACCTCCGAAAGTATGCCTTTGGTTATGGGGGGTTTGGGCTAAATGACTTTATTACAATTATTTTTTGATGCCTTAATTCCAGAAAAATATATGCATGAGTATTCCTTTTTTTCTTTCTTTTTCCAGTTTCATAGTTTGTCCTTAAAACTTATTAATAATGATTTTCCTTCTTTTTGCACTATATTCCAATAAGAATCTACGAGCATCTTTCTGTAACAACTAACATCGCGCTTATTCATTATCATAGCAAAGAGTGGTTTGTAATATTGGCATAGGTATCACAACCCCAAAATCCAACTAGTCGTGATGTCACACCCCCAACTTAAACTCTTGCTTGTCCTCAAGCAACTAAAACACAATTATCCTATCCTATACTACTTCTATGTCCGACATGTCACAAAACAATAGTGACTATAGATGGTTTTGACTGTCAGCTAACAAGCATGTAACTTCTTTTATTTACCCTTCATGGAAGACAATTATCATTTAACAATTGGACTAATCAACTTATGAACTTCGAGCCTCAACCAAAATGACAAAATGCTACTCACAGCTAAGTGTGTACTTGTGTTCTACTTCAAGAACCTAACTTATGCTAAATCTTGCAATTCATGTGCGCTCACAACAAAGAAAATCCCCAACTCACAAATATGTACAGGGGATGGAATCAAAACACTCTTGCACTCAGAACGAAAGCTACATGCTACAAGTATCAGTCCATATGCTTGCCCTTATTTTAACTTACTGTTATCTCGCGAATGATTGGTTATAGATCACCAAGGACTTTTCACGGGTTGTAATTTAGGCTTGGGGACGGGTTGGATGAATATTTGGTAATGTAGTGTCTATACCTTCCTTAAACTCTACATACATTTTGCTTCTTTAATACATAGCATTTATTGACCTTGAGTTACCGACATAGAACCACATCAAAGTATTTCTTCAGTTTCTACAAGACTCAACTCCTTTTCTTTATTTACATAGCACTTATTACAATTGTTTTTCTTTTTTGGAGCTTGAGTTTCTTCATAAATACAACTTTGAGGTTGTTTTTGTTGTTGTTTTTTTCTTTTTTCTTCTTCTACACACAGTAGTCAACCTTACAAATTTCCACTTTGTACCTGCAGCCCCAACTTAGGCTTTTAGCCTCTTTCTTAATCGTTCAAGGAGGGATGGGTTAAAAACAAGGAATTATTTCACAAGGGGTAAAGATTTATAATGTGGTATCCAAATAAAAGGTTTAAGTCTCAACGGGGGTAACTAGGATAATTGATGTACCAGGGAGGTCAATTTGGTCAAAATTAGCTAGTAGTCACAAAGAGAGCCTAAGATCATTTTAGCACCTAATCATTAACCTGAGAGTTGCACTAAGAAACCAACCGGGCAAATTCTAGGCATCACAAGTTAAGCATATGCATTATTTATACAAATCCTCACTCACTCACAACGCATGAACTGTTCGACTCAACATAGTTTCAGCCCTCAAGTTAATGCAAGGCAACTCAAAGCTTTCATCACATGATATGTAAGATTCTAAGTAAGCATAAAGTCAAAGAGCAAGCCTCAAGTTCACAAGAATGACTAAAGTAAAGAGTTTATGTACAATTTATGTAAAGAGTTTATGTACAATTTTCACACAAAATATGACTACACCACCCCCAACCAAAAAGCAAGCAGTATCCCTAATGCATAGAGAATGTAAAAGCAAAGTTTAGGGGCTTCCTGGGGCGCACTAGGCGATCGGAGGGGCTGAAACATCCGTGGCAACTGTGGGGTCAACTACTGGGATTGTGGAAGCAACAGGTGGAACCTCGAACTGTGTGGTGTTCTCTAAGGCTGGAGCAAGAAGCTCCACCTACAGTGAGGCTCGGTCTGGTACTTGGGAGCTGCTAGCCTCTCCCAGTGAGGGCTGTGTGGCCGATGGATGTGCCTTAGAAACCATGTCTGCAAGAGAATGTGTAATTGATGTCTGCACGTCTGCTTCATCTTCATCCTGTGCATCTGTAGAAACAGCCACTTGCTTGCCCCTATTGTCTTGTTGACCCTCAGTCTCCTCAACCAATATCTCTTCATCAGTTTCCTCATCCTCACTATCTTCCTCATCAGTCCCCCCTCAAACTGTCCGGATCCCTCCTCTGAAGGAGTGTCAACGTGTACAACAGAATTCTAAGCCTTTGAAGTCTCAGTACCCTAGGCTTCCGGAGCTTTCATAAGGTTTGTGAAATCCAGGTCCAAGCTCGGAATGTGGGAAGTGCCAGTGCCCTGCTCAACTTCCTGCGGGAGAAAGGAGGTCAAGTCAAGCTCCAAATTCTACATCTTGTGCAACTATGATTTCAGCTTAGCAACATCCTTCTAGAGTTGAGGCATATCTCCAGCTTCGCCTCTCTCAACCCTCTCAAGTCGCACTTCAAAGTTCTTGAGTCGATCTTCATAGGATTCATGGTGTTATAAAAGAGCACTGACTGATGGTTGGATAGGGGCCACTGCTTGCCTAATGAGAGTTGGGAGTTCCTTCGTCAGTTTGTCTACCTTAGCATTAGCATGTTGGGCTATTAAACCAAGCTTTGATAGAGTTGGTAAGGTAGCAGGTGGCGGGGCAGTGGTTTGCTTAGGATTTTATGTGGATGTAGCTGGTGCGAAAAGAGTGTCAGGTAGTGAGGGGGCAGCAAGTGTGAGCACGTGATTTTTGCCCTATATATATTACTCCCATAAATTCAAAACAAAATGATTTCTTTTCATTACTTGCAATTTTGTGGATTTTTGTGGAATTTTGTGTTAATTGTTTACATTTGTCTGTGCATTTTTATTTCTTGTTTAATTAATAAAAAATACAAAAATATGTGCATTTGCATTTAGGAGTTAATCTCGCATTCTAGGAATTAATTAGTAATTAGCGTTTTACAAAAATACAAAAAATCACAAAAATTGATTTATTTTGCTTAGCTTTGAATTTTGTTAGTTTTCCTTTAATTTGTTTTAATTAATTGTGTTAATCATTATTTAGGTTTAATTAGTTTAATTGGGTCCTAGGGTTTAATTCAGATTTTTATTTTTAAGTTTTGAAAAGAAAAAAAAATTAAAAAAAAGGAAATAAAAGAAAAGAGAAACAAAGAGAGATCAGCATTGGGCCAATCTCTTTCAGTCTAGTCATGCCCAAGCCAAAAATCCCCTAAAACCGTCCAAACAAGCCCCATGCCAGCCCAAACCCACGTCCAAACCCGGTCCAACCCCCAATAATCAAAACGACGCCGTTTGGTCTAAATTAAATCTTAGCCGTCGAGGTTGGATGATCCAACGGCTCATAAGTCAGGTCTCATTCGTATATAATTGTCCTAACGACTCCCCCATACCCCCTTTTGCCTCTCTTCTCTACCAAACCCTATAGACAGATCCCTCCGCCCTGAGCCGCCGTCTGCCACCGCCGGAAATCTCCTACGGCGGTGGTCGGCGTCCAATCCTAACCAAATTTACACCACAACACCCTTGTCACCCCCTCATAACGGACCTGGCATCCATTCCCTTCAAATCATCATGGTACTTCTCAAATGGCCATTTGAAGCCAAAACCCTAGCGCCGCCCCAATTTCTCCGGTGGCGGCGCTACCTCTAGTCAGCCCCAAATCTTTACCACCGTCTCCTCTCCGCCTCCACATCCTCAATCCGCAAGCAGTTGCCTTCAAAACCTATCCAAACCCCTCGAAGCTCGAATCAGAAAACCCTAGTTATTTTTTTAGTTCAAGATTGCCTGAGTCTTGGGGTTCAAATACAAATCAAGATTCGTGTTAACCAAGTTTTCTTTTGAAAGCTTTGGCTAATTCGAATCTTGGCTCGATTTTAAGAGACTCTGGCCGGCTCCTGCTCTTTCACCTTTTGATTCACTCGTCCCGGTTAGTTATCGCCCTTTCCTGCTTTCCTTCTTCAATTTTTCCTTTTGTTTTGCTTATTTGACTCTGATGATTCGTCTCTTTTCCTTATTTAGTAATTGGTCCGTTGCATGCCTAAGATTTAGGTCGTATTAATTATTAGCATTTAATGTGATTGACTCCTTTCTTCTCCAGTATTTTTGATTTCATTTTGGCCCGTCTCTATGTGCTTTGTTCCATTAATTTTCTGTTTTGATACTAAAATGGCTGAAATGGTTTGGGTTCACCTATTTTGTGGCCTGTGATTCTTCTTATCACATTTTGGGCCTCGAAGGTTCAGGAAGCCCAAAGGCTGTTGGAACCTGCTGATGCAGTAGCCCAAAGACCTTGGGTTAACTTGACCCAGGTTGGTCTCCAGGGTAAAAACATGGGTATTGGAGGGTAGTTTAGATATTTGGTTGAGGGAATCTAATCAGTAACAGAAATAGGAAGCTTCTAGTAGGGGTTTTAATTGGAATTTCAGAATTATAGTGGTTTAACTTGGCAAACAAGTCACAAAATGAGGGACTAAATCGGAAAAACAAAAATGTGAGGCTGCCCTACTTTCTTGCCTATAAAGGCATCATTCCTTGCTCTCAAGGGAAGTTTTTCAGAGAGCTAAAAAATCAGAAAAAGCAGGCGGCTAAATTTAGGAAAATACTATTCTATTGGCATTCTACCCAGAATTTTGAGTGGTTTCCTTGATTATCAAACAATTTCTGAGTCCTTTTGAGTGAAAATGGCTTGATCGTATGTTGGAAATGCTTTGGATTCAGTTTGTTTGAAATTTACACTGTTCCATTGGTCTCATGTTTAGATTTCTGAAATTTGTCAAATGTTCTGAAGCTTTTTCTGGTTCACTTGAGGTCGAAAATGAGTTGATTTGGGTTTGGAAACTAGTTCAAAGTTGGGTCTTGGGGTTTGTTGTGCATCAACTTGTGTTGGGTTTGGATTTTTGCTGATTGTTACTCAAATCTGCTGTTGTGCTACTAAGCTGTTAGCTAACTGACCCTACTTGCCTTTTGGTTGTGTCTCGTTTCAGGTACACACTGTAAAGCTATTGATTGTTGAATGTTGGATTTGAAGAATAAAAAATGAGAAAGAAGGATTTGAAAGTCCTATCTCAACTGTCCTTTATTCCATTCTGTTTCACTTTAGATTTCTATTTGAGCATGCTATATTGTTTAGATAATTTGTATGTTAAGTAGATAACTTCACTTGTAATTGAATCGGGACTGTGGTAAGACCGAATAAACACTTTTGGCATCCACACATGTGGAAGTAGTCTGATAATTGTAATTGGTCTTGCTGAAATTAGTACTGAGTCATTCTTTGGTTTGGGAATTAGCTTAGTCGTAGTCAATTGCTCATGTGTTCACCCATTAGTTTGGCTGAATGTGTTCTTTGATTTCTGAGCATTGCAATTGTGATTAAAAGGAAAAGGGTCCACAGTATTGATAGCTACTGCATATTTGTCAAATAATTGTTGGATTTCATTCAGTTTTTCTCATATGATCCATAGTTAGTCATCATGAGTAGTAATTCATCATCACTGCTGTGTTTATTTTATCTTTGGATTCGAATCAGTTTAAGTGTAATGGCCTAGGGCTGTTGGGAATTTGAAGTGAATCATCTGATGGGCCAATGATCTTAAGGGTTAAGTAATGCACAGAAGAATCATGTTGTAGTTATGAGCATGTTTTAGGTTAATTTTAAGGCTGAATTGTCCATTTGGAAATCCTTGAGGTTTGGTTTAGCTTAATTTGTTTTGAATTAGAGAGAATATGTAACTTGCATTGTTGGATTTGATGTTGATATCCCGTTTGATATTCCAATGTGGAATGTGTGCCAGGAGTTCGAACTTGGGGTTCGTTCACGTATCCTCTTGGCCCTCAAAGATGCGGACCCACTTTGGGCCTGAGCAGTAGGATCATTTTAAATTGAAAAGAGGCCCATCCCCTTTAGACAGCCTCTTAATTTGAGGGTCTGGGTCTAGGCGTCAATCTGGAGAGTAATTACAATTGCGTTTAAGCCATATTCGATTATCATAGTCAGTGGAGGTGTGCCATGCCAAACAAAATGAAAATTGTGTGGCCCTCGTATCAATCTCATAGTCTAGATATAACATGATTAATATTCGTAGAAAAACCTTTAGGGCCGTTTAAAACACAATTGTGATTGTGTATACGTCCGCGTAACATAATTACGATTCTAAAAACAAAACCGGAGTATGCGTTCGCGCAACTTCGGCCCAAACTTTCTTAATAATCATGGAGCGTTATTAATTGTGGACACGTTCGCGTGACATGATTTTTGACGCGCCAAACAAATGGGTATACGTACGCGTAACCCGTTTCAAGATAATTTTCTAATTAAAAGCGGAAAATGCACATAGGTTCTAAATCAGTATATAAATAATTAATAAGCCAAGTATTATCAAAGCGACCGTGCTAGAACTACGGAACTCGGGAGTGCCTAACACCTTCCCCCGGGTTAACAGAATTCCTTACCTGGATTTCTATTTTTGCAGACTGTATAACAGAGTCAATCTTTCCTCGATTCGGGATTTTAAACCGGTGACTTGGGACACCATTAATTATCCCAAGTGGCAACTCTGAATTTTTAATAAAATGAATCCCGTTTCGATTGTCACTTCAAGTTGGAAATAACTCCTTATACCCTCTTACGGGGGTGTAGTGAAAAAAGGAGGTGTGACAGAAAGTGCTGCCGAGTCTGGAGGAGGAGTGAGTGAAGGATCTGCTGGATCGTTGACCATTGTTTCTGCCACATCATTTATCCGGGTGATGTCGATATCTTGAAGAATTTGCTATGAGATCATGTTTGGGAATAGGAGGAACCGTTACAGCTTTACACGAGGAACATATTAGGCATAGAAAAGGAAGCGAGGTTTATGTTTGGTTTGCCTGGATCCCAATCTCACTGTATATAATCTCGCCAACATCAACCTTGATGCGCGTCATGATGCATGCAATGAGGATTGTCTTCTCGATGCTTATATTTGTTTCATTTCTGGAGGGCATTAGACGTGGAAACACACAAAACTCAGCCAGTACCAACCTTCTTGGGTAAGATCCCTCTTGTGGATCCTTTGTTTAGGTGCAATCCAGGGCGGAATACCCTTGGCTATGACAGAAGCTACCCAAGCACGCCTGGATTCCTTGTTTTTAAGCTTTTCATAATATTCTGCGGTTCCTGGCATCCACTTCTCAAAGTATACATCATTGATTGATCCTGCATCACAGAGGACTTCAACTCCGCGGACTAAAACAATGTACTGGAACCTATGGTTTCTCTTTTGTTCTGCATTCCTGGATGCAGCATAGGCAGTATAGAATTCCCGCGTGAGTGTCTCATTATACTCTCCTGGGACCTGACAGAATCACTCCCACCTCCTCTTTTTGATGTTTTCTAGGACGTGAGGGTAATTTTCCTTTAAATCGTTCAAGCTGAGCTGCCTTTATTCAAGGATTTTTCTCTTTTCTAAGCCCTCCCTGTACAGGGTTCGAGAGCCGGCAACTCCAAACCTGAGATCTTCCATATTTTTCTGGCGTGCTTCAGCATGAAGATCAACAGGTGGCACAAGATCGGTCTATGCTTCCTCCTCTTTAGACTGGAAGGAATGCTCAGATGTCCTTCTGGTTGTGTCAGGTCGGGAGCATTTGGGTTGCTGCATTTGTTGGCTCATAGCAGCAGCTCGTTTGTTTCCTCGAGCGGGAGGTGATTGCACTGGAAGAGACTTCTTAGGTGCCATTCATGTCAATGAAACAGTGTGTGAGTGGGTGATATAGCATAGAAATCACATTGAGAGAAAATGAATGAAGTAAACAGCTTTTGCGACGGGTTATGCGATCGCATAACTACTATGCGAACCGCAAACCCTTCGCAGAATTACACAACCCAGGAGGCAAACAATTATGCGATCGTGAAAAGGTCTGCGAAATATGTTATGCGACCGCATAGTGGTCATATTTCAGCTCACCAGATGGGTAATTTTTCTGACCCTGTTTGCGGCAACTTTGCGGTCCGCGAAACTAGTTTGCAATCGCAAACTCCATCGCAGAACCATTTTTCATCAGGCCACCTAGGGTTCTAATTGTGATGACTTTGCAGATTGTAAACCAATTATGCTGATCGCAAATATCATCTTCTTCAATTAAAAATGGTCAAACCCCTCACACATAGAACTCCTATCACTCGAATGTAAAAAATGACCCACGAATTTCCCACCCAGGTCCCTGCAGCAAAGGTTTGAGAGGAAGGGGGAGGAAAGGAGTTCAAGCAATTAATATTATGCAATATAACCATGAGAAAGATGGAAGAGAATCACATACCAGATGTCTGAGCAAGATAAAAATTGATTATGAGATGTGAACGAGGTGAATCTTTCCGCAATGTCAATCCTTGTTATGTGTTTTTGGGTGTGATTCGAATGTTTTATGCTTTTTCTTCTGTTTCTCTTTGCTTTTTTTATTTTTGGTTTTGTTTGTGTTGTACAATGTTCATGTGTGAGTGAGAGTGAAGGCATGCAGAAGGTTTAGGGTGTTATACGTGAGCATTTTGCATTGGGCAAGTGGATCTCATAACACATTATGTGGTCGCATATGTTCTATGCGATGGATTAAGGACTAGGTTGCCCAAAATTTATTTTACGACGATTTCTCGCATAGTTGTTATGCGGGCCGCAGAATCTAAAACCTTACCGCATTTTTGCAGACCCATCTTTCCAATTTCTTTGACCGTGTCTGCGACAATTATGCAGCTCGCAAAGTCATTATGCGACCGCATAGTTGTCGCAAACCACGGACCCTTCTTTCCTTCATTTGCCTCAGTACGTGCACCTTATTCATGGTATTTTGGACTACCTGCATTCTAACACACACGTCAACCTACTCTACAATGACAACTAAACCTAAATAAATGAAAAACTAACAAAAGAGTGTTGCCACACATGGGTTGCATCCCAAGAAGCACTTGATTTAAAGTCGCGGCACAACGATGCCGATCCTGTTTGGGCTACTCAGTGGTTGGTGTAGGACTATCCTTGAGAGCAACTTGTTCTACCAAGTGCTTTTCTCCTGTGGTGCCAAGGTAATGCTTAACCCGTTGGCCATTTACTTTGAAAGATCGAGTTCCGTCCTCCGACTCCAATTCAATAGCACCATAAGGCACATTTACAACTTTGAACGGGCCAGACCATTCGGTTTTGAGTTTTCCAGAAAATAACTTGAGTCTTGAGTTGAAGAGTAAGACCAAGTCACCGTATTTGAATTCCCTCTTCAATATCTTCTTGTCATTAACAAACTTCATTCTCTCCTTATACATGGCTACACTCTCATACGCATGGAGATAGAATTCTTCCATCTCATTGAGTTGTGTCATTCTCAGGTTAGCAGCTTTGGCCAAGTCAAGATTCAACCTTTTCAGAGCCCACATGGCTTTGTGTTCAAGCTCCACTGGCAAGTGACACGCCTTACCAAAAACCAACCGGTATGGAGAAGTGCCAATGAGAATCTTAAATGTTGTGCGATATGCCCACAACACATCATCTAGCTTCCTTGACCAGTCAGTCTTATTTGCATTGACAGTTTTTGCTAGGATGTTTTTGATCTCCCTGTTGGAGAGTTCAACCTGACCACTCGACTAAGGATGATAAGGTGTGGCCACCTTGTGCTTTAGGCCATACTTTTTGAGCATCCCGATGAAAGACTTGTTGCAAAAGTGAGAACCACCATGACTAAGGATGGCCCTGAGGGTACCAAACCGCGTGAATATGTTCTCTTTCAAGAATACGGTCACACTCCATGCTTCATTGTTGGGCAAGGCGATTGCCTCGACCCATTTGGAGACGTAGTCCACAGCCACCAAGATATATGTCATGCCATAAGAGCTCACGAAGGGGCCCATGAAGTCTATCCCACACACATCAAAGAACTCGACCTCCATTACAAAATTCTTAGGCATCTCATGTCTTTTAGATATTGACCCTTGTCTTTCACATTGATTGCATGCCTTGACCATTTGATTTGTGTCTTTGTAGATCGATGGCCAATAGTAGCCACATTCAAGCATATTTGCCGCCGTCTAGTTTCCTCCGTGATGACCTCCAATAGGGGAGTCATGGCATGCCTTGAGAATTGGCATTACTTCATCTTCCGGACACACCGCCGAATGATGTTGTTGGCACAAATACAGAACAAAAAGGGTTCCTTCAAATAGTATTGCCTACACTCCCGCAAGAACTTTTTCATTTAATAAGCTTCCAATCCATTGGGAACAAGGTCACTAACCAAAAAGTTAGTGATGCCAGCATACCAAGGAGCGAATGTGCTAGACAATGCCAATATGTGCTCATCTGGAAAGGCATCATTGATTTCAAGGTCTTCTTTTAGTCTCCCTGCCTCTTCAAGCCTAGATAGGTGATCCGCAACTTGATTTTCTGTCCCTTTTCGATCCTTGACTTCAAAGTCAAACACTTGCAACAAAAGGACCCACCGAATCAATCTTGGTTTGGCATCTTTCTTCGCCATAAGATAGCGAAGAGCCGCATGCTCGGTGTAAACTATCACTTTGGACCCCAGCAAGTAGGCCCGAATTTTTTCAAAAGCATAGACAATAGCAAGAAGTTCTTGATCAGTCATAGAGTAATTCATTTGAGCTCCATTGAGTGTCTTGCTTGCATAGTAGATAGGGTGAAGGATTTTGTTATGTCGTTGACCAAGCACCACCCCAATAGCTACACCACTAGCGTCACACATGAATTCAAATGGAGGGGACCAATCGGGTGTGACAATAATCGGTGTCATAGTGAGCTTTTCTTTCAATTCCTCAAAAGCTTTAAGACACTTCTCATCAAATATAAACTTGCATCTTTTTCAAGGATCTTGCACATGGTATTTGCAATTTTTGAGAAGTCCTTGATAAAACGCCTATAAAAGTCGGTGTGCCCCAAGAAGCTTCGAACTCCTTTTACTGAAGTGGGTGGAGGAAGATTGGAAATGATTTCGATCTTTGCCCAGTCAATCTCTATGCCTTGTTTGGAAATTTTGTGGCCCAAAACATGCCCTCGTCTACCATGAAGTGGCACTTCTCCCAGTTTAGCACAGGGTTTGTTTCTTCACATCTTTTGAGCACTTGTCTAAGGTTGTCAAGACAATGATCAAAGGAATCACCCACTATAGAGAAGTCATCCATAAACACTTCTAGGAAATCTTCCACCATGTCCGAGAAGATTGGCATCATGCACCATTGAAAAGTAGCCGAGGCATTGCATAGCCCAAATGGCATACAGCTAAAGTCCCATATAGGCATGTGAATGTTGTCTTCTCTTGATCTTCCAAGGCGATATTGATTTGGTTATAGCCGAAATATCCATCAAAGAAGCAATAGAATGACCTTCCCGCTAGCCGATCAAGCATTTCATCAATAAAAGGCATAAGGAAATGTTCCTTACAAGTAGCACTGTTTAGCTTCCGGTACTCCATGCAAACTCTCCACCCGGTCACTGTTCTCGTTGGGATGAGCTCATTTTTTCGTTTTGAATCACGGTCATAACTCCTTTCTTTGGCACACATTGCACCGGATTCACCCAAGAACTATTGACAATGGGGTAGACCACCCCGGCATCTAACCATTTGATGATTTCTTTCTTTAACACCTCTTGCATGGAAGGGTTTAACCTTCTTTGATTCTCCACGCTTGATTTGCTCTCTTGATCCAATTGTATCTTGTGCTCACAAATTCCACGGGAATCCCTCGGATGTCTGCTATTGTCCACCCAATAGCTTGGTTATGATCCCTTAGGACATTCAACAAGTGTTCTTCCTGCACATCATTCAACAAAGAAGAAGTGATTACCGGTAGAGTTTTATTAGAGCCAAGAAATTTATACCTCAAGTGTGGTGGAAGTGTCTTGAGCTCAAGTTGCGGCGGCTAGATAATTGAAGACTTGGCGGGAGGAGTGACTCTACTCTCTAAGTCAAGAGAGAGTTTCTTTGGTGCATAAGTGTAGGATCCAAGTCCTTCTAATGCATTCACCGATTCCATGTACCCCTCCATGTCTTTACCATCAAAATTCACCAAAATAGCCGCCAACGCCTTACCAAGGAATTGTTCTTCCATCTTCACTTCGATTGCAACTTCTACCTCATCAACATCAATTACTGAGATGCTTTCATATGCATGTGGAAACTTCATACCCTTACTTGCTTGAAAGGTAACCTCTTCGTGATTAACTCGGAAATTGATCTCATTTCGTTCAGAATCCATAAGTGCTCTTCCGGTATCAAGGAATGGTCTCCCCAAGATGATAGAGATTTCTTTGTCAACAGCACAATCAAGGATCACAAAGTCGACGGGAGGAGGAACTTTCCCACTTTCACAAGAACATCATCAACAATCCCCACCGGTCTCTTTATTGAGCGGTCGGCCATTTGCAACCTCAAACTTGTAGGCCTCGGCATACCTAACCCCAATTGCTTTTAAAAGCAAGAGGCATTAGATTGATGCTATCCCCATTATCATAAAGAGCTCTTGAAAAATCGCGCAACCCAATAGTGCATGGAATGGTAAAAGCTCATGGGTCTCCTTTCTTTTAAACGGTGGTTGTTGCAATGATGGAACTAACCCGGTGAGTCACATTCACCACTTCATTCTTGGTGGTTTTCTTCTTGGTGATCAAGTCTTTCAAATACTTAGCAAAACCCAGCATCTCTTGAAATGCTTCCACAAATGGAATATTCACCGATAATTGGTTGAGAATATTATTTCTCAAGTTTTCTATCATCAACCTTTCTAGCAAGTCTTTGAAGAAAAGGAGGATGAGGTCTAGGAATTGGTGCTAGAATTTTTGGTGTCTCTTTCACCTTTTCCTTAACCTCTTCCTGGTTCACTTATTGAATTTGCACCTTTTCTGGGACTTTCTCAACTTCAACAACAATTGGAACCTCAACTTGTGCCCCAACTTCTTTTTCAAAGTCTTCTTCTTCGACCACTTGTTCATTCTCTCCTTGAAGTATTTTCCCACTCTAAGTTGTGATTGCCATACAATGAGAAGTTGGACTGCTCCTACTACCTTTTGGGTTTGCAATTGTGTCACTTGGGAGTGTGCCCTTTTGCTTTGGATTTTGCTCTCTTGAGAGATCCCTCATTTGCATCTCCAACTTTTGAATTGACGCGGTATGAGAACCCACAAGCTCGGTCATATTCCTCATTAAAGTGTCGGATCTTTCTTGATTTTGCAATACTCGTTCAAGCATGTTTTCCAACTTGGAATCACTTGAAGAACTTTCCTTCCAATGCAGAGAGTTGGAATATTGCCCCTTTGGTGGAACATAGGGGTTTGAACTCCGATTTGAAAAGTTGTTGTTGTTGTTACTCCAATTCCATTAATTTGAACTACCTTCGTCATTTCCCCACTGTTGGTTGCCTTGCCCTTGTAGGTTAGGTCTCCATTGATTTTGTTGTCCTGAACCTTGGTAGGGCTGCCTTTGATAACCTCTTTGAGAGTTGTTGACATAATTTGCTTCCTCGTAATCCTCATTTGATGTGGGTTGAACATCTTCCACCACATTCACCTTTTTTGTTTGGCTTTCGGTGAACAACTTCATCAACACATTTGACGTTGGTGGCAAGCCCAACAATTACTTGATCTCTTTCTTGGTTCTCCTTAATCATGTTGGTCAGGGAAGGAGTACCGTATGCAATTCCACCTGTGGTGTCCTCTGAGTGCCATGCTTGGTTATGTTGTGCCATTTTGTCAAGGATTTTGTGTGATCCTCACAAATGTTTTATCCATAAAAGATCCATCAGCTGCATTTTTGGCTATAGATTGATTCATAGGATCCAAGCCCATGTAAAATTTCTCCAACAAGATAGTATCCGGAAAACCATGATTCAGCAACCTCACTAAATATAGCTTAAACCGATCCCATGCCTCATATAGGTGTTCTCCTGGTAATTGCTTGAAAAAGAAAATTTTATCCCGGAGCTCAGACTTCTTGCTTTGCGGGAACCATTTGGATCCATTTCCTTTCCTCTCCAGCTAATGAGTACTTGAACCCTCAGTCTTAGGACATCATCTAAAACGTTGTTCTACTTGTGTATCACACACACACCCAAGAAGTTTCTGAGATGTTGTGTCGGGTCATCATCGGTGGAATTTCTAAAAAAACCTCTGCTTTGAGCATTAGGATTAAACCGTGTTCCACCTTGAAAGTGGAAACATCAACTCTTGGAGGGACAATGGCCTTTGTATCCTCAATGTACTCATCTATATCCGCAAAAGGCTTCTCTTCTTCGTCATACTCGGCCATGTTTTCCTAGTAACACCAAGCAAAGTAAGCAAAGTGTGATGGAATAGAAGAAGACGTAAACTAAAGCACACACTAAATAGTAATTTCAAAACTGTATTCCCCGGAAACGGCGCCAAAATTTGATACGCTGAAATTACACTTAAATAAATAGTGTAAGGCGGTCGGTGTCAAATATGATAACCCAACAAGGTTGGGGTCGAATCCCGCAAGGAATAGGTGTGAAAAGGTTACTTGAACAGTGTGAAACTTGACTTAATTCATAATTCTATACCTTTAGCTTAAAAAGAGAATGATGTAATTTTGAATTAACAAGAGGACTATTTTGTTGTGAGAATGTAATTAATTTGATTAAGGAAACTAAGGTTGTGTCCCCATCAATGAAATGTAATGCTATCGGTGTTAATATGATATATTTCTATTGGAAGGTCCTTTGATATGCAAATGATTTCTAAATAACTACCCAATATTTCCCTATAGTTAGGTAGTATTTTCCCTTTATGAATTTCCCAAATATAAAAGAGTTGCAATTAAGAATAACCAATTTATGCCATGTAGGACCCACTTATTCGCAAGGGATCCTATTAAACAAGCTTCAAAACCTTGAGTTCTTGATATTCACTTCTACCAAACCCTAACCCACTTTTCCAAGTAAAGATAGAGTAAAATGGAATAAGTCATTGTTTGCAACCACCAACAATATCAACCAACCATTATATATATTCAATATTAAACACCCATTAAAATTTCATCCATTTAGGGTCCACAACCTTAGTATTTAAAACTAGCTACACATACTAGAATACAAAAATAAAGCAATAAATAAAGTCATAAAGTTTACAAAGGTACAAGATTCTCTCTTCAAAAGTTTCCAAAAGAATGGTGTATTCAATGCCTTCAATGTGGTCTCTTTTTTAGACTTAATCACCCACAAAAACCCTAGTAAATCAATTTATAGTGGACTAAAAGTCGGGGTCAAGATTGGACAAAAATGCCCATACAGAGCCCTTTTGCGACCGCATAATGGTCGCAGACCATGTATGCGATCCGCATAGTTGACACTTGCATCGTAGAATTTAAGATCTTCAAGCCCAGATTTCCACCGCATTTCAATTATGCGGTCCGCATATCAATTATGCGATCGCATTTTCCATCACAGAAGTGCTACACAGATTCTTCAATTGCAATTGTGCGGTCATTATGCAATTCGAAGAAGTGTTATGCGACCGCATAATGGACCGCACATTCTTCTCTTCTGTTGGCCAAAAATCTGCTTCACTTTGCGATAATTATCCGGTCCGCCTATTACTTCTGCGTCACGTACTTGCAGCATTCCTGCCCTTTTGTGGCTTTTTCACTTTTTTCCCATGTTTTTGGGTCTTCAAGTCTCATGCACTACAAAACACCAAAACTTCATAAGAATTTACTACAAATGCATTGAAAGACGAGCTAAAGTCTATATAATTGGTATCAAAAGTGCCAAAATTCTACGGCACATCAGCACCTAACCCAATCCACTAGGTAAGCCAGTTACCAATAAGACCAGTTAAATGATACTTATTAAGAGACGAAATGATAATAAAACTACTTTTATACAAGGAATTCCTAAGGACTGATAGTACAAATCATGAGCTTCTAAGATTAGAATTTACAATGCTGGTCTGAATTAAAAATACATCATCTGACTGAAAAATACATAAGCTGATTTTTCATAAGTCTAGATCTACCATGAACAAGAGGCAGCTGTAACGGGAACGCAGGTACATCTTCAAATCCAGCTCCCATCGAACACAGCAACATCAACATCCAATCATCTATACGCATGGTGCAGAAGTGTAGTATGACTACAACCAACCCTATGTACTCAATAAGTAACAAAGCTAACCTTAGGTTGAAAATAGTGAATGCAAGTAGTAAAAGAAGTAACTCAGAGATAAAATGCTCAGCTCGTTCACAGTTCCAGAAAATAGGACTGCTTTTTAAGTATATCACTGAAAACCCAAATCTCTTATAGAAATCGCAAAAATATGATTATGTTTGAAAACTGTCGATTTTCCCAAAACTTTTCAACAATAAATGAGATTTTTCATTTTTAGATAGCATGAGGAAAGTATAACTCTATGCCTACATGTAAATATGCAGGTGAAATCATGAGTGTCGCTAAAATCGGGTAGCAGAAAGAGAAGCATCTCTATGCATGTATCTCAAGTACGCATGTGAAATGCAGTGTATCTCAGAGATAAATTCATGTACTCACACTCTAAGAGTACTCAATCTTACTGTCTCACACTTTCCACTCATCATGCTCAATCACTCGACACGCTCAGTCACTCAATACTGTATATGGCCAGTCCAGCCAAGGGAAGATCCATCCAAAATATATATATCAACTGACAGTCAGTCACTCAGTATTGTATAAGTCCAATAAATCCCGGGAAAGACCATCCCCGAACATAAATCAACTACGCTCACTAGGGGTGTACAGACTACGGAGGGGATCCTTCAGCCCAAGCGCCATAATCCGCACGGACAACTCACGTGTTATAGTATCAACATCTGGATCTGCACAGACACCTCACGTGCTGCATGGACAACTCACGTGCTATAGTATTAATTTCCTTACAATCAGGCCCTCGGCCTCACTCAGTCATCAATCTCTCCAGTCTCTTAGGCTCACAATGCCATAAAACTAGCCCAAAAATTATGATATGATGTGTCAATAAATAGAAATAGAGACTGAGGTATGATATGAAATGAATGAACTTGACTGAGTATGAAATTGCAATTTAAACAAATAATTCAACAGCAATATGACCTAGTGGGTCCCAACAGAATAAGCATGTATCCTAGACATGGTTTCTAACATGGATCACAGCTTAATAGCTCTAGTACGTAGAGATTTCATGGTTACAGATAAGATCATGTAACTACACAGTACCGCAGAAATAACGGAGTCACAATTCACATAATGCACGCCCATACACCCGTTACCTAGCATGTGCGTCACCTCAATACCAAACACATAAAATGTATACTCAGGGTTCATACCCTCAGCACTAAGTTTAGAAGTGTTACTTACCTCGAACAAGCAAAATCCAATACCGAGCAAGCCAAACGATGCTCCAAAGATGTCATCACGCGCGTACCGACCTCCGAACGACTCGAAACTAGCCAAAAGCAACTCAAATACATCAAATAAAGCCCAAGAAACCCGGCCACATGCCTCAGAACCCGACAAAACTTATAAAATTCGGAAACCCATTCAATTACAATTCCAACCATACTAGTTTCACTAAAATCCGGCTCTGAATCGATGTTAAAAACTCGAAATTTCACTTTATGAAACTTTGGACAAAAAACCCCCAATTTTCTCTTTAAAATTCACAATCCAATTACCAAAAACGAAGATAGATTCGTGAAATATAATCAAACCGAGTGTAGAATACATACCCCAATCCTTGTGATGAAATTTGCCTCCAAAATTGCTTCACTCCGAGCCTCAAATCTCAAAATATGAAGAAATGACCAAAAACCTCGATATATAGTTCTGCCCAGCAAATTTTGTGTTTACGGACAAGTGGTCGCGTCTGCGACCTTTGCTTTTGCAGAAAAAGGCTTACATTTGCGAGACAGCCTCGACCCTCTAGTGGTCGCTTCTGCGATGCTTAGAACCGCATCTGCGAGCTTCCTTACCCAGATCTCATCTTGCTTTTGCAACTGCTTTGTCGCTTCTGCGACCATCACACCTGCGCAAACCGGCCGCAGGTGCGATCAAACCAGATCTGCCACCAGCAACTTTAGCCAAAAAATGATCCAAATGATCCGAACCTCGTCTAAAACTCACCCGAACCCCTCGGGACCCCGTCAGAATATACCACAAGTCCCATAACGTAACATGGGCCTACTCGAGGCCTCAAATCAAACATAACAACATCGAAACAACGAATCGCACCTCAAACCACACTTAAATGAACTTTAAACTTTAATCTTGCAAAATTCGCGTTGAAACATAGCAAATCAACTCGGAATAAACTCAAATTTTGCACATAAGTCCCAAATGACATAACGAAGCTATTCAAATTCTCGGAACCAAAATCATAACTCGATACCATCAAAGTCAACTCTCGGTCAAACTTATGAACTTTCCAAACCTTCAAATTTCCAATTTTCGCCAATGTGTGCTGAAACCTTCTAGAAACATCCAAATGCAAATTCAAGAATACGCCCGAGTCCAAAATCACCATCTGAACCTATCGGAACCATTAAAACTCCAATCTGTGGTCAAATACTAAAAAGTCAAACTTGGTCGACTCTTCCAATTTAAAGCTTAACCCATGAAATTCATTCTTCCAAATTGTTTTCGAATAACCTAAAAACCAAAACCGACGATTCAATAAGTCATAATACATCATACAAAGAAACTCATGCCCATAAACTACCGAGCGAAGTGCAAATGCTCAAAAAGACCAGTCGGGTCATTACGACCTCCCGCACTTAAACATACATTCGTGCTCGAACGTGCCTAGGGTTGTTATTAAGCCATCATATCACCGCCTAACCTTACCATGCACGTACCCGGGGATGATTCCACATCACCCTATTCCATATAGGCCCGATGTCATGACCCGAATTTCCTACCGTCGGGACCGTAATGGCGCCTAACATCACACTTGCCAAGCAAGCTAACGTTAGAGGTTATTGAGCCATTTCTTTACAGTTATAGTAATCATCAGTAAATAGGCAAAATGAAGCGAAATAAATGTAAAATGCATAGATATCGGTTTTGTTTACATAATACTCCTACCCAGAGATCTGGGGTCATAATTCACGAACACCCTATGATTTTCTACAAACATCAGTCTGAAAGAAATTACAACTATTTTGGAAATAAAGAAAACATTAATATAGAGATATAGAAGAGGACGCCAGGGCCTGCGGACGCCAGCAGGACAACCTTAGGTCTCCTGGTTGAAAATATCTGCAATCGACCTCTCGATCAGCCACTTCCTGCTCCAAAATCTACATAGAAAGTGCAGAGTGCAGCATCAGTACAACCGACCCCATGTACTGGTAAGTGCCGAGCCTAACCTTGATGAGGTAGTGACGAGGATACGGCGGGGCAATTACAATATAACCTGCATATAATGTATAATAAAAATAGAAAGAAGAACAGGACAAAATAAAGCAGTAACTTGCAAGGAATGATTGCAGAACTCAAGGGTCTAATCAGTATCCAGCTATAACCAATCCTTAAGTGAAATGCATAGCTACCGAATAACTTACACAGTAGAAGGAAGATACATAAACACATAAACTGATGCAGCGCACATCTTGATCCCACCATATATCAATATCAATATGAATATTCACCCTTATTACTCCATATCAATCCACCCTTATTCCTACTGTAGCGGCGTGCAACCCGATCCCACCGTATAATAGAAATTCACCTTGTTCCTCCTCAATATATCACCTTTATTCCTCCTGTTGCGGCGCGCAACCCGATCCTTCCATATAACAGCAATTCACCCTTATTCCACCTCAATATATCACCCTTATTCCTCCTATTGCAGCGCGCAACCCGATCCCACCATATCAGCATAAATTACTCAATAAGTACAGAGCATTTCACAAATTAACTCAAAACTCTTCACAATATTTAAACCTCAAACCAAAACAAATGGAAACCTTGTACATTATGAACTTCACACAAATAATGCTACTCAGCGAAACCAATCCAAAATATCCCACAAAACACTGATAAACCAGCTTAAGCCAATAATACGAGACCATGAAACTATGGGGTAGCTATTACCTTCAACAATGAAAAACAATGTCTGATAAGTAGCAATTAAGCATGGATAGACCAATAAAGCATGTAGCAGTTAAGGCATGGAAGACAGTATAATAAGAATGGGAAGAAAACAGGCAAAATAGATAAATTGGTAGCGCATAGGTACTCGTCACCTCACCTATACGCCACTCACATGGATTTTCACGTAGCAATTAAGTCAACGATTCCTATCCCTCGAGTCCAAGTTAGACACAACACTTACCTCGATCCACAGACCACTCACTGCTCAATTACCGCTTTTCCTCTAGATTCCACCTCCGAACCACTCGTATCTAGCCATAATTAACTTAATAATATCAAATATTGCTAAAGGAATCTATTTCAATACATAAATTTAGGTTTCCCAACATTTTCCCCAAAAAGTCTAAAATCGACCCCGGGCCCTTTTGGTCAAAACTCGAGGTTCGGACCAAAACCCATTCACACATTCACCCCCCGAGCCCAAATATGTAATTAGTTCCGAAGTTCGACCCCAAATCAAGGTCTAAATCTCCAATTCGCAAAACTCCCTAGTTCTACCCAAACCCCTAATTTCTACCATGGAAATCCTAGATTTTTGGTTGGAAATCCTAGATTTTTGGTTGGAAATTCATTAGATGTGATGGGAAATTGAAAGAAAGTGGGTTAGGATCACTTACCAAAGTTTTGTGGAAGAATTGGTCTTGAGAGAATCGCCTCTAGGGTTCTAGGATTTGAAAAATGTGGAGAATGGGAGAAACTCCCGTCTAACTTACGTTTTGAACAGCTGCAAATGTCGCATTTGCGACCTGAGCTTTGCAATTGCGAAGCTCGCAAATGCGAACTCTTCGCATTTCTGCTGCCTTCGCAAATGCGACCTTAGGTGATCGCAATTGCGATCCTAATCTTCGCAAATGTGAAGTCCACCCCCCCAGCCCAATTGCTCGCAAATGCGAGGCTCGCATTTGCGAGCCAGACCTCGCAATTGCGAAGTCTGTAGACCTGAAGCATACCAGCAAAATTTTCTAAGTTCAAACTCGTAGCCTATCCAAAACTCACCCGAGCCCTCGGGGCTCCAAACCTAACATGCACATAAGTCTTATAACATCATACTCACTTGCTCGCGCGGTCAAATCGCCAAAATAACACCTAGAACTACGAATTTAGCACCAAATCAAATGAGATTCTCAAGAATATTTTAAAATTTCTATTTTCACAACCGGATGTCCGAATCACGTCAAATCAGTTCTGTTTCTCACCAAATTTCACAAATAGGGTATAAATATTATTTTGGACCTGTACCGGGCTCCGGAATCAAAATACGTGCCCGATATCAACAAGATCAAATATTAATCAAATTCTTAAAACCATTTAATTTCCAGTCTTTCAATCTTCATCAAAAATTCATTTCTCGAGCTAGGGACCTCGAAATTCGATTCCGGGCATACGTCCAGTTCCCATATTTCGATACAGACCCACCAGGACTGTCAAAATACGAGTCCGGGTCCTTTTTCCCAAACGTTGACCGAAGTCAACAAAATCAACTTTTAAAGGCAAAAATTATTATTTTTCTCAACTTTCAACATAAAAGCTTTCCCGAAACATGCTCGGACTATGCACGCAAATTGAGGAGGAATAAAATGAGGTTTTGAAGGCCTCGGAATACGGAATGGAGTTCTAAAACATAATATTACCTTTTGAGTCATCACACCCGACAACGCAACATAACTAAAGATCATTACTTCAACCTTAGCATGTAAACCACAAAATCCTATTTCCAACATCCGAAGTTTCTTACAAGACCCGAACATCGCATCTTCACATTGTATGAGCCTGAAAAGTTGTATCCCCATCACCACAACCCAAGATGCATTCATATGACACACCACACGACTCGCATACTCATAGCAAAATTTCCGATCACAGTAGCTGCTCAAAACAACCCAATACCGGTAATAAACCTCATATCAAACAAAACCTCATTCTAAAACCTTTGTACATTGTAGATGATGAAAGAAACATGCAGAAACTCATAACTACTCATCAAATCAACAATTCATGGAGCTCCCTCTCCTCCGACAAGGACTATAGCAATTTCTAAGATGACTTCCGATATTATCCTTCCAAATATACTGTAATCAAATCCGATATCACCCATCCTAGATCTGAAGACCTAATCTTGTCAAATACCAACTATTCTACTGACATGCCGCACCAATACTACCTAGAGCCACAAACCGTGCCAAATACCGACTATTCTACTGACATGCCGCACCAATACTACCTAGAGCCACAAACCGTGCACTCCGTGCACCAATACGCAATAAATTCAAATGTACTCAAACATGGAAAAAGACTCAAACAAAGAACCATCCTGCAAGCTCAACAAGTACCGCCACAACGCAATGCTAAAACCCCATCACACCCCTTAGAACCATAACACATGAATCTAACGCAAAGGATCATATCTCAACATAACTTTGTTGCGATGGGTGACCCCATCCCAACACTGGTCCATATGAAATACCTCAAGCCACCCTGCTCAAAATCAATAACCACACACAACTCGACATCAAGTACCCAAGGTGCGTGACCATAACCACGGAGAAGAAAATGACACAATTTCATACAAACCCGAAAGAACATAACCAATGCGCTATCAATCATGCATCATCCAAATATCCATCTCACTCAAATTCCACTATAAGGCCCCAATAGAGCCGCACTAAGTGTGCATATAACCAACGAATCACAACCCCTCGTAGCATAAAAGGGTAACTCATAGAACATATCAGAACACGAATAAGTTCAACACTAACCGAATGGCACATCTCTCACAATGGCAGTACGGAGTCATCCAATCCGACCTGGTGGAGAACGCTTACATTCTTATTGGGCCTACCAATGGACCCCAAATCAACTCTGCCCACCCACAATAGATAAATAACCCTCTGAAAGTCCACAGTGACTGAATCATGACACATACTATCATCTGGCTAGCTTTGACCACATTTTCACAGTCCACAACCACGAAACAATTTGCTCCAGAGAATTCCCTGTCTCCAAATCCATAGAACACATGAATCACCATATCTGATCCCAACTCCACCGCCTGAATGTCTAACACATCTCTCATACACGATCATCCCATGAGGAATACTTCTATAATCCTCCCGTGCCATATAGAAAAAATCTAAATATCAGCAGTCGATCAACCAGACGAGCACTGCAATACTAATGAAGCATCCGCAAGTCAAAACACAATGCGCCTTCTGAAATGCGCACCCTTCTCAGGCAATACCAAGTAGTAATATCATTCACCTAGTCATCTGAAACTGTCCATGTTGCCTAAGAATTCATGACCTTCCCTTCAAAACTGAACCTTGACCGTGCACACATAAATCTTAATCCCACACCACACGCCACCTTTATTAGGCCAACATATGCAAACACGAGAACCTCGTTACCAAATCTGCATCACCAGCAGAATACATACCCGGTCAGTCAAAAACCTTCCATTTGATCCTATCTAGGAGAAAATCACAATACGCAACACGCTGCTCTTGCCAGTAGGAAAAATCCATCTCAAACCGTGGTAGAAACCATCAAGAACTCTTCAAAGCCCATTTGCACATAACCAAGCCGACAGAACTGAATCTCTCTAGCTCAACCAAGCCACGCAGGTCACCAAACTCAAGAGTATCGCCACAAAACACCTGTAGAAACTCACTACATCATAAGTACCCAAACAACCGATCATATTCATTACGGTGATGATCCAATCTACTACTAAACTGTCCTATTTCTCTGAGTTCCTTCCGAATTGCCTTAAAATTGAAACTTCTCCTTGCTAGAACACTAGGATCCTTAACAAAAACTCACCCCATAAACTCTAGCGTAGAACCACACCGCCCTAAGACCCATAAGTCGCTGAATTCCCTCTTAAGTACCCCTAAAGTACCACAACCGAGATACCCACTCTGAAGAGACCTTCTGCGAATCTAAAGTCGTTTCTTTCACCTTCCTAATACTAAAATGTGGGATCTATAAGGACATAGAAATACCGCGAGTCTCGACACCATCCAATGCAAATCTCAGATTCTAGCCATATAAAAGTCCGAAAAATTCTCAAAATCCCACATATAAATCTTGAATCTATTAGAGCCTTCTCGAGAGTCGTCCACTCTGCTCAAATCTCAATTGCAACGACCAAACGGGTCGAACGACCTATGCCCCATTAGCACAACAACACCCAAAGAAACGATCTACACCTTTAAGCAACCGAGCAATTTCCTTCTCCACGCACACTACTTCCTTCATGAATAACAACTCAATCATCATGTGATTCCCATATACCCATAAAGTGTAACGTAACCCGTATCCAGAATATCCTTTACTCGATTTTTCCTCGATCTCAACTCCTGCAAGTCATATCTGATTCACCGAGTGCCTCAAATCCAAAACCAGTACAACACATAACCACGCAATTAAATCATCGATAGCAGACTCTCCCACTTGTCTCAAAGCCATGGGAAAAAACATCTGATAACTTACAATAGACATACCCCATTACGGCTATTATATCGTAATGAGATTTAACTAAATCCTTCATATGCTCATGTAACACAAACCATCTAGTGCCTCAAATCATCTGCAAATCTCAAATTCATCCTGGTGATGGTCAGGTAAACTATTACAATTGATCCAAACTCAAATCGCACATACCTAACCCACTGGTAGAAAAGAAAGCCTCCCCACAATATCATAAAATCACATTCGCAGATTACCTTGCAGGTTGCAACCCACCTGCTTGGCCTCAAACTGACATCTCTTTGTACCTTTTCACAGCCACAACTACTACGCAATCACTTAATCTCCCTGAGTCTGAATTCACCAACAAGGCATGAGAACCTAATTCATCCCATAGTTAAACAACATGAAAGATCCTCCAATACATTCATAACTCGAGACTATATGTCATGCCAAGAATGAAATTAAGCACCCAATAGTCCTTTTTGCATCACAAGCAAACTCTTCTTGTCACATTCAATCTGTCTGAACACATCCTATAGCCACATCATACCCATCATCTATCCATCTAACCACTCATCGAGTCACAAATTCCACTTATAGGGACGCTACCGGACTTATAAGTCCAAAAGCATGTGCTCACACAACCGAAATCCTCGTGCTCGAGCTACAGTCTAAACTCGGCCTCAAGTCCTCCAAACTAGCCCATTATGAGCACACAGAAGTCACATCTTGTACCTCATCCACGGAATAACAAGCCGTCGGTGCACCACTAATACCAAGCGCTCAGATGCGCATACGAATGTGTGGAAGGATTTCAAAGAGTTATGTTTCAAGCTAAATCAATTTCGAACGATAAGGAAAGAAAGATGGGAAGTATATCCTAAATGTCATGTAGCCTCTTGAGGATAGGTATGGACGTCATCATACTATCCGCAAGACTCTACTAGACACATGCTCATGACTTGTAGAACCTATAAATCTAGAGCTCTGATACCAACTTATCACGACCCCAAAATCCAACTAGTCGTGATAACACCTAACCCAACCCACTAGGTAAGCCAGTTAACAATAAGACCAGTTTAAATGATACTTATTAGGAGAAGAAATGATAATGAAACTCCTTTTATACAAAGAATTCCAAAGGACTGGTAGTACAAATCATGAGATTCTAGGATTAGAATTTACAACGCTGGTGTGAAGTAAAAATACATCATCTGTCCGAATAATACATAAACAGAATTTTCATAAGTCTAGAGCTACCATGAACAAGAGGAAGCTGTAGCGGGAACACAGGTACATCTTCAAATCTAGCTCCCATCGAACAAAGCAACATCAGCATCCAATCATTTGCACGCAAGGTGCAGAATCGTAATGTGAGTACAACCGACCCCATGTACTCAATACGTAACAAACTTAACCTTACGTTGAAAGTAGTGACGAGCTGGAACAAGGTGAGAGTCCAACTCCAATAGCCAACAATAGCTCATAAAAACATAATGCAAGTAGTAAAAAAAGTAACTCAGAGATAAAATGCTCAGCTTGTTCACAGTTCCAGAAAATAGGCATGCTTTTCAAGTATATCAGTGAAAACCCAAATCTCTTACCAAAATCGCCAAAAATATGAGTAAGTTTAAAAACTATGAAATTTCCCAAAAACTTTTCAACAATAAATGAGATGTTTCAGTTTCAGATAGCAAGAGGAAAGTACATCCCTATGCCTACAAATAAATATGCAGGTGAAATCATGAGTGTCACCAAAACCGAGTAGCAGAAAGAAATGCATCGCTATGCATGTATCTCAAGTACGCATGTCAAATGCAATGTATCTAAGAGAGGAACTCATGTCCTCACACTCTCAGTACTCAATCTCACTGCCTCACACTTTCCACTCATCATGCTCAATCACTCAACACGCTCGATCACTCAGTACTGTATATGGCCAATATAGCCCAGGAAGATCCATCCCAAATATATATATCAACTAACACTCAATCACTCAGTATTGTATAAGGCCAATCTAGGCTGGGGAAGATTCATCCCCAAATATAAATCAATTGCGCTCACTAGGGGTTTACAGACTCCGGAGGGACTCCTTCGGCCCAAGCGCTATAATTCGCACAGATAACTCACATGCTATAGTATCAATATTTGGATCCGCATGGATAACTCACGTGTTGCACGAACAACTCACATGCTATAGTATCAATATCCTCACAATCAGCCCCTTGGCCTCACTCAGTCATCAATCTCTCTGGTCTATCGGGCTCACAATGCCATGAAACTAGCCCAAAAATGATGATATGACGTGTCAATATATACCAAAAGAGACTGAGGTATGATATGAAATGAATGAACATGACTGAGTAAGAAATAACAATTTAAATAAAAAATTCTACAGCAATATGACCCCAGTGGGTCCTAACAGAATAAGCATGTAGCCTAGACGTGGTTTCTGACATGGATCACAGCTCAATAGCTCTAGTACGTAGAGATTTCATGGTTATAGATAAGATCAGGTAACTACACGGTACCACAGAAATAACAGAGTCATAATTCACACGATGCACGCCCATATGCCCGTCACCTAGCATGTGTGTCACCTCAATACCAAACACATAACACGTATATTCAGGGTTCATACCCTCAGCACCAAGTTTAGAAGTGTTACTCCAATACCGAGCAAGCCAAATGATGCTCCAAAGATGCCATCACGCACGTACCGACCGCCGAATGGCTCGAAACTATCACAACCCAAAACTAGCCTATCATGATGGCGCCTAATGTAGTACTCGGCAAGCCGACATTCACGAATCAACTCCAACAATTTTATTAGAAAATGGATTTTTAAGCAGTTTAAATAGTGAAAAATTCTCATAAACAGGATAGAAAATCTAAAACACAACGCGGAAACTCCCAACATCAGGGTGTCACTGAGTACATAAGCATCTAAGTATCACAAGTCTTGAAAAATACTGTCTATCAAAATCCAAAACTGAAGAAAACAAGTGGAAGGATAAACAAGGTCTGCGAAAATGCCGAGCAGCTACCTCGAAGTCTCCGAAGGGTCAACTATGCAATGAATCAACACCCACCATGTCCGGAAATACCTGGATCTGCACACGAAGTGCATGGTATAGCGTGAGTACAACCACCTCAGTAAGTAATGATACTAAATAAAGAACTGAAAGCAGTGGCGAGCTTTACAATTATAGTTCAATTTCAATAATCTAAACATAGAAAAGTAGGCATGCATACATGTTCGACCATTTAAGTTCAGTCAGTTACTTCATGACAAGTTTAAGTGAAACAGAATGTAATATCTTTTAGAAATTTTCAAGACAGTGATGCATGGCAGCTAAGTGCAACAATAATAAAGTCAAGGCAGCCTCTCAAGGCAACAGTCACTCAGCCTTCTCATTCACTCGGCACTAAGCACTCAGCACTCACACTCTATATGTACCTGCACTCACTGAGGGTGTGTACAGACTCCGGAAGGGCTCCTTTAGCCCGAGCGCTATATCAAGCCAATCATGAATAAATCAATGAAATATGTTGCGGCATGCATCCCGATCCCATATATATAGCCACAAGGCTTGTTGCGGCGTGCAACTTGATCCACACATATACAGCCATAAGGCTCATTGCGGCATGCAACCCGACCCATACATATACGGCCATAAGGCTCATTGCGGCATGCAACCCGATCCACATATACACATATGTCGCTCACAGATCGACACTCAGGCCCCAACTCAGTCACCAACCTTTCCAGTCTCTCGGGCTCTCAAAAATCAAGAGAATTAGCCCAACACAGAAATAATGTAATGTATCAACAAGGAACAAAATGGATTGAGATATGATATGCAAGTAAAATGGAGACTGAGTACAACAACAATTTAGCAGATAATTAACATGTAATACGGCCTCTCAGGGCCCCTTCAGTACTAACTCATGGCCTAAGCATGATTTCTAACAGGACTTGCAGCTCGATTTCTATTTCACATGAAGAATTTACAGACATCAACAGATTAATCATTTATACGGTTCCACGGATGGGACCAAGTCCCAATTCCTATGGTGCACACTCACACGCCCGTTACCTAGCATGCGCGTCACCTCAAAACCAATCACATGACACATAATTCGGGGCTTCATACCCTCATAACCAAATTTAGAACTGTTACTTACCTCAATCCGAGCAAATATCCACTCAATATGCCTTTGCCTCGTAAATCAGCCTCAAAATGTCTCGAATCTAGCCACAAATAGTACAATATAATCAACAAGGGCTAAAGGAATCAATTTCACCAGAATTTTCATTGTTTTAATCGAAAATCCAAAATCAGCTCAAAGTCGGCCCCAGGGCCCACGTCTCGAAATCCAATAGAAGTCACAAAACCTGAATGCCCATCCAACCACGAGTCTAACCATACCAAATTTACAAAAGTTCGATACCAAATCATCACCCAAATCCCCAAATCAAACACTTTAAATCCCTAGAAATTTACAGCTTAAATACACACCAACTAGGGGGAAAATGAGATTATTGATCAAAAACGAGCACAAGGGACTTACCTCAAGAATCCCCTCAAAACTCCTCTCCAAAATTGCCTTAGATCGAGCTCAAAATGTTTGAAAATGGAGAAAAATCATGAACCCTTGTATTTTTAACTCTGCCTAACGAAACCGCTTCTGCGGTTCACGTAGCCGCATCTGCGGCGTCCAGTCCGCTTCTGCGGACACGCTTCTATGAGGAGTTGTCCGCTTCTGTGAAGCTGCCTCACCAAGCGCCCTTGCGATTTTGCGATCACACCCCCAGTCACGCTTCGTAGGTGCGGGCCCACTTCTGCGGCTATCTATCGCTTCTGCGATCACACCCCCAGTCACGCCTGGCCGCATCTGCGATGGAGATCTCGCACCTGCGATGAGATTTCCGCAGGTGTGATTACACCAGCAGCTTCCAACTTCAGCAATTCTCTAGTTCCAAACTTGATCCGTTAACCACCCGAAATCAACCCGAAGCCTCCGGGACCTCAACCAAACATACCACTAAGTCCTAAAACACAATACGAACTTAGTCAAGCCCTCAAACCACCTCAAACTACATCAAAAATACAAATCGCACATAGATTAAAGCCTAATAAACTTTAAACTTCCAATTTCTACAAACGATTCCAAAACCTATCAGCTCACGTCCGATTGACCCCAAATTTTGCACAAGAGTCACAAATGACATCACGGACCTACTCCAACTTCCAGATTCAAAATCCGACCCCGATATCAAAAAGTCCACACCGATCAAACTTTCTAAAAAATCCAACTTTCGCCATTTCAGGCCTAATTCAACTACGGACCTCCCAATCACAAACCGGACACGCTCCTAAGTCCGAAATCACCTAAAGTAGCTAACGGAACCGTCAAAACTCCATTCCAGAGTCGTTTACGCATAGGTCAATATCTGGTCAACCTTAAAACTTAAGCTTCCAACTTTGAGACTAAGTGTCTCAATTCAACTCGAAATCTCTCGAGGCCCGAACTGACTAACTCGAAAAGTCATAATACAGCTATGAAGTACAAAATGAGCAGTAAATGGGGAAATGGGGCTACAACTCTCGAAACGACTGGCCAGTCATCACATCCTCCCCCTCTTAAATAAACGTTCGCCCTCGAACAGGTCTAGAAATAGACCTGGAGTTTCAAATAGGTGTGGATATCTGCTCTGCATTTCCCGCTCGGTCTCCCAAGTAGACACCTCAACTGGTTGACCTCTGCACTACACCTTCACTGAAGCTACGTCCTTTGACCTCAACTTTCGAACCTGCCGATCCATAATGGCCACCGGCTCTACATCGTAAGTCAGATCACCATCCAACTGAACTGTGGTGAAATCCAAAACATGAGATGGATCGCCGACATACTTTCGGAGCATAGAAACATGAAATACTATATGCACACTCGAAAAACTAGGTGGCAAGGCAAGCTTGTAAGCCACCTCAAACGGTCCAATATACTGAGGGCTCAACTTGTCCTTCTTTCCGAATATCATAACACCCTTCATGGGTGAAACCTTGAGCACAACCTTCTCCCCAACCATGCCAGCAACATCACAGACCTTCCTGTCGGCATAACTCTTCTGTCTAGACTGCGTCGTGCGAAGCCGCTCCTGAATCAATTTAACTTGTCCAAAGCATCCTGAACCAAGTCAGTACCCAATATCCTAGCCTCACCCGGCTTAAACAAATCCACCAGAGATCTAGACCGTCTCCCATACAAAGCCTCACACGGATCCATTTTAATGCTCGACTGGTAACTATTGTTATAGGCAAACTCCGCGAGCGGTAGGAACTAATCCCAAGAAGCCCAAAATCAATGGCACAAGCGCGTAGCATGTCCTCCAATATCTGAATAGTGTGCTCGCATTGTCCGTCCGTTTGAGGGTGAAATGATGTGCTCAACTCAACCTGGGTGCCCAACTTTCACTGCACGGCTCTCCAAAACTGCGATGTAAACCACGTGCCCCGATCTAAAATAATGGAAACTAGCACATCGTGAAGGCGCACAATCTCTCGTATGTAAATCTCAGCCAACCGCTCAGAAGAATAAGTAGTACCAACTGGAATAAAGTGCACGGATTTAGTCAGCCGATTCACAATCACCCAAATAGCATCAAACTTCCTCGAAGTCCGTGGGAGCCCAAGTACAAAATCCATGGTGATCCGCTCCCATTTCTACTCTGAAATCTCTATGTTCTGAAGCAATCCACCCGGTCTCTGATGCTCATACTTCACCTACTGACAGTTAAGGAACCGAGCTAAAAACCCCACTATATCCTTCTTCATCCTTCTCTACCAATAGTGATGCCTCAAGTCCTGGTACATCTTTGCCCACCCGGATGAATGAAATACCGCGAATGTGGGCCTCCTCAAGAATCAACTTATGTAACCCATCCACATTAGGCATACAAATCTGACCTTTCATCCTCAATACCCCATCATCCCCAATAGTAACATATCTACATCACCGTGCTGAACCGTGTCCTTAAGAACAAGCAAATGGGGATCATCATAATGGCACTCTCTGATGCGATCATATAAGGAAGACCAAGAAACCACACAAGCTAGAGCCCGACTAGGCTCCGAAATATCCAATCTCATGAACTGGTTGGCCAAGGCCTGAACATCAACCGCAAGCGGTCTCTCACCAACAGGAATGAATGCAAAGCTACCCATACTTACCTCCTTTCTACTCAAGGTGTCAGCACCATATTGGCCTTTTCGGGATGATACAGAATGGTGATATCATAGTCCTTTAGCATCTCCAACCATCTCCGCTGCCTCAAATTTAGATCATTTTCTTTGAACAAGTGCTGCAGACTCCGATGATCCGTAAACACCTATACAAGACACACCATAGTGATAATGCATCCAAATCTTCAATGCATGAACGATGATAGCCAACTCCAAATCTTCAAAGCATATGCAATCACTCTACCCTCCTGCATCAAGACATACCCAATACCGATCCGAGAAGCATCACAATACACTGTATGAGATCTTGATGCTGAAGGAAAAACTAGAACTGGAGCTACGGTCAAGGCGGTCTTGAGCCTCTAAAAGCTCTCCTCGCACTCATCCGACCACCTGAAGGTAGCACCCTTTTGGGTCAGTTTGGTCAAAAGCAATGCAATAGACGAGAAACCCTCCACAAAACAATGATAATAACTAGCCAAGCTGAGAAAGCTCCGAATCTTCTAGCTGAGGACGGTTTGGGCCAACTCTAAACCGCTTCTATCTTCTTCGGATCCACCTGAATACCCTCACTGGACACCACGTGCCCTAAGAATGCCACTGAACTGAGCCAAAACTCACATTTGGAGAACTTGGCACAAAGCTTCTCCTCCCTTAACTGCTGCAACACTATCCTCAAATGCTGGGCGTGCTCTTCCTGGCTACGAGAGTACACCAGGATATCATTAATGAACACTATGACAAATGAGTCGAGATAAGGCTGAAACACATTGTTCATCAAATGCATGAACGCTGCTGGGGCGTTGGTTAGCCTAAAAGACATCACAAGGAACTCATAATGCCCATAACGGGTCATGAATGCTGTCTTTAGAATATCCGAGTCCCCAATCTTCAACTGGTGATACCGAGACCTCAAATCAATCTTGGAGAACACCCTCGCTCCCTGAAGCTGGTCAAATAGATCATCAATATGTGGCAAAGGATACTTGTTCTTGAATGTAACTTTGTTCAACTGCCTATAATCAATGCACATCCTCATAGTACCATCCTTCTTCACAAACAGCATCGGTGCACCCCAAGGTGACACACTAGGCCTAATAAATCCCTTATCAAGGAGCTCCTGAAATTGCTCGTTCAATTCCTTCAACTCAGTCTGTGCCATGCGATATGGGGGAATAGAAATGGGCTGAGTTCCCAGAACCAAGTCCATACCGAAGTTAATATCCCTGTCGGGCGGCATGCCTGGCAAGTCTGCAGGAAACACATCCGAAAACTCTTGCACCATCCGAGCAGAATCATAGTAGGAGTATTAGCACCAAAATCTCTCACAAAGCCAAATAAGATAGACAACCCTTCCCAATCATCTGCTGGGCCTTCAAATATGAAATCGCTCTGCTGGGAACATAGTCTAGAGAACCTCTCCACTCAATCCTTGGCAACCCTGGCATCGCCAACGTCACGGTCTTAGCGTGACAATCTAGAACAGCATGACATGGAGACAACCAATACATACCCAAAATAACGTCTAAGTCCACCATACTAAGCAATAAGAGATCAACTATAGTCTCTAATCCCCCAACAGTCACTACACATGATCGATATATAGTGTGTACAACAATAGTATTGCCCACTGGCATAGATACATGAAAAGATGAAACTAAGGACTCACGGGGCGTATCCAGATAATGAGCAATAAAACCTGGCCTGGCCACCACCTGATCGGCCTCCCCCTCTAGGGCGACCTCTAGCTGCTTGAGCCCCGCCCCTGGCTAACTGGGCGGGTGGTGAAGTAGCTGGTGCTGAAGTCGTAGTTTGACTCCTCTGCTGAGTTGGACCTCTTGCAAGGCGGGGACAATATCTCCTGATATGACCAAGCTCTCCACACTCGTAGCAACCTCGATCTTACAATGATGGTGGAGACTGAAGAGAACCTCGAGCACCAGGATAACTACTAGAAGGACCCGGCATAGATGAACCCTCACTCGATGGAGCACGGGACGAACTCTGAGCTGGGAGGGCACTAAGAGATGACTGACCCTGATGATATCTGTATGAACCATGGATGGATGACGCACCACAATGAACTAGATGAGCCGTCCGAGCATGCCTATAAGGACGACCCCGGCCGTGGTGGAACTGACCCTCAAAAGGAACACCACTGAAACCACTCGATCCATGAGGCCTCTTGGCCTCCCTCTCACCCCGCTCATGACTGTGTACCATCTCTATCTGTCGAGCAATGTCGACCACCTCATCAAAAGTAGCACCAGATACCCTCTCCCAGGTCATAAGCAATTGCAGCTGATATGTGACGCCATCAATGAACCTCCTAATCCTCTCCCTATCAGTGGAGACCAACCATACTTCATGACGGGCCAAATAAGAAAACCTCATCTCGTACTGAGTCACAAACATGCCATCCTGGAGTAACTACTCAAACTGTCAAGGCAGCTCTTCTCTGCGAGACAGCAGCATGAACTTCTCCAAGTAGTGAACAGAGAACTCCTAGCATATAAGTGGTGTTGCACCTACCGGCCTGCGCCTCTCACAAGCCTCCCACTAACTAAAGGCATCAACAGTGAACTGAAAAGTAGTTAATAAGACCCCACTGTTCTCAAGAATATCGGTCATGCAAAGAATTCGCACACACCTTTCCAAGAAGCCCTTGGCATCCTCCGACTCTGCCCCCTTGAAAGATGGAGGTCGGAGCCTCCCAAACCTCTCTAGTCTCTTCTGCTCATCATCAGTCATAACAGGAACCACATGGGCCTGAGCAGCTGCAACCGGTTAGGCTAGTAGTGCCCCTGGTGTCTGGAGTCCCTGCCTCACCTACTCTAGAGTACGAGCGGCGAGAGTCTAAGTATCTCCTCCGGCCTGAGAAGTGGTTGCTGCGACCGAAACAGAGACCGCCTGAGCAAGACTAGTACACACGGTCAGAATCTGAGCCAAGGCCTCCTGAAAGCCTGGAATCACAATGAGAACAGCTGGTGCCTGAGCTGGCCCCACTGGCTCATCCACAACTAGAACATGCTCCTAAACTAGGGCAACTAGCGGATCTGAAGGTGCTGCCCTAGCTATTGCATGAAGTACACCTCTGCCCCTATCGGGACCTCGGCCTCTCGTGGCCCTAATTGGTGGTACTAGTGGCCATCCATCCTACCCAGTAGCACGTTACCTCACCTC
Source organism: Nicotiana attenuata (assembly GCF_001879085.1). Classification (NCBI taxonomy): domain Eukaryota; kingdom Viridiplantae; phylum Streptophyta; class Magnoliopsida; order Solanales; family Solanaceae; genus Nicotiana; species Nicotiana attenuata. The sequence continues at coordinate 4,496,651 of NC_032000.1, read as the reverse complement.
TGTGTGAGAATAGAATAACAGAAGTTTAGCTACCAGGATCAATAAATCCGCACGACAAGAATACAAGAATGTGAAGTTTCCCAAGGGTTCGGCAGCCCCTCGAAGATAAGTACAGACGTCTCTGTACCGATCCGCAAGACTCTAATAAACCTACTCATGACTCGTGAGACCTATGTAACCTAGGCTCTGATACCAACTTGTCATGACCAAAACTAGCCTATCGTGATGGCACCTAACGTAGTACTAGGCAAGCCAACATTTACGAATCAACTCCAATAATTTTAATAGAAAACGTATTTTAAGCAGTTTAAATAGTGAAAACTTCTCATAAACAGGATAGAAAATCCAAAACACAACACGGAAACTCCCAACATCAGGGTGTCATTGAGTACATGAGCATCTAAGTATCACAAGTCTAAGAAACATATTGTCTAACAAAATCCAAAACTGAAGAAAACAAGTGGAAGGATAAGAAAGGATAAACAAGGTCTGCGAAAACGCCGAGCAGCTACCTCGAAGTCTCCGAAGGGTCAACTACGGAATGAATCAACACCCACTGTGACCATAAACACCTGGATCTGCACACGAAGTGCAGGGTGTAGCGTGAATACAACCACCTCAGTAAGTAACAATACTAAATAACGAACTGAAAACAGTGACGAGCTTTACAATTATAGTTCAAGTTTAGTAATCTCAACATAGAAAAGTAGGCATTCTTAGAAGTTCGACCATTTAAGTTCAAACAGTTACATCATGACAAGTTTAAGGGAAACAGACTGTAATATCTTTCAAAAAATTTCAAGACAATGATGCATGGAAGCTAAGTGCAATAATAGTAAAGTCAAGTCATCCTCTCAAGCCAACAGTCACTCAGCCTTCCCATTCACTCGGCACTCGGCACTCGACACTCAGCACTCACACTCCGTAGGTACCTGTGCTCACTAGAGGTGTGTACAGACTCCGGAGGGGCTCCTTCAGCCTAAGCGTTATATCAAGCCAATCATGGCATAAATCAATGAAACATGCTCTAGCGTGCAGCCCGAGCACATATATATAGCTATAAGGCTCGTTGAAGCATGCAACCCAATCCACACATATACAGCCCTAAGGCTCGTTACGGCGTGCAACTCGATCAACATATATATAGACATAAGGCTCGTTGCGGTGTGTAACCCGATCCACATATACACATATTTCACGCACATATCAGCATTCAGGCCCCAACTCAGTCACCAACCTCTCCAGTCTCTTGGGCTCTCAAAAATCAAGAGAATTAGCTCAACACAGAAATAATGTAATGTATCAACAAGGAACAAAAGAGATTGAGATATGATATGCAAGTAAAACGGAGACTGAGTACAACAACAATGTAGCAGATAATTAACATGTAATACGGCCTCTGAGGGCCCCTTCAGTACCAACTCATGGCCTAAGCATGATTTCTAACAGGACTTGCAACTCGATTTCTATTTCACATAAAGAATTTAAAGACATCAACAGATTAATCATGCAGTTCCGTGGAAAGGACCAAGTCTCAATTCTGTGACGACCCGACCCGTCGTCTCATGTGTTACTGCTCCGTTTTCCCCGTTTATTGCTTCTTCATGTTTCGTTATTGGTATGTGGTGTGTGAGAGTTGATTTGGATTGGTTTTGATAAGAAATGAGACACTTAGTCTCTTTAAGGAAGGCTTGTTTTGGAAAAAGTCAACCGGACGTTGACTTACGAGTTAGGAGGTTCGGATGTGATTTCCGGTGATTCGGTTAGCTTCAGGAAGTGATTTGTGACTTAGGAGTGTGATCGGAATTGATTTTGGAGGTCCGGTGTAGAATTAGGCTTGAACTGGCGGAGTTAGTATTTTGGCAAATTCCGGTTGATAGGCGAGATTTTGATCCGATAGTCGGAGTGGAATTCCGAGAGTTGGAATGGAATTCCGAGAGTCGGAATGGAATTCCGAGAGTTGTAGTAACTTTGTTACGTGATTTTGGATATGTCTGCAAATTTTCAGGTCATTCGGACGTCATTGGTTGGGTTTTTGATCGAAAGCGCATTCCGGAAGTTTTTGAAGAACTTAGGCTTGAATTCGATGTGAATTGATGATTTTAGTGTTGTTTTGTGTGTTGTGATGATTAGAACAAGTTCGCATGATGTTTTGGGTTATGTTGGTGCCTTTGGTCGAGGTCCCGGGGGCCTCGGGATGTTTTCGGATGGCTAACGGGGAGTTTTTGGAATTTCATACAGCTAAAGGCATGCTGTTTCTGGTATTCTCGCTTCTGTAGGTCTTGGACTGCAGAAGCGGAGCCGCTTAAGCGGAGCTGTGATCGCAGAAGCGGCGAGGAGATGGAAGGCAGGATCCGCATAAGCGAAAGAGCGGACCGCAGAAGCGGTACCGCTGGTGCGAAAGTAGAACCGTAGAAGCGGGTTTTTGGAAGTTTAATGAAGACCGCAAAAGCGGAAATTTGGCCGCAGAAGCGATCCCGCATAAGCGAAAGCGGGACCGCAAAAGCGAAAACTGGACTGTTCAGAAGGGTTTTTATTTAATATTTCATCCGTGAGCTTGGGATAATTTCCACCATTATTGGGCGACCTTGGGAGCTTTTGGCGAGAATTTAAGGGAGTTTTGACTGGGAATCGATTGGAGGTAAGTCCCCTGACTTAAATACATGAGGTTATGATAGATGTAACATGGAAATTGGTTGAAATTCATTAAAAAGGGGTAAAACTAGGGCTTGAGTTTTTGATATTCCAAATTGGGATTTGATAGGTCATTTGAGCTCGGATTTGGGAGTTCTTGGTATGTATGGACTCGTGGCGAGACGAGGAATCCGGTAATGTGAGTTTTGTATTTTTTTGAGAAGCGGGCCCGGGGCTCGGGTTTTGCTAGTTTCGAGATTTCTGTTATTTCTTGGTTGTTTTCGATTGTGTATTGTTCCCTGAGCATATTGTAATGTATTCGCTCTGATTTTGGTTAGATTCGACGCGCGTGGAGGCCGATTCGAGGGGCAAAGGCGTCGCGGGCTAGAGATTTCGCCGGTTCGAGGTGAGTAATGATTGTAAATGATACCCTGAGGGTTTGAAACCCCGGATTTGCACCCATAGTGCTATATTGAGGTGACTTGCACGCCAGACAGAGAGCGTGGGGTAGAGCACCGTTGGGGATTGTGACTTGGTCCGTCCCGGTTGTTGATTTTACCGCGTATTTCGCTATGACTTGTTGTTTTTCACTAGGACTTGGGCTTATTGCCATATTTGGGCTTATTGCCGACTGTTTGAACTCCCTATGAGCTATCATCACTGTTTTCCTCACTATTTGAAATATTATTTGAACTCAGTCCATTGTCATTACACTGTTTCATGAACTCAGCTATATTTTCACTCAACCTCGAGTTTTAACTGATATTTGAACTACTGTTTGAGCTGAGCATTATTGTTTCTTTACTGATGCCCGAGGGGCTTATGATTATTTTTGGACTGATTGAGGCCGAGGGCCATATGTGAGGATATGCTGAGTGATGTGAGGAGGCTTTCAGGCCTCGAGTGTATTGTGAGGAGGCTTTCAGGCCTCATGTTGATATGTACAGGCTTTCAGGCCTTATGTTGATATAGCGCTTGGGCTGTAGGAGCCCCTCCGGAGTCTGCACACCCACAGTGAGCGCGGGTACCCATTTAGAATTGGACAGTGGTAACAATGACACTGTCATTCGTGTTTTGGTCAGGTAACAATGGCTGACCAGTCAGGTAACAATGGCTGACCAGTGGTAACAATGGCATTGAAACACGCGTTGGGTCAGGTAACAATGACTGACTAGTAACGAAATTCGTGCCCGAGGGGCGAACTTTTATGTGTTCATCTTGCATACTTATTTGTGTTATTACCTGCTATGCTGTGATATTTGTTCCCGAGGGTCGGATTTTCTGTGTTAATCAGCACTAACTATTTTGAACAGTTTCGTAATTATTGAAAGGACCATTTTCGAAAGAGATTTGAACTGAGCCGAAACATTTCTAAAGAATTCTCTGATTTCACTATTTTCTCGGAAATTGTACCCGGCTTCTGTACAGCCCGTTGGTTGCTTTACGTGATTTCTTGCTGCTCAGTTATTATTTACTTCTATTACTCACTGAGTTGGAAGTACTCACTTTACTCCCTGCACCTCGCGTGCAGTTGCAGGTATCGTTCACCCAGTAGCGGGTTATTAGCGGATTGAAGGTATTATTATTGTAGCTGAGCAAGGTGACCGCCAGCGTTCACGGCACCGGATGTTGTCTTTTGTTTTCCAGAAACTTTACTTGTATATATTTATTGGCCTGTAGTTGTGTTAAGGTTTTCTTTAGATGCTCGTGACTTGTGACACCCCGGTCGGGTTGTGTTGGGTTGTACATACTGGTTATTATTGTCGTTAAGCTATATTCACCTATTTGTTTATGTTTAATAAATATTAAAGAGACGATTTGGGTTAGTTGGCTGGCCTTGTCTTCACGGAGGCGCCATCACGACCGGGTTTGGAAATTGGGTCGTGACAAGTTGGTATCAGAGCCTAGGTTACTAGGCCTCACGAGTCATGAGCAGGTTTAGTAGAATCTCGCGGATCGGTACGGAGACGTCTGTATTTATCCTCGAGAGGCTACAGGACCTTTAGGAAAACTTCCCATTCTTGGAATTCTTATCGTGCGTACTTGATTCAGCTTGAGATATAACTCTTGAAATTCCTTCCACATGTCTGCATGCGCACGTGAACGCTCAGTATTATATGTGCCTTGATGGTTTGTGATTCCCTGATCGAGGGGTGAGATGTAATCTTCGTGAGTATGTTGGGCCAGTCTGGAGGACTTGAGGCCGGATCCTTGCCTATGGCTTGAGCACCGAGGTGCTGATTGTGTGAGCAAGTGGTTTGAACTTATATGTTCAGTATTGCCCCTATTAGCCGGAATGGCGGTTTGGTATTCATGTGATGAGTATGTTAGTACTGCGAGATGTAATTATATGACTTGGTAGTGACGAAGAAGTCTGCAGGATAATAGATGAACTGAAGTGTTCGATTCCTATGGTGACTTGATGTGTAGCCCTAATTATGGGCGCGTGAAGAATATTTTCGTGTCTCCTATTTGGGAAGTGAAGTACATTTGATGTGGCTGTATGAGTTCAGACTCAGGAAGACTAATGACTATGTAACGTATATGATGGTGAAAGGTATGCTGAAGTACTAGATTGAGGCGAAGCAGGGGTCATCTCCTGCGGAGTGTTCTTGAGTGCTATGGTCCTTACGTGTATGTTAGAAGATCTCATGTGTAATTGAAGGGTATGTGTTGAAATTTAAAAATTCGGGTCGCTTAAGAGAGTGGACTCAACCGATGTGGGGATGAATGTGAGATCTGTAGAGGATTACACTACTAGATGATCCGTGTTTTCACAAGCTTGTACATGATTTGAGTTGAGTCTCACTGTGGCATTGTGGCATCATTAAAGTAAAAGTGTTATGAGTTGTTAAGTGTGTCTTGATATATGGCTTCGAGCCAAGTTGGGGAGGTTGCTATTGATTAGCTAATTGTACGGTTATGTGCTATGTTGGTTCCGGTTTGAGGCATGCTGGCGAATCAGTTCTGGTTGCGGAAATTGAGCCGAGGATGGCACGAGTGAAGCAAAATTTTGACAAAGGTTGTATGGTACTTCGTAGATGTGTGAGAATCACAGGATGTCTTAAGCTGTTGTTGGTAAAGAATGCTCGGTGCATGGAGCAGGAAGATGTTTGTTTGTATTGGGATGAGGTCATATCATGCGGTGTCAAAGTGCTAATGAGGCACGGGTGGTTATGTTCGTTTGATCAGGTGAATTGCAGTTTGAATAAGAAGTAAATGACTCTCGAGAATGATTTTAATGTGTTCAAGATTCTACATGTAACAATCAGGTGTCTTAAGGTTGTGTATGTGGTTAGAGACTGTGTTTTCATTGGAAAAGGTCAAGACTTGTGGTATTTTATGTTAATTATGGGATTCTATGTATCAGTATCTGGAAAGTAAAGGTACGGATTTAGATTCGTAGGAAGTTCTTCAGAGTAAAGTATTTTTGAATGTGGTGTTTCTGGGAATATTTGAGAGAGGATTCAGTGGCTAATGGGTCTTAGACAGTGTGGTCTTGTGCTTGGGTCTCGTGTAGTGAGCCTGGGTTAAGGAACTGTGGTGCTACAGCAAGGGGGAATATCAAGTTAATGATGAATCAGAAGGGAAATTAGATAGATGGAATAGCTTGATAGTAGACCGAATCGGTATGGTAAGGGTATGATTAATTCTTCGTATGTGATCGAGGTAATGAACTTTTACAGGCATGTTACAGCAATGCTCTTGAGTCTTGACAGCTTGCTTAGCCTGGTTTGGATAGAAGGATTCAGTCCTGGCAGTTTAGTTTGTGGTTAGGAAAAGGGAGAAGGAGTTCCCATGATATCCTCGTGTGGTATGGTATATGCGATATGTTGTGGAGGATTGGAATTTGTGTGTGTAAGGCTTCGGTTCAGTTTGGAATGGAAAGTCATTAAATTCTTAAGCAGCACGGGCAGCTACAGGTGATTAAAGAATCGATCTTCAAATGATTAAGGAAAATGGTATTGCCAACCATAGTGATTCGACGGGGGTATATGTTCTAGTAAAAGGGCAATGTGATGTAAACTGATAATACTTCGGTAGTGTTGCGGCATTTGGGATCGACTGTTGATATCTGAGGTTAATTGATGGCACATGGAAACATTAGAATACCTTTCGTGGGATGATTGGGTACTTGAGGTGTGATATGTATTCGTACGGCGCAATTTGGGATCAGGTATAGTGATTTGTGTGCTATATGGAGTTGGAGACTAGGAGTTCTCGTGTTCAGGCTATGCAGTTGTTGTAAATCGTGTGTATCGGCACCGTCTAGCGGTTATTGGGAATTAGAGGTCCGAGTGGATCTTTCTTTGCTTGGTATGCCAGATTTTGGATATGATATTGGATTGTAGACTGGTTGTCTTAGTGTTGGGTTATTCTAGACTATTGTGCTACAGGCTATGTTAGAAAATGCCACAGGTTGCGTGGCGAGGTGCATCAGATTGTGTTCTAGCAAAGTAGTTTGTGTCCCAAAGACCAGCGGACGGCTAGGAAGGATTGCGTTTCGTAATTGGGTCTTCGTGGCGGATGCCAGTACAGAGGCTTCTACCATTGATTCAGTTCTGGTATTGAGGGACTTTTCGGATGCATCTCTTGTGGCCGGGCATGTTACCGGACGAGGTTGTGGATTTTGATTTTGATTTGGTGCTGGGCACCGTATCGTACGGCTCCGGCAGGAGTTATAGTAGCGGAAGGAGCAGCTTCAGGCTTCTTGGTATTGAGTTCGTTGGCAGGCCGTTGTGGCTACGTATTTGGCTTGAGTTAGCTTGGTTAGTCCCGAGTTGAATTGTTGAGGGATAGGTTGATTCGATCGTTATTGAACTTGTTAGTGATCTGGGGAGATCTATGAGTTGCTTTTTTGTGGTGAGGCGTTATGATTTATTGGATATGGGCACATGTGGTACGGTTCTATTGAGGATTCATAGAGAAAGTCGACCGGGAAGAGTAATTGAGTGTTGCTCAGTAAATGGAGTATTGGTTATGATCTATCGGGTTGCGTGTCATATGTTATTTGTTTCACCGTGAGTGTAATGAATTGCTTTGGTTTCAGACATCAATTGTGTGTGATTGTTGATTTTGAGCATAGCGGCTTAAGGTGCTTGAGGTGTAACAGTGTTGGGACAGGATCGCGCATTATAGCGAGGCTACGGGAGTTATGACCTTTCGGGGTAGATTCAGGCATTTTATTTCTATGATGTGAGATGGGGTCTCAGCCTTCTGTAGTGATGGTATGGTTGAGCTTGAGGTACAGCTCTTTCGTTTGAGTTATTTTTTTTCATGATTTGAGTATGTTCAGACCGTCTCTTATCGGTGCGTGTATTATGCAAGTTGTGGCTTAGGCCTGTATTTAGGTGTCATATCACCAGAGTGGTGTGTTGGATTCGAGGTGATCGTTGGAGTCATTAATGAATACGAACAGATTTGATTTCAGCTTGTTAGAAGGATAAAATCGAGGTTTGGCCCGGAAATCTATTGTGGTATTAGCCAAAAGGGAAACGGTTTCATGAGTGGTTGATATGAGAAATGATTACGGTTTATAGCGTGTCTCATTTGTTGTTGGCAATATATGGAAGTGTTGGGATAAGCCTTTAGCTGATAAAAAAAAGTTTTCTATCGGTATTTGGTTATTGTGGGCAGCTGCTACGAATAGAAGTTATCGTTTCGAGTGTTTGAGCTATATAGTATATCATGTGATTGAGGGTTATTACAGCTGGTTCGGGCTTATTCGGAGTATAGAGGTGAGGTTCTGATCTTGTGTATGATTTCGGAAAGTGCAATGTGGTTCTACGGTTTATGGTTTAGATGGACTGTGAAATTTCAGCTATATTGTGTTATCGGACCTATGCGAGGTAGGGTGACGAGGGATCACCCCGGGTTTATGCTTGGTAAAGTTATTCAGCTGTTGGTTATCTTCTAGGACAACTCTGGGTACGCTCGAGGACGAGCGTTTGTTTAAGTTGGGGAGGATGTGACGACCCGACCCGTCGTCTCATGTGTTACTGCTCCATTTTCCCTGTTTATTGCTTCTTCATGTTTCGTTATCGGTATGTGGTGTGTGAGAGTTGATTTGGATTGGTTTTGATAAGAAATGAGACACTTAGTCTCTTTAAGGAAGGCTTGTTTTGGAAAAAGTCAACCGGACGTTGACTTACCAGTTAGGAGGTTCGGATGTGATTTCCGGTGATTCGGTTAGCTTCGGGAAGTGATTTGTGACTTAGGAGTGTGATCGGAATTGATTTTGGAGGTCCGGTGTAGAATTAGGCTTGAATTGGCGGAGTTAGTATTTTGGCGAATTCCGGTTGATAGGCGAGATTTTGATCCGAGAGTCGGAATGGAATTCCGAGAGTTGCAGTAGCTTCGTTAGGTGATTTTGGATATGTCTGCAAATTTTCAGGTCATTCGGACGTCATTGGTTGGGTTTTTGATCGAAAGCGCATTCCGGAAGTTTTTGAAGAACTTAGGCTTGAATTCGATGTGATTTGATGATTTTAGTGTTGTTTTGTGTGTTGTGATGATTGGAACAAGTTCGCATGATGTTTTGGGTTATGTTGGTGCCTTTGGTCGAGGTCCCGGGGGCCTCGGGATGATTTCGGATGGCTAACGGGGAGTTTTTGGAATTTCATACAGCTGAAGGCATGCTGTTTCTGGTATTCTCGCTTCTGCGGGTCTTGGACCGCAGAAGCGGAGCCGCTTAAGCGGAGCTGTGATCGCAGAAGCGGC
>NC_032000.1:4447676-4486623 GCF_001879085.1 Nicotiana attenuata | reverse complement strand
ATAGTGCTATATTGAGGTGACTTGCACGCCAGACAGAGAGCGTGGGGTAGAGCACCATTGGGGATTGTGACTTGGTCCGTCCCGGTTGTTGATTTTACCGCGTATTTCGCTATGACTTGTTGTTTTTCACTAGGACTTGGGCTTATTGCCATATTTGGGGCTTATTGCCGACTGTTTGAACTCCCTATGAGCTATCATCACTGTTTTCCTCACTATTTGAAATATTATTTGAACTCAGTCCATTGTCATTACACTGTTTCATGAACTCAGCTATATTTTTACTCAACCTCGAGTTTTAACTGATATTTGAACTACTGTTTGAGCTGAGCATTATTGTTTCTTTACTGATGCCCGAGGGGCTTATGATTATTTTTGGACTGATTGAGGCCGAGGGCCATATGTGAGGATATGCTGAGTGATGTGAGGAGGCTTTCAGGCCTCGAGTGTACTGTGAGAAGGCTTTCAGGCCTTATGTTGATATGTTCAGGCTTTCAGGCCTTATGATGATATAGCGCTTGGGCTGTAGGAGCCCCTCCGGAGTCTGCACACCCACAGTGAGCGCGGGTACCCATTTAGAATTGGACAGTGGTAACAATGACACTGTCATTCGTGTTTTGGTCAGGTAACAATGGCTGACCAGTCAGGTAACAATGGCTGACCAGTGGTAACAATGGCACTGAAACACGCGTTGGGTCAGGTAACAATGGCTGACCGGTCAGGTAACAATGGCTGACTAGTAACGAAATTCGTGCCCGAGGGGCGAACTTTTATGTGTTCATCTTGCATACTTATTTGTATTATTACCTGCTATGCTGTGATATTTGTGCCCGAGGGGCGAATTTTCTGTGTTAATCAGCACTAATTATTTTGAACAGTTTCGTAATTATTGAAAGGACCATTTTTGAAAGAGATTTGAACTGAGCCGAAACATTTCTAAAGAATTCTCTGATCTCACTATTTTTCTCGGAAATTGTACCTGGCTTCTGTACAGCCCGTTGGTTGCTTTACGTGATTTCTTGCTGCTCAGTTATTATTTACTTCTATTACTCACTGAGTTGGAAGTACTCACTTCACTCCCTGCACCTCGCGTGCAGTTGCAGGTATCGTTCACCCGGTAGCGGGTTATTAGCGGATTGAAGGTATTATTATTGTAGCTGAGCAAGGTGACCGCCAGCGTTCGCGGCACCGGATGTTGTCTTTTGTTTTCCAGAAATTTTACTTGTATATATTTATTGGCCTGTAGTTGTGTTAAGGTTTCTTTAGATGCTCGTGACTTGTGACACCCCGGTCGGGTTGTGTTGGGTTGTACATACTGGTTATTATTGTCATTAAGCTATATTCACCTATTCGTTTATGTTTAATAAATATTAAAGAGACGATTTGGGTTAGTTGGCTGGCCTTGTCTTCACGAGAGGCGCCATCACGACCGTGTTTGGAAATTGGGTCGTGACAAATTCCTACGGTGCACGCTCACACGCCCGTCACCTAGCATGAGCATCACCTCAAAACCAATCACATGATATAAAATCCAGGGCTTCATACCCTCAGAACCAAATTTAGAACTGTTACTTACCTTAATCCGAGCAAATCTCTACTACAATATGTCTTTGCCTCACGAATCGACCTCCAAATGTCCCGAATCTTGCCACAAACAGTACAATACAATCAACACAGGCTAAAGGAAACAATTTCACTAGAAAATACGAAGTTTTAATCAAAAATCTGAAATCGGCTCAAAGTCGGCCCCCGGAACCATATCTCGAAATCCGACAAAAGTCATAAAACCTGTAAGCTCATTCAACCACGACACTAACTATACTAAATTTACCAAAATCCGACACCAAATCGTCACCCAAATCCCCAAATCAATCCCTCCAAATCCCTGGCCTCAAACCTCCAATTTACACCTTAAATACTCACCGACTAGGGGGGAAAATCAATGGGCAAACAAGATTCGGTCAAAAATGAGCACAAGGGACTTACCTCAAGAATCCCCTCGAAAATCCTCTCCAAAATCACCTTAGACCAAGCTCAAAATGTTTGAAAAGGGAGAAAAATTGCGAAACCTTGTATTTTTAACTCTGCCCAGCTTAACCGCTTCTGCGGTTCACTTAGCCGCATATGCGGCTACTCGCGCTTTGCGGACACGCTTCTGCGAGGAGTTGTCCGCTTCTGCAAAGCTGCCTCACCAAGCGCCTTTGCACTTCTGCGATCAAATGCCCGTAGGTGCGGGCCCACTTCTACGGCTACCTGTTGCTTCTGCGATCACACCCCCAACCACGCTTGGCCGCATCTGCGATGGATAGCTCGCACCTGCGATGAGACTTCTGCAAGTGCGATTACACCAGCAGCTTCCAACTTCAGCAATTCTCTAAGTTCTAAACTTGATCCGTTAACCACTCGATATCAACTCGAGGCCCCGGAGACCTCAACCATACATAGCAACAAGTCCCAAAATATGATACGAACTTAGTCGAGCCCTCAAATCACCTCAAACATATCAAAAACATGAATCGTGTATAGATTCAAGCCTAATGAACTTTGAACTTCCAATTTCTACAAACGACGCCAAAACCTATCAAATCACGTCTGATTGGCGCCAAATTTTGCACACAAGTTACAAATGACACCACGAACCTATTTCAACTTCCGAAATCAGAATCCAACCCCGATATCAAAAGGTCCACTCCCGGTCAAACTTTTCAAAAAATCCAACTTTCACCATTTCAAGCCTAATTCAGCTACGTACAGACCTCTAAATCATAATCCGAACACACTTCTTAGTCCGAAATCACCCAACGAAGCTAACGGAACCATAAAAACTCTATTTTGGAGTCGTTAGACACAGGTCAATTCGGTCAACCTTTACAACTTAAGCTTCCAGCTTTGAGACTAAGTGTCTCAATTCATCACGAACCAACTAACTCGACAAGTCATACTACAACTATAAAGTACAAAATGAGCAATAAATGGGGGAACGGGGCTACAAATCTCTAAAGGACCGGCCGGGTCGTTATAGAAACTAGCCAAAAGCAACTCAAATACATCAAATAAATCCCAAGGAAATAATTCCAAATGATAAAGGTCGAATCTTTAATGAAAAGCCCAAAATTGGCCAAAAAGTCAAAACTCGGGACCGCGCCTCGGAACTCGATAAACTTATAAAATCCAGAAACCCATTCAATTACGAGTCCAACCATACTAGTTTCACTCAAATCCGGCTCTGAATCGATGTTCAAAACTCAAAAATTCACTTTATGAAACTTTGGACAAAAAGTCCCCAATTTTCTCTTTAAGATTCACAATTACCAAAAACGAAGATAGATTCGTAAAATATAATCAAAATCGAGTGTAGAACACTTACCCCAATCCATGTGATGAAATTTTCCTCCAAAATTGCTTCACTCGGAGCCCCAAATCTCAAAATATAAAGAAAGAACCAAAAACCTCGATATATAGTTTTGCCCAGCAAATTCCGCATTTGCGGACAAGTGGTCGCATCTGCGACCGTCGCTTTTGTAGAAAAAGGCTCGCATTTGCGAGACAGCCTCGACCCACCAGTGGTCACTTCTGTGATGCTCAGAATTACATTTGCGGTCGCGCTTCTGCGCAAATTCCTCTGCATCTACGAGCTTCCTTACCCAGCTTTCACCTCGCTTCTGCGACTGCTTTTTTGCTTTTGCGACCATCGCACCTGCCAAACCAGCCGCAGGTGCGATCACACCAGATCTGCCACCAGCAACTTAGCAACAAAAAAAATGATCCAAACGATCTGAACCTAGTTCGAAACTCACCTGAGCCCCTCGGGATTCCGTTCGAATATACCGACAAGTTCCATAACGTAACACGGACCTACTCGAGGCCTCAAATCACACATAACAATATCGAAATGACTAATCGCACCTCAAACCGCACTTAAATGAACTTTGAACTTTAAACTTCCAAAACTCGCGCCGAAACATAGCAAACCAACTCGGAATGAACTAAAATTTTGCACACAAGTCCCAAATGACATAAAAAAGCTATTCAAATTCACATAACCACCATCCGAACTCGATATCATCAAAATCAACTCTCGGTCAAACTTATGAACTTTCCAAACCTTCAAATTTCTAATTTTCGCCAATTTGTGCTAAAACCTTCTAGAAACATCAAAATGCAAATTTGGCATACGCCCGACACCAAAATCGTTATGCGGACCTATCGAAACCATCAAAACTCCAATCCGAGGTCAAATACTAAAAAGTCAAACTTGGTCGACTCTTCCAATTTAAATCTTAGCCTATGAAGTTCATTCTTCCAAATCGTTTTTGAATAACCTAAAACCAAAACCGACGATTCACATAATTCATAATACATCATACGAAGCTACTCATGCCCGTAAACTACCGAGCAAAGTATAAATGCTCAAAACGACCAGTCGGGTCGTTATAATAGGTGAACGAATAAGGCTGGAAATTTTTTGCAGTGGACAATAATGTCAAGTGAGGTTGGGTCATTAAATTTGAGTTGATTGGTGTTGCACCATTATTTGTTGTCTTCTTTGAAGTACAAGTGAAAGGACAAGGTACTTCTGAAGTTCCGGTTGGAATTGATTTGTTTTTAGGTTGTGTTTGTGTTGTTTTATCCTTTTTTAGCTTTTATTTTTATGTTGATCCAGTTATGGTAGTTGTGTTTTTATTTTCTATTGTACTATGAATGATATCAAATTTCGATCTTCAACACATATTGTGTGTTTTTTGTACAACTGTATCTTTTTCTTTTTCTTTTTTATGTCATTCCAAAAGATATTTTTTTTAAATCAATTCTTCTGTATGAATGATACATGCAAAAAAGCCACTCATTTACACCTCTTAAATCAATTCTTACTAATAGATCTGAACCAGAGTATGAAAACAGTTTAAGCCCTTTCCTATTCCTAAAAACTACTAAAACAATATGAATTCAAAATAAGAAGAGTAAATAAGAGGTGTAAATACTTCATTGAGAAGTTAAATGGTTGGTATGTGAATAGTTATGATAGTAAATAGGATTGAAAATATCTACATGGGGATTCAAAGATTGTAGTTATTAATATAATTTTGGTAATCGAAATAATTAATACGATGCAACTAACATCATTAATTTCGACAACAACTCTATTCAAACCAATCTTGCAGTCGCACCAGTATGATGGAGTTTGTTCACTAGATGGATTATTTAGGCTAATAGAATGGAGGATCTGATGGTAGCCATGTGAGTAGAGACTACTAAAACGTTGGGGACGCAATGTCCAGTGATGTAGGATTTTAATTCTTGTTTGTAATTAGCTGTAAATAATCTCATTGGTTATAAAATTTGTTAATTATCAAAAAAACTAGTAACGTTTTACGAAATACTGGAAAAAAATACCGCTAATCTTGATAGAGATTAAGCCTTTTTGGATGGAACATTGGTCTTATTATGTCCCACGATTCATATGAATGGTTGTATTGAAAATCATATCTCAAACCAGATATTCACACTGGTTGGATCAAGAATCCAAGAATAGAATTTTTGTTAAACGAAATGGATGCATTGAAAACTGTAAAGAATTCTTTAAGGGGTGTAAAAGGTTCATTGTAAATTGTTATTCCAATTAAATATATGGGAATTCAATTAATACAACTGAACCCTAACCCTAACCCTAAAGAAATTCGAACCCTAAATATAACTCTATAAATACAGCTAAATTATTAATCTCATTATCTAAATCCTCTACTCTATTTCAAATTCTACAAAAAGAACAAATGGAAAGAACTCCAACAAAAAGAACCATTGATGACCATCTTCATGGTTCTCCAATTAACCATAAGATCATGTGTCGATATGTAAGAAATCAATTGAAAAAGCTGAAGTCTGGGGTGAACTTGCTGCTGCGTAGGATGACGAGTGAAATTGGCGTCGACCATGTAAAAGGCTTTTACTTGATTACTACCCTCTTACCTGCTATTACGACATGTTGGAGGAACTGCTCGCTAATCTTGGCCAAAATGAAGATAATGATAATCATGTTATCGTTGTGAGCAGTGACATCGAAGCCGCCTCTAAGGCATCAAAAGCTGTCAACCAAAAGACCGAGTAGAGTTATTTTATGGAGATTCATATTTTAAGTTCTTTTGTTGTGCATGCCATGCATGTAGCATGGTATGCTAAAATTATCTTATGTTAGGTGATTAACTTCCAAATATTATTTTGAATATGTTAAATTATCAATTAATCAATAAAAATTATGCTTAGTTCGTATTTCTTTACCCACTGCTTCCTTTACTTTTGGTTTTTATTTTTTGCCACATGTTCAAAAATATTTTTGCTTCCTTATCCATTGCTTCCAAATATTTTCGAGCCAAAAGCAATACGCGTTTTTTGATGTATAAAAAGAGTTCTCTCACTCTCTCTCTCTCTCTCTCTTTCTTTCTCGGATCATTTAATAAGAACCTTCCAATAGACTATAAAATATTTATGACAAAACTAGTACTTTTTGTGATCTTTCCTTTGAAGATTTTGTTGGGAAAAGATGTTGTGGTTAACTGGACAAGGATGTTGTTCAGTTAAGTGAGAAGATCTCTCAACTCAGGCTCCTATGCTCTCTCTTTGAGGATTTCAAGATTACTCATGTCTATAGAGAAGCAAATTGCCCGGCTGATTCCCTTTCAAAACTCAGTCATGAACTCACTTTACCAGCTCACTTCACCAATGTTGCCTCACTACCATCCCACATCAGAGGTCAAATAATTCAAGACCAATGGAGTACCCCAGCCTTCAGACACAAAACTACCAAGAAAATCAAAGTTCCTTCACACATGGCATCTACTTCTTCTCATGGATATGGATGACCAACGAAAAGTTAGGGGAGGTGAACTAATTGTCCAAATGATTCTAGACATTCACTCAACCAAAAAGCTCACCAAACAAAGGCACTGGCCAGACAGAACCCTACCACTAACCTTGTTCTCTTTTTTGCAGGTCCTTCTCATTCATGAACTTCCCACCCCATTGTTGTTATTTCAGAGTGTGGTATCAGCACTTGTGCTCATTCTCCTGAAATTACAACAATGGTTTGCAGGTCCTTCTCATTCATGAACTTCCCACCCTATTGTTGTTATTTCAGAGTGTGGTATCAGCACTTGTGCTCATTCTCCTGAATTACAACAATGGTTTGATGAAGGTCATAAAGAGAAGCAGGTCATTCAAGGCTCAGCAACCACTTTCCAGTATGCTATTCACATAACATTCATGATAAACATACTGGGGAATGTCCCTTGGTTCAACATAAATCACACCACCCAGGCCTTTTACCATAGTAGCACACCTCTTTTCTACACTATTCACCACAACAGACCTCCAGATACTCACCATCTGCAGGAGAATCTTCTCCAAAAAGAAAGGAAATACCTGAAAATCACAGTTCTCAGATGGCTTACCACCCAGTTTTTCTTTCTCCTTTCTTTTCATACTCCTACACCCCACAAGAACCTAGGAGACCCCCTCCTCTTTTGGCATCTCAACTATGTACACCCCATTGAATTTTCCAAACAAAACAGTCCCAAAAAACTGGACAGAACTGCCTATTTTTTCACTAACTTTGTTTCTTGCTTTGCAGGTACATTCTCTTCCTCAATCATTCAACTGGTATGGTTTTTTGAGAATAGTAACAACTTCCCCTTTGTTCATTCTCCTAAATCCAACCTAGCTGATATTCATCCATCATCCCCACAGAAATAACACAACACAACTGCAATCAAAAGTGCTGAGTGCAGTACTCTCACTTGTAGGCTGTGCAGAATTTGCAGCACCACTTTTACCAATTCCTGAAATCAGTTACAGCCCACCCTTCTCAGATAAATCCCATTTCCAATCCAAAGAACCCCACCACCCAAACTATTCTCACCAGTACTGCAGCCCCCCTTATACAAGCAGTCATGGCTCTTTCAGTCAAGTTCCTTTCTTCAGCATGAGCATCTATTCAGCTGATTGCAGTCACAAGAACCTGCAATTAACTGTTAGACCAGGGATCCCAATTGCTCCCCTTTCCCCAGACTCATCTCCAGAATCCGTAAGAACCTGGAGATTGAGCTCCCTTTCACTAAATGTTTTTCATTTTGCAGGTTCAGGGAGTTTACTTGATCAACTGGTACTGTTTCAGCCAGTGGTATAAGCATTTCTAATGCTCATTCTGCTGAGAAAGTATCCTTTGATCCAAGTCACTCCCTTCATCCACACACACACACACATCTACATGGTTCACTGCAGGCACATCACCCAAAGAAACAAATCATCAAACAGCCATCCCAGCATGAACAAGTGTGCATTCAACAGGTGCCACTTTCAGTTGTTCAACCATACTGGAACAAATGTGCCCCTTTCAGCTGCTCTATGACAAACGCATTCACATGCTGGATCATTCCACCAGGAAATGGATCATTTTTTGGCTCACTCTTTTCTGTCAGAATCTCTAGGCAGCAGCAGCACAGTTCAACCTCACTTGGACTCTTTTTGTCAACTATCTTCCATTTGGCTTTCCTTGACCTCAATGTCAAAGCTAAATGGAAGATAGTCCAGCTCTTTGAATTGGATTATGTACCATTCTTCATTAATCTTTCCTACATGAACGTGAACATGGAAGAAAACCTTACATCTCTCTTGCTTAGCATTCATAGGTTTACGAGTACTTCTTGTATAGTTGTCCAAGGCTTAACAAAACTATTTTTTTTGTATCATCAATTGACTATCCTTTTTTTGGATAGACAATTGGTCCATCCTTATAGGTCTAACCTACCATAGTGTTAGAGTGCATCTTGGTTACCATATATGGTTGACCGAATGTATTTCCATCTTTATTGTGGAGGTAAGGTTCAGGTCCCCCTCCATCTTTGTTGTAATATATATTTTATCTATGAAAAAAAATTAAAAAAAAAAAAAAGATTATCAAAGGGATCCATGCATGCGTATTCCACAAGTTAGGGACATACGTACGGAATTTAAACAATTTATGGGGTGCGATTCCCACTTTTAATAACTTTTAAGTCGTTAATTTCCTCCATTAAATTATTCTTAATTTAATATTCTGCGAGGTATTTAATCTTTCGGATTAGCTAGACAGTTCGTACTGCTATTACTTTGCTGATTTTGGTGGTGTTAGGAGATGAAACATTATGCGCCATTCAAATTGCTGTCTTCATTGTGGGGTGGCCTCATTCTAAAAGTGCAAATTTAAAGTGGCAAAGCCCACTTGAACACAAAACTCAAACATAATTCACCTCTATCTCTCTCTCACCCACACTTATTAGTGTTCAAAACTATCAATATAGTTTAATTTATTAATGTAGGCTAGTTACTAGTTTTATCAACTTACCAATTATCATCGAGATTAATTTATATTTAATTACGTTAAAGTTATATCTTGATTGTGTAAAATGTATTTAACTTAAACTCACCATGTAAAAATATACATATTATGTGGGGGGGAAATTAAGAGAGAAGGTGAAGTGAGAGCAAATATTATTAATTGAGACAGTCATGATTTAAACCAAACCAAAAGAATTCAAACTTATGATCATTTTATTGAATATACAGGTTTCACCAATGCATCTTTAACAGTTCTCCTCACCCCTACAAGCCACAATTAAATCAGGTACTATTCACATATACACTTGTAAATGTTCCTTTGATTTTTGAAATTTTTTTCAAGAAATCCATCAATTGCAAGCCTGGATCGTACACTTGGCTATCCTATTAGAATCAACACCATGCATATATTAAAATAATAATAAAAAGGATTGTATTAAAGTGGCCTCTAAAAGAGGAATTAAGTGGTTGTCATTTTCAGCTGAGCCATCTTTTTAATCTTTGAAAGCTAAGTGATATCAGAATGAACTCAATGAGGGACCTACTGAAACTTTTATGCACTTAATTAAATCACTAACACTTGTGATGATAGGGATTACTGCTTTAAATATTGTGATTTGCAGATAGTTATTTAAGTCAATTTCTCTTGCACTCTCTTAATTAGCTATCAGTAGTTTTATAGATCTTCAAATTAAAGTTGTTTATACAAATCCGTCTTTAAACATTATTTTATTTTGTGGTAATAAAGTAACCAAGAAAGTTCAGGCAGTGAGCCCTGAACTCTTAATTAAGTTAGGACTAGCATGCTTCTAATTAAGCTAGCAAACTTCTGAGAAGGAGTGCATATATTACCTTAAAAGAATTTCACGTTTGGACTACCTTATTATTTAGCCCAAACATGTACTTATCATGTGAACTTGTCATATGACTTATAAAATTTTTTATTGTCTTCTCTGATCCTGACGTGGTCATGTGATCCGTAAGGGTCTATTAGCTAAAATAAAATAATTATATATATATAGTACTCCTACTAAACAATTTAAAAGGTGAAATCACTGGACACGCACTTCAATAATTTGAGACATGATATGATTTTGCTTACGGGTGATCAATCTGTGGAATCTAAAAGCAAAAGAGAAAGCTAGCAATAGCTTTGTTAAAATGGTTGTGCCCATATTGATATCTTTCTATTTTGGTACATAATTTTTTGTCTTTTTGGTATTGCCTTTCTTTTTTGGTATTACCTTTTTTTTTTTTTTTACACGGCTAGCTTCATCTTTTCCTTACTCAGTCAGATCATTTCTAGTGAGACAAAGGGATAAGAAAGTGAAAGTTGTAGGCTTGGTTTGGTAAAATGCTACGAAGTTACTAGCAAGACTAGGGACATGCAAAGGATTAAATGTCAATCTTTTGCGCTCAAGCTTTTCCTAATTTGACCAAAAAGTTAATGCGAGCAACATTATGTAATATTCCCTCATAATTTTTCTTCCTTCTTACTTTTAAGAGTCCAACAATATTGATACGAATTACGATAAATCAATTTTCTTATGAAGGCGAAGAAATTACCCTTACGTATCATGGAAGGAAAGGATAATGTGTAACAGTATGCTAATCTTGGCATTGTCGAAGTTCCTGTCGTTCTACAATATCGAAACCCAAAGAATATTGTTGATAGTCGGTAGATGTCTAATATATGTATAATCGTTTACCGTGAAAATGGTAATAATAATTAAATTTATTGATGGGACTCTAAAATACGTGATCTATTTTTATACTAGTTGTTTAAGCAGATGATGCTATATGTATGAAGTTTAAAGACAAAATGCGAGCTAAAATAGAGTTATAATTAAACCGATGAGCTAGCCAATCGGGGCCTCGGACTGACCGATACGGGGCCTCGAGGTTGATTCCTGGGCCCGGGCTCGAGCTATTAAGGGCAATCGGGGAAGGGCTAACAGTTGTAAAATAATCAGCGAAGGCTCTTTATGACCAATGATAAGCAATAAATGAAGAACAAGTATGAAGATAATAAATAAGAGCAACAATATCGAGAGAGTATGTTAGAGAGAAAAAAGAGAGAGTTCTTGTATATTTCGTGTGAAGTAGTTGGAGCAACAGCAGCCCTTTACAAAATGACAAGGATCCCCTTTATATAGAATGGGAACCCCTACACGGCATAAAATACATTAATTATAAAGATATGGAGATGGGACGGCTAGACATGACACCCTGATTCGGGGTCAGAGTAGGTCATTCAGAGTAGGTCGGCTAGGCTTTGTCAGACTTAGCCGCGTGTCTTGGGAACTCCCCGTCTTTACCCTTGCCACGGTCAATATTGCCTCTAGGCCGGGTGTCGACGAGCCTCGAGGGAGGGACTCGGTCACAGCTTTTGTCACGATCCGAATTTCCCACCCTCGGGAGTCGTGATGGCGCCTACTAATGAGAGCTAGGCAAGCCAAATTAAATTACTTGTCCATTAATAAGCTAATCCATCTTTAACAATTAACGATAATAAAAACAAAGCAACGAAATTTAATAATAAGCGGAAGTCTTAACATTTTATAAAACTGAATAAAATACGAAAAGTTCAACAAAATCCTCTACCCAAGACTGGTGTCACTGTACTCACGAACTGCTAAGAATACTACATACAAACGTCTGAAAGAGAATATAAACTGTGTCTCGAATACAATGAGATAACAGATAAAATAAAGGATAGAGGAAACGCCGGGCATGCGGACGCCTGCAAGCCTACCTCGGGTCTCGCTGAAATGAAGCCTGCTCCCACCCTACTGCTGCTGCTGGTGGTGCTCGAAACCTGGACCTGTGCAATTAGCACAGAGTGTAGCATCAGCACAACCGACCCCATGTGCTGGTAAGTGTCTAGCCTAACCCCGGCGAAGTAGTGACGAGGCTAGACTGGACTACTACATAATCCAGTACAATTATATATATACAGCGGAATCGAAAATACAAGATAAGTAAATAATATGGGAGGGGGAGCATGCTATGGGGAGAAAATAATATTAATAGTAAATCCAGAATAACAATCTAAGGGCAACTTGGAATTTACAGCGGACAAGAAACTAATCCCCAAAATAAACACACTTGTATCAATAATTGTTGCGGCGCGCAACCCGATCCCAATATATAACAACACTGTTGTGGCATGCAACCCGATCCATAAATATCATTATTGCGGCGTGCAACCCAGTCCATAAATATCATTGTTGCGGCGTGCAACTCAGTCCATAAATATCATTGTTGCGGCGTGCAACCCGATCCATATCATTTAACATTGTTGCGGCGCGCAACCCGATCCACAAATATCATTCAATGCACGGCATCACCCTTCGTGCTTTAACACTCTTCCTCACCCAATCAACAATCACAAACAAGGGTAAGGGAAATAATAAAACAAGAATAGAAGTCCCGGCAAGGGTACACAACAACAATTTAAAGACCCGGCAAGGGTAAAACATCAATAACCGACAACATCCCGGCAAGGGAATAAATCATTAACTCTTTTCTTTCTTTCACTTTCATCTCATAGTTCACATTATCACTTGAGCCAATGCTCCAAAGAGTTACTTATCTCATAAACCTTCACAATTTGTATATCAACCCGAGCCTATGCTCCACGAAGTTTCAAGATCAAAATTTCTTTCACAAGGTCTTTACAACATATAGAAGTCATCAATTAAGCATGAAAAGCATATCAACAACCAAACTATTCGCAAAGTAAGGACTCACGGTCATGCTAGACACCAATGTATAGATACTCGTTACCATGCCTATACATCGTACTCGACAATTAGCAAGCATCAAATAAGACTCAACTCCTATTCCCTCAAGCTAGGGTTAAACCAAACACTTACCTCGATGCCTTGAACTCAAACTCAAGCCTCAACTATGGCTTTACCCCGTGATTCCACCTCCAATTCGCTCGAATCTAGCCACAAATTACTTAATTGCTTTAATAAATGCTAAATGAATCAATTTGAATGCATAAAAATGAATTTTCCAAAGTTTTTCCCAAAAATTCCAAAATCGCCCCCGGGCCCACGTGGTCAAAACTCGAGGTTCGAACCAAAACCCGGTTACCCATTCCCCCACGAACTCAAATATGAAATTTGTTTTAAAATCGAACCTCAAATTGAGGTCCAAATTCCTAATTTTTAGAAAACCTAAGTTCTACCCAAAACCCCCAATTTCACCCATGAAAATCATTGATTTTAAGTTGAAAATATGTTAAATAATGTTAAAGATTGAAAGAAATGAGTAAAAACCAACTTACAAATGATTTGGAAGAAGTCTTGTTCTTGGAAAATCGCCCAAAGAGGTTTGTGTTTAGAAAGAATGTTAAAATGACAAAAATTCGGCTAAGTGTAAAATATGCAGGTTGCAGATGTGGCAAATGCGAAGTTGGATTCGCAATTGCGAACCCTGCAGGCATGGGAAATGCGACACTTCTGTTCGCATTTGTGAACTCAGGCCTATCAGGGACTCTTCGCATTTGCGAATAAGGTCTCGCATTTGCGAGCCCTTGACCTTCGCATTTGCGAGGCATGGCTTCGCATTTGCGAGGCATGGCTTCGCATTTGCGAACATTGGAAGGCCTGGCTGGTTTCGCATTTGCGAACCAGCCTTCGCATTTGCGTGAGCTGGACCTTCGTATTTGCGAATACTGGCTTCGCAAATGCGAAGCCTGCAGATTAGAGATACCAGATTTTTTCAAAAATGCAATCCGACACCGATCCAAAACTCACCCGAGCCCTCGGGGCTCCAAACCAAATATGCACACAACCTCAATAACATCCTACGGACTTACTCGTGCGATCAAATCGCCAAAATAACATCAAAAACAACGAATCAAACCTCAAAATCATAAATTTTTTCCTCAAACCTCATAAACTTTCAAATTTAGAGTTTTAAGTCCGAAACACGTCAAACGACGTCCGATTTCAACCAACTTTACAGAAAGCGCATAAACCATATATAAGACTTGTACCGGGCGCCGGAACCAAAATACGGGCCCGATACCACAGTCTTTTAATCAAATTTGATTTTCATTTTCCTTAATCATTTCTAGAAAACAATTTCACACAAAAATTCATTTCTCGGGCTTGGGAGCTCGAAATTCGATTTCGGGCATACGCCCAAGTCCCATATTTTCCTACGGACCCTACGGGACCGTCAAATCACGGGTCCGGGTCCGTTTGCCCAAAATGTTGACCGAAGTCAAATTTAATCAATTTAATATCAAAATTTAGCATTTTTCTCATAGAATTCATATTTAAGCTTTCCGGCTATGCGCCTGGACTGTGCACGCAAATCGAGGCAACCCTAAATGAGGTTTTCAAGACCTCGGAAGCACGAAATGAGTAAGAAAACAGGTAATGATCCTTTGGGTCGTCACAGCTTTGCGGGCTCGAGGTTCCGAGATGGTCTTCTAGAATGCCTTAATGACGGGAAATTGGACCCTCCGATTTTACCGTATAGAGATAGTCTCTGTGTTTCCTAGAACGAAGTGATGGGAAATGATTTTGATGCCCGACTCTTCGGGCACCCCGCAACGACGTCATACTAATGACACAACGTGTGATATAAGCCTTCATGATAACCGAAAATGTTCCGTCGTCTCGCTTTTTTGGGATCATTCTAAGCATTGCGGTTTCTCACTCTTCGAATTCATAATGTCTCCGCCGATTCAGCTCCCAAGGACGCATTAAATGCACCTGCTGTTATGCTTTCCAAGGGCGATAGTGGCGCCGTTGGTTGCGCTGCCTCCCTTCCTGTAAACGGGAACCTCCCGGGATTAACCTTTCAATCAAGTGCCTTCCCATATTTACCATATCTTCTCTTCTTTCCATCCTTATCTATCATTTGCCATGTTTGATGCCCATGGCCTCGCGATCGTCTGGCTGTGCTCATATCGGTCGTGCCAAGGTCTACCTCCTAAACCTCCCTCAGTCGAGCGAGATTTTGTTGTTTCGTTGTTGTTGTTGTTGTTGTTCCAAGATGATGAGACAGGGAGGCCGATTTTGGGGAATGTATTTGGACTATACACCGCTGCTCACAAGGGTGTTCGGACTATACTCCGCTGCTCGCCCTCCTGCCCCAGCTCGATGCACTACACCCTCTTTGATTTCCTTGGGGTGTGGTGACACTATCTATTAACTGTTGCATCCCGTGCCGGGGCAACGTCCCAAGAAGTGGCTTTACAATAGTAGTACTGGCGAAGTTCACACTAGCCAGATTTTTCACCCAGACACTTCTTCCCTCCTTTCGGCTTCCTCCTCCATCATTTTGCTCTTCTCCATCGCTTTCCCCTTCTACATCTTCCCTTTGAAGATGCCATTCTGGGGGGGGTCGAGATAAGACTCCTGAGGGGACGACGCTTTGAAAGATATTGTCTTTGAGGTCGTGCGCCTGGGGATGATATCCGAAGATGCTGCTGCCAAGGTCGCACCTTTGAGAATAGCCTAGGCTCTTAGTCTTTTACTATGTGTACCCCTTTGCTTCTTTGTTTCTGTGTAAGGACCCCTTGTGGGCTTTTGTAATCGTATGTAAAGGCCCCTCGTGGGCTATTATAACCAAACGTTTATGAATATAAGGATATTTTCTTGACTTTTGTCTTTGATGCTTGCCATATTTCTTTACATTTGTGGAGACTCTAAATGTATGCCTCTGCTGACTATTGTCCATATCTAACCCGGGTGCGAGCATTCTTTCTGGTCTTCGATTGATAAAAACGGCACCTCTCGGAGCCCTCTGTTGTTCCTCGGGCCAAGCTTGAATTGATCCGATAGATTCGGACCGTCGGGACCCTTGGGTCATACGAAAATAGTACCTCGAGCCTAGAAATTTTCGAGAGCGATCTCCGAGTGAGGGTTAGCTTTAGGCGCCTGGAAACTCACTTTGAACATGATGTAAATAGCCTTTAAGGCGTTGTAAATAGGTCCCAGATGAGGGGTCGCCAGACTTTAGGCGATATCCTGAGGTCGAACCCTTATGGACGAAGCTCGAAGTGCTTATTTTTCTTCTTGAGAGGAGCCTTCGAGACAGGGTACCATCTCGAATCCTGCAATGGTGCTAAATGCTTCCTGGAGTCTAACTTCTTTTTGATGGAGGTCCTCGAGGTCGGGTACCACCTTGAGACTAGAGATGATGTCGTTGGCTTCTTAAAGCCTGGCTTCTTTTTTATGGAGGTCCTCGAGTTCGGACACCACCTCAAGACTGGAGATGATGTCGTTGGCTTCTTAAAGACTGGCTTCTTTTTTATGGAGATCCTCGAGGTCGGGTACCACCTCGGGATTGGAGATGATGTCGTTGGCTTCTTAAAGCCTAGCTTCTTTTTGATGGAGATCCTCGAGGTCGGGTACCACCTCGGGATTGGTGACGATGCCGGTTCTTCATATATATATATATGAAGGCATCTCGCATGTTGCTGGATTCCTGAACGTGTACACGTATCCTTTCACACAAGGCCCCCTCGATAGGGTTGTGCTCAACTTCTGTTTAAGGCATCGGGTTACTTTGGCACAGATACATCCGTCATTTTGACGAGTAGTGTTAACGATGAGGTTTTTTGCGGAGAAGACGGGGCTTGAATTTATGCTCAGTCATCTCATTAGGTTGTATTAGCCCTTTCACCACCGAGGTCTGCTAGCCTTGCGGTGTCGGTCGATCACGTTGTTCATTGTTGATGATGAGGAAGATGGAGATCGGGGGTGGATGAGTCGGTTCGTCCGGGTTTCGACGGCTGACATTATCCCCGTGGAACTTATGCCATTCCTCGAGGAATGGAACTATGCACGTAAGTGGTACATCTCGTGCCTTTTCAGATTTGTTTATGGCGAAGGCTAGTTTGTAACCGTGTTTTTTCCCTTTCTGTAGTGATTTAATAGGCGCCGGGCGACGTTCCTAATCTTCCTGGTTGGGTGCAGAAGTTGGCGACCCACTCGACTTGTGATGGGCGTAGGTGGCGAGCCGTGTCTCGGGGCAGATGGGAAGCAAAACATCACGGTATGTGTGTGTACTACTTTTTACTTACCCTTTATTCATTCGGAGAGACATTTTCCCTTGCGTATTAATCTTGCTGTTGTAGGTATCGGAGAGCCTTTAGAGGCGAGGCTGTGCTCCTCCAGAGAGGGGGAGGGGTTGCCAGCTTCTGGGCTAAAGAATGACAATAATAAGCGGGACATGCATTCGCAGGGCGATGGTGCTCAGAGTAAGGTGAAATGGGGTCGGGGCTTAGAGACGGAAATGTCGTTTGAGCCTGTTGCGCCCATAGTTCCTGATTCTGGAAAGGTGGTTTCTGCGAGCGACCGTGCCTTGACTGAAGTCGCTTCTTCCAGGGCTGAAAGGACTAGATTAACAGATTTGTCCTCGGTCTTCGAGGAAGTCCACCGGCTTCACTTTGCGGTGAGTTTCGAAATAGGCCTTTTGAATCCCGCGTCTTGCTTTCCTTATCGAGTTTTCTTCTGCGGGCCGTTGATAGGCTTAGGTCCGAGCTGCTCCGTCAAGGAGCTAGGTTCCGGAAAGCTCTGGATGAGGACAGATCCCATAGGCTCCTTTGTGAGGAAAAGGAAGTCGAGCTGGCACACTTGCGACATGAGGCGTGCCGGAGCTTGAATTACGAGAGCTACTTGATGGAGCAGGTAATTTTCCGTCTCGGGTGCGTATGCGTTCTGCTTTTTAGCATCTGAGGCTAACACTTCGTTTATTCCAGTTGCAGAAAAAGATGAAGGCCTTGGAATATCCTCAAGATGAAGCCGACCGAATCAAGAATGACTGTGATGATCTAAGAGCTCTGGCGGAGGTTCAAGCTTCAGAGGAGAAGGGTGCCTTAGCTAAAGTTCCTGCCTTCGAGGTTCAACTCCTCTTAGCTCGTGATAATGCTTTAGTTCAAGCGGATATGATCATGAAGCTCAAATCCGAGCTTTCAAAGGTCAGGGCTGAGATCGTTGATGCCCGGATCGGAGCAGTATTGAGCCGAACTAAGGCTGCTCAGGAGATGGCGATTATTTGAAGGACGCTATCGATGCTCAAGCCGAGTTGAAGAGGGTCCTCAATCATGAAGAGAGGATCAAATAATATGCTCGTTGCAAGTCTCGAAGAAAGATTCTCGAGGAGATTCGCACCAGGGGTTTTGTCCTCTCGGAAGAGTCGGTGCGAGCGAGGGCAGCCGAGCATGATGCTCGATTACTCCTGTCCGACATCCAGCAGAGTGAGGATAAGGGCGGTAGGCCGTAGCTCCCAGGGGTAGGACGTAGATTTTGCCATTTTGTATGTAGCATTTCCAGAGCATGTTTGTAGATGGAGAATGTGCTTTTTCGCGTATGTGTATAAAAGAAAACCTTGTGGCTTTACTTCTTCTGTACCCCTTTCTGTCTCGCATTTGGCCAGGTGAACTGGTCTTAGAGTCGGTGAGAATCCTTAGATTCGTGATATGGCCCTGGGGCTCATTAGGCTGGCCCGGGGCTCTTACGCGCTCGGTCGATGCGACCTTTAGTATAAGCTGGCATTTGAGCTCTTATGCTTTTGCTCAACTATTTTGGGTTTAGTCTCCGAGTCGGGTTTCGACTCGAGCTCGTTTGACCCTCAAGCTTTTATGTTTGCATGGGCTGGCGACAATGGCTCTTACGCCTTTGACCGAAATAATCTTTTATGTGCGTGGCCCTGAGGCTCATTAGGCTGGCGACAATGGCTCTTACGCTTTTGGTCGATGCGACCTTTAGTATAAGCTGGCGTTTGAGCTCTTATGCTTTTGCTCAACTATTTTTGGTTTAGTCTCTAAGTCAGGTTTCGACTCGAGCTCGTTTGGCCCTCAAGATTTTATGTTTGCATGGGATGGCGACAATGTCTCTTACGCCTTTGATCGAAGCGATCTTTTATGTGCGTGGCCCTGAGGCTCATTAGGCTGGTGACAATGGCTCTTACGTTTTGCCCTGAGGCATATGTAGTTAACTATTTTGGGTTCTGTCTCCGAATCGGGTTACGACTCGAGCTCATTTGACCCTCAAGTTTTCATGTTTGTGTGAGCTGGCGACAATGGCTCTTACGTTGTCACACCCCAACCTCGGGAGGCGCGACCGGCGCTCAACCGAGTGAACCCAACTGAGCAAGCCTCATTGACACTTTCTACCCAACTCAATATGATAAAGGAATCTGGCTTTCGATTAATTAGACAATAGCAAACTTGAGCATTCAACATTGTTAGTTCATTTTTATATCGCAAATCTCAAATCATGGCTAAGTTTCCAAGATTTTATACAGTTACAATTTAGAGAAACCAGAGTTTAGAGTTACAACATAGTTCATAGACCCATCCAACACCCATACATAACCCACACATACGTCTACGGAGCCTCTATGGATACAAAAGACAAATTAAGACAACGCCGCAACAAGGCCCCGGCTATACCTCAAAAATGGAAGTCTACAACAAAAAATGTGCAACATAACCCCCTTGAAGGAAAAAGGGGCTCACCAAGACTTCGAGAGGAGGACACTCCGCTATGCGCGATCGGCACTATCTGATATAGAGCCACCTACATTCAATCACAATCTCATTTTTCCTTTTTCCGGAATTTATTCACAATACCACCGCTATCTTGAGCGGAGTCCGATCTCGGCCCGATCGGCTAGGCCGCTTTACCAAGGCATTGTTCCCTTCTCATTAGTCATTTCGTTTCACATATATCATTTCATAGGCACTTGGGGAAACAACTTATCACATCATTCTTGGCACTAGGCCGCATTTTACATCGTTCCCACTTTCAACATTGGCTTTGCCATTTAGGACAGTAGGTGCACACAAGAGCAAGTTAAATTGTAAGCATAGATAAGACTTCCCGTAGGTGGCACAACAATGCAACTTCAATCTAAATTTCAGGTCTAGTCATTTCAATGCATAATTCATATCTTTGCCCCTCTCAAGTTATCAAGATAGCACGTTGATCATGTTGGGACACATCTTTCACGGATATAAGGTTACAACACCAATTATGCAATAATTTAACTTTAATCTTACCATATTCACACAAACACCGATGAAGCTCAATTTCTAAAAGATGGGGTTTTAGCCATACATACCTCAATAAAGCTTTCCTTAATTCTTATAAAAATTCCGGGACTCTTAGCACTTCAATCTATAGTATAAGAATTACAAATTGAACCAAGAATTAAAGACATGGTTAAGATTTTAGCTCGTTTAGGTATACTATCAAGCACCAAGTGTGCATTATGATCTTAGGTCCCTTTTTTTTGAAAGAGATTTCTTCAATGCTATACTCCAATTGTTGTCTCTTTAGTTCTCATCCTCCCCATACCCCATTATCTCTTATGCATGCAAGGTTATTTGCCCTTTTTACCCAAGAACTCAATTGTTAATCACTTAGTTTAAATAGAAGTTTCGGAATTACAGATTATGGAACAAGTTCTTACCTTTTTAGGGTGAAGACCTAGCAACTCTATTGACAATCTTCAAGATTTGGGGTAAGAGTTGGGGGGGATTAGATGAAGGTCACTCCCCCTATCTCTAGAAGCTCCTTTTCTCACTCTAATTTCAATAAACATAACATAGAGAAAGTCGGATGGGGTATTTTTAATGGGATGGAGTCGGGTTTAAAAATTAGAAAATAGGAGCCCCGACTCAGATCTGTGATCGCATATGCGATCGCAAAGTGAACATGCGACCCGCAGAATGGACCGCAAAAATGCTCCCCAAAAACTAAACAATCTGCCTGGGTATGCGATGGGAATGCGGTCTGAATACCTATTCTGCTGTCACATAATGTACCGCAGAACTGCCCCTTACAAAATCCTAAGTGAATTATGCGATGACTATGCGGCCCGCATATCGAGTATGCCATCGCATAATCGGCCGCATAGTTGACCTCAAAATTGACCAACACACTGCTTCACTCTGCGGCGACTATGCGGTCCCGATACCTGTTATGCGACCGTATTCTGGACCGCAAAATCGCACTTTTCTGGAAAACATTATTCCTTGACTTTTTAATGCATAGGTCAGTCCAAAGGCTTCGGACCGCGAAGAATTTTTTTACTAATTTCTAACACGTATTTCTAACTTAGCACTACGAGCTCTCGGGTTTTGAGTAGAAATTTTCACGGGGCCTTACATACGCTTTGCGCTGAGGCATATGTAGTGAACTATTTTTGGTTCTGTCTTTGAATCGGGTTACGACTCGAGCTCAATCGACCCTCAAGTTTTCATGTTCGTGTGAGCTCGCGACTGGCTCTTACGCTTTGGGTCAAAGCGACCTTTTATTGGCTTTGTTTTCCCCTTGTTAAGGACTTTTTGAAGTAATTTTCGTCTGACCCGTCATCGGTTCGTGAAGAACCTCGATTTCGAGTCATTTTGTGGCGATGATTGAGCACCCCGTAAGGTTTGGCTCGAAGGCTGAGTAACTCGAAGCCAATGATGTGTAGCTAATGTGGTCGAAGCTTTTTTGCCTATGTCGAGGGTAGCCTGTTTAACCGGTTCTTTTCGAAGTATATTCGAAGTAATGGCCTATGATTTTGTAGCAACGATCGGGCGTCCCCGAGTCGCGTTAGCTTGGCTGCTACAGCCGTATGATCGTAGTCATTTATTCTTGGCCGGAGCCATTTTTTATCCCGAGTGTAGTAGTTTAGGTGTCTATATCGAGGGTATGCCTTTTCAGGGATCTTACAAGTTCGATATATAGCCTAAACTTCGGGATCGAGTTTATGCTTGTAGTAAGGTCTTACAAAATTTTCATGCCTTTGAGGTCTTACAGTTTTGTTGATACTTGGTACAAGTATGATTCATGCCTTGCTTGAGGTCTTACAGTTTTGTTGATACTCGGTACAAGTGTGATTCATGCCTTGCTTGAGGTCTTACAATTTTGTCGATACTTGGTACAAGTATGATGTCGATACTTGGTACAAGTATGATTCATGCCTTGCTTGAGGTCTTACAGTTTTTGTTGTTGCCTTATATAGGTCTTATGAGACTGAGTCTGCCCGCTCGGGTTCTTATAGCCTCAATTTTTTTACTGAATGGCGATTGATGACAATCTCCGAGTCGTCGAGGTTGTTTTGGCTCGGGAGCCGTTACTCTGCAGGTCGGTATTGCCTCATTGAGGGCTTACAATTTCGGAGATTCCGACCCTGAAGTCGTGCGGTTTTTGAGTTTTCGATGCCAGTCCCCGAGTGTTCGGGGCACTTTTGGCCTTGAAGGTGTTTCATGATTTTCACGCTACCTCGTAGAGGGCTTATGAGTTTGGAGTTTCGACCCTGAGGTCATGCGGATGCCGAATCGTTGATGCCAGTCTCCGAGTATTCGGGACGTTTTTGATGGAGGAATCGTTTTGGCGAAAATGCTGAGTGTCCTTTGGATTATGAGATGCTTTGACAAAAGGTGTTCTTTGATTACTTGGCACAAGTACATGTGTCTCCTCCCTCGGGGGCCCGGCTATGCGGACATGGTTCGGTCGACCATTTGGCCCGGTACATCATTTTCCTATTGGGACCCCATTTGGCATTTTTTGGCTTTTCCGAGGGGATGATCTTCCGGGGGGATGCCCTCTAGTGTTCGAGGTTGATTGTAAAAGAAGCCTTGAACATTTGTCTGGATCTTCCTTAGGTAGCATATAGATGTTGCCTCGTTAAAAACCTTGACGGTAAAACCCTTCTAGGGATGAAACCCGGCCGAAGGAAAAGAGTACAATGCATGCTTTCGAAACCTAAGGCCTTCGGGTTGGGAAGAGCTCTGGTTGTTACGATCGGGTGCCTGCATGAGGGTTAGTATGAAATATAAAATGAAAAGGGAGATGATTATACCTTAGCGTGGGATGCGCCGGTGATGTTTCGAGGTCAGGTATGTCCCTGTCTCTTGTAATGAGGACGCGGTACGATCTTTCACTATGTTTAATCGGGCTTAGCCGATTATGCAGTTCGCTTGCCCTTTGGTTCTTTGAAGAGTGGAGATATTGGCGTCAGTGCCATGTCGCGCACCGCGAACATTTCTCTTGTTGCGTGATGTTCCCCGTAGACGGTTTTAATCCCGTCCTTTGTTGGGAATTTCATTATTTGGTGGAGGGTGGATGGCACTGCTCTCATGCAGTGTATCCACGGTCGTCTGAACAAGGCGTTGTACCTCATGTCTCCTTCGATGACATGAAATTTGACATTTTGGGTCGTGCCGGCCACGCTGACTGGGAGGGTGATTTCTCCTTTCGTTGTTTCACTTGCCATGTTGAATCCGTTGAGGACTCGAGTGGCGGGCACGATTTGGTCTAACAATCCGAGTTGTTCTATTACCCTCGACCTGATAATGTTGGCCGAGCTACCTGGATCCACGAGTACACGTTTTATTTGAAATGTATTCACGAAGAAAGAGATTACCAGTGCGTCATTATGAGGTTGAGACAAGGCCTCGGAGTCCTCTTCGCTGAATGTGAGGGCATCCTCGGGTATGTACCCCCGAGTTTGCTTTTCTCTAGTGATGGATATTTTTGTTTTTCTCATCACGGGCTCCTGGGGATCGTCGACACCTCCCAATATCATGTGGATAAAATGTTGTGGCTCGTTCGCTTCGTTCTTTTTGGCCGGCTCTCTTTCTCGGAACTGATTTTTGGCCCGGTCGCTTAAGAATTCTCGGAGGTGACCTTTATTGAGTAGCCTGGCTACTTCCTCTCGGAGTTGGTGGCAATCTTCGGTCCTATGGCCGTGAGTGTTATGAAATTCACATACTAAGTTATGATTCCTTTGGGTAGGATCCGACTGTATAGGCCTGGGCCATCTGGTGTCTCTGATTTTGCTGATGGCGAAAATGATATCCGATACATCAACGTTGAAGTTGTATTCTGATAAGCGCGGTGTCCCTGTTGGCTTCGTGTTTCCATCGAATCCGGTTCTGTTAATGAGTCCATGACGATTCTGTCCTCGGTTGATCAATCGATCGTTACGAGGTGGGTTGCACCTCGGGACATTCCTCCTATCTTCGGTGTATGGCTGATATCTTTCCTTATTTGGCTTTGGCTCCTTCGTCGGAAGCCTACTCGGGTATACTGAGCCCGAGAGCTCCTAATTGATCATCCTCGAACCTGATCTTTGACTGATATCGGTTGTGGACGTCCGACCAGGTTACGGCGGGATACTCGATCAGATTCTCTTTCAACTGCCTTGAAGCTACTGAGCTCCGCTCATTCAGTCCTTAAGTAAAGGCCTGCACCGCCCAGTCGTCGGAGACCGGTGGTAGTTCCATTCGTTTCGTTTGGAAGCAAGATACGAACTCTCGCAGCATTTCGTTCTCCCTCTACTTGATCTTGAACACGTCAGACTTCCTCGTTGCTACTTTGATGGCACCGGCATGTGCCTTTATGAGGGATTCTGCCAGCATGGAAAATGAGTATATTGAGTTGGGAGCTAGGTTGTGATACCTCATCATGGCCCCCTTTGAGAGTGTTTCCCCGAACTTCTTCAGTAAGACGGACTCGATCTCGTCGTCTTTTAGGTCGTTGCCCTTCACTGCGCACGTGTAGGCAGTAAAGTGCTCATTGGGGTCTGAGGTCCCGTTGTATTTTGGGAGTTCTGACATTCTTAACTTCTTTGGAATGGGTTTCGGAGCTGCTTCCTCAGGGAACGGCCTTTGCACGAACTTCTTCGAATCCACACCTTTCAGGACCGGGGGTGCGCCCGGGATTTGGTCGACCCTGGAGTTGTAATTCTCGACCATCTTGTCGTTGGCTGCTATCATTTTCTTGCCCGATTCGATCCTTTTGGTGAGGTCCTCGACCATTTTTATGATGGCGGGATAGGCTATCGATTCATTATTGCTTGACCTCTCCGGTACCTGTTCGGCCGGGGGAGCTGTCTCCGATGCTACCGTGCTAGGAGTCTTCTGGTGACTTTGTAGCTGAGCAATATCCAGCTATTGTGCCTGCAACATTTCAAAAATAACATAAAGGCTAACTCCCCGTTCTTCCCAAGCTGGGGTTTTTTGGGCTTCCTGTTGGTCGACTTGGTGTATGCTCCTGCTAGTGTGGGAGCTTGTTTCGACGTGTCGAGCGTCACATGAGATTCCGTCCGCCGGAATCGCTCCTTGCGCGTTCTCAAGATTTTGTGGCGGCTCACCAACACCTGGAACAGCCACACCATTTTTTCCGTGGTTCTCAATATTGTTGTTTACTAAATCAGACATTTTAACTTGAAACCAAAGATCTTGGACAAGAAAGAGTGTGAAAGATAACTTGCGTTTTGTGATGAAACCAGCAAGAAAATAATCACTATTATTTTTTAGCCCCACAGTGGTCGCCAAACTATTTACCGTGAAAATGGTAATAACAATTAAATTTGTTGATGGGACTCTAAAAATACGTGATCTATTTTTATGCTAGTTGTTTAAGCAGATGCTACTATATGTATGAAGTTTAGAGACAAAATGCGAGCTAAAATAGAGTTATAATTAAACCAATGAGCTAGCCAATCGGGGCCTCGGACTGACCGATACGGGGCCTTGAGGTTGATTCCTGGGCCCGGGCTCGAGCTATTAAGGGCAATCGGGGAAGGGCTAACAGTTGTAAAATAATCAGCGAAGGCTCTTTATGACCAATGATAAGCAATAAATGAAGAACAAGTATGAAGATAATAAATAAGAGCAACAATATCGAGAGAGTATGTTAGAGAGAAAAAAGAGAGAGTTCATGTATATTTCGTGTGAAGTAGTTGGAGAAACAGCCGCCCTTTACAAAATGACAAGGATCCCCTTTATATAGAATGGGAACCCTACACGGCATAAAATACATTAATTATAAAGATATGGAGATGGGACGACTAGACATGACACCCTGATTCGGGTTTAGAGTAGGCCGTTCAGAGTAGGCCGGCTAGGCTTTGTCAGACTTAGCCGCGTGTCTTGGGAACTCCCCGTCTTTACCCTTGCCACGGTCAATATTGCCTCTAGGCCGGGTGTCGACGAGCCTCGAGGGAGGGTACTCGGTCACCGCTTTGCGGCCTCGAGGCTCTGAGATGGTCTTCTGGAATGCCTTAATGAGGGGAAATTGGATCCTCCGATTTCACCGTATACAATAATTCATGTAGAATATATGTATAATTGAGTATAATCAGTGTATAATCTATGTATATTGGCTAGAAAAAGTAAACAATGAATCCAGAAGGTTATTCGTGTAAAGATCTCTTTTTCAAAGTTAAGGTGTAATTTGTCCAAGCTTTTAGAAGAAAAAAAGAGTATTTTCACTAGAACCGGAAGCAGTTTTTAAAAAGTAGAAAAAAGTAGTTGCTCCCCAAAAACACTTTTTGAAAAGCACTTTTGAGAAAAATTTACTTAGAAGTGCTTTTTAAAAGCTTGGTCAAACACTGAGAGGGTGTTTGGCTAAGCTTATAAGCTGGTCAAATTGGCTTATTAGGCACCTTTTGGCTTATCTACGCGTTTGGTAAACACTCAAAGTGTTTATAAGCCAAGTGCTTATAAGCTAAAATCAGCCATAAATCATAAGCTGGTCACTCCCAACTTATGGCTTTTCAGCTTATAAGCACTTTTAGTTTGACCAACATTCTTACTAGTTTATCCTTAATAATATTTTCTAATTCACAAAATACTTTTTCCAAAATAAATTTCTTGACTTTCTCTTCATTCCATATTCATTATTGATTCTTTTCTTTACAAAATTTTTTTTAATTTATAATCTTTTGAAAAAAATTCAAGGGTATTTTAGTCATTCTAACAAAAGAATAGCTTATCAGCCCTTTTTTATCAAACACATCAACTGTTTATTATCAGTTTCAGCACTTCTATCCAAACACGTAAATGCTTATTTTAAAAACAGTTTCAGCACTTAAAAAAACTTTTCAGCACTACAAGCTTATCGGCTATTTACAATCAGCTAATCCAAATGGGCTCTAATTGCTGCTAAAAATGCTTTTCAAATTCCTTACCAACACTAATTTTAAAAAAACACTTTTTGAGAAAAACATTTATTTAGAAGTTTGACCAAATAGACTATTAGTATGTTGGTATCAAAGCCACCCCCATAATCTGAAGGAAGAAATGGGAGATTTTTAAAAATAGCCAGATTTACAACTGGTCGTTCAAAAATAGCCCAATTTCAAAAGTAATAGAAATTTAGCCACTTTTTATGTAAAGAGAAATCTTAGCGAAAACACTGTTCAAAACCCGGAAAATACTCCAGTATATTATGTTGGAGTTCCAGCATAAGTATACTTGAACTCCAGCATATTATACTGGAGTTCCAGGATAGTATGCTGGAACTCCAGCATAATATGACGGAGTTCCAGCATAAGTACACTAGAACTCCAGCATAATATACTGGAGTTCCAGCAAGTATATAATGGTCCAGTATAATATACTGGAGTTTGGAGCACCAGTGCTCCAGTCTCCAGTATATTATACTGGAGCCAGCAAAGTATACCGGTCCAGCATAATATGCTGGAGTTCATACACAAGTGCACCGAACTTCAGTATATTATGCTAGACCGGTCTCTATTGCAGCAAAACGGTAGCTATTTTACATTGACTTGGTAAACGCTGGCTATTTTTGATTGACCAGTCCGAAAGCTGGCTATACCGTGCTATTTTTACGGAAGAAATAGTTGTATCAAGCCCAAAATGTTAAATTAAGGAATTGGATTTTGACACATTGCAAAGAAAGACATCAAGGATATTACAGAACATCACAGCCCAAAATTCCCATGTAATAGCCCAAACAATCTTAAATTCTAAAGAAGATAATTTCCTTTTAGATATCAATGAAAAAGAAGATATACATCTGAGGAGTGTTAGGCATTCGTCATTTTTGCTTTAATGCATGTATAATGAAACTATTAGTATTCTTATTTCACATTTAATCCCCCATAAAACAATGTAATTTGATATTAAATCTGCTTATTCCAGTAACCAACACTACTAAAAAAAATAGGGAAAATTGACTACCAAAATCGACCGATATTGGTCGGTAATTGACAAAGTTCGACTGAAAACCGACCGATTCGTGACGGTCGGTAATGGTAAGGTCGGTAAAGCTAACCGGCCGACTTTGGTTGGTATTTTCCGACCGACTTCGGTCATGAATTAAATTCCAAAGCAGATAAAATTGTCGAAAAAATCGACCGAAGTCGGTCGGTATTTTAATTATGTAATTAAAAAATGTACCATCTAGGAATCGAATCGGGGTCTGTACTGTGGGAGGATACTATTCTACCACTAGATCATTCGTGCATTTTATTTTAAGACTGTATACTCTTTAATTGCATTTTCGCGTGAAATAACCGACCGATGTCGGTCTGTTTTATTAAAAAAATAAAATTACCGATCGAATTCGGTCTTTTTTTTTAATATTAATTTTAATTTATTCTAAATGAAAACCAACCAAAATTTTTACCGAATTTCTAGTAGTGCAGATCGTCCCTAATTATAGAATTGTTAGAAAGATAATATCCCAAAAGATGCCAAAAATATATTTAAATATAGTCTTCTGTTTACACTAATATAATTAAGCCAAGAGTACAACAAGTCAGTCACTTCCCTTTGCAACAGCAAGACCTGATTTCCCTCCTACATTATTGGGATAAATCATAAGTAGTAAACCCTCCCTTACCAAAGAAGAAAAGAAATTAGCCTCACCCACTGATCACCTCAGAATATAAAGAGAAATAATTCCCTTTTGTTTATATAATTCCCTCTGATTTGGCAATTTTGATAATCTTGGAAGAATTAGATTTTTGTATTATGAACAAACTTTTTGATTGAATTTTTTTTTTCTTCTCTTGTAAAGAGATATGGTGTCATCATCACCTAAATTAAAGAGTGTGTCACTTTTCAAATTGACAAGGCTCTAACAAAAATCTCAGGTAAAACCTTTGAAAAAATATGAATTTAGATGAATTAGCTAAGAATATGATGTCTGGTGAAGAGGGTTGGCAATTCATGCAAAATCCATCTTCAAATTCCATGTTTGTTGAGAATACGAATCATGGTACATTGTATAACAAGAGTAGTACTGTTGATGAATTGTGTAGAGAAAACCATAATCAAGAAATAAAGCATTACTCCAACTGAGTAGTACTCTTGGTCATGAGACTAGTCTTGAGGATTTTTTGATAAGTGCTAATGTCATTAAAAATGGGAATACGTTTGATAATCAGCCATTAATGGAGCATAAATTCCATCAGCAGATCAATGATATGATCATGCCAATTATAACAATGCCAATGCCTATCCAATTTTATTCAGATATTGATTTTGAGAATAATCAGTCTATGGATGTTGTTAATAAGAAGAAAACAAATATGGCAATGACAACAGCACCAACAACGTCGAACGATAGTCATTTAAGTGGCGAAAGTAAGAGGACTTCCACGGATGAGAAGATGGAGAAAAGTATTAAAAGGAGGCAGAGAAGGATGATCAAGAATAGGGAATCAGCTGCTAGGTCAAGAGCAAGGAAACAGGTAGAGAAGTGAATTTCTAGCGAGTTTATTCACATTCTTGAATATTCTGTTTGTGTGAGCTTTGATCATATTGCCAGTCCCAAGTCCGGATAAAAGAAAAGGATTGTGGTAGGTTGACAGCCAATGTAAAATTGATCAATTTATGATATTGTCGTTATTGACTTATTATTTCTTGAATATATAATGACCTACTTAATCTTCTCGTATCTTACTTTTGGAATTCTAGGCTTACACAAAACAATTGGAGCAAAAGGTGTTAGAGTTGAGGAACACTAACAATTGGCTGAAGAAGCAAAAGGTGAATTGTGAAACACTCAAATTTTCTCAGGGTTTACCCCGTTTATTTGTTTAAAAACTAGTGTTTTTAGGTTAGGCATAAATATGGAATTGAATATTTAGTTTAATGTTTTGTGCTTAACTTCTTTTATCTATTTCCCATGTGTTGGGTAAAGGGATCTACGCTTCTATTACATAAATGAAAATAACTAGCGAATTGTAGAATCTTGTAAAGAGTAAAAGCAATTTGCATCTTTAAAAGTTCCGTTGTAAAGGCTAGAGAATATATATATATTCTATACGTAAAAATAGCACAGACTAGCCAATTTTCGGACGGCTCATTCAAAAATAACCAGCATTTGCAAAGTTATTGAAAAATAGCACTATTTTGCTGCAATACGGAAAGTTCCAGCATAGTATACTGGAGATCTGTACACATGTGTATGAACTTCCAGCATATTATGCTGGAACTCCAACACGTGGAAAGTTTCAGCGTAATGTATTTCAGATTGGAGCACCTGTGTATGAATTTCCAGCATATTATTCTGGACCGATATATTATATTGGAACTCCAGTATATTATGCTGGAATTTCAGTATATTATGCTGGAGTATTTTCCGGATTTTGAACAGTATTTTCGTTCAAATTTATCTTTACATAAAAAGTAACTAATTTTCGATTACTTTTGAAACTATGGCTATTTTTGAATGACTACTTGTAAATTTGGCTATTTTTAATTTCTCCCATTCGAGAGGCAGCCTCCTGTTCTGACTGTTTTATGATGAAGTAATGAGCTTTTGAACTACAAGATTACATGGCAAAATAAAACCAAAAAGACCGAAAGAAAGTCAAACATTTATGATAGCAGTAGCTTTTATCTCTATGTTGTTGGATTTAAGTTAAATAGAATAAGACTATTAGAGGAGTACCTATAAAAGTGAAATTATTTACCCTGTCCTACCCATAAAAGAATTCTACCCACTAAATAATTACAATATCCTACCCATTTAATAAATAAACGGGAATATCAAAATAACTACCCACGCTTAATGCCCTAACTATAAAAATCCAAAAGCTGCTCAAAATTTCAGAAAATAAGCGCACAAAATTGAGATTTCCACAGACATTCCCTAACTTGAAGATCGTTGATGCTGATACGCATCTTTTTTTCGGATTTTTATTTCACTGTTGTTTTGAGATTTTGATTTCCCTGTTGTTTTCGGATTTTGATTTAGCGGCAGAGCAGAATCTCAAAAATTATAAGTATCACAGAAGTTTAGTGCTCAAACTTCTGAATTTTTAGCTGAAAATTCTAATCTCGGTTTGGAGATCTGGAGATCTAGAGGTTTGATTTCGAAAAATCTGTTGTTGAAATTTAATATTTGACATCAACACTGTTGAAATTTGCATTGTTGAGATTCAATTTTAGACATAAAAGTGATTATAACTTCAGAATCATGGAAAATATACCAATTCTGCTGCAGCATAGTGGAGAACGGGATGATAACAATAATTTCATAAATTTTCATGTTGATGCAATTCTAATAAAGACCTATTGGAAATTTGAACAACTTCTCAGAGAAATTGCAAAGCAACTGCAAAAGGACAGTAACACAATAGTTATTCAGTATGCTATTGCTCAAGGATATCCACCAATTACAATTAGCAGTGATATGAGTGTTAGTGTTTACATGGAATTGAAAAAATCAAGTGCAGGGATGACAACACTTCCCCTGTGTGTGTCGTTTGCTAAAAACACTATAGCTGCAAGCTCCTGCAGTTTCGATATTGCTCCAATTTCATCAGAAATTGCACAATTTGAAAGCACTGATATGATTAGTACGTTTGATGTGCAAGAAGGAGATGACGCCATTTTATAACTTGATGATGCAAACATCATAACTGATCAATTTCATCAAAATGTTGAAAAAGGACAAATTTACAAGGACAAGAACCTGTTGACTCTCGTTATGAAACAGTATGCCGTTAGAGAAAAATGTCAGTATCGGATTCATAAATCATGCCCAAGAAGGTTCTTTAGCATGTTTTCAAGTAAAAAACTATGTGATACCTATATAGTATATAAGTACGCTAAAGCAGTATACTATGCGAGTATGGATTGGTTTGTCTGTGTTTTATATCAGTAATACTGGTATGGTATATAAGTATGATATATCAGTATATTGTGCAAGTATATAACTGTATTGGTTTGTCTTTGTTATTATCAGTAAAACATAATACCAATATAGTATATATGTATGCTAAAACAGTATACTATGTGAGTATAGAATTGTGCTGCTTTGTCTATGTTTTTTATCAGCAAATATGATACTGATACAGTATATAAGTATACCAACAGAGTATACTATGTGACTATATAATTGTACGGATTTTTGTGTGTGTTTTTTATCAACAAAACATGATACATAACTGTATTTGTATTATAAACAGGTATATCCTTGAATGCGTGGATGAAAGATGCACTTGGAGACTTAAGGCATCAAGCCTGCGAGCATCAAATCTTTTCAAAGACGGATTTCAATTCTGTCCACAGTTGTTTAACTGATAAGAGATTTTGTTCACAAAAAGCAAGCTGTCTCAGCTTTTGTCTTAGCTTTTGTTGCAGTTGTGGTACCAGATAAACTTGTTGACCCGAAAAGCATATATACACCAACAGATATCCAGAGAGACATCCAAAAATCATATGGTATGGATTTAAGCTACATGCAAGGGTGGAGATCAAAAGAAAAAGCAATGCAATTGTTGAGAGGAAAACCAAGTGAGTCATACAAGAAAATGCCAACATATCTTTATATGTTAGAGTACGCTAACCCAGGATCAGTGACACGACTACACACTGAAGGAGATGGGAGCTTCTTGTATGCATTCATAGCTATATATGCATCGATTAGAGGATGGGTCTATTGTAGGCCAACAGTTGTAGTTGATGGAAGTTTTTTAAAGTCAACATATAGAGGGACCATACTAACGGCTTCCACGCAAGACGCAGAGGGTAAGAATACAATCCAGTTACATTCAGTTAAAGAAACAAAAGATTTTCAAATATTATATGATACCAGTATGGTATACAAGTATACCAACAGAGTATATAGTTATTTTGCTACATAGCTGCACGTACCTATAACTATACTACTATATGAAATACTAAATTAATATTGTGTATACAATCCAATTACATTCAGTTAAAGAAACAAAAAAGATTTTCAAAAATTATATGATACCAGTATGGTATACAAGTATACCAACAGAGTATATAGTTATTTTGCTATACACCCGCACCTACCTATGACTATACTACTATATGAAATGCTAAATTAATATAGTGTGTTGTAATTGATATTTTGTTCTTTGGGTTTACAAGACAAATTCTACCCCTCGCATATGCAATTGTTGATTCGGAAAATGATGCATCGTGAGAGTGGTTCTTCGTACAGTTCAGAGAAACCTATGGACAAAGAGAAGGAATGTGCATTGTATCAGACAGGCATGATGGTATATGGAGAGCAACTTCAATTGTCTATCCAGATGTCCCTCATTGTGCATGTATGTTCCATTTGTGGAACAGCATAAAGACAAACTTCAGGAAGAGCCAAAAACAAATCAAAGAAGTATACTTTGCATTAGCAAGAGCATACACTGTTGAAGAATTCAACAGGCATATGGCAGAGTTAGAAGCTATTGATAGTAGAGTGAAAACACACCTGATGGATATTGAATATGATAAATGGTCCCGGGCGCATTCGAAGGCAAATAGAACCATGACCATGACATCGAATATTGCGGAATCAGTAAATGCAGCAAATAAGCACGCAAGAGACCTCCCAGTTGTAAATTTGCTCGACTTTATGACAACATTGATTCAAAAATGGAATTACACCAATCAGAAGGATGCAGTGGAATATTGGTGCAAAGTATGAAAAAATATTATCAGATAATACTATCTTATCACAGACGATGACGGTATGCATTTTCAAAATCATAAAAACACTGCATGTACTGTAGTTTTACTTTTTTACCTTGGTGATTTCACTAAACAACTGAATATTATTATTTGAAAAATACTATTACTTCGTATAGCTAATGACTTTTCTTAATTAAAATTATACTAGGTGTTGCCATCAACTGAATTCTTACATTTAGTAATTGATGGCCAAACAAGAAATGTGGTGCGCCTACATGAAAAAGACTGCACTTGTGGGAGGTTTCAGCTAGACGATATTCCATGTCCACATGCAATGGCAGTTATACAAAAATTCCATATGGATTCATACAAGTATTGCTCGGATTACTATAGCATAGAGTACTTGCTGAAAACATATGAGATACCAGTAAATCCTTTGCCTGATGAAACAACGTGGCAAATTCCAGAACATGTCTCTTTGCAGGTGGTACTGCCACCAAAAGGAAAAATCAAACCAGGAAGACCTAAAAAGAAGAGAGGCATAGGAGGCTGGGAAGGAAATACAGTTACATGTGCACTATGCGGGAGAAAAGGATACAACCGGAGAACATGCCGAAATATTCCAAAGAGAGATTGATATAATACTTCTTTCATAGAACTCATATGTCGTAGAATCATAGCATTTGAATTGCAAAGAAATAAAATGCATTTCTTGCACTAGACATATATTTGGTATGATGATTCTTTGCGAAATTACCTCTTGGAAACAAATTTATATGGCTACTTGTGTTTTCAAGATGAACCTGTTTATTTTCTATTTTAGTATACAAAAGTAGGATGCATTTAAATCTAGTTAATAGAGGATCGGGGCGTAAATTCCAAAAATGACCGGCCGGGTCATTACAATAAATGTGATACCTAAGTGGTATATCTGTATACCTTATTGGTATATCTGTATATCTTATTAGTATCAAAATATGTGCAGAAATAGAAGTGGTGCCGCAAATGCAACATTTGTACATACATCGTCAACAAAATGGGCACGCTTTGCAGCTCATGTCTGTATTGAAGTATAACAAATTGGAAGCCATTTACATGCAGTTATTGTACATCATCAGGTACATAAATATAAGGTGATACCCAAATGGTATATTTGTATACCTCACTGGTATATAGTGGTATTGCACTAATATGGCTAAAACAAAATATGCGCAGAAATACAAATGGTGCACCAAATACAACGTGATACCCAAAATGCGCACGCTTTGCAACTCATGTCAGTACTTACATCTAGATGCTGCAGCAAAAAATGTACTCAAATACAACGTGATACCCAAATGATATATGTATACCTGATTGGTATATAGTTCTACTGCACTAATATATCGGAACCAAAATCTTTGCGGAATACAACTGGTGCAGCAATGCAAATTAGCACAGATTTTCTTAGATTCAACTACAACTAACAACTACTCTCAATATAATTTCAAGACCAGTTCACTTTCTAAAAATATTTCTTCTCATTCAAATCAATGCTCGCCCTGTTCTTCAACAAAATAACAACATAGTTCCTCTTTTTGAACATCGTAACTCCC
Organism: Nicotiana attenuata; assembly: GCF_001879085.1. Classification (NCBI taxonomy): domain Eukaryota; kingdom Viridiplantae; phylum Streptophyta; class Magnoliopsida; order Solanales; family Solanaceae; genus Nicotiana; species Nicotiana attenuata. The sequence continues at coordinate 4,450,983 of NC_032000.1, read as the reverse complement.
TTAAAAATACACCTCCAAAAACAACTTCTGCTTGTGTATTACAGCGAACTAATAATGCTTCTCCTACTACAAATGAAAGTAGTAGTAGGAACTAACAGTGCTACTGTAACAGCCATGTTCTACACTAATAGCTTGACTTCAAGTGATGACAAAATTCTGTCTCCAAAAGGCACTCCTATTAAACCAACAACTTTATGGAAGAAGCCTAAGAAAAGTCTAATAAAACAAACTGAAGATACATTCCAACATTAAAACAGTTATAGCAACATATTGTACTATTACAATTGTATTCCTAGAAAACACTTTTAAAAGCTAGCATTTTTACAATATAATAATGCAAAATACCATACATCATCAAAAACTATTAAAATCCTGCAAAGTTTTCATGCTACGATTAACTAAAACCAAAAAGAGACCTATACTACTTCTTGCGTTTCTTTCCACGAGTCTTTTTAGGTGCTACTGGAGCCTCAGATTCACTTGATTCGCCATGCAACTGCTTGTTCCTCCCATAGTGCACAACAGTATACCAAACCTAGCTCGAAGACCATGCACATCAAAATCGCAACAGGATTGGAAGATCTTCAATAATATACTCAGCAAAGCATGCAACATATACTCCACAATCTCTGAAATAAAACAAATGAATAGAATATAAAAGTCGATTAGAAGTGAAATGTTAATATGAATGAGGAAAACAAAGTAAAAAAAAAGTAACTATTCTTACGAATTTTGCTGTGTTTGGCAGATTTGTAATCATTTCAATCTCAAAAGATCAGTCAACTCCTTTCCCATGTGCAGACCATTTGTTACTACAATATAACTTCTTTGGTTATAAAAATTCAATGCTAACTAGAAATAGGGGGATCAACACAGCATATGCCTCTCACCCTTTTGAATAGATTTTTTGTGCTTTCGACTACGTAGCGAGTCATATACGTACTTTGTGGAATGATACACACCCCAATATCCAATGCCATTTCTCTGCCAAATAATTGGAAAAGGACATGGTGCCATGAGTGTTGCAATACATCTTAATCCTTTCATGTACTCCATGATATCGTCTGATTCGATCAATCAATGATCTGTTTCCCACCTTTTACAAATTCTGTTGAAAACCTTTGAAATGATTAATATTAAATGAAGTATCTGTAGTTGTGACTTTGATTGGCATATTAATTTCATATTTCGCCCTTCTTCCTAAGATAGTAGAATATAATATTCAAGTGCTGCAAAAAGAGAGGAAGAAAACATGACTAACACAAAAAATAGATTGAACTACCTGCAACAACAAAAGTAAAAAGCAGTACACATTACGAACTAGACAGCGGCCTGCAGAATAGTTTAAGGTATGGAAAAACATCTTATCATCAATCTGTTTCAACTTCAAAGTCAAAATAAGGGTTCTAGCTTTTGATCAACCCAGGTAAATACACTTCCCTATTTCATATAAAAGAAGATATGGATAAGAAAATAACAACAAAATTAAGAAAACATGAAAATAAAAGTACATGAAAATGAATACGCACTCTCCCAATTGCATGTTTGCTTCGACAAAGTTTGAGAATGCAGTCGTAAGCTTAAATCAACCAACCACTTAAATGTCATTATAAATGAATCTTCCTTTGATAACTTTCGAGGATCCCCCAACTGACTAACACCAGATTGCCAGTCATTCCTATACGGCGACTGTTTACAGCTGCAGGGCGCCTTCTCCGTGTGAAAATTGCGAGGAGTAGTTTCAACATCTGTTTGTATCTGGACAATACTTTTGATACCGACTGATCAGTTATAGACTTATTTACAGCACGAGTTGTCAGTTCATTTCAAGATTCATTACGTCTCCCTCCTGTGTTAATGGCAGCAATTAGATCAAGTTGAGAATCAGTATATTCAAAATCAGAATCCAAGTGAAGATCACCCCCGTGACGACATGAAGCTTAAAATTATAAAATGCTAGTGAATAAACAAATATACAAAGTTAATGAAATTTAAAAAAAAAAGAATGAAAAGTTTATATATAAGACGACATTACCAGAAGGCAAATTCACATTACTTGCACCAACATCCACTTGACCAACACATCAAACCCAGAGATGCTGAACACATAAAAGCATTATCAGCATCGCTACTTAAATAAAATAAAAAAATATCAGGAACTATCATTTACATAATACTACAGAATTAGTAACATCAAACATCTTACCTTTTGGAGCAGTATTAGACTCAATAAACAATATTTGCTCGTGTCTGTGCAGGGATTCCTGATGGCAGCGGAGCAGGACCCGACTTTTTAACATCACTGAGATGACTGCTTATATGTTGCTTGTTGTGTAATGGCGGTGATTTGATCAATTGCAGATGCAGACAGTTCAAAGTTAGAATCCAAGCTAAAATCATGCTCATTTGCGAAGGGGACTGGAAAAAGTGTTTAAAAAAAGGTTAGTGAACGCACAAATACATACAGTTAAATAAATAAAAAAGAATAGAAAAATTACATATAAAACATTTTACCAGAACGCAAATCATCATTAACTACGCCATGACTTGATGTGACATTCTTCACATTGACACCAGTAGCACCTCCATCTCGACCAACCCCACCAAAATCAGACACTAAACATATAAAAGTATAAGCAAAAGTACTACTTTCAAAAAACAACAGCAAAAAAAAACAAATCTGTGATTTACATACTAGAAGGTTGTCACGACCCCAAACCCGTTCGTGATGGCGCCCAACACTAATGCTAGGCAAGCCCGACCATTTACTCTCTCAACCCGAGCACAAAGCTCAAAACCAATTAATCAGATACTTAAAATCAAATATTAATACTCATAGTTGAAATACTCAATCAAAACAATACGAAATACTGACATAAATTGTAACTCCCAAAGACCTGGGGTCATGAGTCTAGAGCCTCTAACTAATACAGAGTCAAGAATCCTCAAAATAAGTATGTTCTAAAAGTACGGGAAATAATAAAGGGATAAGGGAGGAAGTCGGGTCCTGCAGGACTGTCATAGCAGCTACCTCGACCACTCTTGGACTCTGAAAATCCAGCGCTAGCTCAACTAAGCCCCGAAAGTACTTGAATCTGCACACAAAGTGCAGGGAGTAGGGGTGATACTACCGACTGTCAGTGAGTAATAAGCATATAAAATGTCTGAAGATAAGAAATCCACGAAATGCCACCAAGTAAGCTAAAACTAACAGTTCTGACACCTTACTACACACCAAACAGCCAAAACACTTCAATATATAACAGTCAAGTAAAATGGCGCAAGGATATCTTCTTCTCTTTTTTTT
>NC_032000.1:4374552-4447651 GCF_001879085.1 Nicotiana attenuata | reverse complement strand
ACTTTTTAACGGTAACTACCTTTAAAAAACCCCGGTAAACCCCCGTTAAAAACAACCCCTTTACCCGAAACGTACGTAATACCTTGGAAAACCGTTTTTACGCAACTCGCAACTATTCCCCAAAAAATCCTACCCAAACCGGGTAGCCTAACCTTGCCAAACTACTCCGGAATTTACCCACTTTCGACCCCTCGGACNNCTTACACCTACCATCCCGGAATTACGCCAAAATCCAACCTTAGCCAATCAAGCCTAATTCTACACCGGACCTCCAAATTCAATTCCGATTGCGCTCCTAAGTCACAAATCATCTCCCGAAACTGGTCGAATCATCGGAAATCCATTCCGAGCCTTCTAACTCATAAGTCAATATTCGGTTGACTTTTCCAAATAATCCTTCTCATAAAGAGACTTATTGTCTCATTTCTAACCGAACTCTATCCGAATTACTTCAAATCCTCCAAACACATATAATGAAACATGTAGAAGCATAAAACGGGAAAATCGGGACGGTAACTCCCGTGACGACGGGTCGGGTCGTCACAAAGGCGCTTTGGGCGTGCTATCTCCAATAGCTACAGGATCATTTCCAACGTGCCCCCTTTCAAGCTGGTCATAATCATTATGCATCTCACGAAAGTCAGGATCATTATCCTGTTGCTTATGCTGAAAATGAGAAACGAACAATTTTATTATTATACATATTACAAGAATACTACGTGTACTGAAAGTAAAGAATGGAATAGTATCCTATAAGCATATATTGCATCTTTGAACAATATACTATAGCATTATATTATATAAAAGACCAATACCGCTGAATTTCCCTCTGGTTTCATTGATTGCCTACCAATAGCTGCAAGCACCTCCTCAAACTTGGTCTCTACAAAAAGCTTCAAACCTTGTAGCTCCTTCATTACCTCAGCATTGGTGGGTTGGGAATCACCTCCAGTACTTTCATGCATACTTTGTGTCTTTGATAATTGAGTGCCGAAAACCTGAAAGCTATCGGGCTGACTGTCAGTGCACTCAACTTCAATTTCAAAGTTTAGACCAGGCACATCAAATAGTTGCTTCTCATCATCAGTTGGAGTGATGTTCTTTAGCTGCAATTATTAAGCACACTAGTTAGAAATAGAAATGATAATAAAGTATGGAAAGATAAAAGATCCCTATTACCATATGATACCAATATAGTATACATGTATACCAACAGAGTATATCACTAAACTGGGATATTGCTACAACTCTGACTAAACTACTGTACCAAAAAATTAAGAGAGGCACGGCAATAAAACTATGAGAAAATTACCTGCTCGCGTTGCAAGCTAGACATTCGCAAAGCAACTCCCTCATTCGGTATTTGACCCATGACTACCCAATTCAAAATTCGTGGAAGTTCGTTTCCAATATGATCAACAAAGTGACCATCCAAACTTGGGCAGTATTCATACAACCAAATCTGTAAAGCCAACGGGAAGCCACCGAGTCTATAAAAAGAAGGCTTATCTTGTAACTTGTTGGAACACGAGTCAATTGTAGCATTATAAACATCTATACCCCAGGGATAATTATTAAAATCACCGCACTCAACCAAGTCAATGTAAGACCGTGAAATAACCTTTGTTTTGAGTTGAGAAAGTAAGAAGCTGTTCACAAAATAAAGAACTGCTATCTTCAATGCATCATCATTTGTTTCCCATTTCTTCTTCTTAAAACAGTCTGCTAGATGGGCCAATATCACGGATGCAGTCCCAAAATATTTTGAAATCAACCTATTCTCTGCTATGCTCTCTATACTTATATTACCCTTATATTTCAACCCAGTAACAAGTGCAAATTCACCCAAACCAAAGCGCAACCTAGAATCATTCACTACAAACCGCATCTCATTTTTCACCTCATGATGTACTTCTCTAATAAGCAAATTGTGCATAACCCGAATCTGCACAATAACTGGTGGTAGATTCAAAAAATAGCCAAAGCATGTTTTCTTAAACAGTCGAATTTGCTTCTGTGATAAATTTGCTTTCAATTGATGAATAACATGGCAGTTGGTATCCCAATCAACCTTTGGTTTATAATCTAAGTCGATAGGCACAAGAAAATCCCAACACTGCAAAACATGTTCGTATAAAATAATTTCAGAAATAGAATTCACTTAAAAATGCAACTAAACCAACTAAAAATTTTACAACTACCATACGATACCAACACGACATATAACTATACCAGCAGGGTATACAATTCTACTAGCTAATTTCCGGCAACTGTAAATGACTATTACATAACAGATAGGAATAAAGAGAAAAAGTAAAAAAGTATGCAGCTATAAAGTATTTTTAAGGTACTGTACGATACTACTTTATTAAAGGAAAAACAAATAGCGAAGACAGCCAAAAAAGGATCCAGAAGCATATAATAGTATATAGCTATACTAACAGGGTAAATAGTTGTACGGTGTTGTTCCAACAACTGTATATAAGTATAAAAACTATCATATAACACAAATACACTATGTCTATAGGAACAAGGGAATCTCAACAATGCAAAACATGATTATATAAATTATTTAAGAAATAGAATTGACTTAAAATTAACACAACTGACTATAACTATAATATAATACAAAAGCATAACAGGAAATCAAAAAATAACAATGTATTATACATTCAAAATCTCACATATCATAATTGTAAGAAAATTACCTTCTTGGGTGCGACACCAATCTTTTTCTTATTTAACTGAGAATCATCGCTACAATCAACATCTACTGGTTGAGTCTCTGTTGTAGGCACGAATTCACGTCAGCTTCCCCCTAACTCAGAATCCTCAACAACTTTACCTTTTCCCTTATCAGTCACAGGAACACCTCCTATGACTGGTTCGGAATTTTTGTCGGGTAATGACTGGTAGGGAGTTTCATCGACTGACGAAGCATTAATATTATTGCCTTTTCCACCCTCTAATTCTACATTTTCAGTTGTGTTTTCAACATGACTACTGCTAGGGTTACGACTAAATAGAGACTGAGAATCAGAAAATAAGGAAAAATTAGGACCAGACATGGCTGAGGCAACGGATTCAGCAGGTACTTGTCTTGAAGAATGATATTGTCCACGGTGACACCATCTACGCGCACAATGCTTCCGACCCATAGAGAAAACAACAACCCGTAGACATTGATTCACAAAAGTACAAAGAAAAATACAAAAATCCTATGATTTTGAAAACCCACTTTCACTAAAATGTACTTTCAGAAGAAAAAAATTCGCCAAAATTGAGCAAAAATTTCACCCAAAAATAGGTACTAGACGAAGAGATAGAAAGGAATCGAAAGAAAAAATTAAAATCACGGATGTGGGTGAAATTTGCGTTTTCATGTGTTGGCTATGGAGATTTGGAAACTGTTCTCTTTAATATAGTGTTAACCGTTAAAGGACGAAGACGGAAGCTTGGGCCGAGTGAAATAGGTGGGCTGGTCTTTAGTCTAGTGTAAAGAACGAAGATAAGGCTGACAATGGGTAACTTGGGCCGCGTGATGGGGGGGCCGGGTAAATAAATTGGACCGACTGGGCAGGAAGAATAAATTGTTTGGGTATAGATATTAAAAGATAAATAATTTAAGCTTAATAGGTATAAAGTGAGATTTTCCCTATTACATAATACAAATACCCATTCTCCCTAAAAGGCTCTGTACTTTTGGTGGTCCATTAGGAGACATAAATTCACAGCAACCACGTGATTTGCGCGTGCCAACCACCTAACATCCTTTCCCCCATATTTATATTTTTGCATTACCAAAAGATACTGTGTCAAACACAACCAAATTCTTACTACCTTTCCATTGTCCAATGTCACACTTTGTCTGTTCATCTCCATTTTAATACTCAAAAACTCAACTTCATGTCTTAAGTTGACTACATTCCTCAAAACCATAAAAACAAACTATATAAAAGGACAGCCCGGGTCCGTCAAAGACGGGACCACAAAAGTTCATTGTATGCAACCTTATCCTGCATTTCTGCAATAGGCTATTTTTACCACTTCGAACCCGTAACCCTCCTAGTCACATGGCGACTACTTTACCACGACTCAAACCTGTAGCCTATTCACATGGCGGCAACTTTACCTATTACGCCAATACTCTCCTTTCAATAAAAAAAGACCATGTAATAAAACATGTTCTTCCACCATTTCAATAATACAAATGGATAAAGATAAACCACTAGAATTATACAAGATTAGAATTGTAGTACCAAGAAAATACAAATTAAACATCATATATTTGATGTTAATAGAAAAGATTGAGGACCTAAAATACTCCTCATCCTCAGACCATTTACTTCAATTCCCACATTACAAAATACTGTTAAGAAACCACCTAGTTCATTTCATCACATAATGGAACAACTACTAGGATTCTCATCACTAAACATATGAGAAGTAGTTGCAGATTGATCAACAGCAGCAGCAGCAGCAGCAGAAGTGTAATAAGGATCAACATAGGAAGTGTATGGGACTTGACCATAATTATTACTATTATCATTATAGTAATAACCTGTTGATGGAGGAATGAAAGGAGACCTACTGTACATCATCTGAGGTTGTTGCATAGCATGCCTGTTCTGCAAATTCATTAGCACGGACGATGGATTGTACTGCTGCTGTTGGACTCCATTGTTCATGTTCATTAGCATTGAAGCAGAAGGATTATGACCGCCACCGGCTAAAGATCCTTGCATAACATTATTTGGATGAACTCTAAATCCTCCTCCAATGGAATTACCATTTCCTCCTCCTACGCCTCCATTCAAGATTGCTGCAACGTTGTTATTAGTCATCCCGTTATTCCCATGAAAACCAGCAAAATTCATCATTGCATTTATGTCATTTCCCATTTTCGCCGCCTCACCAAGATTGACATTGACATGATTTTGGCCTCCCCCTAATTGAGCAGCATTGTTCATGTTCATCTTCATTGCAGCCATTGTTCTTTGGTCGATATTAGCTCCTGGATTTGGCTTCATTGTCATATTCTGAATAGGGACTTGTTTCTTGCCATTATTCACATTGCCAACATTGTTGTTCTTTGCTTTACCATTGGCCATAGCAGCAGCCATAGCTTTCTTCGCGTTGTTATTTGCTTCAGCTTGTTGTCTATAAAGAGCCATTTGTCTTGCTCTTTCCCTCATCATAAACCTCATCTCTTCCTCAGTACAACCATCTCCCTCATCATCATCATCATCCTCGTCGAGATAATCGACTTCCTCTTGCACAAGATTGACCTTTTGCTGATTCTGTTGGGATTCAAGACCCTTAATTAAACCTTGCTGCTTTTGATTTTTGTTGTTCTTGTTATCTTTGATGCAGTTGGGGTTTTGTTTCTGACTTTGATTAGTCTTTTGAGACCAAAGCTCAGCATGTTTACCAGCCTTAACTAATTTTTTAATCAAAGTTTCAGAATCTACACTACCAGAAACTGTCACTTTTTGCTGCTCCACATCTATGTTTACTTGATAAACACCTATACCAATAAAAAGGCAAAATCAAACAAGTGAAAAAGTTAAAAAACAATAATTAGGATTTAGGATAAATTATATCACCAATGCACTTTTTAATTAAACTCCCCAAAAGGCACTTAATCATAAAGTTCTAGTCTTTTCATCACATGAGTAGTTAATGAAACTATAATCACTCAATTAATTGTTAGTTCATCCCAAAAGGCGAAGGGAGCCCTAGCGTAACCAGTAAAGTTGTTAGACAAGTGACCAGGAGGTCACTAATTTCGAGGCGTGGAAACAGCCTCCTGCAAAAACGTAGAGCTAGGCTGCGTACAATAGAAACTTGTGTCCGGATCCCGCGCATAACGGGATAGGGCACGGAGATGTCCTTTTTTATCCCAAAAGGCAAGGAAAAGTAGCTACTGAACACTAGAGAAAACAGAACACATGCTCAAATTTACAAGAAACTAAGAAAAGCTACAATCTTGACATACCAACAGGGGAAAATTTTTACAACCAGTAATTAGGATAAAGAGAAAAAAATGAAATACCACTTTTTGTGACTGCTTTATAACAGGATAAGCAAGTTAAAATACTAATTAAACCCCAAAAGGAACTTAAAGTAAATGCATTAAACATCATTAAGTTCAAGTCTTTTCAAGACATGAGTAATTAATTAAACTATAATCACTCAATTAATTATTATTTAACCCCTAAAGGCAAAGAAAAGTAGCTACTAAACACCAGAAAAAACAGAACACATGCTCAAACTGTCAAGAAACTGAATAAAGCTACAATCTTTACATGTCATAACCAATGAAAAATACATTCTCAAAATAATGTAAAGTTTTAACAACAAAAAAAGATAGTGAAAAAAGTAATAAACCTTCAATTCTCTGAAGGAGCTTCTTCACTTTCTGCTTGCACCCATCACAATGTATATTCACTCTGAGCACACAAGTCTGAACAAGAACATAGCTAAATAATTATTAACAAACAACAAATGGTAAATTAAAAAAATTAAAAACAAACCAAAAGATGACTTTACATGGAAACAGCAAAAAACCAACTTTTTTCTTGAAATAAATATTCTAGAAGGGAAAAAAAATACCTGGATCTTGAGTAGCTTAAAGTCTTCATCTTTAGTCATTTCTTCAGATTTCCCTTTTATTTTTTGGAACAAAAATCTTCTACAAAAGGAAATAGTAAAATAAACACACAAAGCTACAAATATATATATACATATAAAATTAGACTAAAAAAGCAGAATTTATGAGTTCAACACCACCAAACACAGAAAGATTCTATCTTTTTACACTCTTCTTCACTCTACTTAAGTTTCACTCAGAAAAAACAAAGTAAAAAGAGCAAATGAGGGTGTGTCTTATAAAGACATAATAACATGTTTATAAACAAAATAAAATGCAAATATAAATAAAAGTAAGTATTAAGACAAAAAAGAGAGAAAAAAAAACAAAAAAAACTCAGGACTATACTTACAGAGAAAGAGATGAAAATGTCAGAGGAAAAAGGAGAGAGTAGAGTTGAAGCAAGTAGTAGTATAGTGAATTAGCTTTACTTCTGAATTGTGAAATGATGTGATTTAACGTTAAATACTGTGAAAGAAAAAAGGAAAAAAATATTTTTCAAATGAAAAAATAGTGACTTGACAGGCTGACTTCTATCTCTGTCCTCTTTGTCACATGCTATTATCCAGGAGTCTTTTTTTTATTCAATATTAATTAATTCAGATAAGAATTGTGTTAGACTTATTAAAATGTAAAAATATTATTCTAAGAGTTAAATTTCTCAATTTTAACTGTAAAATTAAAACAAAATCTTTAAGCTTTTTCAAATAAAATTTATAAATGTAAAAACCACTTTGAAAGTACGATAAACTATGATAATTAACATTTAAAAATACATAAAATATATTTTAAAAATAGTTATGCGAAAAAAATTTATTTAATTCTAAAAATCTAAAATTATTTAACCCATTTCCCTATTTGGAAATAATTTATCTTTACCCAAATTTATAGCCACACAAAATATATGTGTCTTATTTTGCAGCACAAGTTCAAAAGTCTTATTATCTCTTTTTCTAAATTCCGTCTCAGTCAAATAAGTTCATATAAATTAAATAGGAGGGAGTATTATTTAACATAACAAATTCCATCCATCTTACTACCTTTGTGTTATACCCCACACTCACCCTCCCCAATACTGCTAATTTTTGTGATTTTTTTCATATATTTGTGTGTATTTCTGTGCACAACGGCTCTTTTTTTGTAGCTTAATGAATGTTTACATAATTTGCAAATTTGCATGAGAAAACGTCCATTTCAAAAGGATTTGTTTTTGTTGTTCTTGTTGGCTCTTTTTCCCTTCACTTGATGTTTCATAAGGGTAAGTTTGATTTATTTTATGGAAGTCAAACTGATGAATTTGTAACTTTTTGCCTATTCGGCCAAGTTTCTAAAAGGTTAATTCGATGTACAAGGTATTTCGCATTTATTCGAGGAAGTGTCTCACCTCGCATTAATTTCCCGGAAGATTGAGAAGGCTAGAGAAGAGCTAGTTGAAGTTCAAACAAGAATAGACTTACAATGGTCTGATGAGCTGATTGACTTACAGCTTGTTCGGATGGTTGTTCCCCATTGTATCGTATTGTATTGTTATTCCAAAACAATGTTTGTTTTGTTTGTTTCATTAAAATTGAATGTATTGTATTGTTAAATCAGTTGTTCCGAAATAATGAAAAGTCCCATTTTTTTAAATAACCGATTTGGTGTGGTGGAATTGTTCCTATTTTTCTTTCTAGTTATGCCCTAACTTATTACTCCACAATTCTATTTTACCCTTTACCTTTTTTTCCATTTTAATTCCAAATCTCGAACCTATAACCTACTTTTTTTAAAAACTTCTACCGCCAACGTTAAAGGTGTTTTGCTTTTGCCGCCTTCTGTTTTACTTTTTCTCCTAATTTGCTTTTAACTCAATGCTAATTAGCTATGCTCCTTTGTTTTTCCTTCTTCTGTCTCGCTCCTTTGGTCTGCTTTCTTAAAGTGTTTTTCCTTCTTCTGTTTTATTTTTTAAATTATTTTTATGCATAATTTTTGATAAATTTAACAGTTAAACAATTGAGGGTATTTTAGTAAACTTATCAGTTACAGTACAGTACGATACAGTCAAACCAAATAGCAAAATATTATTTAATAATAACAAATAATACAATCTATCCAAATATTATATTCATAAGATGATACGATACAATACAATACATTATAAAATAATGATCCAAACAAAGTGTTAGAGAATGATACTTTGCAAAACATTGAAAAATGGTCCATAATTGAGGAGAATATTACGAGACAAATATCAAGAGCCCAATAGCTCCAATTAGGTGATTCAAATACAAAGTACTTCTCAGCATTGATGAAGGAGAGAAATCAGAGGAAGCACGTCTTGGAGCTCGCATCTTTAATTGGGGGTAAACTTATAGCACCTGCAGAGATCAAAGCTGAGATCATTCAATTCTACAAAGGGTTAATGGGGTCGTCTGCTAAAGAACTACCTGTAGTTAACAGATTAGTGATGAAAAATGAGCTTGTGTTATCGAGACAACAAAGTAAAGATCTGACTACAGAGATCACTAAACAGGAAATTTATAAAGGACTATCAATTATACGAGATGATAAAGCTCCTAGAGTCGATGGTTACAATGATCCCTTCTTTAAGAAAGCTTGGCATATAGTTAAAGAGGAAATCATGGAAGCAGTAAAGCATTTCTTTGCTGCATGGAAAATGAACAAGGCAATAAACTTCACCTCCATTACTTTGGTCCCAAAAATAGCCAATCCTACTACAGTTAAAGACTTCAGAACAATTGCTTGTTGTACAGTATTATACGAGATTATATCTAAGATATTTGCTGCTAGAATGCAGAAGTTATACCGGATACGATTTGTGCATCTCAAGCTGGGTTCATTCCAGGGAGGAAAATAGCAGATAATATTATCCTAGCTCACGAGTAGGTAAAGTCTTACACTAGGAAGCATATCTCCCCTAGGTGTATGATCAAGATTGACTTGCAAAACGCTTATGACTCTGTTGAATGGGATTACTTGGAGCAAGTGATGACTAAGTTGTTCTTTCTTGTCCAATATATCACATGGGTAATGGAGTGTCTTAAGACTGTTAATTATACCATTATGATCAATGGAGAACCCTCTGAACCTTTTGATGCTGCAAAAGGTTTAAGGCAAGGGGCCTTATACCCCCATTTCTATTTGCCATTGCGATGGAGTATTTGAGCAAGATCTTGAATGGTTTGAAGGAGTCAAAAGCTTTTGAGCGCCACCCAAATGTGCAAAACTAGGCATTACTGATTTGAGTTTGCAGATGACCTACTGCTATTTGTTAAAGGGGAATGTGTATCTGCTGAGAAGTTACATCAGAACTTCACTCAATTTACTATGGTTTCTGGTCTGCAAGCAAATCTTGGAAAAAGCTCTTTTTATCTTGGGGGAGCTACACAAGATGAAAGAGTAAAAACGTTATGACATCTCCAATTTGTAGAAGGTGAGCTCTCTTTCAAGTACCTTGGAATTCCATTCTCATCTAAGAAGCTATCCTTTAGTTCGATGGCAGCCCCTGATTGAAAAAATTATGGCAAAAATAACTTCATGGACAGCAAAGAAACTCTTTTATGCAGGGAGAACTCAGCTAATTCAGACTGTTATTTTTGGAATGCAAGCATATTGGGCCCAGTTGTTTATGGTCCCAGTCAAGGTTACTAAAATGATTGAAGCGTATTTGTCACGATCCCAGTTCGCCCTCCGTGAACCGTCGTGACGGCACCTAATCTCTACGACTAGGTAAGCCTAACAAATACGGAAAAAGATACAAATGCAGAAGAAAGTAATTAAAAACCGAGTTAGCAAGGTTAAACAGTGCTTAAGATGTCGTCTGGCATATAACAATACAAGAGTCTCAATCTAACACTACCAAAATTCGGAACCTTATGAATCACAAGCTAGAATATTACAAAATAAGCTCTAACTCCAGAATGTCTACCAACAAGTGAAAATACAGAAAGGGCTATACTAGTACTGAGAATAGAAAGGGACTCTTCGATCTTCGGACGCGGCAGATATACCTCGGAGTCTCTACAAAACGCCTCGCCTCAAGCGTGATAAATCTGAGTACCTGGATCTGCACATGAAAAACATGCGCAGGAAGGGCATGAGTACACCACAGCGGTACTCAATAAGTGTCAAGCCTAACCTCGGTCGGGTAGTGACGAGTAAGGTCAGGGCCCTACTGAGGTTAAAGGAAAAAAACAAGATATAACAGTGTAGAATAAGACGGTATACCTAAGTGCAATAGTAAAAAGTAACACAGGATAGAAGAACAACAGCAACTTTAATAGAAACAAAGTAATCACAGAAATAAATACAGCTCAACGCAGAGATAACAACCGGGGGATCTCCCAGGATACCGTCCTGTAGTCCCCAACTATAAATATCCAGTGGATCTCCCGTGTGCAGTCCCGTAGTCCAACTCATAATGCGCGGGGATCTACCGGAATACCACATCCGTAGTCCCAAATATAACTACTCAATACTGGGAGAATCTACCGGGTACAGTTCCCTAGTTCCAATATAAAAGTGCAGGGGGATCTCCCGGAACACAATTTCGTAGTCCCAAAGTAAACATACAGGGGGATCTCCCGGGATACCGTCCCGTAGTCCCAAAGTAAACACACAGCAGCAACACAAAAGAATACTCAATTCGGTTCAAATTTCCATACAAAATAAAATAGGTATTTCTAGCCTAGCATGATGCACATAATTCAAATAAGGCAATTTGAATAAGTAAGGTAATTAAGTCAACTAAACATGCTTTCCTAAGCTAATAGCAGGCTTAAATTACACACGGTATGAACAGGAAACAGGAAATCACATTTATAGTTACTTAAGGAAAACGTATTTTCAACAATTAGCACAAGTACGAACTCGTCACCTCACGTACATGACATTTCAATTATCAACAAACCAAATCCTAGGGGAGTTTCCCCCACACAAGGTTAGACAAGTCACTTACCTCGAACCGGCTCAAAATCAACCCGAAACCACGTTCTTGCCACGAGTACTCGACTCCAAATGCCCCAAATCTATTCAATTCAATTGCATAATGTAAATAACACTTCAAGTAAATGATTCCACAAATAAATTCTAAGCTAATATGCAAAATTAGGTAAAATGACCTCGGAATTGGGTAAAAATTACATATTCAGAATCTTCACGCTCTCACGATTTCATGCATACCAAAATCGGACCTCAATTGGTCCCTCAAATCACCACTCAAAGCTCTCTAATACCAAGCCTAGTTTCTTCAATATTTACCCACAAATTTCTATAAATTTCAAGCCTAATCAATGAAATAATACTACAGGAACGAGTTTAATGATCAAAATTCTTACCTCAACGAAGTTTTCTCTGATTCCCTCTTCAAAATCCCCCAAAAGCTCCAAAAATCATTTTAAAATGGTGAAGAAAAGCTGAAAATCGCGAAGGAGGGTTTATATGCTTTCTGGCCCAGGGTTTTCACACCTGCGGTCCTTCCTCTCCTTCTGCACTACCGCTTTTGCGGTCAAATGCATCGCATCTGCGGTTTCACTAAGGCGCCCATTTCTGCATCTGCGATTAAGAAGCCGCACCTGCGCTACCGCAGGTGCGATCGAGAAGCCGTTTCTGCGGTCCCAGCCCCACATGGCCAATTCCGCACTGCGACCATCTGGGCGCTTCTGCGAGCCCGCACCTGCGGTCCCCTAGCCGCAGGTGCAGTTATGACAGCAATGGAATATCTTCAGCTGCCAAAACCAAACTCAATTCTTCCGTCAACCATTCGAAATCACCCCGAGGCCCCCGGGACCTCAACCAAAAGCACAAACAAGTCTAATACCACTGAACAAACTTATACAAATCTTCAAAACACCTCAAACAACATCAAATTCAAGCCTAAGAACTTCAAAACTCTCAAAATACGCTTTCGATCAAAAAGTCTATCAAACCCCGTCCGAATGACCTAAAATTTTGCACACACGTCACATTCAACACTACGGAGCTACTCCAACTTCCGGATTTCCATTCTGACCCCGATATCAAAATCTCACTATCGAACCGGAAACTTCCAAAATTCAACTTTTGGCATTTCAAGCCTAATTAAGCTACGGACCTCTAAAACACAATCTGAACACACCCCTCAACCCAAAATCATCCAACGGAGCTAACGGAACCAATGGAATTCCACTCCGAGGCCATCTTCACACTGTTCCGACTACAGTCCAAATTCTAAAACTTAAACTCTCATTTAGGGACTAAATGTCCCTAAACTCTCCGAATTTCCAAATAAATCTTCCCGAAAACTCACAATAGCAGAAACAAACAAGGAGAATAAAGTTAATAGGGGATCGGGGCATTAATTCTTAAAACGACCGACCGGGTCGTTATAGTATTGTAGAAGCTACTTTTGGGCTGGAGAAAATGTGGTCACTAAAAAAGCTTTAGTAGCTTGGGAGAAAATGTGTATGCCAAAGTCTTTTGGAGGGTTGAATCTACTTAACTTGAAGCTGTGGAATAAAGCTGCTATAATTAAAAGTTGTTGGGATCTTGCTCATAGATAGGATAAGTTGTGGATCAAATGGAACTGCACTTACTATATAAAAGGTTGGCAGTTTATGGATGTTTCAATGCCACAACAAGCGTGCCGGATGGTAAGGAAGATTTATGAAGCAAGAGCCCTGATGAAACAGATACATGTTAACTATACTTCTGGGAAGAGCTTCATCAGGTGGACTTATTTGCAACTTCTGGGGATCAACCTCGAGTACCATGGAAATGCATGATATATAATAATGCTGTCAGGCCAAAAGGTGGGTTCACTATGTGGATGATGCTCCATGGGAAACTCCTGACTACCGATATACCAGTTACTTGGGGGGGTGAATGTGGACTCCACGTCTGTTCTCAATCGATAACACTCTGAATCAAAAGCATATATTTTGGTTGAATGTACGTTTGCTTAAGGGTTGTGCAACAGAGTCTTATTATGGTTGCAGGGGCAATGTGGTGGAACTAGAGACAGGGAACAACACTTCCAGTGGTGTGATGGCCCAAAAGGTCATCACTTGCCTTAAATTGAATTTTGTATTTCCGAGGCCTTAAAAACCTCATTTATCATCACCTCGATTTGCGTGCGCAGTCCGGGCGCGTAGCCGGAAAGCCTAAATAAGATAATCTGTGAAAAATGGTAAAATTTGGTTATAAAATGAGTTAATTTGACTTCGGTCAACGTTTTGGGTAAACGGACCCGGACCCGTGATTCAATGGTCCTGGAGGGTCCATAGGAAAATATGGGACTTGGACGTATGCCCGGAATCGAATTCCGAGGTCCCAAGCCCGAGAAATGAATTTTTAAAGAAAATTATTTTCTGGAATTGTTTAAAGTATTTTGAAATGAAATTTGCTTAGAACATGATGGTATCGGGCCCGTATTTTGGTTCCGGTGCCTGGTACAGGTCTTATATATGATTTAAGATAACTCTGTGAAGTTTGGTAAGAAACGGAGTCCGTTTGACGTGATTCGGACCTTAATTGCAAAATTGATGTTTATAGAAGTTTTGAGAAAAGTTTCAGTGATCTTGAGGCTTAATTTGATGTTCATGATGTTATTTTGATGATTTGATTACACAAACAAGTCCGTAGGATGTTTTGAGGTGTTGTGTGCACTTGGTTTGGAGTTCCGAGGGCACGGGTGAGTTTCGGGTAGGTTCCGGGATGTTTTAGGCTTAAAATCGGAGCTGTTGCAGGCTCAGGGAAGTGGAAGGCCTCTGAACAGTCCAGTGCGTTCCGCACGATATGGACTGCTGCCGCGGAGGAGCCTGTGCGGCCGCACTAGTTTTTGTGCGGTCCGCGGTGAAGAGCATTCTACTGGTCCGACTTCGGAAGCCTATATCTAATGATCTACAAGGAATTTTGAGATGATTCAAAAATAAAAGTTGTAGCCCTTCGTGTCTAGTTTTCAGAAAGATAAAGAAATCACAATTTGGACGTTTGTAGAGAAAGTTATGGCCAAGATACTAAGACCTGTCACTGTAGAACCCAGGGAAGCCTGTGCGGCCGCAGTTGATTTTGTGCGGTCCGCACAGGGCATCTGAGGGCAGTATATTTAGACGGGATTTTCAGTAATTTTTCAATTTTCAAAACCCCAAAAACATAAGAGGCGATTTTCCAAACAACTTTTCTTCTCCAAATCAATTGTAAGTCGTTTCTAACTAGTTTTCTTCAATCATTAACATCTTTTAACATGATTTCAACTTCAAATCAATGATTTTCATGGGGGAAATTGGGGGTTTTGGGTAGAACCTAGGTTTTTCAAAAAATAGGGATTTGGACCTCGATTTGAGGTCCGATTTCAAAATAAATTATATATTTGGGTTCGTGGGGGAATGGGTAATCGGGTTTTAGTTCGAACCTCGATTTTTGACCACGTGCGCCCGGGGGCGATTTTGACTTTTTGGGTAAAACTTTGGAAAAACTTATTTTCATGCATTCAAATTGACTCATTTAGCGTTTATTAATGTAATTAAGTAACTTGCGGCTAGATACGAGCGAATTAGCGGTGGAATCAAGCGGTAAAGCTATACTTGAAACTTGAGTTGTGTTCGAGGCATCGAGGTAAGTGTCCGGTCTAACCTTAGCTTGAGGGATTAGGAGTTGTGTCCTATTTGCTAATTGCTTCTTGTTGAGTACGACGTATCGGCATGATGAGGAGTATCTATACGCTGGTGTCGAGCATGACCGTGAGTCTTGAATTGATAGTTATTGTGTTCTTAAATGTCACTACGGATGATATAATTGATGGTTCACGATATTGAGCAAAGATTTAGTTTATTTTCGTGGAATTTATTTATGATTGAGTGTTGGTACTAATTGAGCTGAGTAGGAGTTGAGTTAGGATTGGTTATAGCTGATTCTCCTTTGCCGGGATGTTTGTCTTGATATTGTTGTTCCCTTGCCGGGAAGTTATTATATTGCTTTTGTTCCCTTGCCGGGATTCCTTGTGATTTTGTGTTCACTTGTAAATGGGATCGGGTGGTACGCCTACCACGAGATATGATGAAATGGGATCGGGTGGTACGCCTACCACGAGATGCAATGAAATGGGAGCGAGTGGTACGCCTACCACAAGATATGAGAAATGGGATCGGGTTGCACGCCTACAACGAGATGTGGACCGAGAGTGAAATCTGCCTTTGTTTTTCATTATCCTAGCTAGAAGTTAAATTTTGATTTCTTCATAATTCTCTTGAGATTCTGTTTTATCGGTTATTCCGCAGGCCCGGCGTCTCTTCTATTCACTATTATGTTCTGTTATCATTTGTATTCGAGACAGACTGAGTTTCTTTCTTTCAAATATTTGTATGTAGTAATCATAGACAGACCGTGAATGTTGTGGCACCGGTTTCTGGGTAGAGACATATGTTGGCTATTAGTAACGATTTGGTATTATATTTGTCTAAGTCTTCCGCTTAAATTTTCTTCTTCCGCTATTATTTAAATCTTGATCACCTGTTGTTATAAGTAGTTAAAAGTGTTAAAAATGAAAAGGTTAAAGATTTCTAAATTTCGTGGCTTGCCTGGCTTCTACGAGTAGGCGCCATCACGACTCCCAAGGGTGGGAAATCCGGGCCGTGACAAGTTGGTATCAAAGCTCTAGGTTACATAGGTCTCACAAATTCACGGACAAGCTTAGTAGAGTCCGAGGGATCGGCACGGAGACATCTGTATTTAGCCCCAGAGGCTACCGAGTTAGGAAAAACTTCACATTTGTTCTTTCTTGTCGTGCGGTTTGGTTCCTCAATACTAATCGAATCTCTACTATGTTCTTTAGCAGATGGCGAGAACACGCGCTTCCTCTTCTACCGATCAGCAGCCCGTGCCCCCAGCAGCGACTCCCACGAGTGGCAATGGGCGAGGCCGAGGCCGTGCTAGAGGCCGAGGTAGGGCAGAGCCCAGCCCAGAGCAGCATCACCAGCGGCACAGCCTCAGGTTGATATTCATGATGAGGTTCCGGCCCCAGCAGTTCTGGTGGGCCCAGCTTAGGTCCCAGAGGGGTTTATTGCTACCCCAATTCTTCAGGATGCTCTTGTCCGTCTAGTGGGCCTTATGGAGAGTGTCACCCGAGCAGGTCTACATTCTGTAGCACCAGCCGTCTCTTAGGATGGAGGAGGAGCCCAGACTCCTGCTACTCGCACTCCGGAGCAGGTAGCTCCCCAGTTTCAGACTCCAGCGGCTCATCCAGTTGGAGCAGTTCAGCCGGGTGTGGTAGCTCAGACCGGCAATGGTGCAGCTATGTCTGCCGATGCTTTGTGGAGATTGGACAGGTTCACCAAGTTCTTCACTACTACTTTCAACGGTGCATCTACTGAGGATCCCCGGGATTATCTAGACAGCTGTCACGAGGTTCTTCGGAACATGGGGATAGTTGAGACCAACGGGGTTGACTTTGCCACATTTCGCTTGTCTGGATTCGCCAAGACTTGGTGGAGGGATTATTGTTTAGCTAGGCCAGCAGGATCGCCAGCCTTGACCTGGGAGCAGTTCATGCATCTATTTCTGGAGAAGTTTCTCCCTATCACACAGCGAGAGGCCTATCGGAGGCAGTTCGAGCGCCTCCAGTAGGGATCTATGACTGTCACCCAGTACGAGACCAGATTTATTGACTTGGCCCGCCATGCTCTTATCATACTTCCTACTGAGAGGGAGAGAATGAGACGATTCATTGATGGACTTATTCAGTCGATTCGTCTTCAGATGGCTAGAGAGGCGGGGAGTGAGATATCTTTCCAGGAGGCGGCCAATGTGGCCCGGAGAGTTGAGATGGTTTTATCACATGGGGGTGGTCACAGGGCAGACAAGAGACCCCGTCAGTCAGGCAGATTCAGAGTGATGGGCCCAGCCCCGATGTTATGCTCTTCCAGCCAGGCCTGAGGCTGAGGCTTCCGATGCAGTTATCACATGTACTGTTCTGGTTTGTGATAGAGATGCTTCAGTATTATTTGATCCAGGGTCTACGTACTCGTATTTGTCATCTTACTTTGCACCATATCTAGTCATGCCTAGTGATTCTTTGAGTACTCCTGTTTATGTGTCTACACCGGTGGGTGATTCCATTATGGTAGATCGAGTCCATCGCTCTTGTATTGTGGTTATTGGGGATCTTGAGACTCGTGTAGGTTTATTGCTTATGGACATGGTTGATTTCGATGTTATATTGGGGATGGACTAGCTATCACCTTACCACGCTATCTTGGATTGTCATGCCAAGACTGTGACTTAGCCTTGCCGGGTTTTCCTCGTTTAGAGTGGAGAGGGACTCCTGGTCATTCTACCTGTAGTGTCATTTCCTATGTGAAGGCTCGGCGTATGGTCGAGAAGGGGTGTTTGGCCTATTTGGCTTATGTTCGCGACTCTAGTGCTGAGGTCCCTCCTATTGATTCTGTACCCGTTGTTCGGGAGTTTCCTGAGGTATTTCCTTCAGACTTGCCGAGTATGCCACCCGACAGGGATATTAATTTCTGCATTGATTTAGCTCCGGGCACTCAGCCCATTTCTATCCCGCCGTATCGCATGGCCCCGCCTGAGTTGAAAGAGTTAAAGGAGCAATTGCAAAACTTGCTTGAGAAGGGTTTCATTAGACCCAGTGTTTCGCCTTGGGGTGGGCCGGTGTTGTTTGTTAAGAAGAAGGATGGGTCAATGAGAATGTGTATTGATTACCGGCAATTGAACAAGGTTACAATCAAGAATAAGTATCCGCTGCCTAGGATTGATGATTTGTTCGATCAGTTTCAGGGTGCCAGGGTATTTTCAAAGATTGACTTGAGATCTAGCTACCACCAGTTGAGGATTAGGGCATCCGATGTCCCTAAGACAACTTTCCGCACTCGGTACAGGCATTATGAGTTCTTGGTTATGTCATTTGGGTTGACAAATGCCCCAGCAGCTTTTATGGACTTGATGAACCGAGTGTTCAGGCCTTATTTGGATTCGTTCGTGATAGTCTTCATTGATGATACATTGATATATTTCCGCAGCCAGGAGGAGCACGAGTAGCACTTTAGAGTGGTTCTTCAGACTCTAAGGGAAAGTCAGTTATATGCTAAGTTCTCGAAGTGTGAGTTCTGGTTGAGTTCAGTTGCATTTCTGGGTCATGTTGTATCAGTAGAGAGTATTCAGGTTGATCTGAAGAAGATTGAGGCAGTCAAGAACTAGCCTAGACCAGCGTCAACTACAGAGATTCGGAGTTTCTTGGGATTGGTAGGCTACTATCGTCGGTTCGTGGAGGGGTTTTCATCTATTGCAGCCCCGATGACCAGGTTGACCCAGAAGAGTGCCCAGTTCAAATGGTCGGATGAGTATGAGGCGAGCTTTCAGAAGCTCAAGACAGCTCTGACTACGGCACCGGTATTGGTTTTGCCCACAGGTTCAGGGGCCTTATACAGTTTATTGTGATGCATCTCGTGTTGAGCTTGGACCGGTGTTGATGCAGGATGGCAAGGTCATTGCATATGCTTCGCGGCAGTTGAAAATTCATGAGAAAAACTATCCGGTTCATGATTTGGAGTTGGCAGCCATAGTTCACGCATTGAAGATTTGGAGGCATTATCTGTATGGCGTGGAATGTGAGGTATTCACGGACCACAAGAGTCTTCAGTATTTATTCAAGCAAAAGAGATTATGATATCACCATCTTATATCATCCGGGGAAGACCAATGTGGTGGCCGATGCCCTGAGTAGGAAGTCAACCAGCATGGGCAGTTTAGCTTATATGCCGATTGGTGAGAGACCGCTTGCTTTGGATGTTCAGGCTTTGGCAAACCAGTTTGTGAGATTGGATATTTCTGAGCGTAGCCGTGTGTTAGCTTGCACACTCACTCGTTCTTCATTATTGGAGCGTATCCGAGATCGGCAGTTTGATGATCCCCATTTGTGTGTCCTTAGAGACACGGTGCAGCAGGAAGGTGCCAAGCAGGTTACCATAGGTGATGATGGAGTTTTGAGATTGCAGGGCCGAGTCTGTGTGCCCAATGTGGATGGTCTTCGAGAGTTGATCTTAGAGGAGGCCCATAACTCCCGGTACTCTATTCATCCGGGCGCCGCGAAGATGTATCAGGATTTGCGGCAGCATTATTGGTGGCGGAGAATGAAGAAGGATATCGTTGCATATGTGGCTCGGTGTTTAAATTGTCAGCAGGTCAAGTACGAGCATCAGAGGCCCGGCCGTTCATTTCAGAGGATTGAGCTTCCCGGGTGGAAGTGGGAGCGGATCACTATGGACTTCGTTACTGGACTCCCGCAGGCTCGGAAGAAGTTCGACGCAGTATGGGTCATTGTTGATAGGCTGACCAAGTCAGCACATTTCATTCCTGTGGCAGTCTCCTACTCTTCTAGAGGTTAGCTGAGATCTATATCCGGGAGATTGTTTATCTTCATGGTGTGCCTGTGTCTATCATTTCGGACCGAGGTACGCAGTTTACCTCGCAATTTTTGGAGAGCAGTTCAGCGAGAGTTGGGCACACGGGTCGAGTTGAGCATAGCATTTCATCCCCAGACGGACGGGCAGTCCGAGCGGACTATTTAGATTTTGGAGGATATGCTCCGGGCTCGTGTTATTGACTTTGGAGGCTCGTGGCATCAGTTTTTGCCTTTAGCGGAGTTCGCCTACAACAACAGCTACCAGTCGAGTATCCATATGGCTCCTTATGAGGCCTTATATGGTAGGCGGTATCGGTCTCCGGTGGGATGGTTTGAGCCGGGTGAGGCTCGGTTGTTGGGTACGGATCTGGTTCAGGATGCCTTGGACAAGGTCAGGATCATTCAGGCTAGGCTTCGTTCAGCTCAGTCCAGGCAAAAGGGTTATGCCGACCGCAAGGTCCGATATTTGGCTTTCATGGTCGGTGAGCGGGTATTGCTTCGAGTGTCGCCTATGAAGGGCGTGATGAGATTTGGAAGAAGGGCAAGCTCAGCCCTAGGTTCATTGGTCCGTTCGAGGTTCTTGATCGAGTGGGAGAGGTGGCTTATAGACTTGCGTTGCCGCCGAGCTTATCAGCCGTGCATCCAGTGTTTCATGTGTCCATGCTTCGGAAGTATCACGGCGATCCATCCCACATATTAGATTGTAGCACTGTCCAGTTGGACAAGGACTTGTCTTATGAGGAGGAGCCGATAGCTATTCTAGACCGGCAGGTTCGTCAGTTGAGATCGAAAAGTTTTCCTTCTGTTCGCGTTCAGTGGAGAGGTCAGCTTCCGGAGGCATCGACCTGGGAGTCCGAGTCCGATATGCGAAGCCGTTATCCTCGTCTTTTCCGCGACTCAGGTACTTCCTTCTTCTGTCTGTTCGAGGACGAACGGTTGTTTTAGAGGTGGGAAAAGTGATGGCCCAAAAGGTCATCACTTGACTTAAGTTGAATTCTATGTTTCCGAGGCCTTAAAACCTCATTTATCATCACCTCGATTGCGTGCGCAGTCCGAGTGCGTAGCCGAAAAGCCTAAATATGATAATATGTGAAAAATGGTAAAATTTGGTTATAAAATGAGTTAATTTGACTTCGGTCAACGTTTTGGGTAAACGGACCCGGACCTGTGGTTCGACAGTCCCGGAGGGTCGGAAGAAAAATATGGGACTTGGGCGTATGCCCGGAATCGAATTCCAAGGTCCCAAGCCCGAAAAATGAATTTTTAAAGAAAATTATTTTCTGGAATTGTTTAAAGTATTTTTGAAATGAAATTTGCTTAGAACATGATGGTATCGGGCCCGTATTTTGGTTCCGGCGCCCGGTACAGGTCTTATATATGATTTAAGATAACTCTGTGAAGTTTGGTAAGAAACGGAGTCCGTTTGACGTGATTCGGACCTTAATTGCTAAATTGATGTTTATAGAAGTTTTGAGAAAAATTTCAATGATCTTGAGGCTTAATTTGATGCTCATGATGTTATTTTGATGATTTGATTACACGAACAAGTCCGTAGGATGTTTTTGAGGTCTTGTGTGCACTTGGTTTGGAGTTCCGAGCGCTCGAGTGAGTTTCGGGTAGGTTCCGGGATGTTTTAGGCTTAAAATCGGAGCTGTTGCAGGCTCAGGGAAGTGGAAGGCCTCTGAACAGGCCAGTCCGGTCCGCACGATATGGACTGCTGCCGCGGAGGAGCTTGTGCGGCCGCACTAGTTTTTGTGCAGTTTGCGGTGAAGAGCATTCCACTGGTCCGACTTCGGAAGCCTATATCTTTTGATCTACAAGGAATTTTGAGATGAATCAAAAATGAAAGTTGTAGCTCTTCGTGTGTAGTTTCCAGAAAGGTAAAGAAATCACAATTTGGACGTCTGTAGGGAAAGTTATGGCCAAAATACTAATACTTGTCACTCCAGAACCCAGGGAAGCCTGTGCGGCCGCAGTTGATTTTGTGCGGTTCATTTTTCAAAACCCCCAAAAAAAAAGGCGATTTTCCAAATAACTTTTCTTCTCCAAATCAATTGTAAGTCGTTTCTAACTAGTTTTCTTCAATCATTAACATCTTTTAACATGATTTCAACTTCAAATCAATGATTTTCATGGGGAAAATTGGGGGTTTTGGGTAGAACCAGGTTTTTCAAAAAATGGGGATTTGGACCTCCATTTGAGGACCGATTCCAAAATAAATTATATATTTGGGTTCGTGGGGGAATGGGTAATCGGGTTTTGGTTCGAACCTCGGTTTTTGACCACGTGGGCCCGGGGGCGATTTTGACTTTTTGGGTAAAACTTTGGAAAAACTCATTTTCATGCATTCAAATTGATTCATTTAGCGTTTATTAATGTAATTATGTAACTTGTGGCTAGATACGAGTGAATTGGCGGTGGAATAAAGGGGTAAAGCTATAATTGAAACTTGAGTTGTGTTCGAGGCATCGAGGTAAGTGTCTGGTCTAACCTTAGCTTGAGGGATTAGGAGTTGTGTCCTATTTGGTAATTGCTTCTTGTTGAGTACGACGTATATGCATGGTGACGAGTATCTATACGTTGGTGTCGAGCATGACCGTGAGTCTTGAATTGATAGTTATTGTGTTCTTAAATGTCACTACAGATGTTATAATTGATGGTTCACGATATTGAGCAAAGATTTAGTTTATTTTCGTGGAATTTATTTATGATTGAGTGTTGGTACTAATTGAGCTGAGTAGGAGTTGAGTTAGGATTGGTTATTGCTGATGCTCCCTTGCCGGGATGTTTGTCTTGATATTGTTGTTCCCTTGCCGGGAAGTTATTATATTGCTTTTGTTCCCTTGCCGGGATTCCTTGTGATTTTGTGTTGACTTGTAAATGGATCTGGTGGTACGCCTACCACGAGATATGATGAAATGGGAACGGTTGGTACGCCTACCACGAGATATGATGAAATGGGATCGGGTGGTACGCCTACCACGAGATGTAATGAAATAGGAGCGGGTGGTACGCCTACCACAAGATATGAGAAATGGGATCGGGTTGCACGCCTGCAACGAGATGTGGACCCAGAGTGAAATCTTCCTTTGTTTTTCATTATCCTTGCTAGAAGTTAAATTTTGGTTTCTTGATAATTCTCTTGAGATTTTGCTTTATCGGTTATTCCCCGAAGCATGTTTCCACTTTCCAGCTTTAATTGTTTGTTCTAGTTTATTTTTCCGCTGTATATATATATATATATATATATATATAATATATATATATATGCACAGGTTTATCTGGAGTCTGGTCCTAGCCTCGTCACTACCTCGCCGGGGTTAGGCCAGGCACTTACCAGCACATGGAGTCGGTTGTGCTGATGCTATACTCTGCACTCTGTGCAGATACTGAAGCAGTACTGGGACAGTAGCAGTAGTTTGGGAGCCAGCCTTCAGTCCACAGAGATCCCGAGGTAGTCCTGCAGGCGTCCGCAGGCCCGGCTTCTCTTCTACACTATTATGTTCTGTTATCATTTATATCCGAGACAGGCTGAGTTTCTTTCTTTCAGACATTTGTATGTAGTAATCATAGACAGACCGTGAATGTTGTGGCACCGGTTTCTGGGTAGAGACATATGTTGGCTATTAGTAACGATTTGGTATTATATTTGTCTAAGCCTTCCGCTTAAATTTTCTTCTTCCGCTATTATTTAAATATTGATCACCTGTTGTTACAAGTAGTTAAAAGTGTTAAAAATGAAAAGGTTAAAGATTTCTAAATTTCGTGGCTTGCCTAGCTTCTACGAGTAGGCGCCATCACGACTCCCGAGGGTGGAAAATTCGAGTCGTGACAAGTGGGCAATAAAAAATTCCAAGGGAAGATCACTCGCAGCCCAGCTCTACAAAATGGTATATGCTGAATGTATTTATAGCATCTGGATAGAAAGGAATATGAGAATATTTGAGTAGATAAGTAGAGGATGGGAGCCGATAGCTAAAGAAATTGCCTATATATGTAAATATCTGAGCACCCCCTAGAATTAGGAGTAAACTACAACAGCTTGTGTTCTAGAGTTTTATATGTGTGTTTGTTCGTTTGATTTGGTCAGCTAGCAGAGTTAGCCAGGCTGAGAATATGTATTGCTTCTCAGTAATTAATAAAAGTCCATAGTTACCACACAAAAAAGTACTTTTTCTGAGAGTAATTGTGCTTGGTTAATCAATTTGAAAATTACGCCCGAGGGGAAATTAGTATTTGACCAAACAATTTGAAAAGTAATTTTAACTTTTTTTAAAAAAAGGAAAAAGCTGGGTTTTTTTAGCTTTTCTCATAAACAACTTCTTTTTCTATTCAACAACATTTTTCCTTTTAAAAGTTGGCCGAACTTCCTAACTTAGTGGGAAAAAGCATTTTTGCCAAAAAAAAGAAGAAGAAAAGTTTGGCCAAACAAACTATTTATCTTGGTCGTTTGTTGACAACACATAACAAATTACAGAAAGTGTTATTACTAGTCATACTTCAAAACCATAAATTTTAAAAGCTCTTTGCTTTGTTTTGTACCGGCTATAGCAAAAGAACTTCCTTTATTCTTAATTAAAAATTCGAGTTCAAATCCAATAAATGAAAAAATCTTGGTATGGATTGTTTTAGCGAATTAATCGAAGATCCAAAATGAATACTAGACATTGAAGGGTGGCCCGTTTGATGAGGTATTACGCATGGTCCGAGAAGATCATACCCAAAGAAATGTGATAAAGACAACTTTCCTCTCATTATTTTCACGGCTCGAATCAATGACCTATAGGTCATATGAAAATAATTTAACGGTATATTAGACACTAAGGGGTCTTTTGGTGGGGTGTATAAAAATAATGCTGAATAAGGTGTATTAGTAATGCAACAATTAGTAATGCAAGAGTTAGTAATGCAAGC
Source organism: Nicotiana attenuata (assembly GCF_001879085.1). Lineage (NCBI taxonomy): Eukaryota > Viridiplantae > Streptophyta > Magnoliopsida > Solanales > Solanaceae > Nicotiana > Nicotiana attenuata. The sequence continues at coordinate 4,422,692 of NC_032000.1, read as the reverse complement.
ATTATTTATGCATAGATTATTTTTTATACATTATATGGTATGGTATATTAAAAATTAAAATGCATTGCATAATTTTAAATAAATTAGTTGTTTAGAAAAATGCCCTCAATATTCTTTAGATTTAAGGGATTTTAAGGATAATTTTGTCTTTAATCATGCTAATGCATGCATTAATAGCCTCGGTATTACTAATACCGTAGTTTTCTATGCATTAGCTATACATAAGTAGAAAAAGTGTATAAAACAAGTATTACTAATACGGAAGCATGCATTATTTTCTTTAATGCACTCTACCAAAGACCTCTAAGTGAGAAGAAAGGCTCCTTCCAAATGTTGGACACTGAGTGATAAACAAAAAAATAAATAAATTGAGAATTACACCAAAGCCAAAAGTCACAACATATTCTTGTATAAGTACTCAGTAAAATGATATGATTTGAATCAGAATTCAGAGATATGCTCAGTAAAGTAAAGAGTAAAATCTTCTTTATTTGTGTAGCAGAAAAATGTTGCATCACTAAATACCACAGGCAAGGACAATGAAGAGATGGATCGTCTTTTTCCTGTTGTTAAATGCAGAGAGTTCTATTTATTCTTTCCTTTTTACAACTTTTACCATATTTGAAGTGTTAAATTCTGTTCATAATGTTCATAAATGGAAACAAACGAAGTTTCATTTGCTTATTCTGGTTTCACATTCAGAGGTTATTAACTAAACTTGTAACCATGCCATTATCATACTTAAGAATCATAGTTAGTGATTACAAACACAGGTGGACCCTGTTGGGATCAAAATAACATCGTGTATGCGGAAGATAACAATATAAAGTTTGGTAGACGATAAATCATATGACAAAAAAATACTAAAATAGGATATTATAATTAATAGGATTGATCAATTGACCTACATATAAAATTATTGTAAAAATATAAAAATTATTGAGAGAATAAATTCTCCGCTAAACAAGACTCATATAATGATTATGTTGTGAAAGCTGTTGTTGTTCTTGTGATGAGAAAACGTCAATTTATAGAAAGTATAAAACTTTTACTCCAAGAAAAAAATAAGGCATGTGAATAAGATTTATTTTCTTTTGATGAGTCGTTTTTCCTTTTTTATTTTCAAAAAAAAAAGTGCTAAACGATTAGAAATTTCAAGGCAAAACCCTAACAGACCCATAAATTTTATGCACGTGGGCATCATTATTTTTTTAAGGTGTTATCGAAGGTACATTTTTTTATAGGATAAGAACTAAATTATAATCCTTTGTTTTGTTAGTTAAATATCGTTAACCTTCTTTATATTCAAAGATTTAATTTTTTTTTATTTTATGTCTCACATGGTGTATTATTTAATCATACTTATGCAATTTTAAGAAAATATATATTTATTGATAGAGTACGCGTGTAATGCACGTAACCTAAGACTAGTCAACTTAACAGAGTTAGAATCTCGACGTCATATACTTAGAGCTCGTTTGGACATAAGAAATTTTTCACTTTTTTACGAATCAACATTTGGTCATAACATTTTTAATTTTCACTTGAACATGCATTTTGGAATTTTTCGAAAATTTAAAAAAGTCCAAAAAGCTGTTTTTCAAAATTTTCACTTAGATCACTCACAAAACTTCAAAAACAACCCAAAATTATATTCATGTCCAAACACAACTCTAATTTTCAAATATCATTTTCATATAATTTTTTTTTACTTTTTTTTTCCCTGGAATTTTACAATTGTTATGTCCAAACGCCCCACTTATAATTTTTAAGGTGAATTTAGACTTTAGTTTTTTACCCTTTTAAAATATAATATATATATTTAAAAATAACATAAAATATTAAAAATATCGATAAATATAGTTCATACTTCTTAAAATTATTAAATATATTTTTAAGGAAGAAAAAAAACCTTGAAATATCGATATGAATTATATGGGCGAATGTATAATAAAAAGGTTATTTGATCTCCGAGTATCATAGTGTTATTATTTTGGGAAGAGAAAAACTATTACAAAAGGGATTGCCCTCCCAATCAATATGCACTTGATTTTTCATAATGCCAAAAGGAATAATAAGTAGTGAACAATAATAACCTAGTGCGACATTCTCAACATAGAGAATGTTGTTCATATTTCATATTCATTCTTCAATAATTGTATGTTGCATAGTTATGAATTCCAGTCAATTTCATCTAACTGTCACCACAATAATTTAACGAAGTTACTATTAAAGATTATTGCATGTTTGCTCCTGGCGGAAGGTAATCGGAAATCGTCTTTTTACCTGCATAAGGTAGAGGTAAAGCTGCATACATACTATCCTTTTCAAACCTCTTATTTATGGGTCTACACTAAATTTGTATATAACATCATTAAAGATTATGATGGGATGAATATGACTTTTTCATTCTTAATTCGAGGCCTCAAATTTGACTTCTACAAATATATTTTTTTATATGAATACTTTCTTCCATAACAGGTTTTATATATTGTGAATTCGAATTAGTCGAGACTTAAAAACAAATGTCGAACTCCGAGCTGAAATAAAAACGTTCAGAAGCCAAATTGCAGCTGTGGGATTTTATATTCATAAATGTTTTCTTTTAATTGTTGAGTTTAAATGTATAGAAGGGGTGGTCCAGCGTACTAAGCTCTTGCAATATGCGAAGTTTAAAAAAAGATTTATTGTATGCAATCTTATTCTGTATTTCTGCATATAAAAGACTGTTTTCACAATCAAATTTGTAACCTTATGATCTCATGATAATAGCTTTATTAATTATGTATATATAAATATATAGAAAAAAAGGTAAATTATGTGATGACTTTAAATAAATTTATAGTGAGAAGTTGGTGTTGTCAGTGAAACAATTGTCTTGGCTTGTGAGAAAAGGTTGAATTCCATTTGACCTCTCCTTTCTCCTTCTCGTAACTTAAAACCATTTTGTCTTTTGCTTTCATCTCATCAGTTTTTGTTCAGTCCATCACGTGAAAATTAATGTGCTACAGTGTCAGTAGTAGTAGTAAATATCTTCATTCAGTAGCATAAGCTGAATTTTTGAGAAATTGTTTAAATCATTTATATTGAGCAAGTTTAAATAATATTTTAAACGAATGACACATCAGAATCGGAGAAAAATAAAAACTTTATAAGGCGTAATACAAATTTAACTATACGTTATTGTTTTTGATCTCGATGATATATGGCATGACCCGAAAAATCAATCTTTAATAGACAAAAAGAGTATGTATGTGACGTCCATGACGAAAAATAGGCCGATGAGAGCAGATCTAAAATAGACGCAAATTTAGTTAGCGTTTGGCCATAGATTCCAAATTTATTTTAAAAAATCTGATTTAGGTGATGTTTAGTTTGAAGATGAAAATGTGTTTGGACATAGGTTTTCAAAACATATTTTTCAACTTTATTTTGGAAAAACATGTATATAATTCCCAAGTTTTGGGATTTTGGCATAGCTGATTGGATTTGGGATTTGGCCAAAATATGGGCAAAATTTATGGCCAAACATGAGTTTTGAAAATAAATCCTAAATTTATTTTGGAAAAACTCATGGCCAAACGGGGCCTTAAACTTTGCGCATAGTCAAATACTAAATTAGGATGAAAGGTGTAATAAATACAGCCAAAACACTTTTTGTGAGGCATGAGAATTTTCATTTTTCAGAAATATTGTTGGATATTATTAAAGGATCTTTAGGTATTTAAAATAAATAGTCCGGTGGACAAAGTATTCAGCATTCTTGTAGGTCCAGGAAAAAACTATGCTCTAGGAGTATAATATAGGCAGTCTACTCTATCCTGATTCAAGCATTAGTGGCTGATTTCACGGCTCGAACCCTTGAACTATAAATCAGGAGATAACTCTATGTTGTTTCAACATTTCCTTTCAATCTTTAGGTATTTAATGACCGGAAAAAAGAAGTTCATCAGGAAATGAAGAATTAATATGTTACAGTTACTTAATAAGAATAAAATGTTAAGAATAGTACAACAGAAGTTTGAGTTCTTTTATTCATTGATAAAGAAAAGAAGTTTTTATTCCAATTACATTGGATGTCAAAAATGACTGAACAAGCATGACATTTTTTACTTTATGAAAAGTTGGGAGTATTATTCTCTTTTATTGTCCCCTTTTTTGTTGGGGGTTGTGGAAAAAAAAGAATCTTGAATAAATATTAATTAACTCAATAATATAAACAGTATGGTCAAAAGAAATGACAGAAATGACTTTTATACTAAGTTATTATTACCCATACCTTGTACTCAACAGTTACATTATTTAGCATTTATACCTTCTAAAATAAGAACAAAAAACTCAACTACTCTAAGTTGACTCAAAGAACAGAAACCCCAAAAAAGAAATCATTTTCCATAAGACAATTGACTCAAAATGGTAGTAAAAATAAAAGAATTCCAGAAAGCAAAGTCATAATATTTTTATCCTTTTCTAGTTACAGTCCCAAACACAACACATTTTCATATTCTGTGACCATTCAAATACATGAGTCTTCTTTAGGAATGTGGTGGATATATGATATATTTCTATTCATGATTAGAGGTCTCGATTTCAAGTCTTGTGATAGAGTTCGGTATAATCTAACAGACCTTACAAATTTGTCAATTGGTTTACATTATTATATTATCAAGCCGATAAGCGCATGTATTATATGAGTTTGTGATGTCTTATAAAATTTCGTATTTTTCTCTTATTTTGACGTGGGATAACCTAAGGTATCATGTGCATTTCCTCTTTCGACACTAACCGGTCTAGAAGCCCGTCAATCCTTCTTTGTAATATGTCCTTGTCGACCCTCCTTCTGTCGTGGCATCACAATTAAAATTTATTTTTTGAATAAGAATCTACACTAATCGAGTCATCTATTTCATTGAATTTGGCTCATGGGCAAGAATAACACACAAATCGAGAAATTATTCAATAAAATTTTACAAAAAAATAATATAGTATTATAATAATAGTGATGATAAATTCAACATAATTTTATAGTTGGAATTCGAGGAGAGTAGTGTTATGCAAATCTTACTCTTATTTTGTACAGATAAAATTATTTTTGGGAAAAATAATACATACGTAGATCTTACTCCGACCTTATAAAAATAAAGAGGCGATTTTTTATACCATCGGCTGAAGAAGAAATATTCGTATACTGTAGTATTATTATATTGTAAAAAAAGCTTTTACCATTTGACTAATGGGTAATAGATGGTGTGCATGGGAAGATGAGAATGAGACTTGTGAATAAAGCTACTTTGGCCCTCTGTACAAAGAGTGTGTTTTTGTGTCTGAAAGATTTAAAAGAAGACATTTTGGAGGCAGCAGTCAGTCAAGACATAACTGCACGCAAATATACACAAAAGGGTTGGAAAGAGTGAGAGCGCAGTGTACTGTTTTTAGACTTTTAAAGCATAAGATCATCATTACTTGCCCCCCTTAACCTGCAACTCTTTCTGCTTCTTCTTTTTTAACTTTGCTATACTTAAAGTGCTTTTACAACCAACTAAAGATAGTGTAAAAGACGAACGATTTTTTTAACTTAAATTAACTCTATAAAGTTTGCTTATATGAATATTGTCCAATATAGCAATAACATATTCAATATATATATTCCCACAAGTATAATTTGGGAAGGGTAGCATATACGTATGCTTTACTCCTACCTAGTAAAGGTAGAGAAACTATTTCTAATGAACTATTGTTTTAAAATATTATCTAATATAAAGTACAATCAAATCTCTCTACAATAAACTCGCTTATTTTGATATTTTTGATTGATATAATGAAATGATTCTATAAAGAACATATATTACAATATAACGTGAAAATTTGGTTCCAAAGAAAATTGATCATTATAGTAGAGTGCTATTATAGATGATGGTTATTATAGAGATAACACTTTGCTTGCCTGTTTACCCATAAAACGGTAAAGTTGAATTTATATGTAGTTTATAGACAAGTAAATTAATTTGATCATAAAATAATAGATGAATTAGACAAAAATGTAAGTCTAAGCCTTGAAATTGAAATGATACTGCATATATCTTGATCCCGGGCGCAGAGCTTCTAGGAGCAGTAAGAAAAGTATAAATAAGCAAGAAAGTAAAATGTTATTGAGCTTGTGATAAAATATATTATATGCTTGTCAGAATATTCGTGTCCTTTACAATGATAATAGAGCTCATTATTTATAGTTGCACCTAGGGAACAAAGCCCTAGAATCAAACACTTCTTTAATGATAATTATGAGGGCCATTGGAGAATATGTAACGGCAGGCAGTGGATGCCATAGTTCTTGTAACGGGTCGCGTACTTAAGTTCTGTAGAATATTCCTCATTAATTGCTACCGGATGACAAACATTACTTTCATCTTTGTGAGTAACATTCTCTCCGGTAACAGACGAGATCGTTGCTTCCGGATTCAGGTACCTTCTATCTTCGGCTCCACATGTCACTTTCTCATGCGATCATTTAATATAAACATATTTTACCCTATATAGATAGCTCCTGCTAGGTGAATTTGACTCAGTTAATGTTCCAAAACACAGTTTAATCAGTTGGTTAACAGTTCATAAGCGTCTGTTGACAAGAGAAAGACTGGAAAAAATTGGAGTATGTACAAAAACAATGTGTGAAATATGTGGTGGAGTAAAGAAACAATGCAACATTTGTTCTTCGAATGTCAGTTTTCGAAGGAGTGCTTGAGAATTCTGTTGGACTGGCTAGGACTGGGGATAAAGGAACCGGATATTGATGGCATGTGGAGAAGACTAACGAGAAATGTAAGAGGTAAAATGTGTAGGAAACTCATAGTAGCAGTTATGGCAGCGTTGGTGTACATGATATGGCAGGCCAGAAATGATGCGATATGGAACAACAAAGTATCACACCCAATGGTGATCTGTAGGCAGATTCAACAAGAATGTAAAACTAGATTGAATATTCAAAGTAGTAGGAAAGTGGGGAAAGATAGAAGGAAATGGATAGAGGAATTGTTTTGTAGCATAACATAGAGGGACGATAGATAGGGGAATTTCGCGGCTAGAAGCAATTTACTTCTAGTCTGTACAGCTTTAAAAGAAAATGTATAATTGGTTGGTTGAGAGATTAATAATATTTTTCTTTACACCAAAAAAAAAAAAGATAGCCCCTGCTTTCTGGGGTGGGATAACTTTGTGTCACAGGGAAGTTTGTAGAAATACCTTTTTTGGCGGGAAATTCTTTGGCCCCATCTGAAAAGTTTCTGACAGTTGATTAGACGCACGTCTCTCCGCATTTAATACCCAAACACGCGTCATACTACGATTTAGCATCACTTTTACCGGTTATCGAGGTAATTATGACCATAATTTTAGCCCCTATACCTTTACTTATACGCATCACACTTCTTCATTTACACTTCATAATTCTCTAAACTTTCTCAAGCTTTCTTTACTTAACTCGTACTTTGTCTTCAACCTTTCTTTAACTTTCTTCTTGAGAGAAAACCCTTCATTCCTTTCTGATAAAAAATGGCCTCTTGTTCTTGAAACCCTAGTTTTCAGAAAACAAAGGTAAAGCTGATGATGGTGCTCCTCCTATGGTGAGCTCCATCATCCCAAAAAGTCTTGTCACTACCAAAGACTTTGAAGAGAATTATCCTTCTGCTCACCCTCGTATATAGGCCGTTAGCGTATACCCCTACTTCATCCATCCTTTCAGTATCTCTGTGGTGAAGGAAGACTGCCACTGTCAAGATTAGATATTATCGCTCCCGACCTGGCGGAGCGAATAACCTTACCCAAGAAGGATTTTACGTATTTTTACACGTATCCCTTCACAGTTGGGACCGTTCTCTTTGAGTGGAGAGCTTGAATCCGTCATCGTGGAGTTCTGCATCAGCTACCAGGTGTGCTTGGCACAAGTAAGTCCTTCTGTTTAGAGGACAGTCGCTTGTCTTCGGCGTATGTGCCAGGAGATGGGAGAAGAGTTAACCCTAGCTCGATTGATGAACCTCTATTTCCCCAAGATCTTCCGCGGGGGAATGATAAACTTCAGCAAGCGCGGCCACCATACTCTGCTATCCAGCATGGATAATGATAACCACCGTGGGTGGATGGAACTGTTCTTTTTAATCGCCACTTGTGACATCATCCTGGCCGCGGATTCAACCTTTCTCGAAGTATGGAACGCATTTGTAAGTTCACCATTTGTTTTTTCTTACATTAATGATCATTTCATATCATTATTTACCGTTCTTCTTTCGCTTATTTTAGTGACTCGGTGGGTACCACCTAGGGTTGAAGGCTTGGACCAGTGGGTCCAAAATTTTTTTGACATTACTACGCCCGAGATCCACACGTGGAAAGAACTGCCCTTATATACGGGTGGATGGCAAAAATCATGGTAAGTCGAACTCATCTTTTTTACCTTTCGTATAAAGAAGTTGTTTAACCTATCTCTCTTGTTGAAATCAGGTCTACCCAGGGCTCAGTTGTCGGCCCTGAGGAGGACGTTTTGGCTAATCTTGCTGATGCAGAAAGTCTGTTGCATAAGGCTTTTACACAGACAGGTGTCTCCGGGCCTGCTTCTGGTGTGAGTGTTTCTTCTCGGAGTCCTCATCCGGAGAACAATAAACTAAAAGAAGACGTTCCTACGCGGCCGGGGAAAAATTAAGAAGGCAAAGAGTGTCGCTCCTGAGTCGTCACTAGAAGTTGTGGTGATGAGCCCCCCGCCCAGGCCGGTCATGGACATCTTGATGATTGACGATGATAGGGAAGCCAACTAGGAGGGTGCTTCTCTACATAAAAGACATCGATTTTCCTCGGCTCAAGTGACTCCTCAACCTGTCAAGTTAGTTACACCAACCGAGGACGATGCCTCGACACTCTGGGGGGAGTTTGAGATGGTGGAAATGTCAACTCCCTCTTTCGGATCCCAGTCATCGTGCTGAGTACCGTGAGGCTGAGTACCGGGTCCCTGCCATCTTCGGTGACGAGCTACCAACAACCAGTACTGTGCTTCCCGCAACCACTTCTCATCCTTCAACGCCATCAGCTTTATCTCCTTCTTCACCAACTCTTCCTTCACAACCAGCAATTGCTACATCATCTCCACCGGCCATAAGTACCCAAGACGAGGATGTGCCTCTTCCCAGTCCCCGTTTCATGGGAGTTTGGGGCAATATTATGCTTCCCCCACAGAAGATCCGCAAAGGAGGAGAAGCGTTACTCTCTTGGTCTCTACCGAATGCCACCTGCTGTCCTGACTGGTGGAACTTGCTAACTATCTGAAGCCATTGGCTTCAGAAAAAAGATAGAGAAAAAAATACAATCTTTTTCGAGTGAGTGTTTATTGAATAATATTATGCGTGACGCAGCAATGGTGTATTCTTTTTTTCCTTCGTTATCTCTTCTATGTTTGATATATAGGATTTTGAGTTTGCACTTTTTGTTAAGCAGGCCAACTTTCTTGCTTTCGAGGGCCTCCAATGATTGATTCGAGATAAGGAGGAACTTACCTCTGAGTGGGATCAACTTTTGGCCGAGCGGGACCAAAATTCCGCTCGCCTCTCAGAACTGGAAGCTAGAGCTACTGAGGCCGTTGTGTTGGAGGCTCAGTTGCAGCAAAGCGAGCAAGAAGTAGAGAACCTTATCCAAGAGATCGCCCCGTTGAGGGATCAATTTGAAGAAGCTAGGGCCGAGTAGGCTGAAGTCTATAGTGTCGTTCTCGTTGCATCCAATAGCGAGGCTGCCTCCGCTGAAAGATTGAATAATTTAGAGGTAGCCTTGAACTCCAAAACTGAAGGGCTTGCTGTCGCGGGGGTGAAGTATGCTCAATTGGAGGAGAAGCATAAGAAGACCATTAAGCATAATACACTTTTCTGATCTACTATCCATGATCTCGATGTCAGCCTCCAATCCGTTAGATCCGTGTGGAAAAATCTTTCTGCGGAGGTTGACCAACTTAAAGAAGAACTCAAACACCGAGCGGCTTCCCTCGTTGTTGAAAAAACATATGCTATGCAAAGAATGCGAAGAATGCAAATTTGAACACTGGAAGTTTTACACCTTCGAGGATGTCACTAGTGAATTGCTAGATAATCTTCAGTTCGGAAACAAACTTCACTTCCCATGAGGAATTTATGCTATCTAGCCGAAGATTATCTAACAATACCCCAGTGGCTTGCACTTGTGAGCGGTCGGGTAATCTCTGTTTGATAGCAAACTTAACTTCCCGATAGGAACTTTGCTATCGAGCAAAAGACTATCTCACCGCTCCGGAGTGGTTCTTCACTTGTATGCCTTGTCATTAAAAGATCTTATAGCTGCTGTTGAAACGTCCTTCGTAGTATGCTTTCATTGCTGCCTTGTTAAAAACTTCGTCAGAAAAATCCAATTGGGACAAAACTGGACGAAGAGAAAAAGAGTGCAACACATACTTTCAATATAGGTGATGTTCATCAGCAATAGTATCTCTTGAGTTGTGCCACATTTCAGTTGTTTGGCAACTTTTCTCCATCTTGATTCTCCAACTCGTATGATCCTTTCCCGGTGATAGCTAAAACCTGATAAAGGCCTCCCCATTTTGGACCTAGCTTTCCTACATTGAGCTCTCGGGTGTTCTGAGTCACTCACCTTAAAACCAAGTCTCAATCTTTAAAATAACGGAGACTGGCTCTTCGATTGTAATACCTTTCTATTCTCTGCTTTTAGGCCTCCATCTTTATATGCGCCAAGTCCCTGCGTTCATCGAGCAGCTCCAAATTGACCAACATTGCATCATTGATTGTTTCTTCATTCGCCCGGAGATATCTCAAGGTAGATTTGGCTTCTGCCCGTACGCAAGGAAGAAAGGAGTCTCTCCCGTGCTCGATTTGGCTGTTGTTCAGTACACCCATAATACACCTAGAAATTCCTCAGGCCATATACCTTTAGCTGCTTCCAATCTCTTTTTAGGATTTTGTATATTAACTTTGTTCGTTGACTCTGCTTGACCATTTGCGCTCGGATGATAAGGTGAAGATGTGATCCTTTTGATTTTCAAGTCTTTAAGGAACTTTGTAACCTTTGCGCCTATAAATTGTGGCCCATTATCGCAGGCTATCTCTTTTGGTATCTCAAATATGCAAATTATATTTTCCCACAAGAAATCCACCACTTCACGTTCAATGATCTTTTAATAAGGACCTGCTTCAACCCATTTAGAAAAATAACCTGTTGAAATCAAAGAAACCATACCTTACTAGGGGGCGACAATAGTGGTCCTTTGATATTCATTCCCTACTTCATGTACAACCATGGAGACAAAACTGAGTGCAATGGTTCTACTGGTTGATGTACCAACGGTGCGTAGCGTTGACACATATCACATTTTTGAACATAAGCTTTGGCGTCTTGTTCCATCCGGGGCCAATAATATCCTACCCTTACTCATTTTAATACTAAGGAATTTGTGCTCGAGTGATTCACGCAACTGCCCTCGTGGACTTCTCACGTAACATAATTAGCTTTGGAGGCTCTCAAACATCGGGCCAGCAGGCCTTGGAAAGATTTTCGGTACAATTGACCTCCTTAGAAACTATATCGTGCTGCCTTAGTGCGTAGAGCCCGAGATACCTTGGGATCTTCAGGAACTTTTCGCGCTCGAGATAATCCATGATCTCATTCCTCCAGTCTTGGATCAAATTAGTCGCGTTTACCTCGTAGTAGCTATCTGCATCCAGAATCGAGTGCATAAGCTGTGCGACCGTGCTGGAGTCTGATCCCTTCATTTACGCAGACGAGCCAAGGTTAGCTAGTGCGACCACTTCTGCATTATCTTCCCTTGGGATATGTGTAATTGACCACTCTCGGAACCGAGCAAGTAGAGCCGGAACCTTCACTAGATACTGTTGCATGAATTCCTCTTTGGCTTCGAAGATCCCGTAAACCTGATTTACCACCAACTAGGAATCACATTTGATTTATATGACCTCAAAATCCCGTCCCCAGGCCAACTCGGGCCCTGCAATCAAAGATTCATACTCCGCTTCATTGTTTGCCAGAGGAATCGTTCTTATGGCCTGCCTTAGGGTTTCTCCCGAAGGCATCATAAATATTATGCCGATCCCGAACCCTTTGATGTTGGAAGCTCCGTCCGTGAATAAGGCCCAAACTCCTGATGTCAATTCTGACACCATCATTGCTTCTTTGGTTGCCAAAGGTAACAATCCCGGACTGAAATCGGCCACAAAGTCGGCCAAAACTTGTGACTTAATCGCAGCCCTAGGTTTATATTCTATGTCGAATTCGTTGATTTCGACGGCCCACTTGGCTAGCCTACCTAAAAGTTCGATTTTATGAAGGATATTGCATAGGGGATAGATGGTCACCACAACTATCGGGTGACATTGGAAGTAAGGTCTTAGCTTTCGAGCGGCGACTACGAGGGTTAAGGCCAACTTCTCCAGATGTGGGTAGCGAGATTCTACTCTCGTTAAAATTCTACTAACGCAATAAATGGGAGATTGCGTACCTTCGTCCCACGAACTAAAACAATACTTACCGCTACCTTTGAGACTGCTAGGTAGATTAACAGTTTTTTGCCTTCCTCCGGCTCCGATAGTAACGGAGGACTTAACAAATACCTTTTCAAATCCCTCAAAGCTTGCTGCATTCCGGGGTCCATTCGAAGTTGTTCTTCTTCTTGAGTAGTGATAAGAAAGGATAGCATTTATCTGGAGATCGGTAAATGAACCTGCTCAAAGGGCCAATCTCCCTGTGAGCCTTTGAACCTCTTTTACGCTTGATAGATGGTCCGGGATGTCTTCGATGGCTTTGATTTTATCAGTGTTAACCTCAATCCCCCTTTGTGACACTAGGAATCCCAGAAACTTGCCGGAACTGGCCCTGAACGCATACTTCTCGGGGTTAAGCTTCATGTTATGCTTTCTTAAGATGTCAAAAGTTTCTTGCAAATGTTTACGATGATCACCTGCGTTCAAAGACTTAACAAGCTTATCGTCTGTGTAAACTTCCATGGTTTTCCCTATTTGCTTTTCAAACATTTTGTTAACGAGCCGCTGATAAGTGGATCCGGCGTTCTTTAGCCCGAAGGTCATCACATTATAGCAATATGTGCCAAAATTCGTGATGATTGAAGTTTTTTCTTGATCCTCCGGGTTTATCTTAATTTGGTTGTATCCGGAGTAAGCACCGAGGAAACTCATTAACTCGTGCCCAGCCTTTGCATCAATCATTTGGTCAATGTTCGGCAATGGAACGAGTCTTTTGGGCATGACTTATTTAAGTCCTTATAGTTTACGCACACGCGAAATTTATTTTTCTTCTTTGGAACTATTACTACATTAGCTATCTAGTCTGGACACTTTGCCTTTCAGATTGCACCGATATCAAGCAGGCGAGTTACCTCTTCTTTGACAAATTTATTTCTGGCCTAGGCAATTGAACGTTTTTTCTGTCTTACCGGAGGAATGCTGGTATCCAAGCTTAGTTTGTGTACGACCACTCCCGATAGGATACGTGTCATACACGCATGCGACCACGGAAAAATATCGACATTAAATATAAGAAATTCAATAAATCCAGACCATAGTTCGAGGTACAATCCTGTCCCCAAGTGGATTTCCTCTCAAAGAACTTTTTGAATTATGTGACTTGCTCATGTTATTCTGTTGTGAACTTTGTTCCGTTTGTCTCTTCTGGTACCTCAGAATACCTTGGCACTTGATAAGATTATGACGGCTCTTCCCCCTGGTTGACTTCGCTTGACTCGAGAATCGGTGGTGGTTTTCTATAATTGCTATGTCGCATGCTCCATCCCTTTGCTACTGGAGACTGAAATTGCATTCATCACCCTTGCTGCCGGTTGGTCACCTCTTATTTGTTTAATTCCCTCGAGAGTTGGGAATTTCAGCAGCTAATGATATGTTGATGGCATAGCCTTAACTTGTGCAACCACGATCTACACAGGATAATATTGTAGCCCACCAATCACCACCTCGAAAAGGGTCATCTTCATCACCCCTTCGACATTCGTGGGTAGCAAGATCTCTCCTCGGATTGTCACGCTTGGTTGAACCCGACGAGGAGTTTTGTGTCCTGAATGATGCTTCCGGTGAGCTTGGCTTGCTCTAATGCCCTCCATTGTATAATATAGGTCGAACTTCCTAGATCCACCGGAACATGCTTAATTTTAAAACCTAATAGATTTAAAGAGATTACCAATGCGTCGTTGTGCGATAACAACAGTCCATCTACGTCTTCCTCCGTGAAAGTGATGTCGTCTTCAGCGACTTCCCGGAGCCTCTTGCTGTGGGTTACTAACACCTTTGTCTTTTTTGCAGTCGAGAGTGTAACCCCATTAATCTTGTTCCCCCCAAAAATCATGTTGACCGTCAGGCAAGGGGGATCTTCTCCTGGTTTTGCGGGCTCCACGTTATCACGATTGCGATCGTAATTATTTTTAGCCCGGTCACTTAAAAATTCCCTGAGATGGTCGTGTTTCAGCAACATCGCCACCTCTTCGCGCAGATGCCGGTAGTCCCCAGTCCAGCAAATGTTTGTCCCGTGGTATTCATACCATAAATTAGGATCCCTCTAGCTAGGATCAGATCACATTGGCTTTAGAAACCGTGCTTCTTCAATGTTTCTCATATCCGACACCGACTCCACTACACTTACGTTATATTCTGAAAGTCTGGGGTAGGAAGAATCTCGAGAACCTGGCGTTTCCTTGTCCCGTAACGACCTGTTGTTCCGCCCGCGATTAGCCCTCCTATTAGTAATGAACCTATCTACCGATCGGAAACCTTTGCCGCATCCTTCGGCCCGTTCATAGGGCGAAACCCAACTCCTCGAAGACCGTCGATCTGTGTCAAAATCGTCTTTTCATTTCTCTTTATTCTTCTCCCGCTCCCGACCCTTAACCGACGTCGGAAAATCGAGTTGATCATCCTCAATCCTTATCTTTGACTCGTACCAGTTGTGAATATCTGCCCAAGTTGTCGCCTGGAACTCAAGCAAACTTTCTTTCAACTTCCGGGGATCATTGAAACTTCTCGGATTCAAACCCTTGGTGAATGCTTCAGCCAACAATTCATCCGGAATGGCTGGTAGCAACATCCTATCCTACTGGAACCTGGTTGCAATCTCCTGCAGCAACTCGGACTCTCCTTATGCAATCTTGAATATATTAGCCTTTCGAGCATGTACCTTTATGGCCCCGGAATAAGCCTTAATGAAAGAATCCGCGAGCATCTCGAAGGAGTATTTGGAATGCTGGGGTTTAAGCGAATATCACGTCAGGCTCCCTTCGTGAGATTCTCCCGAATTTCTTCGGCAAAACCGATTCAATCTCGGGGGAGATAAATCATTTCCCTTCACCACTGTTATATAGGTGGTGATATGCTCTTGTGGATCTGTAGTCCCATAAAACGGTACAGTTGAATTTATACGTGGTTTATAAACAAGTGAATTAATTTGATCCTAAAATAATAAATGAATTAGACAAAAATGTAAGGCTTAGCTTTGAAATTGAAATGACGCTGCAGATATCTTGATACCGGGCGCAGAGCTTCCAGGCAGTAAAAACAGTATAAATAAGCAAGAAAGTAAAATGTTATTGAGCTTGTGATAGAATATATTGTATGCTTGTGAGATAATTAATGTCCTTTATAATGATAATAGAGCTCATTATTTATAGCTGCACCTAGGGAACAAGGTCCTAGGATCAAACCTCTCATTAATGATAATTATGAGGGTCATTGAAGAATGTGTAACGGCAGGCAGTGAGTGCCATTTTTCTTGTAACGGGCCGCGTACTTAATGTTGTAGAATATTCCTCATTAAATGCTACCGGGTGACAACATTTGTTTCATCTTCATGAGTAACATTCTCTCCAGTAACAGACGTGATCGTTGCTTCCGGATTCAGCTACCTTCTGTCTTCGGCTCCACGTGTCACTTTCTCATGCGATCATTTAATATAAACCTGTTTTACCCTATACACCGTCTTATTTCATGTGTCTTAATTGACTGAACATGAACTTAAAAATATATCTGAAGTATAATTTAAATCTTGTGGTAAATAATTTTTGTGCTTTTTAATATGTCTATGTTATAGTTACAATGGAGTATCATTAAGGTATGATTTGAATGTTTGAAGTAAAACTTAGAGAGGACTAAATATAAAAATGTGATTTAAAAAAATAAATAAATTAAAATGAAAAATAAGACGTATAAATTAAAACCGAGAGAGTATATGCATACTGTATATTCATTCATCAATGTGGGGAATTTCAGAATTGAACATATGAAGCATGTATAATATAACAAGAAAGCAAAATCAACAAATACATAATATAGCAAATAATACTAGGGATCTTTACGTAAATAGCCGACCATTCACTTTTTCTAGCTACATACTAGATTATACATAATTATATACATATAATACATAAACTGTATATATTATACCTATACCGACTATCTTTAGTTTAAGTGGTTGAATGAACGGCTATAAAGATATAAACATATTGGGCTACCGGCCCAGGTGGCCCACTATTTAGTATCTTTGATTTTGGGGGCCCAGATCTGCTTTATATATTGTCCTAGAGGTGGGGAAGGTTAAGGAAATGACTAATGAGTTGTCTGTACTACTTCATATTGAATGGAGGAAATTAAGTCAACAAGTGCAAAAATATGTAGCCCTTATCTCTTCCAAATTTCCAAGTTATTCTTTGAGTCCCAAAAACAAAAACAAAAATTCCAAATAATATTTTCTGTCCAAAGTCTGCTGGTGATTCGTGACAAGAATATATCAAATTGATTAATTTTACTTCCATTTATCTTGTTTAAATACAAACAACAATAATACACCCGGTATAATTTCATAAGTGGGGTCTGGAGAGGATAGAGTGTATGCAATTCTTACCCCTATCTTAAATAGATAGAGAAATTATTTCTGAAAGATCATCAACTTAAGAAAAGCAAAATTACATCAATTTAAAAAGAAATACGATAGCGAAAAAGTCATGGTTCACAAATGCAACATAAAGAGAATTAAAAAGAATAGAAAAGAGTAGGACCTCTAGCTGTTTGATAGACAACTCAAATTTTGATTTCATGTATAGAGACAGCTTGCTATATACCCTACATATAAGAGACACAGTTCCAATTGTTACATAATGTCCCTCTTATGTAGAGCACTGATGTTGTTCCTTTTTTGACATTCAATTGTTCTATCTTGCTATAGTAAATTACAAAAGGAAGAAACAAGTGACCAATTATGTGGCAATGGCATTCATCAATTTGATCAGTTACTCAAATCTAAAGCTGTCAATCACATCAAAATGTTTTCTAATCATGTTGATTGGCTGGGGGTCACTTAGTAGGCGTTTGGACATAAATATTGGAATTTTGGAAAAAAATAATAGTATTTGAAGTTAAGTTAAAAAACAGTATTTAGAACTTGAAATTATGTTTGAACATGCATTTCACTTGAAAAAATATTATTACAGTTTTGTGAGTAGGGAAAAGAGTTTTTCTAAATTTTTTGAGAAAGTGGTCTTTTGAAAAATTCATTTTCGGAATTTTTAAAAAACTTGTAAAATTCTTGGACAAACACATTTAAAAAAATAAATCTTAAAAAAAGTTTTTTTTAATGGGCAAACGGAGCCTTACTATACTCTGATATAATTTGGATAGCAACCAATTGTCACGACCCAAAATCCCTCCGAAGGAGTCGTGATGGCACCTAGTCTCTAAACTAGGTAAGCCTAACATTTACTGAAATAACATTAACATTTACTGGCTTCAAATTAAATAACTCTCAATAAGTCACAATTCCCAAAATCGGTGGTACAAGTCATAAGCCTTTCTAAGAGTAGTCATACAAAATAAATACAACACTGTTCCAGAACGAGAAGGAATCAATGAAATGTAAATAAACGAAGGTGACTCCGAGGCCTGCGAACGCAGCAACAGGTTACCGTGAGTCTCCACCGCGACGATCCGTACAGCTACTATCGATCGAATACCTGGATATGTACACAAAAATGTACAGAATTGTAGCATGAGCACACCACGGTGGTGCCCAGTAAGTATCAAGACTAACCTCAGTGGGGTAGTGACGAGGAACGGTCAAGACACCTACTGGTCAATGAAATGAACAGGATATGATAATAAAATATCGAGATAAAGATAACGAGGTAATGTCAACAGCGGAGAGAAATCAAAATACAAATAGTAGGAACAATAAAGGGAGAACACGGGTAGTAACGAACGATAACCAAGTAAATCAGATAACCAAGTAAATCAACACTGACATAACAGGAACAGAGACCAGTAAGAATGTATTCAAATAGGTAGGCAATGCCAACTCAATCAATCACATCATGTCTAATACACAACCCCGACCATCTCAATCCTCGGTTTCTCATATCATAATCTCAACTTTCGAACCTTCAGCACATATGGCACCTTGTGCCCTCTTATTTTCCATCTCACTTTTAACAACAAAATCCACATGCTATACAATACATAATGTCCGTACAAACGCACTCAAGATATTCAAGAAGTCTCATTTACATAATATAAGTAAATTACTATTTCTAAACTAGTTAGGAAAACCAGCGAGAAAAGATGAAGTTGTTTCTAGAAATCATTTGAGTAAAGAAAGTGCCCCTTTTCAATTGAAATAGAACATCGAATGAATTATTACCTTTAACATGGGAGTTAATGACTTAAAACTTAGTAGAAATTCCCCTTTAAGTAAAATACAACCTCAGGCGGTTTAAGGGAATATAATTGAGAAACTAATTGAATTAAAGACGTAACAATTATTGAAGTTTGAAGTATTGGAATGTATAAATATAAATACGGAGAGGTACTGAAATCACTGTAGGTTCCAACACAAAGGATCACAGCAATAAAGGAATTTAAACAATCAAAACACTTGAATTGATAACAACAAATAAACACAACAACAGAAAGTGCACGGCATCACCCTTCGTGCTTTAACTCTCAATCCTCACCATGCAATCAATAATAGAAATGTGCACGGCATCACCCTTCGTGCTTTATTACTCTTCCTAACCATATGAATCATATAAATGTGCACGGCATCACTCTTCATGCTTTATCTCTCTTCCTCATCATATGCATCAATATAAATATAAATGTGCACGGCATCACCCTTCGTACTTTATCACTCTTCCTCACCATATGAATAATATAAATGTAAATGTGCACGGCATCACCCTTCGTGCTTTATCACTCTTCCTCACCATATGAATAATATAAATGTAAATGTGCACGGCATCACCCTTCGTGCTTTATCTCTCTTTCCTCACCATATGCATCAATATAAATGTGCACGGCATCACCCTTCATGCTTTATCACTCTTTCCTCACCCAAACAGTAAAAGCAACAACATCCGGGCAAGGAAATCAATAATAGAAATAATAACATCCCGGCAAGGGAATCAACAATAGAAACAATAACATCCTGGCAAGGGAATCAACAATAGAAACAATCACATCCCGGCAAGGGAATCAACTATAGAAACAATCACATCCCGGCAAGGGAATCAACAATAACCAATCTTGTTTCAACAGTTAGCTTCGCAATATGGATCTCAACTTGAATCAATACTCAACAATGATCAATTACCAAGAGAATATCATATGTCTTGTTCAACATGAATAATCGTCAATTTAAGCATGAATAGTACATAATAAGGATCACGGAAAAACCAAGAAGCACAATAACCTTAACAAAATAAAAAGACATAATAAACACGTTATAACTACACCGGTAACCACAACAATTGGACATGTAACATATTTGCACGAAGTCATAGAGGAACTCACAATCAAGGAGTATCAAAACAATAAGGGAGGCAATCACTTCAATTAAGGCAACAAGGGTCAAGTAACAAGTAAGGATTAGAGGAAAGCTAACAATATCATTTGGAGCATATAGAGGTAAAACAAACAATTAGGAAGCTCAATCATATCGGAAAACTTCTCACTTAATAAATATATAGACCTAAGAACCCTAAAGGCAAATTTCCCACAAAAATAAGTCCGAGCACACACTCGTCAGCTCACGTGCACGGGCTACAATTAGCACATAAGACTCAATCCTAAGGGGAAGTCCCCCACACAAGATTAGGCAAGATACTTACCTCAAAGACGACAAACCGATACTCTAAAATGCACTTCTCGGGTGAAGAGACCTCCGGACGGCTCAAATCTAACCAAATTAACTTCAAAGCACAAATAAAACACATAAGAAACTATTCCGGATCATAAAGTCTCAATCTTTAATAAAATCCAAAAATCGGTCCAAAAGTCGACCCTCGAGCCCGCACCTCGGAACCCGGCAAATTTTACAAAAACTGAATACCCATTCCGATACGAGTTTAACCATACAAAATTTATCAAATTCCGATACCATTTGGCCCCTCAAATCATGATTTTTCATTTTAGGAATTTTCTTCAAAAACCAACATTTTCCTCAACCCAAATCACAAATTAAATGATAAAAATGAAGACAAATCATGGAATATAATCAATTCTAGGTTAAGAACACTTACCCAATCATTTTGCTTGAAAAACCCACAAGGAATCGCCCAAAACCGAGCTCTAGAACTCCAAAAATGGTGAAAATGGCAAACCCTCGGAATAGAGTACTATTTATTCTGCTCAGGTCATAAAGCATCGCGAATGCAGAAGGATGCACGCGTTCGCGAAGAAGAAAAATGAAGGCTGCCAGGATGGCCCTATGCGAACGCGAAGAAGAAGAAGCGGAACTTACGCGAACGCGGGAAGAATGACGCGAACGCGAAGAGTAAATGATCAGCAGTGCCCATCTCCCATTTTCTATTACGCGAACGCGATGGGACGGACGCGAACGCGAAGAAGGGAAAGGGCAGAACTTCGCGAACGTTAGAGGATGAATGCGAACACGAAGAAGGATTCCGAGGTAGCCAGCAACAACACATCGCGAACGCGAAAGGCTGCTCGCAATCGCGGAGAAGAAATACCAGAAGCAGAAAATAGCAGTCCAAACAACGGGAATATGACCCGTAGCCCACCCGGAACACACCCGAGGCCCCCGGGACCCCGTCTAAACACACAAACAAGTCATATAACCTAACACGGACTCGCTCGAGTTCTCAAATTACATCAAACAACGCCGGAACAACGAAACACACCATGAATCGAACTTAGGAACTTTCAAACTTTCCAACTACCAAAACTCGTGCCGAAACCTATCAAATCAATCCGGAATGACGCCAAATTTTGCTGACAAGTCCAAAATGACATAACGGAGCTGTTCCAACTCTCGGAATCGCATTCCGACCCTGATATCACAAAAGTCAACTATGGATCAAACTTCTTTATTTTTCAAACTTCACTTTTCCAACTTTCGCCGAAACGCTTTAATTTACCCTACGGACCTCCAAATCAGAATTCAGATGCATGCCTAAGTCCAAAATCACCATATGAAGCTGTTGAGATCACCCACAACCCATTCCGAGGCCATTTACTCAAAGTCCAATTCCGGTCAAATTTTCACCGTTTTAAACTTCCAAAATTAGTTTTCTTCTTCCAATTTGACTCTAAATCATCCGGAAACGGAATCCAACCATGCACGCAAGTCAGTACACATAATATGAAGCTACTCGTGACCTCAAACTGTCGAACCGGACGAAATTGCTCAAAGCGACCAGTCGGGTCGTTACATCCTCATCCATTTAAACATACGTTCGTCCGCGAACGTGCCCGGAGTCGTTCCTAAGCCATAGAACCACTGCATGAGCTCACCATACATACACCCGGGGGTAATTCCCCATCACCCAACCTAAGCAGAACTGACAATGCAACTTAACTGAAGGTCTCATCTCCTCCTTAGCCCATAACTTCGAACAGAACCCAAACCTCAACATCCGAAACTCATCATAGGATCTGAATTCCACATCATCACATTGCATGAACCTTAACAAGCTGAATCGAGTCCAAAATTCCAATCCAGAATACAATCACATGCTGCCCCACACAACTCAAATGCCCGAAGCAATAACCTCTGATCACCATAGTTGCTCAAATAACATCCTGGATGCCGGTAATACACTTCTCATTGATTATAACCCTGTTCCGGACCTCCACAACACTGCCCATGACAAAGAAACATGCGGAAACTCATATCCTCCTATGAAGTCAACAAGTCAAGAAACTCTCTCGCCCGCCAGGGCCACTACCCAAATCTTAGCAGAAACACCCACATACTTTCAAACACTCCTCACCCCCAATACCATAGTACTAACCTCAGGTCTAAGAATCTCATCTCAGCCAATACAAGCAACTCAACTAACAGCTCAGCACGGAACCACACGGATCCTCACATTACACAATTCGTACACCAAACCAACAATAACTCAATTGTGCAGCACAAATAAAGAAAAGCAAAGTAGAAGAATTATCTAACTAGTGTAACATGTGCAACAACAAAAAATATGGATTTCATCAAATTGTTCCACAGAGGAAAAATAGAACACCAAATAAACACAAGGAAAGGGTATCTCATATAACATCCGCTGCAGCGTGCAGCCCGCTCCCAAATACTCATCAAGCCAAGATGCTCGGGTTCACAGATTATATAAATACTGATGTCAAGCATAGCAGAGTGAACCAATATAACTGTGGGAGAATGAATAGAAATAAATAAAATATGAGAGGTACAGGCACATATAAGGTGCAATGGGCAAATCAACATCACTAGGGCTATCTCACCCACATCGCCATAAGGCCTGAACAGAATTACAACATGCGTGGGGAATAATCATACAACCTCACTGCCTAACACAGCATAAAAGAGTAGCACATAACATAGACTAGGGGCGCAAATAGTATTCACTCTGCCTGATAACATAACCATAATGACAATTCACAGGAGTACACAAACTCGACCTGATACAAATTACATATTCTCGCTGATCTTCCAAATAGGACCAAACCAAATCCTGATCCTTCCCAATTAGGTAAATATTCTTCAAAAATCAATAGCAACCCATCGATAATACATGCTATTAATTACCCCATTCTCAATATTTTTTCACAATCCACTAACAAGAAATAGCCCACATATGGGGACACCTAGTCCCAAAACCTCAGGAACACTAAAATTTCCATACCGGGACTCAACTATGCAAATAAAAATGGTTAACACATCACTCACCTTCCATCATCCTGTCTAAGCACCCATATAAGATTCCCGGCCGCGTAACAAAACATGAAGCTCGAAAGCCTCCCCACTAATCACCATGCTACCAGCCACGCACTGCAAACCAAAACTCAAGGTCCTTTCCAAAATGCACACTCTTCAAATATGATAGCCAATAACACCAACACTCTATTAGTTTCAGATACCGATTGAGGAGAAACCGCAATGTACCACATATTCTTTATGCCCATAGTAGACACCCGACTCAAGCCGTAGTCAAACCATCGAGATTCCCTCCGAGATCCGTCTGCACGCAACTAAGCCATCAGAACTGCACCTCCCCAACTCAACCGAGTCGCACAAACCGTCCAATCCAAGAGTGTTGCCACGAATGCCAGTAGAGAATTACCATTCAAAAGGACCCATTACTTCCATTGCTATGCTGGCCCAACACTACTGAATTGACCCATTCCTTCAGATAGTCGATATGCAATAATCCCAGTCAAGGCCCAAATACAGATGATCTTAACACATACCACATGGCCCAGAAGCTCATAAGCCACCGCATTACCTCTGAAGCACCCTGTTCTGCCGCAACCATGATACCCACGCTGAATAGGCCTTCTGTGAATCTGAAATTGTTCTTCTGACTCCCCTTGATGCTGAAATGTAGATCCATTATTGACGTAGAAATACTGTAAGCCCCAACATCATCTAGTACAAGATCTCAAACCTTGGTCATACACAACATTTGGGAACCCACCAATACCACATACACGCATAACCCAGGCCACAACTGGTGTAAATCTGACTCTGCAATCTGAATGCCGCTAATGGACTCCTCCACTTGGAGCGAAGCCATAGAAAACAACATCTGATGATCCGCAAAACTAACCTTCCCAGCTCGCACTCATAAATCAGCTGCCGGGAACCGCTGCACCTCCATATGAACAACTGAGTAGTCTCTCAATACCTCTGCATCTTCAGTCTGGACGATACGTTGAGACAATGCTGAACATCCCCGACCCCGTCGTAGCCCGTCTGTAGCATTACGAGCCACTGGCGCATAGCTGACACTGAGAGCGTAATATTATACACGAGTGGATGTAAAGGAACATAAGTTATATACTTCGAGCTGAATCAATATCGCACAATAAGGAATGAAAGAAGTGGAATTTCCTAACAGTTCTGTAGCCCCTCGAAGATAAGTACAGACGTCTCCGTACCGATCTGCCAGACTCTACTAAACCTGCTTATGACTCGTAGCACCTATGAACCTAGAGCTCTGATACCAACTTATCACGACCCAAAATCCCTCTGAAGGAGTCGTGATGGCACCTAACATTAACATTTACTAGCTTCAAATTAAATAACTCTCAATAAGTCACAATTCCCAAAACCGGTGGTACAAGTCATAAGCCTTTCTAAGAGTAGTCATACAAAATAAATACAGCACTGTTCCAGAATGAGAAGGAATCAATGGAATGTAAATACAAACGAAGGTGACTCCGAGGCCTGCGAACGCAGCAACAGGTTACCGTGAGTCTCCACCGCGACGACCCGTATAGCTAATATTGATCGAATACCTGGATATGTACACAAAATTGTACAGAAGTGTAGCATGAGCACACCACGGTGGTGCCCAGTAAGTATCAAGACTAATCTCGGTGGGGTAGTGACCAGGAACGGTCAAGATACCTACTGGTCAATGAAATGAACAGGATATGATAATAAAATATCGAGATAAAGATAACGAGGTAATGTCAACAGCGGAGAGAAATCAAAATACAAATAGTAGGAACAATAAAGGGAGAACACGAGTAGTAATGAACGATAACCAAGTAAATCAACACTGACATAACATGAACAAAGACTAGTAAGAATGTATTCAAATAGGTAGGCAATGCCAACTCAATCAATCACATCATGTCTAATACACAACCCCGACCATCTCAATCCTCGGTTTCTCATATCATAATCTCAACTTCCGAACCTTCAGCACATATGGCACCTTGTGCCCTCATATTTTCCATCTCACTTTTAACAACAAAATCCACATGCTATACAATACATAATGTCCATACAAACGCACTCAAGATGTTCAAGAAGTCTCATTTACATAATATAAGTAAATTATAATTTCTAAACTAATTAGGAAAACCAGCGAGAAAAGATGAAGTTATTTTTAGAAATTATTTGAGTAAAGAAAGTTCCCCTTTTCAATTGAAATACAACATCGAATGAATTATTACCTTTAACATGGGAGTTAATAACTTAAAACTTAGTAGAAATTCCCTTTTAAGTAAAATACAACCTCAAGCGGTTTAAGGGAATATAATTGAGAAACTAATTAAATTAAAGACGTGACAATTATTGAAGTTTGAAGTATTAGAATGTATAAATATAAATACGGCGAGGTATTGAAATCACTGTAGGTTCCAACACAAAGGATCACAGTAATAAAGGAATTTAAACAGTTAAAACACTTGAATTGATAACAACAAATAAACACAACAACAGAAAGTGCACGGCATCACCCTTCGTGCTTTAACTCTTAATCCTCACCATGCAATCAATAATAGTGTGCACGGCATCACCCTTCGTGCTTTATCACTCTTCCTCACCATATGAATCATATAAATGTGCACGGCATCACCCTTCGTGATTTATCTCTCTTCCTCACCATATGCATCAATATAAATTTAAATGTGCACGGCATCACCCTTCGTGCTTTATCACTCTTCCTCACCATATGAATAATATAAATGTAAATGTGCACGGCATCACCCTTCGTGCTTTATCTCTCTTTCCTCACCATATGCATCAATATAAATGTAAATGTGCACGGCATCACCCTTCGTGCTTTATCACTCTTTCCTCACCCAAACAGTAAAAGCAACAACATCCCAGCAAGGGAATCAACAATAGAAAGAATAACATCCCGACAAGGGAATCAACAATAGAAACAATCACATCCCGGCAAGGGAATCAACTATAGAAACAATCACATCCCGGCAAGGGAATCAACAATAACCAATCTTGTTTCAACAATTAGCTTCGCAATATGGATCTAAACTTGAATCAATACTCAACAATGATCAATTACCAAGAGAATATCATAAGTCTTGTCCAATATGAATAATCGTCAATATAAGCATAAATAGTACATAATAAGGATCACGAAAAACCAAGAAGCATAATAACCTTAACAAAACAACAAGACATAATAAATACGAGATAACTACACCAGTAACCACAACAATTGGACATGCAACATATTTGCACGAAGTCATAGAGGAACTCACAATCAAGAAGTATCAAAACAATAAGGGAGGCAATCACTTCAATTAAGGCAACAAGGGTCAAGTAACAAGTAAGGATTAGAGGAAAGCTAACAACATCATTTAGAGCATATAGAGGTAAAACAAACAATTAGGAAGCTCAATCATATCGGAAAAATTCTCACTTAATGAATATATAGACCTAAAAACCCTAAAGGCAAATTTCCCACAAAAAAATAAGTCCGACCACACACTCGTCACCTCACGTGCACGGGCTACAATTAGCATAGAAGACTCAATCCTAAGGCGAAGTCCCCCACACAAGGTTAGGCAAGACACTTACCTCAAAGACGACAAACCGATACTCTAAAATGCACTTCTCGGGTGAAGAGACCTCCGGACGGCTCAAATCTAACCAAATTAACCTCAAAGCACAAATAAAACACATAAGAAACTATTCCGGATCATAAAGTCTCAATCTTTAATAAAATCCAAAAATCGGTCAAAAAGTCGACCTCCGGGCCCGCACCTCGGAGCCCGGTAAATTTTACAAAAATTGAATACTCATTCCGATACGAGTTTAACCATACAAAATTTATCAAATTCCGATACCATTTTGCCCCTCAAATCGTGATTTTTTATTTTAGGATTTTTCTTCAAAAACCAACATTTTCCACAACCCAAATCACAAATTAAATGATAAAAATGAAGATAAAATCATGGAATATAATCAATTCTAGGTGAAGAACACTTATCCAATCAATTTACTTGAAAAACCCACAAGGAATCGCCCAAAATCGAGCTCTAGAACTCCAAAAATGGTGAAAATGGCAAACGCTCGGAATAGAGTACTATTTATTTTGCCCAGGTCATAAAGCATCGCGATCGCAGAAGGATGCACGCGTTCGCGAAGAAGAAAAATGAAGGCTGCCAGGATGGCCCTACGCGAACACGAGCAAAGGGCCGCGAACGCGTAGAAGAAGAAGCGGAACTTACGCGAACGCGGGAAGAACGACGCGAACGCGAAGAGTAAATGACCAGCAGTGCCCATCTCCCATTTTCTATTACGCAAATGCGATGGGACGGAAGCGAACGCGAAGAAGGGAAAGGGAAGAACTTCGCGAATGCGAGAGGATGAATGCGAACGCGAAGAAGGATTTCGAGGTAGCCAGCAGCAACACATTGTGAACGCGAAAGGCTGTTCGCGATCGCGGAGAAGAAATACCAGAAGCAGAAAATAGGAGTCCAAACAATGCGAATATGACCCATAGCCCACCCGGAGCACACCCGAGGCTCCCGGGACCCCGTCTAAACACACAAACATGTCATATAACCTAACACGGACTCGCTCGAGGTCTCAAATCACTTCAAACAACTTCGGAACAACGAAACATACCATGAATCGAACTTAGGAACTTTCAAAACTTCCAACTTCCACAACTCGTGCCGAAACCTATCAAATCAATCCGGAATGACGCCAAATTTTGCTGACAAGTCCAAAATGACATAACGGAGCTGTTCCAACTCTCGGAATCGCATTCTGACCCCGATATCACAAAAGTCAACTATGGGTCAAACTTCTCTATTTTCCAAACTTCACTTTTCCAACTTTCGCCGAAACGCCTTAATTTATCCTACGGACCTCCAAATCAGAATCCGGACGCGCCTAAGTCCAAAATCACCATACGAAGCTGTTGAGACCACCCACAACCCATTCCTGGGCCGTTTACTCAAAGTCGAATTCTGGTCAAATTTTTACCGTTTAAACTTCCAAAACTAGTTTCCTTCTTCCAATTTGACTCTAAATCATCCGGAAACGGAATCCAACCATGCATGCAAGCCAATACACATAATATGAAGCTACTCGTGACCTCAACCTGCCGAACCGAACGAAATTGCTCAAAACGACCAGTCGGGTCGTTACACAAATCGACTCACTAAAGGGAAATATGCGCCCCACAAAGAAATCTCAGTTATTCCACAATACCTTTTTATGATCATTAATATACTATCAATTCTTACGCATCGAAAAAAAAGTCTTTTGAAAATCACTCATCGGTTTGGTGATTTATTACAATTTTTGTTTTAGTTATATATCAAATCTTCTAAGAACATATAAGAGATCTGAAGATAAGATATAGAATATCTTTGCAGGATCATTTTCTCCTATTAAAATTGTAAAGAATTATGTTGAACCATTAACCTGTAGAGATGGAGGTTGAAATCGTTAGGAGGGTAAATTGACACACTAGTAATTGATCACGTCCAATTATGCCTTATAAAAAAGATTAAGCGATCGCTGCAAATATAATTCGGTTTACAAGTCCGGAGTCGAATTCCACAGAGAACTAAGGTTTAGCTATAGCTGTTCACTATCACCAAGAAGACAAGCTTGAACAATTCCTAACTTATAGATATTAAGATTCTTGTGTTTAACTACTTAAATAACAAATTAAAATAGTAAATTAACAACTAACGATACTGAGGGTTAGAGAAAAGATTAAGGAGGTCTAGAGTTATGATTTTCCCTATTTTCGGAATCCTTCCCGCTATGTCTTCTATAATTTCGTCTAAGTATTCTCTACCGATCATGAGCACTCTTATTACCGTAAATCTCTCCCGAGTAATTACGACAATTTACTAGACGCACTCTCCCGAGTTACGCTAGCTGGCTTTTAATACAGCTCACTTCAGATTGCATCCAAGGCTTCGTTATCCCTAATCCCACCTTTAAACCCTCGGTTATTGATCCCTCATATACTCTGGGAGTGGTGTTGTTCAACAATTACCTAAATATGCACTCTCTCCCAAGTTATGCATACTAAATAGGCACAGCTAATTGAGAGCTCTTCAATCTATAAACGTAGTTGAACAAATAGAGAAAAGCTATGGCTCAATTATATAAAAACATAACAAGAATTTATCCTACAAAAGGTTCTATCAAACTCTAGATAACAAATTAGCTATTCATAATAGTAAGTAAAACTACAATACTAAAAGTCATAACAACAATGGAAAATAGGAAGAGGAAGAAAAAACTCGTAGAAGAATTCTCCGCCTTGCTCCTAATGTGTTCTTGCCTCCTTAGGTCGAATCTATGTCCAACCTAAGCGTGGTGTGTGTTCTTCCACGTAAATTCTCCTCCAAAATATGTTCGATCCCCTAAAAGTGGCGTCCTCCCGTGTATATATACCAAGTAGGGTTAGGCCCAAACAATTATACCTTCTCTAATATGAAAAAGGACACTTTTCCCGGGTCAGACGCGCGACTTCGCGCGGTCTTCGCGCACCTTTCTGCCTCAATCTTTTTAGCGCGCGAACTATGCGCGACTTCGCACGTCCTTCTCGCGTCTGCTCGTTTTTCACCCTGTTCCGTTCCGAATTTGGAAAAACGTAAAACATGAAAGTTGTAGCCCTTTGAATTAGCTTTCCAACCATATATTGTGGAGCCCAAATGGAGTTCGGAGCAAAAAGTTATATGCATTTTACTAGACAGTGCGCAATATGCCTACTCGAGTCTTCGTTTTGTTGTTTTATCATCCGTTGATCCCCGAATACGATCCCGGCTTAATTCCTTGAGCTTTTACTCAGACTTCAAAGCTCCAAATCACTTGAATTCATTCTATAACATCTATATAGCTCGGAATCACTCCTATAAGGCATAAAACACACAATTAGTGCAAAACACTAGCGATTAAAGGGCAAACTCAATTAAAGTGCAGTAAATTCGAGTGTAATAAGCGACTAAAATATGCAATTATAGCCTATCATCAGTAATCTTTCTAAGTTGGAAGTTCATAGGTAGGGGTGGCAAACGGGTGGGTAGGGTCGGATATGGGTAGGTCATAATGTAAAAAATGGATTTATTATTCGACCTGACTCATTTAATACGGATAAAAACGGGTAATATGGATATTCATATTATTCTATGGCTTCTTGAATACGATCACTTTTGGGAGAATTCCTAGTCTCCCAAATTTAAGAAACTCCTAATTTGACGCTTTACGAATGTAAAAATTAAACCATTAGTTATCTATTTTCTAAATGGATAATATGGTTTTTATCCATATTTGACCACTTTTCAAAAAATTTATTATTTAATTGATAATATGTGTGAATAACTGTTTTCTTTTAATCATTTTGCCACCATTAGTCATAGTTAAAGAGAAAAGAAAGAATTTCATAAGAGTATCCAAAATTAAGAACTTGACACAAATAACAAACACGAATTACGAAAGAAATTAGCTCGTTGGGAAGGAATTTTCGACGAAAAGTCCATCAAAAATATTTTCGACGTGCCAATTTCCGATGAATTTGGTTAAAATTTTGCGTTTTTATTAGTGATAAGGAAGGCAAGTGGGTCAACAGCCCAATTATAGCATCGGCCTTTTGAGGCCCAATTACATTGAACATGATCGAAAAGTTAAAATAGCACGGTCTGGCCAGTTTTCGGACTGGTCATTCAAAAATAGCCAGCGCTTACCAAATCAATAAAAATAGCTACTATTTTGCTGCAACAGAGACCGGTCCAGCACAATGTACTGGAGTTCGGTGCACCTGTGTATGAACTTCCAGCATATTATATTGGAACTCCAACACACGGAAAGTTTTAGCATAATATACTGGAGATTCGATCACTTGTGCATGAACTTCCAGCATATTATACTGGACCGGTATACTTTGCTGGAACTCCAGTATATTATGCTGGAGTTCTAGTGTACTTATGCTGTAACTCCATCATATTATGCTGGAGTTCTAGTGTACTTATGCTGTAACTCCATCATATTATGCTGGAGTTCCAGCATACTTATCCTGGAACTCCAGTATAATATGCTGGAGTTCAAGTATACTTATGCTGGAACTCCTGCATAATATACTGGCGTATTTTTCGGGTTTTGAATAGTGTTTTCGCTCAGATTTATCTTTACATGAAAAGTGGCTAAATTTCGATTACTTTTGAAACTGGGCTATTTTTGAACGACCACTTGTAAATCTGGCTATTTTTGAATGTGAAATTACCAGCTATGTCCATTTATAAGTAGCTCATTACAAAAATTGGCCAACAGATAAAATATTACTAATATTAGCCAAATTAGCCAATTAGCTATTTGTAGCAAAAAAATATCAAATTTTTGCTTTGTTTTGAGTGGGTGTTATTAGAATAGATTGGACACAACTTAAGGAACTTGAATCTCAGTTTTGGGATGATTTGGTGAAGTTTTGAGGTGGTTTGAATTGAAAATTCGAAGTAAAAGCTGAACATGAAAAAAATGATATGTGTATCACACTGTGTATCATTTACGTATCACATATGTATCATATTTGTATCAACTGTGTATATCCATGTATACCTGTGTGTGAGATACATGCGTGATACATGTTTGATACATGTGTTGCAGAAGACTTTTTTGAACTCGATTTAATTACGAATTTTTGATGCAAAAACAGTCCAAATCACCTCCAATCTTCCTCAAATTTTGTATATTGACTTATCTATATATTTTCAATGAATTTCAACTATACCCATTGAAAAAGTTCCTTTTTTGTTTAAATTTTTGGAATATTGTATAGATTTTTGTATTTCATCACCTTATTTGCTACCCCGTCCATGAAATTTCCTTTCCGTCTTGTAGCTAATGTTGCTAATGACTCTTAAAAATATGGAAGGTGATTTTTGCATGTGATTCTTTGAGAGAAAGAACCCTATTATTTGGTTTTTCAATTTTTGTTGGCTAGTTTTGGTAAGTCTATGACTAATGGCTAGAGGTTGGTAAGTTGAGATTTATTTGGGACATTTGTGTAAGTTTTCCTTTTTGAATTTCTCCCGAATTTAGAGGGCAAAATACAACATTGATCGGTCGGCCGAAGCTATATATATATATATATATATATATATATATATATATATATATATATATATATACTATTTTTGGAAGAGGCTAAAATATACATTTTTCGAATTTAATGACTAACATGCCATAAGAGAAATCTCAAAAGAGGTATATTGCCGACTATTAGTTATCCATGCATGCATATGAGATATGACCTAAAATTGCTTGAATTTTTTGACTCCTAGGTGGATCTTGTCAACCTAGACATATGTTGCAATGTCCCTAGCTCATCTAGATTTATACATACTCCTAACTTAGCCTTAGAATATCAAATTACTCATATATGATTGTATATGCTTGAGCGGATAAAAATTAAGTGAGAATATATATATGGTTAAGTGAGAAATACGTGTATGAGATATACAAGTGTTGCATTCATTTATTTATTTAAACACAGGATACGAAAGTTTTGCATCGGAATGTAGTTTTGATGTCTGAGCTTTTAGCAATCGGTGACGACCGGATCTGGTTGTATTTGACCAATAAGGATCGCATTAGGACATTTAGCGACCAGATTTCCCCTCGCTAAATGCCTTTTTTCTTGTAGTGACACTTGAGATTAAGATACCTATTCAACTTCCATGTTTCTTTTTTTAAGAATTAACCCAAATAACTGCCTACCTAATCTTTTAAACTAAAAATAGCCAGCTGATGTATAATTCATGTATAATAAATGAATATACGTGTATAATCATTATATAATCCATGTATACCGTCTAGAAAAGGTAAACATTGAATATGGCCGGTTATCTGTGTAATAATCCCTTTTTTTTTACCAAGTATATTGTACTAATTTTCCAATACAAATTATACATAATTGAACAAGCATTAGGGTTTTCATCACTAAACATAGAAGTGAATATCTCAGAAGGTGTATTTGGAATTTGAAGAGCTTGAGGATCAATCGTGACATAACCAGAAGGTGCCTTCTTATCATATACTCCAACAGCATAAGGATTTGATACTAAATTATATTTAACATATGGCCAGATTTCAGCTTTCTTTCCAGTTTTCTGTACTTTCTTTAACACCTTGTTTTTTTCTACATAACCAGTCACTGTCACCCTGCTATCTTTTCTGTTTATTTCCACTGATTTCACACCTAAAAGATAGAAACATAGAAGAAAAAATAAGTTTCAATCTAAATGGGAATCATGTATTGGAAGGTGGTGGAATCAGAAATTTTCGCTAAGGATGTCAAAATATAAAAAAATTAAACATACGAAAAAGTTAAGGGGATTCAATATATAATATATGTGCATAATTTTTTTTTACATCTAACAACACATAATTTTCTAGCAAAGGGGTATCAATTGACTCCCACAAGCAGTTGATAGATATATATTTCGCTCGGATTCTTCAAAAATTAATGTTGCCGTATTCATGTCGGAATCTTTCAAAAATGTACCGCTTTAGAAGGATCTGACATTCACCCAGTAATATTTTTGAAGAGTCCGAACAACATAACAGTAAATTAACATGGAGAGTGAGTAGAATTAATATGATAAGATAAGGACATTGTAGCTATCATAAGAAGCAGCCTATAATAAATATGAAAAAGCAGGTTTGTGATTATAAATAAAAGGGCCTATATATTGTTTATTTTTTTCTTATTAGATATGTCTATTTAATTTTGTTTGTTGAGAACACAAGGTGCATTTATGAAAGATGTGTGTGTGTAGCACCAAAATAATAGTAATAAAAAAAGTTGATGGGTGAAAAAGTAAAAACTGGAAATAATTTAATCCTCATTTTCAAGATAATTTTGAGACTAACAATCACATTATAAAGAAGGATACATAAAAGGCTACAACAGTAATAACGACCCAGTGAAATTCCACTAGTGGGGTCTGGGGAGGGTAGTGTGTACGCAAACCTTACCCCTACCCGAGGGGAGAAAGGCTGTTTCCAAAAGAGATTTTTACATTCCTATACACTATATGAAACTATAGTACCCTCCCTACTCAAGTTTTACTATAATTATGTGACGACCCAAAGGGTCATCACCTATTTAATTGAATTCTGTATCTCCGAGGCCTTGAAAACCTCATTTAAAGTCGCCTCGATTTGCGTGCGCAGTCCGGGCGCGTAGCCGGAAAGCTTAAATATGAAATTTTGTGAAAAATGCTGAGTTTGATGTTAAAATGAATAAATTTGACCATGGTCAACGTTTTGGGTAAACGGACCCGGACCCGTGATTTGACGGTCCCGGAGGGTCCGTAGGAAAATATGGGACTTGGGCGTATGCCCGGAATCGAATTTCGTGGTCCCAAGCCCGAGAAATGAATTTTTGAAAGAAATTGTTTTCTGAAATTGTTTAAGGAAATTTGAAATGAAATTTGATTAGAACATGTTAGTATCAGGCCCGTATTTTGGTTCCGGCGCCCGGTACAGGTCTTATATATGATTTAAGATGTTTCTCTGAAATTTGATGAAAAACGGACGTCGTTTGGCGTGCTTCGGACCTAAATTGGAAAATTTGATGTTTTATGAAGTTTGAAAGAATTCATGAATTTTGAGGTGTAATTCGATGTTTATGATGTTATTTTGGCGATTTGATCGCGCGAATAAGTCCGTAGGATGTTTTTGAGGTTGTGTGTACATTTGGTTTGGAGCCCCGAAGGCTCGGGTGAGTTTTGGATAGGCCACGGGTGCATTTTTTGAACTTTGAAAAATTGCTGGTATTTCTGTGGTGTGATTTTGGGGTTCATGTATTAGGGCGGCTAATCTCTAGGGTTTGGGATGTAAGAGACGGACTAGGGGGTCTGAAGGGGGGTGGGTATGGTTCGGACATTTAAATATTAAGTGATGGGGGGTTCTCGTCCGTTGGATCAATAATCCTAGACGGCCAGGATTGATCCGAGCCAAACGGCGTCGTTTTGGGTGGGGTTGGGGGGGGGGGGGACTGGGACCGGGTTAGGGGTGTGGAGTTGGGCGTGGCCGGGCAGTTAGAAAAAAAGGGGGTTCGATCGTGGGCCTGATCAAGTTTAAACGAGACTGGCCAATTTCTTCTTCTCTTCAGTCTATTCCTATTTTCAACAAATTACCAAAATTCTTTTTCCTTTTCTTTTTTTTCTTTTTTTTCAAAAACTTAACTAAAAAACCCTAAATTAATTACTAAAAACTAAAAACCTACCCAATCATATTAAGTCTAATTATAACAATCAAAACACCTAGTTAATTAAAATACCAATTTGGATTTTTGTATTTTTTGTTAAAATCCTAATAAAATTAATTAATCTAAAAAAATGTAAACTAACCACTAAATAAGCGAATGCAAATGCCGTTATTTTTGTATTTTTTTAATGAATTTTATTGTTAAATTAAAAATGCATACATAAATGGCCAGATATATTTTGTGGTTTTTTCATTAATTAAGAATGCCAACAACTAAAAATTGCATAAAATGCCCACAAAAATCCACAAAAATTGTAAATAACTAAAAGAAATTATTTTATTTTGAAGTTTAATGATTGTAATTCATATAAGGGGCCAAAACAATCAACGTGCTCAACAGCTGCCCCTCTTTTGCTCGGAAACACGAAGAGTTTTTTCGTGGCAAGAAAGTTGAGCGGAAACGAGCGTATTTTTGCCCATTCGAATACTCCGTGTGAAGCATTTTTGAAAATCGTCTGACCGAACCCTGCTTCAAAGGTTGCCTACATATCCTTGGCTAAAAAGGAATCAGGTCAGTGTAGTTCGGGAAGGTTTGGTAGCTGGGACTACCAGGAGCTGTGACTTTCACTGCTGTTGTTGTTGCTACTGCTTCCTGACCTCCTTATTACACCGTGTCAAAATAAAAAGAAGCTAGTCTAAGCTACGAATTACAAAACAGGTCCTATCTATGCCTTCAAACTTGCTCTTGTGTTCTTGTCGCCTTGAACTTGTATCCTTCCGATGGAACTCTTGTTGTTGCCTTTGCATTATGATCGGAGATGTTTTGCCATTCCTCCGAGTGATGCTTGACTGCTGAAATTTGAAATATATGCTTCTATTCTCCAGGCGGGCTCCTGATTGCTGACGCTTGAAAAGTATTCCCTTGTTCTCCAGGTGGGCTCCTGACTGCAACGCTTGGAAAGTATTCCCTTGTTCTCCAGGTGGGCTCCTGACTGCAACAAAACAAACAAAGAAAATTTTCTGCCCCAGTTTGGTGGCTGGGCACAGCATGTTATCAAATAATAAAAATTAAAAGCTAAAATTTGAATTGTACTTCCCTTGTTCTCCAGGTGGGCGCCTGATTGCTGAAGCTTGAAAAGTATTCCCTTGTTCTCCTGTCGGGCTCCTGATTGTTGAACTTGAACAGTATTCCCTTGTTCTCCAGGTGGGCTCCTGACTGCAACAAAATAAACAAACAAAGAAAATTTTCTGCCCCAGTTTGGTGGCTGGGTACAGCATGTTATCAAATATTAAAAGCTAAAATTTGAATTGTACTTCCCTTATTCTCCAGGTGGGCTCCTGACTGCTGAAACTTGAAAAGCATTCCCTTGTTCTCCAGGTGGGCTCCTGATTGCTGAACTTGAAAAGTATTCCCTTGTTCTCCAGGTGGGCTCCTGACTGCAACAAAATAAACAAACAAAATTTTCTGCCCCAGTTTGGTGACTGGGTACAGATGTGAGTATTAAACTGAATTATTCTACCAAGAATGTGAAAGCCAAATCCTACTATCCAAGAAGGTCCTGATAACTCNCGCTTGAAACGTATTACCCTTGTTCCTCCAGGTCGGGCTCCTGATTGCTGAACTTGAAAGTATTACCCTTGTTCTCCAGGTGGGCTCCTGACTGCAACAAAATAGACAAAAATAAAGAAAATTTTCTGCCCCAGTTTGGTAGCTGGGTACATGGGTAAGTGTTAAACTGAATTATTCTACCAACTATTACAAGAATTTGAAAGCTAAGTCCTATTATCCAGGGAGGTCCTGGCAACTTCTAATAATTATGAACCTAAGTTCTATCCTCTAGAGGTATTACCCCCACTACATTAATTGTCTAAAAGGTCTTAAACTACTCCCCATTATCCAGGTGGGTCCTGACAACTTCTAGTTAAAAGATAGTTTTAACCTAAGTTATATCTACTGAAGGTATGACTCCCACTATATATTGTTATCTAAACAAACTTTAAAGCTACGTCCCATTATCCAGGAGGGTCCTGAAAAATCAAAACTCGAGTCTCATCTTAAGTGTGCCAATTCTACGGCTGAACAATATCTCGTTGCCTAAACGAGGTGTTAAAACTGTGTCCCATCATTCAGGAGGGTCTTGACACTCCTAATTGAATCCTATCTTAGACAACATTTGTGCTAAATTATGCTATTCATGATTGTTTTGAAAACCTAGTCCCATTTTCCAAGAGGGTCCTGAAAATTTCTCGTCATACCTGTTTTGGTGCTTGCTTTTCCCTAAGGAGGGTTTCTCCGAAACCAACGAAAACTTTCTGCCCCTGTTTCAATCAAAGAAAATTTTTGTCAGTTTTAAAAATGTGGTGGTTGGTTTGTGGCCTTGAACTCTGAGGGTGATTTCTCCTTTTCTTCCCATGATCGCTGATTCCATTTGAAGACCTTGCTTGTTTGGTGACTAACCACTTTCCTCTGTCATCTTTACCCTTGAAAATACCTCTTCTCCATTCAGACCCAACACCCTCTATCTGTTGCATTGCTCATGAACTGGCATCTACCCAACCTTTGTGTCTCGCATGAACCCCAAAGCACGTCCATTACCCCCACTCAGTGTATACGCTGTTCTTTCTTGACTTAACCACTGGCTTCGGCCTTGAGGTCTGTTGCTCCTTCATTTTGGTTTCCATTCGACGACCCTGCTCATTCCTTGACTAACCACTTCCTTTGTAAGCCTTGACCCGGAAAACACCTCTTCTCGTTCAGGCCCAATACCCTTTATCTGTTGCACCGCTCGTACCGACATTTACCAAACCTTTGTGTTTCACCTGGACTCCCAAGCATATTAATTATTACCAACTCAGCGCGCATGTTGTTCTTTCCTGATTTGAATCAATGGCCTTGGCCTCGAGATCTATTGCTCCTTCACTTGCCATACTCCAATAATAACTTTGATTTCTGCTTGGAATACCTCGCTTGTCACTGGTTCACCACCCTTTTTGTCAATCTTTTCACAAAAAATGCCTTTGATCCGTTCACCAAGCACCCTCCATCTTGTTTCATTGTTCATGAATTGATATGTACCAAACCCTTGTATTTTACACGAATCCCAAGGCATGTTGACTGTTACCAGCTCAGTGCGTTTGTTGTTCATTCCTGACTTAACGCTTTGATGTGTTCACCAGATCCCGTTTTGTTCAATTGGAAAGCTTGGTGGCAGATTTTGAAGTCATTTCTCACTTGTTTTCACCACACAGACTCAAGAGGAGGAAGTAAATGAAACAAAAGGAACAGAGTGAAGGAAAGGAAAGAGATGATTCCTAACAAGAAAACTACGAAGTAGAAACCTATCAGGTGTGGATACCAATTCTAATGACCATGACATGCACCTGTAGATATTTTGTCAAGCAAAATCTGATGTTCAGCTCTTGTTGTACCTTTTCACCATGAAACTGGGCTTCAATGCTCCGCTTATCCAATCTGATTCACAATCCTTATTCGACTTGTAGTGCCCGAAGGGTTTTCACCATCAAGCCTCTCTCATTTTGTTCTTTCTCTCAACTTACAGTCGCCTCAAGGTGCTCGTGAAGGTTTTCACCAATAAGACTCTCTCATTTTTGATTTCTCTCAACTTACTTTGCCTTATGTTGCCCGTGAGGGCATTTATCATCAAGACTCTCTCATTCTTCATTTCCCTTGTTTGGACCGGAGTGTTGCCCCTGATATGGTTCACCTCTACTCGCTGGACTCGGCATCTCTCGAAGATTGATCGGAAGGTCTTTCTTTGGACCGTAATGCAGGCTTTTGGACAGGGTTAGGAAGAAAGGGTATCAAAGGCTCAAAACAATTCAACATGGGCTCGAAATTACAACTTTCGGAATCAGATTTCTCACAACAACCACAACTTCTGCCCCAGTTTCTTTCTTGGGAACTTTTGAATTTTTATTTGGTGTGACTGAACCTCAGAGAGAGGCTGCCTACGTATCCTTTCGGAATCAAGTCAAACGTAGTTCATGTCTTAGAATTACTTCGTTGTTGCAGTCTTTCTTTTTCTCCCACTTTTCTTTCTTTCTTTTCATTTCTTTCCTTTTCTTTCTCTTTTCTCTTCTTTTTTTTTCCTTTTCTTTTTTCTCTTCTTTTTTCTTTGTTTTTCCTTCTTTTTCTTTTCTTTTTCCTTTTCTCTTCTTTTCTCTTCTTTTTTCTTTTCTTTTCTTTTTTCTTTTCTTTTTCCTTTTTCACTGTTTTTCTCTTGTTTCTCCACTTTATTTCCCCGCTCGGGCTTACGAGTTTTATTATTGATTCCGAAAGAGGGGTATGCAAGAAAATAACCGAAGCTCAAAGGGGTAACAAAGGATAAAGTGTTTGGATAGCAGAACAAAATGCCTTCGTCATTCCAATCTCCAAAACATGCCAAGTACAAACTACACAATTAAACAAACATGGGAAAAACATACGTAACATCTTTTGATTGCACCAGAATTACTAACCATATCCACACATTTGCCTTCTACATTTGTTAATTACCTAGCACCATCGGACAACAATCTCGGTACCATGAACGGCCCCTGTAGACTTGGGGCAAACTTGCCTTTGGTTTTAAGCCGGTGTGGCATGATGCATTTCAACAGTATTTCTTTATGTTCCGTCTGCCCCAGTTTCACATAATTTGGGCTCGAAGAGATTTCAAAATCCCTCGACTGTCCTTACATCTTCAACATTGTCTTATTGCTTCTGACTTTTAAAACCAGGCTGAGAATTATGCGTGCATGTCATGTCACCAGAACCAGCATGAAAAGAATTGCAAAAGGAAAAAGGAACTAGATAAAATAACTAGAAATGGCGGGAAACAGAGAATTGCATTAGACTGACGACGAAAGGGTTTAAACAACGAAACAAGCAAACTAGACTAGAGTTACAACCCTTGAACCAACCTAAACAGCACTGACGAGACAAACAAGACAAAGTGAAAGGATAGAAGGGTTTGAGTCACAAGACAATATCCGGGTTACAACCCTGAAATAACCCGGACAACAGAAATGACAACAACATAAACCACCAAAACTCCAAGAGATGGAGCGTCTTCCCAATTACCAAGCACGGTGTCTTAGCCACTAATTTCACACCAAGATTGCTGGAATTTTCACAAGTCTTCATCATGTTGTTCTGAGCAAACTGCTTCTGGGATTCTTCTGCCGGCTCGTTCTCACGATCAATCATACCCACCATATGCGTCTCATTGTGCACAGGGGATGGATCTTGGCCAGTGTTTGTTGCATCTGGATTTTGCAC
Organism: Nicotiana attenuata; assembly: GCF_001879085.1. Classification (NCBI taxonomy): domain Eukaryota; kingdom Viridiplantae; phylum Streptophyta; class Magnoliopsida; order Solanales; family Solanaceae; genus Nicotiana; species Nicotiana attenuata. Next base: position 4,381,876 of record NC_032000.1, on the reverse strand, counting down.
GACGATGTCGCCTGCATCAATAAGCTTTTGAATTGCATTCTTCAGATTCCAACATTTCTCTATGTCATGCCCTAGGGCACCTGAGCAGTATGCGCACTGTTGAGAAGGATCGAACTTCTTTGGAGGAGGGTTCGACACTTTTATCTGAATCGGCTTCAACATGTCCAGTGTCCTTAACCGCTGAAACAGACTGGCGTATGATTCTCCCAACGGAGTGAAGGCTTTCTTCTTTCGTAACCTCTCATTCTTAAATGCTGGATTGGGCCGAAAACCTGATCCGGGATGTTTTTGGGGAACTTGCGGGGGTAGATGGGCATTATTTTGAGCTGGGTACTGTGATGTGCGACTTTGGGATTTCTGTGGAGAGAAGTAGCATCGGGGAAGGTCATCTAATGCACAAGGATAACCACACAGACGATGTCGAGGCTGGAAGTGTTGATCAGGAAAACCTATCGGATCGTCTTTTCTGTTCCTCTTTCTTCCAACCAAGCTTACCGGTACGTTCTGAATGGCTTCCGAACAACTCACGATTTTGCCTGACTTGATTCCTTCTGCCACTAGCTCCCCCATTTTTAACACATCATTGAAAGGCTTTCCCAGGGCCGGGATCAGATGACTGTAGAAGGTGGGTCCCTGGGCCTGTAGAAAAAGCTTAACCATTTCTTCTTTGCTGATCGGGGGACTGACTCGAGCAGCTTGCTCCCTCCATTTGAGCCCAAACTCATTAAAGCTTTCCTCCGGCCTCTTTTCCATCTTATATAGCGAGGTGCGGTCTGGGGCAACACTTGATTTGCATTTAAAGTATCGGACAAAGTCTTAAGCCATGTCGCCCAATGTAAGCCACTCATCGACATTTTGACGACCATGCCAGTCTAAAGCTGCCCCAGTTAGGCTTTTACTGAAATATGCCATCATCACGTCATCTTGCTCTCTAACAATCCTCATTGCATTGCAATAGACCCTTAGGTGGGCTACCGGGTCTCCACGCCCATCATATAAGTTAAATTTTGGTACTTTGAATCCTGCGGGCAGGCGGGCGTCATGTGGCACAATCAATTCTGTGCGAGTCATGCTACCCTGTCCTTCCACTCTTCGCTTCTCCCTTAAGGACAGTTCTATGCTTTTCAGCTTCCTGGGCGTCTCATCTCGTCCTTCCCTTCCTGTAACCTTTTCATTTCTATCATGGAGCTCATCCCGGGAGCTCTTTTTGTATGAATCAAGGACCCTGTGGGCAACCTCTGGAGGGTGAAATTGGGCATTACGAGCTTTGAATGGGTGTTCATTATTTGGGGTAATGGATGTGACAGGAGGGCAATTTCTGGAAGAAGTGACTGAAGGATGAGCGATGGAGCTACTAGGGTAGTTGGGACGAGTGTGATAAGCGGGTGTATCTGGAGAATATGGAGGATCATCTGGTATTGTGTTGGGAGTTTGGGTAAGGGTAGCGTCCGGGAAAATTGGTGGTGGCGGGGGTGGCGCCTTTCCATTCATCCAGGCTCGATACATGTTTGTCATGTGTTGTCTCAGCACCCGCACCTCTTCAACCAACCCATTATCCCGTTCCACCAATTATTGTCGAGCACCGGTATCAACCAACTCAGTTCTCTTGTTGTTTGCCATTGCCTTTTGTCCTTGTGTTGTAAAGAAGAGTTACCACTTTCAAACCACAAACCAACCACCTTTCTGGAATGACATGACAAAATGAAACCATCACGTTAGCGTTAGAGCATTTAACATATTGGTACCCGCACATTTGGGGAGTGGATGCACCTAGGCAGTCAACAGTTCCTATTATGCTTTTGATCGGTCGCATGCGTCATCCCGGCCTTTTCATTTTCCTTTATTTGCCATGCCTTTCCTCTCATTCTTCCCTCGTGTTTTCCATTGTTTGTTTCTTGCTTTTCCCTCTTTTCTTTTGCTTTTCTCTCTTATTTTTCCCTCTTTTCTTTTTTCTTTTGCCTTGGTTTTTCCTTGTTCCTATTCGCTCCTTTCCTCAAAATTGTTTTTCCGCTCTTTTCTTTCCTTTGTTCCCTTTTTATTTTCTCTTGTTTGCTTTTGTTTGGTTTCCTATTTTCTTTTTGTTTTTCTTTCCCTCTTTTGTTTTTCTTTCCTTTCTTGTTTTTCACCTCTTTCCCTTCATTCCTTTCTTGTTTCTCCCCTTTTCATTTAGTTACGGCCGAATCCAATGGAGATTGCCTACGTATCACGACCCCGCGTGAATCAGACCGAGCGTAGTTCTTGCAGGATATATAACGAAACATTTTGGGATTTTCAAATTTTCATAAAGATAAAATGTTTTGATTACAACAACTCATCCTACGGAATTTTTACCATAAAAACCAACAGACTCAAAAACGAAACTAACAGGAGGAAAATCAAGATTTATTTTGACTCAAAAGGTTGTCACTATTTTTTTAAAATTTTCATAAAAATATCCGAACTTTGCCAATACGGCCTTTCAGCACCTCGAGGAAGAAGATTTTAAGGCCGTGTTCGCTAACCGGCCAAAAATTTAAAAATGACCAAAGGTGGCTGTTCTTACAAAAACAGCCTTCCGGTGCCCTTTAGGGACATTCGGCTTATTTTAAACAAGAATGGCGTCACCCGACTTATTTTGACAAAAATTAAAGTTTTGGTATTTTTGGCTATTTTTGCAAAAAGGAGGTTGGACCCGATGAGGGTTGCCTACGTATCTCACGCCCGGTGAGAATCAAACCCGCGTAGTTCGGTCAAATTTGTCAAAACCAAATATATTTTATGAACAATCTCTTTTTCAAATATTTTTTCAAAAATCCGGCAGCATTTGGGTACTATTTGGGCATCGGTTTTTTCCAAACAAGTGGTTACCCTCTCTTAGCCCTAACACTGCTATTTTTCTCAATTTTCTCACATTACATACAAGCCGGTCAACATGCAAATCCAAAGCAAATGAACGCACAAGTAGCACGTAAGATGCATCAGGATGGTCTTTTCATTTCAGGTCACCTGTCCTAGACGGACCCAACCCCTGTATTGAGTCCCCTAAGTCAAATGCACATGATGCAAACAAACATTCCTACTAGGGATCCGACATGAGGTTTTGTTCTTCTAGGTTTAAACCCTAGGTTTATTGGTCTACACCTGGCTTACCCGAGCGGACAACTCGAGCCGAGGGGGAGGCAGCGTACCGGGGATACAGAAGCTCCGCCGGCTTTGCAACTTATCCAAACCTCGTTCTAAATGGGAAAAGACTCTAAACAGAAGAGAAGCTACACGAAGTGCACCCTTCTCCATGATATAGAAGACTCAGAAAGAGGAAGGGATTCGCGACAGTTTCTATATACAATTTCAACAAATATCAAAGCGGTAAAACATTTAGCACATATAGCATGGAACATGTAGAAAAATCAAATAAAGCCAAATATAACGATTGCACTAAGCTCGAATTCTGGAACCCTGAACCGAAATTCTGGGTTCGTGTCCCCAGCAGAGTCGCTAGAGCTGTCACACCTCCTTTTTCGACTACACCCTCGAGAAGGGTATAATACAAGGAGTTTTTCTTGTTAAAGGACAATCGAAACGGGATTCGTTTATTAAGAGATTCAGAGTCGCCACTTGGGAGATTTATGGTATCCCAAGTCACCGGTTTGAATCCCGAATCGAGGAAAAGGTTTGACTCTGTTTAACAGTCGCGAACCAGAAATCCGGGTAAGAAATTCTGTTAACCCGGGAGAAGGTGTTAGGCATTCCCGAGATCCGTGGTTCTAGCACGGTCGCTCAACTGCTATATTTGGCTTAATTATCTGATTTTAAACATGTCATCCTATAGTGCAATTTTTAAGATTATTTACCGCTTTTACGTAATTATTTTTTAAGAAATTGGAGGTCGTTTAAAACATATTTTTGGATCACGTCACATGAAATGCACCCGGATCCTCGACACATTTTATTCAACGTTTTGGGATTTGGATTTGGGTCGCATGAAATGCACACCCGAATTTAGGAAGGTAAGATTATTAAAGAACGCGCCTAAAGTGACTAACGTGTCATTAACTTTGCGGGAGGCCATGAAAATTCGATAAACGGCACGTCCCGAATTCTAAGTATTTTAATAAGTATTTAAATAAGGCCACGCAATTTGTGTTTTTATTTGGCGCGGCGCACCTCAAATTATTCTAAAGGCCATCCTAAAGAACTATCGTTTTTCTATTAAGCTTTATCTCTAGAAAACCTAATTAGTTAACATTATTAATGTTATTGAGATATTCAAATAAATGTGGCCACCAAGGTCAAGTCCAAATCCAAACAAAAGAATCTTCATTCGAAGACTCCTCTAATTCAAATTTGCTACTTATCTTAGAAGGCCCAAATTTATGTTGCAAGACTGAACTAATAAAAATGGAATTTCAGGCCCTTAGCGTTCTGGGCCTTAAATTCAGCCTACGATTGAGGAGCCGCGATCAGCTCTTACAAGAGGCTGTTAGCATTGGGCTTCGACACTAGCCCAATTTGGAGCTCCAGATGCACTGGTCCAAACTTGGACTTCTTGTTAGGTAACTCGGCCCAATATCAGGCTTAGACTTCACAGTCCAAACGATAAGCAACAATCTAAGCGAAATCAGTATCAGCGTGTGATTTAGGGTTTGACCACCTAATTTGGAACCTTGAACGTTGATAAACATTAATCCAACCCACAGATCAACTTCCTTTAAATTTCAATTTAAATGGACAAACCAACAGTGATAACCTATGTGATACATGCTTTTGATTTTTTACTATCCCTAACACCTGTTAGCTGGTAGAAACGAAAGTAATACAGACTATCCAACTCATTCTGCAATTTAATTTCAGATTCATACGAAAAGCAACTTAAACTAGAATTCGTAAACAGATGATAATGAGCGTAAGGGTAAACATTTACTCGTATACAGGAGTAGTCATTTATGAACTTGTAGAACTTTTACTTAAACCACTAGAGTTGAAATCAAACAGGAATATGTCACAGTCCACAATCCATAATTAAACTAACATGAAGACTTAACTGGAGAAGGGAATTAACAACATATACTAAAGGATTAAAACAAATAGAATCTACAAAAGGAATCACATCAACTTTGTTTCAATTTCAACTGGAGAAGCTACATTGGATCAGATTCGAGGCATGTACCTGAAAGTATATGAAATATAATAGAAGAGAAGAGTCAGCAGCCGTGAGCAGATGATCAAACAGCAGCTCAGAAACAGATTCAACAGTCCGGGAAATGTTTTAAATCAAACAGGACCGGTAAATCAACCAACACAGCTTGAATAAACCCAAATGAACTTAAAATTAAACCAGGAGCACTTCTGACACTTCAACACCCAAAACACAAGGACTCTTCAAGTCATTTTTAGCTTATCTATGCTAGGAAGTAGAATTAACAGCTAAAACTGGAAATCGATCTAAGAAATTTCAATGTAACAGTATTTTTTGGAGTTTTGTGTTATTTTTTTTGGTTTTTTTAGAAGGTTTCAGATCTAGGAAGGTTTTCACACTCTTCAGGTTTCGAATTTGGGATTTTGAATTTTTAAAATTCAAATTTCAGATCTCAAAACTTGTTGAAACCTTTGAGGAATTTTTTTTCAGATTCTCAAACTTTGTGGAAACTTTTGGGGGATTTTTTCAGATGCCAAACTTGTGAAACAAGGCAGTAAAGACTGCCTTTTATAGGCAAAGCTAGGGGAAGTTTTAGATTTTACATTTACCCCCTTGCCCCTTCTTTTATTTTTCAGTTTTTACTAATTAGTCCCTAAAGTTTTAGCTTGTTGCCTAAGTTATTGTACTAAGTTATTGATATTCCAACTAAAATCCTATTCTAGAAGATTCTAGTTTCAACTACTGCATTTCTATCCAATCTGAAACACCTAAGGTACCCCTGAACTCCCCTGAATTAACTAACACTGGTTAAACTAAACCCAAAACCTTTTTACCCTAGTCAAAATTATCTGAGGGATTGGAACAATCAACTATAACCAAACACCTACAATTATACTAAAAGAAACCTAAAATTGAACTAAGAGTATCAAAAATCCAAACTAAACTATAGAATTAATACTAATATCAAGCAAGCCAAATTAAGAACAATTGAAAATAACATAAAGTTAATGTAAGCAGAAGATGGGAAATCAGAAACTAATACTCTAAACTAACAAACAAAATTGCAAAAATAGGCAAAAATACTGACTAATCAAAACGAACTAATCGAACTAAGTAGTTTAACAAAATTTAATGACTTAAAACATGTATAAAGAAGACTAAATGGACCTAAAACAAACAGGGAACAGATTTAAGCAGTAATCCTAGGTTCAAATCGGAAACCTAGCCTAAACTTAATGAAAGAAGGAAACAGAAGGAAGATACTAAGACTTACCAACTAGGCTTGAATCTTGACATTCCAAATCGGATTTGATTTTTGCTCGACTGCCTTCAAATACGGCCCTAAAATAATATTATATGTCTGTTCTTTAACAAAACAAACATATAATATCACTTAGGAGCCTATTTGAATAGTGACAGACCCTTGGATCTGCAACTCCGACCTTAGATGTGGGATTGGAGGAGTCCAACCGGGATTCTTGAGAAATAATCATGTACATGGGATTTAAGGGGGCTGGGGACTGTGGGGTACGATTTTGGTGTGATTTCGGTGGTGGCGCCGCCATGCGCGGCGGAGAAGGCAATTAGGGTTTCTGGGATTCGAACAGTTTGGGTAATGTTCGAAAGAAATGGAAGGTAGATATGGAAAGGGGAGGAGGAGGAGCATCTGTGGTGTGATTTTGGGGTTCATCGGAGTGGTTTGCATCCTCGCCGCCGGCGAGGTTGACGGAGGGTATTAGGGTGGCTAATCTCTAGGGTTTGGGATGTTAGAGACGGACTAGGTGGTCTGAAGGGGGGTAGGTATGGTTCGGACATCTAAATATTAAGTGAGTGGGGGGTTCTCGTCCGTTGGATCAACAATCCTAGACGGCCAGGATTGACCTGAGCCAAACGACGTCGTTTTGGGAAGGGGGGTGCTGGACCGGGTTGGCTATGGGTTTGGGCTGAATTGAAATGGGTTCTGAGGAGTTTGACTTGGGCTGGAATTAGAAATGGCCCAAGTTACACACACCAGCCTATTAATCTTTTAAATTCCTTTCATTCTCAATTTCTTTTATTTGTTTTTTCTTCTTTTCTTCCTTTTCTTATTCAATTTTTAGATTTTATTAAGTACAAAATTAAAAATAGACAAGCCCTGATTTAACTCTAAAATTAAACTAATTAATTCTCAAAAATTAAACAAATCCTAGTTTAAAAAGAAAACTTAAG
>NC_032000.1:4268352-4372169 GCF_001879085.1 Nicotiana attenuata | reverse complement strand
TCCGGGCATACGCCCCAAGTCCATATTTCCCTATGGACCTCCGGGACTGTCAAATCACGGTCCGGGTCCGTTTACCCAAAACATTGACCATGGTCAAATTTATTCATTTTTAAACATCAAAACTACTCACGCATTTTTCACAAAATTTCATATTTAAGCTTTTCCGGCTACGCGCCCGGACTGTGCAAGCGAATCGAGGTGACTCTAAATGAGGTTTTCAAAACCTCGGAGATACAGAATTCAATTAAAAAAGGTGATGACCCTTTGGGTCGTCACATTCTCCACCTCTAAAACAACCGTTCATCCTCGAACGGACAGAAGAAGGAAGTACCTGAGTCGGGGAAAAGATGGGGATAACGGCTCCCCATATCAGACTCGGACTCCCAGGTCGATGCCTCACGAGGCTGACCTCTCCACTGAACACGAACAGAAGGAAAACTCTTCGTGTCAACTGACGAAACCTGCCGGTCTAGAATAGCTACCGGCTCCTCCTCATAAAGACAAGTCCCTTGTCCAACTGGACAGTGCTGAAATCTAACACGTGGGATGGATCGCCGTGATATCTCCGAAGCATGGACACATGAAACACTGGATGCACGGCTGATAAGCCTACGCGGAAATGCAAGTCTATAAGCCACCCCTCCCACTCGGAATCGAATTCCGAGGTCCCAAGCCCGAGAAATGAATTTTTGAAAGAAATTATTTTCTGAAATTGTTTAAGGAAATTTGAAATGAAATTTGATTAGAACATGTTAGTATCGGGCCCGTATTTTGGTTTCGGTGTCCGGTACAGGTCTTATATATGATTTAAGATATTTCTGTGAAATTTGATGAAAAATGGATGTCATTTGGCGTGATTCGGACCTAAATTGGAAAATTTGATGTTTTATGAAGTTTGAAAGAATTCATGAATCTTGAGGTGTAATTCGATGTTTATGATGTTATTTTGGCGATTTGATCGCACGAATAAGTCCGTAGGATATTTTTGAGATTGCGTGTATATTTGGTTTGGAGCCCCGAGGGCTCGGGTGAGTTTTGGATAGGCCACGGGTGCAATTTTTGAACTTTGAAAAATTGCTGGTATTTCTGACCTGCAGGCTTCGCATTTGCGAAGCCTGGTTCGCAAATGCAATATCGCAAATGCGAATGACCTTTCGCAATGGCGAAGTTAGCCCAGGTCTGCTCTTTCCTCGCAAATGCGAGACAATTCTTCGCAAATGCGAACACTCTCCTATTGGCCAGACCTCGCAAATGCGACTCTCGCAAATGCGATGCTGATGTCGCAAATGCGAAGGTCCATAATTTTCGAAGGGTTTGCAAATGCGAACTGTTTCTCCGCAATTCCCATATCTGAGGGTCGGGGTTCGCATTTCCCATAACCGAGACCTGCATTTTTTACACTTAACCGATTTTGCACTTCATTTTTTATATTTTCTCAAACCCAAACACATTTAGGCGATTTTTCAAGGTTTTCTTCTTCTCCAAATCAATTGTAAGTCAATTTTAACTAACTTCTTTCAATTCTTAACATCTTTAAACATGATTTCAACTTCAAATCAATAATTTTCATGGGGGAAATTGGGTGTTTTGGGTAGAACCTAGGTTTTTCAAAAATTGGGGATTTGGACCTCAATTTGAGGTCCGATTTCAAAATAAATTACATATTTGAGTTCGTGCGGGAATGGGTAATCGGGTTTTGGTTCGAACCTCGAGTTTTGACCACGTGGGCCCGGGGGCGATCTTTGACTTTTTGGGTAAAACTTGGGAAAACTCATTTTCATGCATTGGGGTTGGTTCATTTAGTGTTTATTAATGTAATTAAGTAAATTGTGATTAGATACGAGCGAATTGGGGGTGGAATCACGGGGTAAAGCTATAATTGAGGCTTGAGTTGTATTCAAGGCATTGAGGTAAGTGTTTGGTCTAACCTTAGCTTGAGGGATTAGGAGTTGAGTCCTATTTTCTATGTGATAATTGTTGAGTACGACGTATAGGCATGGTGACGAGTATCTATGCGTTGGTGTCAAGTATGACCGTGAGTCTTATATTGTGATTTTCATGATTTCGTTGTATTCTTCATGCTTTGGTGATGATTCCTAGTTGTTGTGAAAAGTTTGTGGAAGGAATTGAGACCTTTGAATATTTTGGAGCATCGGCTCGAGTTATATTATGAATTGTGAAAGTATGTGAGATGATTGAACCCTTTGGAGCATTGGCTCAAGTGGTAAAGTGAGTTATGAAGTACAAGTGAAAGATAGAGAAAGAGTTATTGAAATGTTCCCTTGCCGGGATTGAATTATTTAAAATTGTTGTTCCCTTGCCGGGATTTGATTATTTACTTGTTGCTCCCTTGCCGGGATTTAATTGTTAAATCGTTGTTCCCTTGCCGGGATTCTTACATGTTCTTGTTTATCTCCCTTGCCCTTGCTTGTGATTGTTGTTTGGGTGAGGAAGAGTGTTAAAGCACGAAGGGTGATTCCGTGCATTGTTTGCAATTGTGAGGAAAGAGTGTAAAGCACGAAGGGTGATGTCGTGCCAATTCTATTGATTATATGTGAGGAAAGAGAGTAAAAGCACTAAGGGTGATGCCGTGCACATTTTATTATTCTAATTGCTTTGGTGAGGAAAGAGAGTACAAGCACGAAGGGTGATGCCGTGCACGTTTTCATTATATTATTGCTTAGTGAGGACGAGAGTAAAAGCACGAAGGGTGATGCCGTGCACTTGTCTTTGATTTTCCTGATTCTTGCTGATAATTGAGTTATGTTGTCCTTTACTTTTATTTACTGATTTTCTTGTTGTTATCGGTTCCACTGCATTAATTGTCTTATTCCACTATTACTGTGATTCTTTATGTTGGCATTTTCCTTTATTGCGTTACTTGTTATTATTGGCTCGAGGTATCCTCGCGCAACATTATGCCTTGAATTTATGCCATAATTGCTACATGTTTATGTGACTTAATTGCTACTTGACATTTAGCATACTAAATATTAAATTGCCTATTTGCTCCTTAAGGTACATAACTAATTGCTACTTGTCATTACTTGTTTTCCTCAGTGAGTCATAATTATTGTGTACTTGTTGTCTTATGAATTCGTATTATTTGTTGCGTTTGTTGGATTAAGTTTCATTTGGAAGAAGGTTGATTTAATGAAATGGGAGCGGGTGGTACGCCTACCACGAGATTTAATGAAATGGGAGCGGGTGGTACGCCTACCACGAGATTTAATAAAATGGGAGCGGGTGATATGCCTACCACGAGATATAATGAAATGGGATCGGGTTGCACGCCTGCAACAAGATGCGAAAAGAAAGTGAAATCTGCCTTTGTTTTCCTTATTCTTGCTAGTGGTTGGATTTTGGTTCCTTTATGGTTCTCTTGATATTCTGTTTTACCTGTTATTCCTCGATGCATGTTTCCCCCTCCCATCCTTACTTGCGTATACCTGCTCTACTTTCCGCTGTACATTATATAACTGCACAAGTTTATTTGGTAGTCTGGTCCTAGCCTCGTCACTACTTCGCCGAGGTTAGGCTAGGCACTTACCAGCACATGGGGTCGGTTGTGCTGATACTGCACCCTGTGCTCTTTTGCACTGATCCAGGTCCCGGACAACAGTAGTAGCTCAGGAGCCAGCCTTGAGTCGATCGAGACTCCGAGGTAGCCTTGCACGCGTCCGCAGGCCCGATGTCTCCTCTATCTTATATTTTATTCTGTTATTTCATGTTTTCGAGACAAACAGTGTTATATTTCTTTCAAACGATTGTATTTAGTACTCTTAGTAGTCCGTGGATGATGTGACACCAGTTCTTGGGTAGAGGCACATGTTGAATTTCGCATTATTTTTCAGCTTATTTAATTAAGTCTTCCGCTTTAATTTCATATTCCGCTGTCATTTAAATATTTAACGCTTGTTGTTATGAGTGATAAAAGGATTTAAAATAAAGTAGGTAGGAGTTTATGATTTGTGGCTTGCCTAGATTCTACGAGTAGGCACCATCACGACCCCCGAGGTTGGGGAAATCCGGGTCGTGACAAATTACATTTTATATACCCAATTACCATTTATGTACATTTTAAGGGAATTAATGATATTAATTAGTGTCCTAAAATAACTCTACCGTATATTCCCACTCCCCCACGTTTCTCTCTCCATATCCCACCCCCTCCCCCACGTATCTTGCACAAGAGAGCAGCAATTCCACCATTGACAACCATTAAAAAGCTTTGAAACTTTGAACTCGAATTTGGAATTTCAAAAAATATTATTCGTTTGAATTGGGTGTTGTTGCCAAGAATTGGGATTCTCTCTACGTCTCTCTCTATCTCTCAATCCCTAATTTCAGTAATGTAAAGCAAAGGAAAAGAGAGCAGCAATTTCACCATTGACAACCATTAAAAGCTTTGAAGCTTTGAATTCGAATTTGGATTTTGAAAAATCATTATTTATGTGGATTGTGTGTTGTTTCAAACCATTGAGATTATGGTTTGGAGTTTATATCTCAATTTTGAGGGGTTTTGGTGAAGATTAGACTTGATTTTGGCTGAATTTCAGATTGAAACTCGAAGAATAAGAAGAAGAAGACATGACATACATTATACTTACGAAATTGTAGTACGGTTGTAGTAGTATTGTAGAAAAATTGTATTCTGTTGTTTATATATATAATTTTTTTTTTAAATATTGTATGAAAATTGAACAATATTTATATAAAAATTGTATTTACCTGGTATGATATTGTAGTTGTATATAACTGGGTAGAAATAATGTACGAACATTGTAGATAAGTTGTATAATATATAATTAGTTATATAAAATTTATTTTTACTATGTATAAATCAGATACAAAATATACAAAAGACATATTGTATAAAAATTATATTTACGTGGTATGATATTGTAGTTGTATATAACTGGGTAAAAATAATGTATGAAAGTTGTAGATAAATTATAGATAAGTTGTATAATATATAATTATTATGTATATATTATACCTTTATACTTTTACATTTTAAAAGTAGCAATTACCATGACTCCATCGCGAGTTTAAAACATTTTGTTACATTTTAGTGTTATACAGCACTGTAAAATAACCCTGCTGCACACATCTTTATCCACCTTCTTCCTCCGAGAAACATAGTAGCAGAGAAGAACCAATATGGCAACTGTGATTAGACTAATTAAGACTGCTTTACCCACACGTCTTCAAGTGATTATAAGAAACAAAGTGTGAACTTCAAGCTAACAGAATACGAAAAGAGGCGATACATAAAAGGCTGAACTAATTAATTTAATCGTGAATCAAATAAATCTTTTAATAGTTTACCATACGCTAATATATGAAAGTATTTTTACATTATCAAGTTACCTTAAAGATTATTACAGATAATTCTTTATAAAAAAATTAAGATTAATAACTTATAGAGAACAAGGCAATTAACCTTTCATGGAGGAAACAGCATTTCTGACTTTCCTTTCACAGCCATGGCAGTCCATTTTTACCTTTATTTCAACTGTCTGAAAATTGTTATGCAAAATGAGATAAAATAAAGATATAAATATTACTATCATCCGATCATAGATACAAAAACAACAACTATTATTATTACGCGTCAGTATCAAACAAGTTAAGCTCGACTATAAGTTAATTAGTTCGACTATATATATGAATCTTACTGATTATGTTTCTCTATTTAAGTTCATATCAAACCAACATTATACCGATGTAAGAAAAATAATACTATAAAAATAAATCATAAAATGAGGAGTAAACAAGCGTACCTGCATGGTTTTGTGTTTTTGCTCTTTCTTTTACTTGAAACTTCACATATTTATGATATATGATACATAAACCCCATTTTTTTGTTTCTTACCTCTTATAAATTATTCCCTTTTCTATTTTCTCAGAAGAAGATATAAGAGCGTGTGGGTGGGTGGCTGAAGAAGGAGAGGATATATATATATATATATATATATATATATATATATATATATATATATATGGCTGACTTGGTTCTATAATATGCCTATATTTATACCAAAAGTTTTGTGGAAGAAGACTTTGAGAAGAGTAGTTGTATACAATTGTACTTAAGAGCAGAGGCGAAGCCAGGACTTGACTTGTCTCTCTACTAATCATACGATGGACGCAGAGCGGAGCTAGTATATTAGCTACGTGTTGGGGCGAATCGCATATCTTTTGTTTATATCCTGTTTTTGTATTAACAAGTTTATAAATTATAGAGTATATAAATATTTAATTACGAACTCAATAATTAAGACTAGCAATGAGTTTCGATGACAAGTTCGAAACCTATAACTTTTAAATTCTGGCTCCGTCATTATGGACGCCCAAGTATATCAACCTAGATAACGGGACAAGTTAGAGGGAATTTGCTTGGCCACAAATAATCAATCAATAACCAAATGAAATTTCTGATTTTTAAAAAAAAAATTATAATCTTTTGAAACTTAATATAGTTGCCACCAGATCTTGCATTCTATATTTATTGTTTCCATTAAATGTTGCATCTCCCCTTAGATTCTTGAACATGATTATTTTTTATAGTTTTTAGTCCAAAAATGCAGCATTTACTAGTGCTAGCTTTCACTAGCCCATTTTCTTGCATTATTTTTATTATAGGAATAAATGTCTATGCTTCAACTTTGATTAATACTAATTTATGTCCATATAGGCCCCTTTCATAATTATAATATTGATTAGTCGTGACACTCAAATGTTACCAATAAGGGTATTCCTTCCTTTTTAATCACAGGTCTCGAATATGAGCCCTCGAATATGAGCCCTGAATATGAAGTCGTCTTTATTAGGGAGCGCTTTAGTTACCCCTAATGTAGGACTCCTGACGCAAATTCAAATTTAGTCGGGACCTAACAGGATACTGGACGGCGAGCGAGAAATCCAAACAAACAAGGAGCTCTTTAAGTTTATATGTACACACACATCATGTTACAATTAGGGATTTTTCTAGTAACTTAGTCCCATTAGCACTAACAATGCAGCTACTCATACCATGTCTATGTAGTGTTATCTATACTATATTTGCAGCCTATGTAAAGATACATAAATTAATGAAAATGTTTACAAAATTGATAGCATCTCACTCTTGTTATCTATGTTGCATTGAGTCTCCAAAATTGCTGTCGTACTCGTGTCGCATCCTTCAAAATTACTGCTTTTGAAGGAACCGACATGCACTCAACGATATTTTTAACTAGTCCGAGCAACATAACTTTTTATCGACCTGTTTCAATGGTGACAGTCAGCTCATTATTGGAAACAACATCTGATTTAGCAGCAGAAGAAGAAGATGTGTTATTAGCACATTTTCTTGTCATAAAAGCTGGTTGATTTGGCCTTGGAAGAGAAATAATATTTTCACTACCAAGCATCATTATTATATTTGTTGTGTTGGGTCGATCTTTTGGATCTTCTTGTACACACAAAAGCCCAACATTAAGGCATTTAATTGCTTCTTCTTTATTGCATGATTCTTGTAGTGATTGATCCACTAAGTCCATTGCCTTATCTTCTTTCCATAATCTCCATGCCTAAAATAGTAACATATGTTAACCAAAATTTTAATATGAGAAGAAGAAGTAAGGTTTTCAAGTATTTAATATCCAGAATTTTTAATTGCAGGTTCCTCATGACTTTAATTGGGAGTCTAATCTATGTTGTACAGGCTCTCCAAAAATGTTGTCGCACTCAGGACATATACTCTAAAAATATATATTTTTGGCTTGCACCTGAAGACATTTTTAAGAGACCGAGCAACATACAACATATGGTATCAAGGATGCACTTAAGGGAGGAAACCAGGTTGATGATGGTATAGCAAGAAAAAAGTTTAAGGGAAAATGATAGAAAGGGCAACTCGGTGCACTAAGCTCCTGCTATTCGCGGGGTTCGGGGAAGAACCAGACGATAAGGGTCTATTGTACGCCGTCTTACCTGTATTTCTACAAGTGGTTGTTTCCACGGGTCGAACCTATGACCTTTTAGTCACATGGCAGTAACTTTACCGGTTACCCCAAGGCTCTCATTCTTTAAGGTAAAATGATGTAAATGATATTTTGTTTTTGAAATCTGACCCCTTTTGTTTCTTTGGAATATTATGTATTAGACTTAAAAGTTACAAGTTTCAGTATCCCTAGTTGTTATTGTTGTAATATGATGCAATAATATATAGTAATACGATGCAATAATATAGTATAGAATTTAAGTGGTTCTTTACTCACATGGCCTAAGAGGTTTGATGCTTCTTCTTGGTGAAAAAATCCAGTATTTCTTCTTCCACTGATGATCTCCAGTATAACTATTCCAAAACTAAATACATCTGACTTAATTGAGAATAATCCATCTATTGCATATTCTGGAGCCATATAGCCACTGCATAAATAGTATTTAACAAACATATTAATGGACGAGGAAATCAATACTAGCCTATGTTACTCGGACTCTTTAAAAATGACGTGGGATGTGTGTCGGATCCTCCAAAAATAATGCATATTTGAAGGATGACATGAAAACGGCGATATTTTTGAAGAGTCTGAGCAACGTAGACACTAAATTTTCCAATTTAAATTTCAAATAATATATATGAGGAAAATAGGAAGGACTTACTAGGTTCCAACCACTTTATTTGTGTTTGCTTGTGTAATTTTCCCTTCAACAACTCTTGCTAAGCCAAAATCTGATATTTTTGGGTTCAATTCTTCATCTAATAATATATTACTTGTTTTGAGATCTCTATGAATGATCCTTAACCTTGAGTCATAGTGTAAATAAAGAAGTCCTCTAGCAATTCCCTCTATAATTTCAAATCTCTTCCTCCAATCCAATTTCATGCATAGTTTTCGATCTTGTGGAGCCGTCACGCAAATAAATAAGTAAAGAAATTTTACACTATCAGGTCAATAGTTCGTAAAAAATAAGATATATACGATTAAACTCGTAAACAAAAGATACTAACCAAATATGAAGGTGTCTAAACTTTTGTTTGCCATATACTCATAGAGTAAAATCTTTTCATTTGATTGGATGCAATAACCCAAAAGTCTAACAAGATTTCTATGTTGAAGCCTTGCAATCAACATTACTTCATTCTTGAATTCATTTATGCCTTGTCCAGAATGACTTGATAGCCTTTTCACTGCAATTTCTCTTCCTCCTGAAAATATACCCTAAACAAAAATTTCCAAGAGTCATATTACAATCAAGAAATAATCATCCACTTGATAATAACATGACACAATTTTTTGGAAAAATGACACTTTTTAGCCGCCCTCACAACAATAGCCGAAAATTGTATATATATATATATATATATATATATATATATATTCTGTATGTTATATACAAAAATTATACAAATGTTATACCCTTTTTTGGCTACCGAATGTAAATAGTTTTTGGCACGGGCTAAAAATGATAATACCCCCAATTTTTTAAAAAAGAACTGATCGTGTTGGTTAGGCGCACGTCAGGAGTTTGATCCGTCACAAATAAATGTGTTGTATTTAAGTGAAATAAGCTAGAGGAACTGGCTCATTATCTACCAACCCTGGACAACTGGCTCTCGGGAATTTCTCGGTTATAAATTTTTTAACAAAAAGTGATATAGTAAAAACCTTGTAAACAGGACCAAATCCCCCTTGTCCAAGCTTATTTTGTTCTGAGAAGTCATCTGTTGCCATTAATATGCTTTCAATACTAAAGAATGGAACTTCAATATTGCCTTTATCATCATCTTGAATATCAATTAGCTCTGCTTCTCCTTCAGTATTTTGCATGAGAGATTTTGTAGTACTCTCTGTATATTTAAACAAAGACAAAAAAAAAAGTATTTTTATTGATGAAAAAATGAGAAAAATAAGAGAAAAATTGTGATCCATGAAAAAATAGACACATTTGTTGTTACCTTTGATTTTTGTGCTTCTTCTTTTTCTATAATATATGTAGGAAAAGCATGAAAGAGAGAGAAGTGCAGCAATTACACCAATAGGAATGACAATTTTCAGCTTTTTTGATGTTTGCTTATGTTCATCTGCTAATCAAGAGAACAAATTAAGAAGACATTTACTTAGGAAAAAGAATGAAAACAATTAATAAGTTCATAAATAAACAAAAAACAGAGGAGAAAAAAATGTATTAATAAAAATTCCAATTGGATTCAAAAGAAATGTATAAATTAAAGACGTCTAGTCTATCACCAAAGGATGGGGTAAGATGGATGAGATCCCTCCACACTGAAGGTCTCGGGATTAAGAAATCCCTGGTAGAGAACGCTTTCACTTAATGGCCTTATGCGGCAGAACCTATTGAGTTCCGAACATAAGATGGAGAAATCTAGAGAAATCCCTAGTAGATTCAAAAAAATTATGTAATTTAAAAACGACCACTAAGCCACTAAAGGATGTGGTAAGATGAATGAGATCCCCCTACACTGGATATCACGCATTCGAGCTCCAAGAATGGAGAAATCCCTAGTAGAGAATGTTTTCCCTTAATGGCCTTATGTGGCACAATCTGAATTAGTTGGACTATTAGATTCTGGACACCAGAGGGTTAATTCATTAATGTAGTGCTTATACTTTCTTGAGCCGAGGGTCTATTGGAAACAACCTCTCTATCCTCACAAGGTAGGGATAAGGTCTGCGTACACACTACTCTCCCCAGACCCCACAGTGTGGGATAATACTGGGTATGTTATTGTTGTTGTTGTTACACCAGATGGTTAATATAATAATTTGTAGTATTTTCCAAAAATTATAAACTTAGGAGAAAATTGTAAATCATTACCTTTGTTACTAGAAAATTCAGAAGCTGCAAGCCTAACATAGATTGTGCTTCCATTTGCATTATCTTGTGATAGTTGTTGCAAATTCAAGATTTCTCCACTCCAAATCAAACATCCAATATTTCCATTTTTATAAGCATAAGCAACACAATCACAATTCTTTAAACATGTATTTTCACACTGCTTCATTCTGAACTATCACAGACTCATTATTTGCAGGTAATCTCATATTTTTCTGCATCAAAAACTTGTCCTTCTCCCCATCAACAACACTAGAATTATCACATTTCAATCCAATTTTCCTCATACATCCACCAGAAAAACTTTTCAAATTCCAATCTTCGTCCGATTTAGGCTTAAAACCAGGCAAACAATCACAAACTGAAGTCGCGGAGCTTAGTTCATTACAAATACCAAAAGCTCCACAATAACCAAAAACATCACAAACTTGTTTCGGATCAGCATAAAACACGTTCCATTCGTTCGTGCTATCCATCCATAGGAATTGTTTCGTTTGTCCATCGAAATCCATAATAAATCTTGATATAAGTGCAGGATTAAAGAAATTGTACTGGTAATAAACCTCATTATCATTGTTAACATATGTGTAATTAAACATAGGATTTGGTTGGTAAGGCACACCAGTAAAATTGTTACCAGTCCATGGTCCACTATTCCAATAAATTACACTATCGTTCCACATATTAACACCTTGGCCACTATATTTATCCATGTTGACTTCATGTGTAAAGGGTCCTGGAGAAGGATCGTTCGCGTTCTTCCATGATATCAGAGTCTGTTTTAGTTTTGTACGTTTGTTGTACCCGAATTTTGAACCGGGCATAAACGTATGGGACGGATGATCAAAACTTGTCCATAGATGATTTCTTGAATTATTACTATCTCCATTACTCAATATCAAATTCCCATCATCAAATAAAGTTGCTACAACTTGAGAAGTATTAGAATTGGTGGAGAAATTTAGACTTGTGGACCAAATTATATGTCTAGTTCCATTGAGGAGAACTAAGTTTCCATTTTGAATCTTGAATTGTGCAAAATCCATTTCATAAATGGAAACTGGTGTTACTCTATTTGCTACCCAAATAACAGTTTGTTTACTTAACTTTTTGTACCATATGCCTATGTAATAATTAGAATTATTACCTGGTGTGAAGAATCCCATCTCAAAATTTCCACCTGATGAAACTATTGTTGAGGCAATAGAAATCCATTTATTTGCATCAATTGTGTTTCCAATAATTGAATTTTTCTGGCTTGTTACAAAAGGAAGAGGGTTTTTTAGAGAGAAGCAAGAGAGTACAAAGAGCAAGAAAAAGAGAGAAGACATTTTTTTCTATTTTCTAAGGCTGTTGCAATTGGTTTTTGTGTATATGAATTAGGAAAAAGACTAGAATATTTGGTTGTAAAAAATTATCTGCACTCGGTACACGTACTAATTTATGTTAATATATAACATATGTTTGATGAATAAATCTCAATTGTCCACTTAATAAATTTGACTCAAAAGACATTCATAGTCAAGTCCATCTTATTAGATTTTCTATGGAAGGTTCCTACTCATGATTTTCTTATGTTATTTTTGGTCAAAAATTGGAAGCTTGTTTATTTGTTGGACCAACAAATTTCTCCTTCGTGAACGGAGAGCATTACATACGTCACTTTTTTATATAATCGCGGTGTTTTAATTAGTAGTCATCGTCTGAGATATAGGTTACGGGTTCGGATCAGGGATGGATTTAGGGGGGCGCACCTGAACACCCTTCGCCAAAATCTGTTTTTTACCTCTATATATTAAGTTTTGAACACCCTTAATACAATTCAAAAGTGTAGTTTATTGGTCAATGGGGTTCAAAATTTACATAAGGTCATGGGTTCAATTCCCACTAGGTACTAAAATTTTTTTTTGAACCCCCTTCGTGGACCGCGTCTTACTATTTCTTCATGAGGTAATTACTACCTCACACCAGAATAAATATAGAATAATATTGTCAACCAAAACTTAGACAAATAGGAAGAATTCACCTACTTACATACGTCACTTTTTTACTTTCACAATTTGATTAGAACCCTACTGAATTTTGGTGTCAATTTGTAAAAAGAGTTGGGAAATGAGAACGAAAGGCAAGATAGAATATATTAATAAATGGGGAAAAAAGGAAGAGGAAGACAAAATTATTTGATAAACGCCTAATATTCCATTTTGTTACCTATTATTTTTTACTCGCGTCATTTTCTCTAGAAGTTATATCATTTTCTTTGTCTCTTTGGGTTTTTATCTGCGAAAGGTGAGGTAATATTACTTAGAAAATACTTTTCTTGTTTTTGTTAAATATAACAATGTAAGGGAAAAGCATTATACACGCACTATATTAAAAACATGTGACAAATTTTCAACTAGTATTTGATATTTATTTTGCTGCCTGACTAATTCAAATTCGCGTTGCATAAGACTTATTAAAGGGAAATATTCCTTACCATGATTTTTTTTTAATTCTCCTGGCTAAAACCCAAAATCTCAGATTATAATTATATATATATATATATATATATATATATATATATATATATATATCAAGTGTTTTTATTTTTTCTTTTTTCCCCTTCTTATTTGTCACTGCGCCGGCCAAATACTGAGACTAAAGTCAAGGCAAGTGAGCGTAAAACAGTGTTGCGTTTCAAACGGCGGCTTCAATCGGTCGTTGTAATTAATAATATTTTTCATAATTTTATCTATAATATCATGAACATTAAAAAGTCTTGACCAATAAAATGATCCAGCAATTTACGTAAGAAACCACCAACTTTACTTGCATCATATTCCAATTACTTTCACCTAATATATCATATACATATGTATCAAGACGGTCGGTGTCTTTATCTTTGATTATTATAGGCTGGGTAAAAAAAAAATTCTTATTAGGGAATGCCCATTACATCCTCATATGGTCTGTTTGATAAAAAATATAGATCTTGGTTCGGTGACACGTGGCGGCCTGTGAACGCATCATTAATGCTAACGTGACTTAATCATACTAGAGATAATTTTTGACCCATACATTATCGAGTGTTTGTACACGATTGGTTGTTTAACCAAAAAATAGAAATTTCGGCCAAAGCTTATTTTTAGTAGTACTCGGGTTACTGATAATCAAGAAAATTAATATTCTTGCAATAAGAAAGGAAATTAGGGTATGAAATAGCAAAGTAATCAATAGAAATCAAAAGTAAATAGTTGTATTTCAATAATAATCAGAACTTGTCCATACAGATGACATTTCTTTCCCTTATATAGTGACCTCCAAGTACAACGTCTTTTCCTCCTTTATGACCAAATCATTATGAGCATCAATGATATTAATAAAGCGTTATAATTGGTAATCGTAACTGTTTCGTGAAGATTGTGTAACGTTTGTAATCATCCATGCTCATTAATTGATGACCAATGAATCTGCCCTTTTTACTGTCTTGATTCATTCCACCGTCGCCTCTTCAAATCGCTAAAGAGACTCGATCAACCGTTTCTTCTCATCTCATGGGTGTTTTGCTCGTATCTATTAAGACTCACGTCTTTTTTAATGCTCTTCTCCAGCTGTCGCTTTTCTAGTGATCCACGTGTCTTGCCATGTCAGCCACATAATTAATTCCACGTGCAATATTTATTTTTTCCAATATAGATAGTCCCCCCACTTACCCATTATTCAGCAATTGAATATTTGGGAAGTGGATCTCATTTAAGGCGGGAATTTTTGCCGCCGTTTCTCACGTATCATTGTATCTTCTTTTGAACCAATGCGCCGTGTGTCACTTCCATTTAATGCATGTGACACGTGGCAGTCATCAATTGGCTCTGCAACTCTTCAGCAGGTTTTAGGGTATTTTTGCAGCTGCATCAGTCACGAAGTGACAGTTTTCATAATGACGTTTTCATCATTACCTTTTCTACATGACGGTTGCTTCTGCATATAAATACATCCTTTGCCTTTGCTTTCACGAAAAACTTTCTTCAGTGTTCTTTATTCATAACTTACTCTTGTTCTTTAGTACGCACTACTTCTTCATACAACTATGTCTTCTCACGATCGCGCTGATGTCTACCCTTCCCAGATCACTGAGGGTTTAGTTTCTATTGTGCCTAGAGATTGCTATTGGAAATTTGACTTCCCGATTCTTGTCCCCAATGAGAATCAACGGATCACTTCCTTTAAAGTTGGTTTTTCTTTTGTGTATACATATCCCTTCACATTAGGTTTTAGGCCTCCTATTGATCCAGTTATTATTGAGTTTTGCCGTTTCTTTGATGTGTGTTTAGGACAGAATGGTCTTATTGTATGGAGGGCTGTGGCATGCCTTAGATACTTGTCAAATCTGGCTTCGCCTTTTACCATCTGATTCATCTTTACTCTCGCAAATTATTCCGTCATGGGGTTTTTACTCTCGTGGAGAGAAGTAATAGGGTTTTGGTTAGCCCTGAAGACGACAAAGATCGTGGTTTGTACGCCCGATTTGTTGCTGCTCCTACAAGTGGGTTAGTAGGTGAAGAAAACATGCCCTTCCCTGATAATTGGAACTTTGCACGTAAGTTTCTCTTCCAATCTTTTACTTAAATCATTTTTTGTGAAGAAATTGTACTCTCGTAACTGTTTTACTTTTCTTTTTCAGCAACCATGGGATCTGTTGAGGACATTTCTGATTTCCGTAGTTGGGTAGAAAAATTGTTAACTGTTGCTCCAATGGAATAAAGGTCCTGGAAATATCTTTCAAACTGATTTGGATGGAAAGTGAAAACTTACGGTAACTTTCTCTTTCACTTTCTTCCTTATCTTCATGTTTATCTTGGAACTTATTAACCCTTTTCTTTATTAGGGTTTCCCATTCGGGGTGTGAGCGCTGCATCAATCGCTGCTTCAAGGCTGTCTCTATCATAGGCTCAAGAGATAATCTTGAGTTCCTCGTCAAAAAGAAAAGCCGATAGACCACAGAATCCTGAAGATGAAGAGGAACAGGACCAAGACTTGTTAGTTCGTACGCCACGAGCTAGAAGGCGGGTCATTTCAGATGACGAAGCTACTCCTCCTCCTAGTTTTGTTCCCATGCTTGAGCCTGAGAGTGCTACCTTAGTGAGTTCTGATGAAGAGACGTCTGCAGCACCCCGTGACTCTACTGAACAACTCTTTTCTCGTGGATTTGATGAAGAAAGCTTTGGCTTTATTTATGAGGAAACACCCTTGCCTTTTTGCCTGTGTCTGCTCCAATTGAATCTCAGTTGCTCGTACCTGCTGCTGCTG
The DNA here is from genome assembly GCF_001879085.1 of Nicotiana attenuata. Lineage (NCBI taxonomy): Eukaryota > Viridiplantae > Streptophyta > Magnoliopsida > Solanales > Solanaceae > Nicotiana > Nicotiana attenuata. The sequence goes on along the minus strand of NC_032000.1, from coordinate 4,356,032 downwards.
CCACTGCTCCACCCGTGGCTATTTTGACTTCCTCGACTGTTCCTTCTTCCACAAATTTTCATGCTGAAATTGGTTCCTCTAGTAACAGTAGGGCAATGAAACAAGTTACTATCGAGATTCCTGCAGATGGTAATCTTTTGAAGAAATCAGGCCAAGCCGACGTATGGTTGAAACCACTAATTGGCCTAGTTGAGAAGTCTAAACTGGAAAGTCACAGCTCTCTAACATGGATGAATGATATTGTGCATTCATCTTTAAAGGTATAAACCTTATCTTTTTATTTTACGTGATTTTTCTTTTACTAATATCAAATTCCTCTTTCTATTGTGTAGATCAATCTCATCGGTATGGAGATGATGAAAAGGATTGTCCACATAGAGCAGTTGATGAATGATTATCACACTGAGGCAGACAATTGGAAAGAGCAGTTCGAGGGTCTTCAACTTGAAATGGAGGTTTTAGAGGAAGAAAAGTGTACCTTAGAGCAGCAAGTAAAGGTTATGGCAACGGAGCTAGCAGTTGAGAAAGCCTCATCTAATCAGGCGGGAAAAGATAAGAATCTTCTTGAGTCTTCATTTGCTAAACAACTTTCCTAGGCTTTTGAAGAAATTAGGAGCTTAAAGGATTTGCTAAACCAAAAAGAAGCTTACTCGGGGGAGCTTGTTCAAATGCTCACACAAACTCAAGAAGATCTTCGTGTATCTTCAGACAAGGTTAAATTTTTTGAGAGATCCCTTGCCCCCCTACAAGCTTCTTATGATGCTGCCTTGAATGAGAAAGATGAATTAAGCGCTGAAGTTGAGCAATGGGAAAAAGACTATGAGGCCCTTGAAGATAAAGCCGCCCTTGATGTTAGCCGGGCTTTTTTGAACACTCGCTTCGAAACATTAATGGAAGTAGGCAAGGAAGGCTTTGACTTAGATGCTGAGATTGTAAAGACTAGAAAGACGATTGAAAAGACCCAGTCGTGTCAAATCTTTTCTTCACCTGAGGTTGGTATTCCCGAAGGTGATGAAATTACTCCTGGTGAAGCTATTGCTCAACCTTCTTCTGCTCAAGCTGCTCTTCCTTCTTGTGATGACTCCACTCTCCATCCTACCGGTTTAGAGTTTGCCCCACAGTGAAAGTGAAAAAGCTTGAAGTTTTCTTTGTTTTTGTATTGGTGGAATGTTTGGAAGTTTACCCCTGGTCCCATTTTGGGGTAATGTTTTGGAAAATCTTACCCCTAGTCCGTTTCGAGATTTTTTGTATAAGACAGTCAGGTTGGAACTAAGTTCATACTTAATTTTAACCAGGTTATTATACAGTTTTTGTCTAACTTTTATAATACCTTTATTTTGAGTTTCCGTTCTACTCTCTTAGCGGTTTACCCTTGTCTTATATTTACAAGTTTGGGCTTTATTTTCCACCTATTTCAATATTTGGGTTTTTGTTTTACCCTTTGTTATTTTAACTTTTGCATTTAAAAATTCTTCAATGCTTCATGACTCTTTTGAATAAGCACGAATTATAAAAGAGGGCCTCATTATGAATGACACTTAATGAAGAAGACGTCTCAACTTCATAATGGTGTAAACATACGAAAGAAGAAATAGGAACACACACGTTTCTTTGAATAACTTTGAGGAAAGTTTTGTATCATTCGAACTTTCAAATTATATAATACTTTACATGTATTTAAGTATCATCTATAACTCTTTCGTAACTGTTTTCTTTACAATAGATTTGTAAAAAATTCAAGGGTATATCTTGCAACCCATGATTAAATATTGTCTTTAACCTAAACATTCGTTTGAAATTTACATCCACGAGTGTATTCTTCACAGGTTATTGAATCAAGCTTGCGTTTTTGACACGTGATTTTGCTCTGAGCTTTCAATTTGTTGGGTAGACTTTAAGCTTGAATTGAATTCTGAGTTTTCCAGTCTTCTTTGCGTTCCTTATATGTAGTCTCCCAAGTGTTTGAGCTTTGAAGTATGAAATCTCGAGCACTTGATTATTCCTTCCATGTGGTCCTTTTCCTGAAAAAGGAAAAACTTATGGGACTCGGAGGTATATATAATTTTGATGATGACTGCTTAACCCTTTATGTTTCCATCAGAAAGGTTGTAACCCTAGACCGGGAATTATGTTACTTCCACGTGTCTTTCAGGTCTAATATCGTCATTTGGTGTGGGTTAGGTTTTTGGCTATCTTGTTAGTATAATTTTAACTGTACAAAATAAAAATCGTAATTGAGAGATACCTTACCATGGGTATTTCTTTTGCTTAGAAATAGTACTTCTTCAAATGAACAGCATTCCAACTCGAGGGTAGAACCTTGCCATCCATGGTTTCTAACTCGTAGGCACCTTTACCAGCGACACCTCGAATCTTGTAAGGTCCTTCCCAATTTGGACTCAACTTTCCTGCATTGGTTGCTTTCGTTGATTGAAAAACTTTCTTGAGTGCGAAGTCCCCAATCTTGAAGTACCTAAGATGAGTGATGATAGCCTATAATTATGTATTTTAGTCGCTTATTACACTCAAATTTACTGTATTTTGATTGAGTTTGAGCTTTAATCGCTAGTGTCTTGCACTAACTGTGTGTTTTATGCCTTGTAGGAGTGATTTCGAGCTATATAGATGTTATGGAATGAATTTAAGTGATTTGGAGCTTTGAAGTCTGAGTAAAAGCTCAAAGAATTAAGCCGGAATCGTGTTTGGGGGTCAACGGATGATAGTTAGAGCGAACAAAGAATCGAGTAGGCATATTGCGTACTGTCTAGTAAAATGGATATAACCTTTTGCTCAGAACTCCATTTGGTCTCCACAATATATGGTTGGAAAGCTAACTCGAAGGGCTACAACTTTCATGTTTTACGTTTTTCCAAATTCCAAACAGGACGGGGCCAAACGCGCAAGATTTGAGCCACAACGAATGAAACCGGGCAAGGTGCGAATTTGGGCGCCACAGGCGGCGCCTGGCCTGTGGCGCCAAAAACAGTATGCACAAATATTTGGGCGCTATGGAGGGCGCCTGGCTCTGTGCTGGGTGCCGGTGACGTGAAATGTGTCCTATTTCGCCCGGGACAAGGTTATTTCGGCCCTAGACCTACCCAACACGTATAAAAGCAAGACTAAACCTATTTTTGAAGGAGAGGACGCCACTTTGGTGAGATCTAACATATTTTGAAGGAGATTTCACGTGGAGCAACACACACCACGATTGGAGGAGGCTTCTAGCTAGTTTTTCTTCTCTTCTCTTCCTTTAATCTCATAGTTTGTTAGTTCTAGAGTTTTGGGTGCTACATGAACGTTGTAGTTTGAAGCTTGAATTGTTCTTATTATTTTATCATATTGGTTTATTTATTCAATCTTGCGCTTAATTATTTGATTGCTTGATCACCAATTGAATACTATCTACGAATCTAGGATTGAACTCGGGAGAGGGAATTCTAGATTGCATATAAGATTGAGTAGAGCAAGATCTTAACTCTTAGGGGCAGCGGATTTGCGGTTAGGAAAGGAATATACCTAATCGCCTTGCTTGGTTATTATATGGGAATTATAAATGCGTTCTTGTTAATCCTAATTCCATAGGAATATAGGCGTTAGGTTAGTTTGAATAGGCGAGTTGTACTTTGGGAAAAGGCTACGAGCAATATTAACCCCGTCAATCAATAAACTAGATAAATTAATTAGACGATTTAGGTGGAAAACTCAACGGGATTGTTAGCTAACCCATAGCTCTAGAATATTCACTCACATTGAATTCGTCTCCATAATTCGCTAACTTGTTTTCTTTAATCTCTTAGTTGATTACTCTAAATTATCTTTAGTTAAATATTCATACTTTAGAATTCGCTTGAATAGATTAATTGTTTGGTTTAATTTAGTTGATAGTTAATCACAAGTCCCTGTGGGTACGATATATGGACTTACAATCCTATATTACTTGTCGACCACGTATACTTGCGTGTGCGTTTGGGAGTAACAAGTTTTTGGCGCCGTTGCCGGGGACTTAGAAATTAACTATTCTACTAGATTGGATTTTTACTTTTTGCCTATTCAAGTTTTTATTTTTTATTTTTATCTTAGTTTAATATTTTACTATCTTTGTTGATATGGCATCTTGGAATGATAATTGGTCGAATATTGGTTATTCTTATTTTGGTGATCCATGTCCATATTGTGGAGGACCACACATAAGGCAAAATTGTGCATCTCAATCTGATGTGTGGAATTTTTGTAATGTGTGTGGTTGTCAATTTAGCCATTTGAATGGTTGTCCTAATTCTTATTATCCTTCCCAGAGTTCTTATTATAATGTTTCTAATAATGTTTATGAGTTTGATAGGAGCAATGGAATGGAGGATATGGAAAGCATGGGTCGTATTATGGACATGATGAGGCAAGTAGTCGAGCAACAAGATGAAAATCGAAAGGCTATACAAAGAATTAGTGAAGCAATCATGAGAATGATGGCCGAGGCGGAGGAAGTGGCTGAAGAGAGAGAGTTCGCACCAGAAGAAAATTTTGAAGAAGCAGATGTAGTGAGCCAATCTTGGCTAGAGGAACACTGATAAAATCTCAAGAGTTTCTTCGTGATGGTCTTTCAAATATGACAGGACAGCTGATAGACGAAAGAACTGAGCTCAAGCAAGAGATAGACCAATTTGGCTTAGATATCCATGACCTGCACGATCAATTGAATAAAAAGGTTGAGGCGTCTGATGCCCCACAACCAATTTTTGTGGATACTGGCCAGCTTGTAGAGCGAAAAGAGGAATTCCAATTATTAGACCAAAATATTATTCATGATGCCAAGGTTGATGAAGAGTGCAAAATTGAGGATGTCAAAAGTAATGCAATTTTGGAGTTGGAGCGTGTTGGACCTCATTCTAAACACTTTCAACATTGTGTTTGGTTGGTGATATGGGAATTGTTCCAGTCGAGCATTTGGAGGAGTCAATGGATGAGGAACAAAGTGTTTATATTCTGAAATTTGCCACATCAAGGAGACAAAACGACATTCCTCACTTAAAGGCCAAGAAGTGCAAGATGCGATACCTATTGCTTGGTTCATTTATTTTTATACCACCGCCCCAGGAACGTGATAGAAAAGTTGATGCAAAATTGGGGGCGCAATTTATATCCTCAAAGTGGAAGGAAAAGTGATGAAAGTGTTGGCGTCGTGCCGCGACGTTAAATCAAGCGCTTGTTGGGAGGCAACCCAATTTTTTTTCTTTTCTTTTATTTTATTTTATTGTATTATTTTTTTTGTAGTATTATTTTTGTGTTTTGTAGGAGTACGAGCATGGAATCAAAGCCAAGAGACAAGTGCAAAAGCGAGCAGGTGGTTGAAACTAAGTGTGAGGTACCCACACAAGGGATCATACCAGGGAGAAGTCTGAGTATCCCGTGAGCTGCTAATTCTTCGGCCTTTGGCCTACCATGGAGTTTCTTTTACCCTCTTGTTATTTTTAGTGTGCATTGAGGACATTGCACAATTTTAAGTGTGGGGTGAGGAGATTGTCTGTGTGATTTTTTATGCTATCTTAGCTTAGTAATAGTACTCGTTCTTAGTGTAGTTGTAGTACTCGTTCTTAGTGTTGTAATTTTTGTTAAAAAAAATTAGAAAAAGTTCGGACTTTTCCCGACGATGGATCTTTTGGACAATTTTCTTGAGGGATAAAAGTCCGATTAAAAATACCAAAAAGTTTTTTTTAAGGATAGTTAGGTAGTATCCCTTGGTTTTTCTTTGGGCGCTGGTTCTTTTCCAAGGGTGTAGCTCGAACTGGGTACTTTATTTTTTTTAGGAGTAGTTTAGGAAGAAACTGAGTCGCTCCGAGATACTCATTGACATGGTTGATGCTGGCACATTAGGCTATGACATACATTCTGTTTTTCCGTGTATTTGTTTTGAATTGTGAAGCCTAAGTATAGTAAATAGCCTATTTTGTGACGCCTGTTCTCAGTTGTTTGACTTGTATGCTACGTAGTGCAATATTGCTTAAATTTCTCAATTATGTGTGCTTGCTTGACTTGAGAGTTGAATAGAACCGTCTTGATTGATTCATGTGCATCGTGTGTGTGAGGATTTGTGATTTTCTATGCTATCCTGTGTAGTCTAGAACTTGCCCCGTGTATTAATTGAAGCGAAATTGTAAGTGTGCTAATCTAGGAGATGAAGTAGGCATTTTCTTGCTTGATCATGGATGTGCTTGTCACATAAAAATAAAATTTTCCGTTGATCGCCCCTTTGAGCCTATAGACCTTTCTTTGACACCCACATTACAAGCCATACCCCTATTTTGTTCTTAATTTGATATTGATTGAACCCTTACCTCCTAAGGCACTTAGTCGCTAAAAGAAGTAAGGTTAAAGATCGGGGAGTAGCTTTCGAGTGGAACCATGGAAGGGCCCGTTGGTGCACTAAAGTTGAAATCAAAGACATTAGCCAAGAAACTTTATTGTATGGAGTGTGTGAAGGAAAAAAAGAGAAAGGAAAAGAAAAATTGAAAGAAAAGAAAGAAAAAAAATGATAGTGAAAGTATGTAGAAACATAAAACACCTCCAATTCTTATTGATTTGCGCTAGTGAAAAGTAGAGAAGTGCTTAAATGAAAAGAGGGCTATGTTGTGTATGGCAAGTAATTTGGTTGAGAAGAATATGTGCTTGAATTGTGAATGTAGTGTATTAAAGTGCTTAGGAGGGTTAGCCACTATTTCTAAATATATCCTACCCGTTCCTTAGCCTACATTACAACCATAAAAGTCCTAATTGATCATAGATTTGGCTAGCTTAAATTAGTAGAGATATACACTACGGGCAAGCTTATGGTACGACCACGAGATGCATATGAATTCTTTGTGAGAGTGCGTGAATTTGGTTCAATTGTGCGATGTTCTTAATCTATATTCAAAAGTATATTTGAATGTATGGACTATCTATAGTCACTCTTTTGTTTGTTGGTGAGGGCACATGATCTCATGAATGATTGGCAATGTTGTAAACTTTCTTGTTAGGTAAGTGCATGAATTGAGGGTGCTTAGTGGTTACAAGTCGGCTTTTAAGGTTGGGTGGTGACAAATAGGTTGTTGGAATTAATTGAAGTGAAATACTATACCTGGGCATGCTTAGACGGGAATAATGTGAATTTTTGTGTGTTCATGCTTGTGTCCGCTGTATTGATCATAGTCTAGGGTATAGTGTGTGGATAAAAGTTAAAGTACTCCTCTATAATTGATACTTGTACGTAGTTGGGGGGTTTATTAGATAGTCCCATTGCTCGAGGACAAGCAACGTTTAAGTGTGGGGTGTTGATGATAGGCTATAATTACGTATTTTAGTCGCTTATTACACTCAAATTTACTGCACTTTGATTGAGTTTGAGCTTTAATCGCTAGTGTCTTGCACTAACTGTGTGTTTTATGCCTTGTAGGAGTGATTCCGAGCTATATATATATATATGTTATGGAATGAATTTAAGTGATTTGGAGCTTTGAAGTCTGAGTAAAAGCTCAAGGAATTAAGCCGGAATCGTTTTTGGGGGTCAACGGATGATAGTTAGAGCGAACGAAGAATCGAGTAGGCATATTACGCACTGTCTAGTAAAACGGATATAACTTTTTGCTCAAAACTCCATTTGGTCTCCACAATATATGGTTGGAAATCTAACTCAAAGGGATACAACTTTCATGTTTTACGTTTTTCCAAATTCCAAACTGAACGGGGCCAAACGCGCAAGATTTGAGCCAAAACGAATGAAACCGGGCAAGGTGCGAATTTGGGCGCCACAGGCGGCGCCTGGCGCCACCTGTGGCGCCAAAAACAGTATGCACAAATATTTGGGTGCTATGGAGGGCGCCTGGCACCGTGCTGGGCGCCAGAGACGTGAAATGTGTCCTATTTCGCCCGGGACAAGGTTATTTCGGCCCTAGACCTACCCAACACGTATAAAAGCAAGACTAAATCTATTTTTGAAGGAGAGGACGCCACTTTGGTGAGATCTAACATATTTTGAAGGTGATTTCACGTGGAGCAACACACACCACGATTGGAGGAGGCTTCTAACTAGTTTTTCTTCTCTTCTCTTCCTTTAATCTCATAGTTTATTAGTTCTAGAGTTTTGGGTGCTACATAAACGTTGTAGTTTGAAGCTTGAATTGTTCTTATTATTTTATCATATTGGTTTATTTATTCAATCTTGCGCTTAATTATTTGATTGCTTGATCACCAATTGAATACTATCTACGAATCTAGGATTGAACTCGGGAGAGGGAATTCTAGATTGCATATAAGATTGAGTAGAGCAAGATCTTAACTCTTAGGGGGAGCGGATTTGCGGTTAGGATAGGAATATACCTAATCGCCTTGCTTGGTTATTATATGGGAATTATAAATGCGTTCTTGTTAATCCTAATTCCATTGGAATATAGGCGTTAGGTTAGTTTGAATAGGCGAGTTGTACTTCGGGAGAAGGCTACGAGCAATATTAACCCCGTCAATCAATAAACTAGATAAACTAATTAGACGATTTAGGTGGAAAACTCAACGGGATTGTTAGCTAACCCATAGCTCTAGAATATTCACTCACATTGAATTCGTCTCTATAATTCGCCAACTTGTTTTCTTTAATCTCTTAGTTTGTTACTCTAAATTATCTTTAGTTAAATATTCATACTTTAGAATTCGCTTGAATAGATTAATTGTTTGGTTTAATTTAGTTGATAGTTAATCACAAGTCCCTGTGGGTACGACATCTGGACTTACAATCCTATATTACTTGTCGACCACATATACTTGCGTGTGCGTTTGGGAGTAACAATGAGCTTTCCGATTGTAATATCGCTCAATAATTTACTTCTACGCAGCCATCCTTATCAAGGTTGTTTCTCTCCTTTCTTCAACCAAATCAAGATTTATTTGTATCTCCTCCTCATTTGAGTCTTCGGTTGCTTGGGTGTATTTCGTACTTGGTTCACCTATTGCAACCGGAATTAAGACTTCAACACTGTACACAAGTGAAAATGGTGTCTCTCCAGTACTCGTTTTTGCTGTTGTTCGGTAAGCCCACAAGACTCCAGGTAACACTTCTGGCCACTTACCTTTTGACTCCTCTAGCCTTTTCTTCAAGTTATTAATAATAACTTTGTTTGTTGATTCAGCCTGTCCATTGGCCACAGGATGATAAGGTGTTGAATTAATCCTTTTAATTTGCCAACTCTGAAAGAATTCTATGATTTTCGTACTATGAACTGCGGTCCATTATCACACACAATTTCTTTGGGAACCCCAAATCGACATATGATGTTTCACCAAATGAAGTCCCTGGTTTCTTTTTCTTGAACCTTTCCTTGTCTTGTGGTAATGGACCAACGATATCCATCCCCCACTTTATAAAAGGCCATGGTGCAACAAGAGGATGTAATAACTCTGCTGGTCGATGCATGTTGTTACCATATCTTTGGCATTTATCACATTTGGCCACGAAGCTTTCCGCCTCTTCTTCCATTTTTGGCCAGTAATACCCTGCTCTAATTAGAGTTTTTACCAAGGATCTTCCTCTTGCGTGATTTCCACAATGTCCTTGATGATAGGCTATAATTACGTATTTTAGTCACTTATTACACTCTAATTTACTGCACTTTAATTGAGTTTGAGATTTAATCGCTAGTGTTTTGCACTAATGGTGTGTTTTATGCCTTGTAGGAGTGATTCCGAGCTATATAGATGTTATGGAATGAATTCAAGTGATTTGGAGCTTTAAAGTTTGAGTAAAAGATCAAGGAATTAAGCCGGGATCGTGTTTGGGGGTCAACAAATGATAGTTAGAGCGAACGAAGACTCCAGCAGGCATATTGCACACTGTCTAGTAAAATAGATATAACTTTTTGCTTAGAATTCCATTTTGGCTCCACAATATATGGTTGGAAAGCTAACTCAAAGGGCTACAACTTTCATGTTTTACGTTTTTTCCAAATTCGGAATGGAACAGGGTGAAAAATGCGCGAACTCTAGCGCGAGGTTAGCGCGAAGTTGCGCTAGTTAAGGAGCTGGAGGCAGAATGTCAAGGAATATGCGCGAAGTCATGCGCGAAGGATGCGCGAAGTCGCGCTAGTCACCCGGGAAAAATATCCTTATTCACATTGGAGAAGGTATAATTATTTGGGCCCAACCCTAATTGGTATATATACATGGAAGAACGGTATTTTGAGGAGGAGAGGACGTTTTTGAGAGGAAAACACAAGCACAGAGCCGCCGTGGAGGCCGGGTTTCATCTTTTCTTCCACCAAGTTAGTCTTTTTATGTTTCTTTGTATGATTTGTTGTTTTTCTACCATGTCTATGTGGAGCTAAACTTCACGTTCTAGGGTTGTGGTTCTTTCATGACTATTGTTATTCGGATATTGATTTTGATTTCTTAGTTTATCATATTGGTTTATTTATTCAATCCTGCACTTAATTATTTGATTGCTTGATTACCAATTGAATACTATCTACGAATCTAGAGTTGAACTCGAAAGTGGGAATTCTAGATTGCATATAGGATTGAGTAGAGCAAGTTCTTGAACCTGGGCCTCAGGGAACGGATTCGCGGTTAGGATAGACATATACCTAATTGCCTTGCTTGGTTGATTTACAGGAATTATAAATGCGTTCTTGTTGATTCTAATTCCATAGACATATAGGAGTTAAGTTAGCTTGAATAGGCGAGTAAGAACTCGACAGATTCTTATGAGCAATATTAACCCTGTCAACCAATAAACTAGATAAATTAGTTAGTTAATTCAATTGAAGAATACAATAGGAATGTTAGATAGCCCATAACCCTAGATCGTTCTCATTACATTGATATCATAAAATTCTGCTCTTCCTCTGTTTAAAGTTCATTATTTATATTCTTTATTTAATTAGTTTAGAATCAAATACTTTTGGGTTTAATTCTTGTTTAGATAATTAGGATAGTCTAATTTAGTTAATAGTTAATCACAAGTCCTCGTGGGAATGATACTCTACTCACTACTTTATTACTTGACGATCACGTGTACTTGCGTGAGTGCGTTTGGCCGCAACATGTCCTTTATGTACTTCTCTCATCACATACTCTGTTTGAGAAGGTCCAAGACACCTTGCTAAAGGACCACCAAATATTTTTCGATATAAATTTCCTCGGTCCAAACAATAACGGCCAGCTTTTCGTCGAAGTGCCTGAGCCTTTTTCTTATCATCAGGTAGAATTCCACACTGCAAAAAATTGACGATCTCGTTTCTCCAATCCCAGGTTAAATTATTGAAATTTACCTCGTTTTTATCTTGGTGGAGTGCCGAATGAAACAAATGTATTACGGAAGCATTTTCTTCATTTGTTACTTCTCTAGCGGATGCAAGATTAGCCAATGCGTCTGCTTCGACATTTTCTTCCCTGGGTATCCGCACGATTTTCTAAGATTGGAATTGTCTGATCAAATCTCGTGCCTTTTCCAAATATTGCTGCATCCTCGCCTCTCTAGCTATATAAGTCCCCTGCATTTGATTAAGTACGAGCTGCGAGTCGCTTTTATTTATAACCTGCTCTATTCTGAGCTCTCGTGCCAATTCTAAACCTGAAATCACAACTTCATATTCTGCCTCATTATTAGTAATAGGATGACATTTTATGGCTTGCCTTATAGTTTCTCCCGTAGGTGGAATTAGAAAAATGCCTAAACCCGCTCCTTTAACATTCGAGGAGCCATCGGTAAATAGGGTCCAAGTACCTGGATTAGACCCGTTAAATACCTGCAGTTCTTTTTCTGCTTCTGTTACCATCCCTGGGCTAAAGTCTGCCACGAAATCTGCTAAAACCTGTGATTTTATCGTAGTTCTAGGTTGATATGTGATTTCATATTCACTTAGTTCTATGGCCCACTTGGCTAATCTACCTGATAACTCTTGCTTATGCAATATACTTTGTAAGGGGTAGGCGGTCACTACAGAAATATGATGACATTGAAAATAAGGCCTTAATTTTCTAGATGCCATAATTAGTGCTAAAGCAAGTTTTTCTAAATGAGGATATCGAGTTTCAGCATCTACTAAGGACTTGCTAACATAATAAATTGAAGATTGTTTACCTTTATCTTCTTGAACAAACACTGCACTTATCGCCATTTCTGACACAGCGAGATAGATATGAGTAGCCTTTCACTGTCCTTTGGTTTAGCCAGCAACGGTGGGTTTGACAAGTATGTTTTCAGATTTTTGAGCGCTTGTTGGCATTCTTCAGTCCATTCAAATTGGCTTTGCTTTTGCAATAATGAGAAGAACTTAAAGCTTTTCTCTGAAGATTTAGAAATAAATCTTCCCAATGCTGCTATCCTACCCGTCAACCTCTGCACTTCTTTTTTGCTCGTGAGTATATCCGGTATTTCTTCAATGGCTTTAATCTGCGCTGGATTTACTTATATTCCTCGGTTAGAAACTAGGAAACCTAAAAACTTACCTGAAGACACGCCAAATGCACACTTTTCGAGATTTACCTTCGTATTGAATTTGCTGAGAATTTGAAAAGTTTCTGACAAATACAAATGTTGGATGTGATCCCCCGCCTGTGCTGACTTGACTAACATGTCATCAATGTAGAATTTCATGTTTTTCCCTAGATGTTCTTGAAACATATTTGTTACTAACCTCTGGTATGTGGCCCCAACATTCTTTAGACCGAAGGGCATGATTTTATAACAGTTAGTCCCCTCGTCTGTAATGAAAGAATTTTTTTCCTCATCTAAAGGATCCATTTTTATCTGATTATATCCTGAATAAACATCTAAAAAACTCAACAATTCGTGCCTTGCAGTAGCATCAATTAGTTGATCTATGTGTGGTAAAGGAAAAGAATCTTCCGGGCAAGCTTTATTTAAGTTAGTATAATCTACACAAACTCGCCACTTACCTTTCTTTTTGGGTACCACTACAGTATTAGCTAGCCAATTAGGATATTTTACCTCACGGATATACCCGATTTTTAAAAGCTTTAGTACCTCATCCTGAATCACCTGGTTCTTGAAGGATCCTTGCTTCCTTTTCTTTATACGTTAGATCTTCATTCAGCTTATGGGTCATCACCTCCGGTGGTATACCTGTCATGTATGAATGCAACCAAGAAAATCAATCTGCATTAGCTTTTAAAAATTCAATTAACTTACTTTTCATCTCTGGGTTGAGGTTGGTTCCGATGTAAACTTTTCTGTCTGTCCAATGTATAAACAGCACCACCGCTTCGAGTTCCTCAATTATTGTTTTGATGTTTTCGTTTTCTTCTGGCTCTTGAATAGTATCAGGCCTTGAGTCCACATCCGTTTATCCATCTTCAGTTGAGGTTTGAGTTGTTAAACCCTCAACCGAATTCTGTAATTGCTATTTCACATTTGCAACGTCATTTTGTATGCTTGAATCCGCCACTGGATTGATGCTTCTAGAAGCCTGCTGATACCGTGGATTTGCCTAATTCCCCATTGTGAAGGGAACTTAATGACCTCATTTAAATTAGATGGAACAACATACATCTCGTGAATCCAAGGTCTGCCGAGGATAATATTGTATGCCATATCCATATCTATTATTTGAAATTTCGTATCTTTAACTACTCCTTCTGCGAATGTGGTGAGTGTTATCTCCCCTTTTGTGACAATGCTTGAATTGTCAAATCCAGATAAGGTACGTGCTTTGGGTATCAATTTTTCATCAGCTTGCATCTCGTTTACCACTCTTAAAAGAATGATATTTATAGAGCTACCCGGATCAATCAAAACTCGTTTCACATTAGTATCATGTACAAGTAAAGATATTACCAGTGCATCATTGTGTGGGATCAACATGCCATCTGCGTCCGCATCATCAAATGTTATATTGTCTTCTTCCAAAACTTGGTGAACTCGCTTCCCGTGGGTGACTGTGATTTCTTACACCTTCTTTGCAGCCGTATATGTCACGCCATTGACCTTCTCCCCTCCGCTTATGACATTAACTGTTCTTTTTGGTGACGGAGGTTTTGGTGGCTCCTGTTTATTCTTCATATATGCTTGCTTACCCTTCTCTAAACAAATCGGTTAAGTAGCCTTGTTTTAATAAGTGCTCTACTTGACCTTGTAGCAATCTGCAATTTTCTGTTTTGTGACCGTGATCATTATGAAACTCGCACCAGAAATCAGGGTTTCTTCTATTTGGGTTCGATCTCACTCTTTGGCCACCGCACCTTATCTCCCATGCTTCTTATATCAGCTACCAACTCAGATGTGCTAACATTGAACCTGTAGCCACCAATCTTTACTTTTAACATTGTTCACATATTCTGCACTTAGTTGCTTTAATGCATCGTCTACATTTTGATCGTCCCCTTGTTGATTATACATGTGATGTTGATCTGTCAGGTGAGTTGTCTCGGGAGGGTCGAGGAGAATTTTAAGGTGAAGGTATTGGGGTGGCATTCTCTTGTTGATTCTGTTGGTTCAGCTGGTCTTGCTGGTTTTGATGGTTGTTGTATTTAGCGATCGACATGATTTTTTGACAGAAAAATGAATTTGGAAAGTGAAAAGATTATCAGATTCCCGGTAATGGAACCAATTTGTTTAACCAAAGAATAGGAATTTCGGCCAAAGCTTATGTTTAGAAGTACTCGGGTTACTGATAACCAAGAAAATTAATACTCTTGCAATAAGAAAGGAAATTAGGGTATGAAATAGCAAAGTAATCAATAGAAAGCAAAAGTAAATAGTTGTATTCCAATAATAACAAGAACTTGTCCATACAGACGACATTTCTTTCCCTTATATAGTGACCTCCAAGTACAACGTCTTCTCCTCCTTTATGACCGAATCATTATGAGCATTAATGAAATGTTATAATTGATAATCGTAACTGTTTCGTGAAGATTCTGTAACGTTTGTAATCATCCATGCTCATTAATTGAAGACCAATGAATCTGCCCTTTTTACTGTCTTGGTCATTCCACCGGTGCCTCTTCAAATTGCTAAAGAGACTCGAGCAACCGTTTCTTCTCATCTCGTGGGTATTTTCCTTATCTGATGATTTCTTAAGGGTTTATCTAGGCTCGAGAGATCAATATTAGAAAAACTTGCCTTGTCCTTTTTAATTGTTAACCAGTCAGTTTTTTCGTGGGAGGTTGTAAACATACTTAAGAAGTAATTTGTTGTATGGTTCATTAGGGAGGTTTGGGTCCTCAATCCAATTTTCAGAGTTATCTTTGAAGAAGACAACGTTATTCCTCCATCTTCTATTGGTAGCTTTAATATGGAAAAATTTGGTATTAGCATCACCGTCATTTAACCAATTAACCATAAACCGTTATTTCTAGCAGTCTTCTTCCTATTTTAGTAGGGTATTATAGTCTTCAATGAGAGTTGATTCTAGTTTTCTAAGGTAGTGGCTAGTTGTATAGCTAGGAGAATTTTGTATTCCATCAATTCTTTTCAAAATTTTCCTTTTCTTAGCAAAAATATTACCGAAGGTATTTTTTTTCATTCTAAAACATTATTTTTTAAAAACTTCATGCCTCCTACTAAATCCTTATTTTCCCAACTTTGTGACACAATCCTAGGAAAATCCGGATGGGAACACCAAAAAGTTTCTAGGGCCTATCATAACTAGTGTTAATTCTATTGTTAAGGTTGATGAGTATAGGGTTATGGTCCGAGTGAATTTTGGGGAGGTGAGTTATGGTGACATTAGGAAAAGCTTGTAACCATTCTTCATTAGGGTAGACCCTATCTAATCTTTCCATGATTAGACCATTTTTTATTTTACGATGGTTGGACCATGTGTATTTACATCCCTTAAATCCTAAGTCCACTAGGTTACAATCATTAAGGCGGTCGATTAGTGACTTGGCTCGTTTTTGATTAATGATTCTGCCACCAACTATATCCCCGAAATTCACAACTTCATTAAAGTCGCCCCTAATCAACCAAGGTCCTTTATAGTAATCACATATATTTCTTAGATTTTTCCATAACATATTTCTAACAATTATGTCATTGCTAGCATAAATTGCACTAAAATAACCAAGAGAGATTTTTAGGTTTTACATCAATCATTGCATGTATTGCATGTCCGTTCCTAGTCAAGTTGTTGACGGTCACCATGTCATGATTCCATAGGATAACTAAACCACCAGCTTGACCAATTGCAGGAACCTCAATCAACTCAGTGAAATTAAATTCCTCTAGGATAGATGTATGACTTGCCATTTTGGTCTCCAACAAAACAACTAGACATGGCCTGTGGGTGTCCATAAGCTCTCTAAAGTGCCTCCTAAAGTTGGCATTGTTAGCTCCTCTAACATTCTAAATTATAAAGTTGTTTGGTTGATTCATGGAGATGTTATTGATTGGGTTGTTGTTGTAATTCCTCATGAGGGAGGGAACTAGTATCACTATATTTTTACCCACTATAGGATCCCGTGGAGGTCTTATGTCTAGTGAGCACTTGTAAAGTGTCACTAGGAAGCTGAAGATAGACTTCCTGTCTAGCATCTCCTTGAATATGAGTATTTTTACCTCGCTTAGGCTTGAAAATGCTATTGACGGTTCCCCCAAGTGTGGCAAGTTGTCCTCCTCCTCTCCTTCCTCTTAGAGCCCTTCCTGGTTTTGCATGTTTGGTGCTTGAGCTAGGTCGTCCATTGGATCTAGTTGTTGGTTTTTCATGTGTTGTGTAGTCCATTGAGTGAAGATTGGATTCAGTAGCATTAGATCCTCCGGTGCAAAGAAAGGAAGATTTAGAGGTGGATTTTGTGGAATTTGTTGGTTGGAGTTGCTTGGTATGTTCCACATGTGTTGCATGGTATTCACTAGATTTTGATTCATCGAAGGTGCAAGTGGTTGTAGAATGTTGTTCATCCACATTTGGTTGATGTAATTGTTCATGGCAAGGGTCATTCCCTCCGAGATTAGTTGTGCAAGATAATGGATGTTTTGGATTATCAATGTGGACTCATGTCCATTGATCTCCATGTTGAAGGACACTGCATGGCCTTGAAGGCCTAGCTCCACCCACGATTGTGGTACATTGTTTGGTGGATTCGGAGGTTGGGCATAGATCATAGGATTGGAGGGAAGATGAGGAGGTAGGGGTGGGAGGTTGTTCATGGTTTGTTGTCGAGAGAGATGGTACAATTGAATGAGTCGGTACCTTCTTCTTAATGTTAGTGGAGTTCTTGGCATTTTGCTGGTGTTCTTGTATTATATGTGGGCTGCCGTCTATGGGATTGGGAGGGTTTTTAATGATTGTATCTATTTTCATAAAATTCATACTTTATTCACACTCAAAGCAAATCCTAAATTTTTTACTTTATCTTCTACCTACTCTCCAATAAAGAAAATATATATATATATATATCCTCTCCTCCCCTACGAGAAAGCTTGGAAAGGACTAAGGAACTTGACGTTTAATTGTGAAACAGTACGTTACTCCAATATCAAGTATAAAGATTACTTATGATATATGTATGTGTTGATGTTGCTGCGCAATCCAGAAATGTGTTAGCAAAGAAGAGCAGACAAGAAGACAGAGGCGGCGTAAGCTAAGCTTTGGTCTGAAGGTTCTCTTTGTGTTAAATAAATATGAACTATTCTTTTATGTCAGACCCGGATTTGGATTCTTTATTGGTTTGGGTTTTACTGAGTTGGGATCTGTCTGGTATCAGGCCTAGTTAAAGCAAAGGTCCAGTTTAATTATACAAGGGTCTGGGTGGCTATACAAATTCTTCTAGAAACATAACATGCTAGAACAATACATTGTAAATATTTTCCTTACATATGATTATCCATTAGTTTGTTATAGTATATACAATTTGAGTAGGACACATGTACTAGGCAGTTATTTGCAATATTCTCTTTTAATGTATTTATACAAGCACTATAAAAAATGATTTCATCAATCAATACAAAGAAATTTTTTTACGTCCCTTTTCTACTTTTGACATGGTATCAGAGCAGGTTTGATCTGCTCCTTTACAATTCTAAAAACAGTCTCTTTTCATCATCTTTCATCTTCTTCAACTACCCAGCTATGGGATCCATTGGTCAACCCACTGAATTTTTAGTTGCAGATTCTTCCACAACAATTCCTATTGTAACTCCAGTCTTCAATGGAGCTGGAGCAATTGACTCATCTCACCCCTATTATCTTCATTCCTCGGATTACCCAGGGATGAACCTTGTTTCCTTACTTTTCAATGGCAAGAGCTATGGAGGGTGGAGAAGGGTAGTTGTCATTGCTCTCTCTACCCAAAACAAATTGGGGTTCATTGATGGAACCATAGTTGTTCCAAGTTCTGATTCTGGACTCCAAAAGGCTTGGGCTCGCTGCAATGACATGGTATTGTCATGGCTAGTCAACTCCCTGTCAAAGGAAATTGCAGAAAGTGTGTTATACTCACAAAGTCCTAAAGATCTATAAAGAGATCTAGAAGACAGGTTTGGACAGACAAATGGTGCCAAGCTCTTCCAACTACAGAAGGAGTTGAGTGCAGTAATTCAAGGTAACACTAGTGTTTCAAGTTATTTCACTAAGATGAAGAGTTTATGGGATGAGTTAGATGCCTTGAACACCTTTTCTGCTTGTGTTTGTGAGTGTGACTGTGGGGCTAAGGCTAAGAACTTGAAAGCACTTCAAGATGAAAGATTATTGCAGTTCCTAATGGGTATAAATGAGTGCTTCATAGGAGTTAGAAGCAACATTCTGTTGTCTTCTCCTCTACCCTCTATTGAACAGGCTTACTTACTAGTCATACAAGATTAAAAGTAGAGGGAAGTACATGCTACACCTGTTTATCCAGGTGAATCAGGATCTTTTATAGCAGCTAACTATGCAGGAAGAGGAAAGAAGGTTAATGACTATAAAGGACAGAAACCAGGTTTTGAAATAAAAAAGAACACTAGCATATGTGCCTACTGCAAGAAACCTAGTCATAACATTGATAAATGTTATAGGATACATGGTTTCCCAAAGGATTTAAAATTCACAAAGCAGAAAAAAATTGCAGCCCACAACACAAGCTAACAATGCATTCAATCTAACTAAAGGGGTGGAACAAGAAATTAAGTGTGCACCTAACGTGAAGACTCTCGCTCAGGAGAATGTGACACAATTACTTCAGTTGCTCCAACAAGTGAACATGAACAAGAATTAGCAAAATGCAGGGACCTCTAATGCTTTTGCAAACTTCAATTGTTCTGGTATATCTAAGTTCTTCAAATCTTATGCTTGTTACATACAAGTAAATAATCATTCATGATAATAGACAGTGGAGCCAGTGAGCATATGACCTTTTACAAAGCTTTTCTTTCAAATTTCAAAGCCTTAAGCAGGCCTCTTATAATTAATCTACCTAACTCTTGTAGAGTTAAGGTCACTCATTATGGTTCTGTTACTCTCTTTTCTAATGTAGTGTTGCAGAAGTTCTTATATATTCCTAGCTTCAAATTCGATATGTTTTTTGTGCATAGATTATGCAAATAACTCAAAAAATGTATCCTATTCACTTTTTTTTCTTGTTTTCTGCTGCAGGGCCGTTCACTGAAGAGACCTCTGGAGATTGGTAGAGAAGTTGGAGGCCTATACATCCTTAAGTCAAGGCAGCATACTCCAACTGTTTCTAGTAGTACTTTAGTTTCTCGCAAGCAATCGCAGCCTAATGCTATTTCCAATTCATGTTTTATATTTTCTGATTCCAATGACAAAGAAAAGTTGTGGCACTATAGTTTAGGCCACATGCCTTTGAGTAATATGAAGAATATTTTATCTACTTCAGTTCCTTCTTGTTTAAAATTTTTAACTCCTTGTGTTATTTTTCCTTTGGCAAGACAGTCCAAACTGCCTTTCCCCACAAGTTCTATCACCACCAGGGCTGTGTTTGAGTTAATTCGCATTGATACTTTGGGACCTTATAAACATGCTACATATGACGGTTTCAAGCATTTCCTTACCATTGTAGATGACTTTAGCAGAGGAACTTGGACCTATCTGTTAAGTACCAAGTCAAATGTCTTTACTGTCCTAAAGTCTTTCTAACTATGGTTGAGAGATAATTTCACTCTAAAGTTCAAACAATAAGGTCAGACAATGCTTCTGAGTTAGGTAGTGGGAATGTTCACTCTGAATATTTTCTTTCCTAAGGGATTCTACATCAAACAACTTGTGTGTCAGCTCCGCAATAAAATGGAATTGTAGAAAGAAAACATAGGCATCTTTTTGAGACTTCTAGAGCTTTGTTGTTTCAGTCACAATTACCTATCTCATATTGGGGGAATTATCTTTTAACAACTACCTACTTAATAAACAGATTCCCTTCCAAAGTTCTGCATGTTAAGACACCCTATGAGATCTTGTTCAACACTAAACCAAACTATTGTGTTTTAAGAATTTTTGGATCCTTGTGTTTTGCCTCCACCCCTTCAAATCATAGAGCTAAGTTTGAGGAAAGAGTTGTACCTTGTAGGTTATCCTCATGGTAAGAAATGTTACAAGTTGGTGAGTCTTAAAAGAATGCAGTCTTTTATTTCTAGAGATGTAATATTCCATGATGAGTTTTTCCCTTTTGCCTCTATTAAAGCTTCTGATCCAGCTAACACCTTTTTACCTTATGATGTCTATAACAAGGAAAACTCTACTGTCCCATATTTATCATTTTAGAATCCCTCTCCCTATAGTACCATTCCCACACCAGAACCACACTTGTCTACTCCTATCTCCCTTACTCTAAATCAGTCTTCACCCTATCATGTTTCACCTACACCTTCTTCAGGCTATGGGTGTCCCTTCCCATTGTTTTATCACCAGAATCAGAACCTATGCTAGATACTCTTATCAGGAAGTCCAGAAAACCACATAACCCTCCCTACCTAAAGTACATTTGTAATGCCTTGCAATTCACAGATGTGAGCACTACTTGTTTCCTATGTTCTATTCTGCCTAAGTCTCTCCATGTCAGTGATCTATCCAATTCCAACCAACATATGCTCACCTCCCTATCTAATGTTTGTGAATCCATTAGCTATGTCCAGGTTGCACATCATCCAGGTTGGCAAGAGGCCATGGCTAAGTAAATTACAGCACTTGAACTCAACAAAACGTGGGAAGTGGTTGAGTTACCCCTGGTATGAAGGCACACCCAGCAAATGGGTGTACAAGGTAAAACACCTCTCTGATGGTAGTGTGGAGAGATTGCAAGCAGGTTGGTGATTAGGGGGGACTTATAACGTGAAGGTATCGATTTCAATGAAACCTTTTCATCAGTAGTCAAAATGACTACCATCAGATGCCTTCTGACGCAGCAGTTAAAAAGAATTTGGGAATCTACCAATAGGACGTGAATAATGCATTCTTGCATGGTGACCTAAATGAGGAGGTGTATATGAAATTCCCTCCTGGTGTTATGTCTCCATCCCCTAAACATGTTTGCAGGTTGGAAAAGTTTCTTTATGGACTTCGACAAGCTTCTAGGCAGTGGTATGCAAAGTTGACCACTACCTTGAATTTCAAAGGGTTCACTTATTCTTTAAACGATTATTCTCTCTTTTTCAAGAAAACAGACTCTTCTATCTCAAGTGTTGTTGTTTATGTAGACGATATAATTCTAACATGTAATGATAATACAGAACTACATGCTCTGAAGGAACTTTTAGACCAAGAGTTCAAAATAAAGGATCATGGAGACTTACATTTATTCTTAGGAATGGAAGTTGTTCGCGAACCTCAGCGAAAGTTCACTCTAGATCCTATCCGGGAGTTCAATTCACTGCATCTACGCCCTGTTTCTTCTCGTCTTGATCCATCTGTTAAGCTACATTCTAAGGTTGGTGCTGCCACACCAGATTACACTTTGTATCGGCATCTTTTGGGAAAACTCAATTATCTAACACATACGATGCCTGATCCCTCTTTTGCGGTCCAGCATTTAAGACAGTACATGCAAGATCTGCAAAAAACCTCATCTTGATATAGCTTTTCGAGTTCTACATTATCTGTTACGAGATCCTGGTCTTGGAATTTTTATGACAACCTCTTCATCTTTTGAGTTGTTGGCCTTTTGCGACTCGGATTGGGGTTCCTTTCCAGATTCTCATCGATCTGTGAATGGCTACTTCATATCACTTGGTTCTTCTCCTATTTCATGGAAATCAATGAAGCAAGCCTCAATCTCACTCAGTTCTGTCGAGGCTGAGTATCGTAGCATGCGACGAGTTGTTGCAGAGTTCACCTGGTTGGTCCGATTGTTCGAAGATCTCTCCATCTCCATCTCACTTCCTATTCACCTTCACTTCGACAGTCAAGCTGCAATCCATATAGCTAAAAACCCCGTCTTTCATGAAAGGATGAAGCACGTCGAGATTGACTACCATTTTGTGTGTCAACAATATCTCGCCGGTTTAATTTCACTCTCCTTTGTACGATCTACTTCTCAGTTGGCAAAACTGTTTACCAAATCCCTTATCGGCCCTGTTCATCGCAATCTATTGTGCAAGTTGGGGGTCCTCTCTTCCCCCGCCAACTTGAGGGGGGGGGGGGGGGTTGGTTCACAACCCAGAAATGTGTTACAAAGAAGATGAAACCACTGTTGTTTTGTAACATGAAGGAAGAAGATAGAGGCGGTGGAAGCTAAGCTTTGGTATGAAGGTTCTCTTTGGATTTGTTTACCCTTAAAATTGGATAACAATTGTATTTGTACGCGGTTTTAAGGATACGTGATATAAATTGATACAAGAACAAGAAATTAGATTAACGCGGAAGTAGATAACAAAAAGGTAAGTACAACCTTAATAAATTGAGTAACCTTTAGCCTTGTGAAATTAATCTTCCTTAAGCTAGCAATGATATTTGTGAATAAGAGAGTAGAATCAGTGATAAAGCTAGAAAATAACAATGTATTGCTCTTTGAAATTTGTTACAATGTGCCAATTAATAACTCAATCCCCTCTATTTATTGGGGGAAAACCTACCTTTTTAGGTACTATATTATAAAAAACAATAGTCTTTCATTTACTGGACTGTTGGCTCCCTTTTTTTCTAATCCTGTGATTTATGCCATAATAATTAGTTAATGGCGAGAATTATGGATCTCTATCGGCTGAGTTGGCAGGTCTTTTCCTCGAGGCCATTAAGAAAAGAACCGATTACGCCTTCGGCAAACTCGAGGGCATGTCTGATGATCGCAATGGCCGGCTTCGATAGTGCTTTTGAGTCCGATATTATCATACTCTGATTCGGCTGACTATGTTGGACATTAGATCGAACCCTGAACTTCAATATCGAGACCGGTGTAACACGTGACTTCAATTTAACAGATATTCTGACTCTGGTCAATTGCTTCAAATGCCCGATCGAGCCTCGAGCTCGATTTTACCTATATATAGATAGCCCCCTCATTTTTTGGAGAGTAAGCGACAAGAAACGATATGAGACCTCGGTCTTTACCTCGATAAATCGTGAAGTAAGCGACAAAAGGTCACTTAAAAGTCTTGTCGGTACAGTCTTCAAGGCATTAAATGCGTGTCAGTCAGTGGTCGGCCAGACGGCCACTACCGAATTTGAACCGCCATTTGAAACCTATAAGTATCCTCTTCTCCATTTATTCAAGTTTTTCTTTCCAACCTTCTCTATTTTCTCCTCCAAAGATCTTTGCCTTTCTCAGAGCTTTGTACCTGAGATATCTATGTTCCGTTGCCTATTTTCATCTCTAAATACCAAGTATCCCTTTTTAACTTTTTTCTTATTCTTCTTTACCCGCAAAAAGAAATGGCTAAAACCTCAAAAACAGTTCCACAAAAAGAAACCACTTCTTCATCACGGCCGTCCGGTGACGAACCGACGGCGGAGCCACATCCCGAAGAATTCTTTCCTGGAGGGTGCTCGACCAGTGTCGATTTCAAAGTTGAAAAGACTTCCTCCGTACCGGGTCGATGCGAGCCAGTCTCGAGGTATATATGCTCGATCATCGATGACCTCCTCTCCAAGGTAAAAAGGATTGCAACTGGGCCGACAAACATGTGGTGGTGCCCGCGCCTGAAGAAGCAATCACTACCCACGTGGAGGCTTTATTAAGTGTTTATACTTACCCCTATACGTTGGGTCCCTTGGACTCGATTATTATCGCCTTCAGCAAGAAGTATGAAGTGACCCTCGGTCAAATTCACCCATCCTTCTGGAGGATGGTGATTCTTCTTCGCTTCTTTGTAAGCAAAATAGAGGGGTGTCCCTTCACCCTCGATCATCTCACACATTTATACAGTCCTCGACTCTATCGAGGGGGGCTAATAAAACTTACTAAGCCTGGCCAACAAGGCACCGTTCTCGAGCATAGATGAGGATCGGGATTGAGGCTAAATGTGTCGATTCATTCGAGTGAAGACCTCGGACTTGATCCCGGCCGAGGATATGCCATTTTACGAGAAATGGAACATGAATCGTAAGTGTAGCCTTGCCTCTAAAATTTTGTTTATTTTGTTTTTCTATTTCCCTCCTTTTTTATCGGCGTTTCCCGATACAGCTATCGCTTGGATGCCGGATGCGGTTCCTCGACTCGAGGAGTGGGTCAGGGGCCTTGTGTCACAGAGGTCGTATTCTGAACGCACATGGCACGAACATTCAAAGGGTCAGTGGGAGGCCCTTAACCATGGTAAGTTTCTCTTTTCTGGTTAATAATGGTCATCGTACGAGTTTTCTTCTTGAGCTTACTCATCTTTTTTCCTTTGTAGGTCTCAGAAAGGATGTTGCAATAAGGCCCCCATCCGGTGATGAAGACGTCCTTCCCCGACCATCTGCTCTGAAGCATATCAAAGAGAAGAAGAGGAAAGGGGCTCCGAGTTCCCCGAACTCAGAAAAGCAGAAGCCCAAAAAGAAGCAGGCGGGTGAACACAAAGGAAGCATCGGTGCCCTCCCATCGAACTTTGTCCAACAACTGAGGGATGAGTCCGAAGAAGAAGAAGAATCTTTTGAGCTGGTAGCTCATACGCGATCGGGCGCCATGGTTCAAGGAACCCCCGAGCCAGTGAGAGCTGAAACTGTACTGCCTCGACTCGGGGAGTTCGAAGGGGGAGCTTTAGCCGAAGCCCCCGGACCCAAAAGGGTTTAGGACGCTTTGCCTCGAGGTGGGGAGGTTGATGAGGAGGTTATGATCGGGGCCGGTGCAGAGACCGGGTTCGAGGCCTCCCGGGATGAGGGCAACATCCCCAGGATTCACTCGGTGTAATAGACATTGATGATTCCCCTTCATTTACTGAGTCGATGATTATAGAGGCTCAGGCAATGGAGACTTGTCATGTCAGGGGGGTCCATGGAGCGGATGACCATGGAGAGGAGGACCCTTTTCGTGGCTATTTTGTCGGAGTGAAGGATGTCACCCGTCTGGGTGACTTGGAAGTGTCGAGGAAGAGTTCAAGTGAGGCTTCCTCGAGCCTTAAATTGACCGACCAGTTTCCAGCTCCAAGCGTCGATCCCGATCAAAAGCGATCGGTTATCATCTCGGTCCCGGAGGATGCTCGGGTCCTCTCTGCCCCCGTAGGAGTGGCTAGCTACCTTCGGTGCTTGGTGACCGAAGAAGATCAAGCTAAGATGGATGAGGTGGAAGTGCCTTGCCTTTTCAATAAAGCTCAATGTAGACATGTAATTTTTGACCCTCCCCAAGATTTTACACATTTTAGCATTTTATTATTTAGTTTAGGTCTAATATAGTTATTTTAACTAGTTTTAACTATTTTATTTTATTTTATAACAAAAATAAAAATTACAAATTTTTTATTCTTTTTTTTAGCTAATTGATATTTTATTTAGTTACTTTTAGTTTATGTACCTTTCAAAAAATTAAAAAATACAAAAATAGTGCCTTATTTTATCTTTATATAATCTTGAAAATACAAAAAAAAATATAGTTTCATATTTTAATATAGTTTAGTTAATTAGAATTGGTTTTTGCATTGTGTATTATTTTTATCTTATATTAAAGGGAGTTAACTAAGGTGTTGGACCACAATTTTAAGAGTCTTAGAGCCATTTTAGGACCCAATTCGGACTTAGCCCATAAATCCAAGCCCAATACCCAATACTCATTAAGCTAACCCTAGAGACCCTTCTAGACTCTTCTTCTTAACAAAATAAAAAAACCTAGAGACACCTAAAAGAGGGACGAGCCGCAAAAACCAAAAAAGAGGACCGCCTGGACTTCTTCTTCTTCACACCCTAAGAGACCACCGATCTCCAGCTACCACTGACCCCATCTCCCCCACCAACGGCTTCCAACAACACCCCTGATCTCATTCCCCTACATACGCCAAAGATAAAAAAGGGAACGAAACACGCACACATAGAAAAAAGGGGAAGAACGACGGAGACTAAGAAAGGAAAACTTGGGGAAAAGCCTAGAGGACCTTGAGCTTAATTTTGGGGGTTCTGCCTTTTCTTCTTTTGTTTCTCAATTTCAAAAAAAGAAGACCAAAAATTCTGGTTCTAGTTCCCAAAACCAAAAAATGCAAATTCATTTTTTTTGTCTCCAGATTCGAAATATAAAAAAAAAATACTTCAATTTTGTTCTCTTCGATCTTCGCTCCTGAAGTTTGTTTGAGGTTTTAGAGCTTGAGTTCGAGTGACCCAACGTGGTTCGGTTTCGGTTCAAGGTCCGGCCAGAGGCATGAATCAATTTTCAATTTAGTGCAAGTTTTGCTGTCAACTTTTGCTTTTCGGTGTCGTACTCAGAGGCATTCGTAAAGCAATTTTGGTTTCAAAGGTCCATTCCTTCTTTCACGTTATTACTCCATTTCTCTTTATGTATCCTAACAGTAGTTTAGGTATAGAATTTGTCATTTTTGATATAAACACCAATCTTTCTTTCTCTCTCTTCATGCAACTCAGCATCCTTTTTGCATTTTGTTCCTTTTTTTTCTTGATTTTGGTTTTGTTACTAATTTATTAACCAAAAAACCTTTTTGTTTGATTGTGAAATGTTTGGATTCTTAAATCTTGTTCAGGATTGAGTCTTTATTCAATTACTGTTTCATAACACATGTGTGCAAATATGAGAACATCCATTAGTGTTTCATTTTCATGAATTAGAACAATTATTATTATTATTATTATTATTTTTATTATTATTATTATTATTATTATTATTATTATTAGTATGTTTGTATAACGGGTTCCAAAATTAGGACAAAGGTATGCGTTCGCGCAACTTTAACAAAATTTCTTAATAATAATAAAGCGTGATTAATCGTAGACACGTACGCGTGACATGATTTTTTTACGCGCCAAATGAAATGAGTACACGTACGCGTGACTCGTTTCAAGTTAATTTCTTAATTTAAAGCGGTAAGAGGTAAAAATGTACATAGGTTCTTAAATAAGTAATTAGACAATTTAATCAAGCCAAGTATGATCAAAGCGACCGTGCTAAAACTACGGAACCTGGGAATGCCTAATACCTTCTCCCGGGTTAACAGAATTCCTTACCTGGATTTTTGTATTTTGCGGACTGTATAACAGAGTCAAATCTCCTCGATTCGGGATTCTAAACTGGTGACTTGGGACACCATAAATTATCCCGAGTGGCGACTCTGATTTTGATCTAAATAATCCCATTTCGATTGTCACTTAAATTGGAAAAACTCCCTTATACCCTTTCAGGTAGGAAAAGGAGGTGTGACACTCAACATGCGCTAAACTGGGTAATACTAGATCTCTTTGACGTGTCGAATTTTGAATTAATGCTTTTTTTCTTATATAACTTCTTTCTCTGTGTTTGTAGGATTCGTTTCTTCATCACGAGGCCTTTCTTCGATTCCGAAGAGAGCTGAGCCGGTACAAGGCCGAGGTCCGAGGGCTCACCGAGAAAAGGGATGCTTACAAACTTCTCAGTGAGTAGAGAGATGGGGAGGTTAAGGGCCTCCGAGCTGAATTAGAGATGGCTCAAAAAGAGGATGCCGATCTGGTCGAGCAGGTAAAAAGAATCTTTGAAGTTACCGATGATGAATCGGGCGTGGTGACTAACGGTCTGAACCCCCAGGTCCAACAAAAGATCGGTATAATCAGGCAGCTTCGAGAAGAGGTGGATGCAGTAAAGGATGAGGCCTACAAACGGAAAAAGAACATGAACCGTCTGGCCTCGGAAAAGGAGACTGATCGGGCCCAACTGACATCGACTGAAGTCCAACTTCGAGGTATAAAAGAGAAGTCCTTGGCGCAAGCCAAGAAGATCGAGGAGCTTCAGTCCTAGTTGAATTCGGCAATTTCTGATTGGAAAAGCCTGGTCATGGAACTCGAAGCGGCCAAGTCGGAAGCCAAAGCAGTTAAGGCCAATACTGATGAGGTGGTGGCTGTTTACAAGGCCGATGCCGAGGGTGCTCAGGCTCGAGCGAAAGATATCTTCGAGTATGCCAAACGTCAATCTCGAAGGGAGACCCTTGAGGAAATCCATGCTCATGGTTTCGACCTCTCAACCGAGATTGAGAACGCCAAGGAGCTCGAAGATGAGGCTAGGAGGTTAGCTTGTCCCCAGGATGATGATGACTCCAAGGGCTTATGCGAAGCCGAAGGATGGAGACGCTGGAGACGCTGCTCCCGAAGATGACTAGGCCATTTAGGCTCTTGAATAGTTTTTGTTTCTTTTGAGGCTGCTCGGCCTTTGTAAAGAACTTCCATCGGGCCGTATTTCCCTTGTAAAAGATTTTGATGTATATATATAAAACTTTTCCCTTCCATGGCTTCTGAATCCTTCATTTTTTTGTTTATTTTAACAAGATTGAGATGGTAAGGACCGAAGTAAGGACTACCAAAGACTTTTTCTGGTCTGTTGTCCCCGAGTGAATGTTCGAACCCGAACTAAGGTAGCCCTTAGGTTTGATATATAGTCATCGAGTGGGAAGGATTTACTCGAACTCGGACTGAGGTGGCCCTTAGTCTTGATAGATAGTCGTCGAGTGAAAATGATTTGCTCGAATTCAGATTAAGGTAGCCCTTAGGCTAGTAGTCGAGTGAGAATGATTTCTCGAACTCGAATTAAGGTAGCCCTTAGGCTTGTAGTCAAGTGAGAATGATTTCTCGAACTCGAATTAAGGCAGCCCTTAGGCTTGTAGTCAAGCGAGAATGATTTGCTCAAACTTGGATTAACGTATCCCTTAGGTTAGTACTTGAGTGAGAATGATTTCTTGAACTCAAATTAAGGTAGCCCTTAGGCTTTTAGTCGAGTGAGAATGATTTCTCAAACTCGAATTAAGGTAGCCCTTAGGCTTGTAGTCGAGTGAGAATGATTTGCTCGAAATCGATATTAAGGTAGCCCTTAGGCTAGTAGTCGAGTGAGAATTATTTCTCGAACTCGGATTAAGGTAGCCCTTAGGTTTGTAGTCGAGTGAAAATGATTTCTCGAACTAGAATTAAGGTAGCCCTTGGGCTTGTAGTCGAGTGAGAATGATTTCTCGAACTCGAATTAATGTAGCTCTTAGGCTTGTAGTCGAGTGAGAATGATTTCTCGAACTCGAATTAAGGTAGCCCTTAGGCTTGTAGTCGAGTGAGAACGATTTCTCAAACTCGAATTAAGGTAGCCCTTAGGCTTGTAGTCGAGCGAGAATGATTTCTCAAACTCGAATTAAGGTAGCCCTAAGGCTTGTAGTCGAGCGAGAATGATTTCTCGAACTCGAATTAAGGTAGTCCTTAGGCTTGTAGTCGAGTGAGAATGATTTCTCGAACACGGATTAAGGTAGCCCTTAGGCTTGTAATCAAGTGAGAATGATTTCCTCGAACTGGAATTAAGGTAGCCCTTAGGCTTGTAGTCGAGTGAGAATGATTTGCCCGAACTCAGATTAAGGTATCCCTTAGGCTAGTAGTCGAGTGAGAATGATTTCTCGAACTCGGATTAAGGTAGCCCTTGGGCTAGTACTCGAGTGAGAATGATTTCTCGAACTCGGATTAAGGTAGCCCTTGGGCTTGTAGTCGAATGAGAATGATTTTCTCGAACTCGAATTAATGTAGCCCTTGGGCTTGCAGTCGAGTGAGAATGATTTCTCGAACTTGAATTAATGTAGCCCTTAGGCTTGTAGTCGAGTGAGAATGATTTCTCGAACTCGAATTAAGGTATCCCTTAGGCTTGTAGTCGAGCGAGAATGATTTCTCGAACTCGAATTAAGGTATCCCTTAGGCTTGTAGTCGAGTGAGAATGATTTGCTTGAACTCGGATTAAGTTAGCCCTTAGGCTACTAGTCGAGTGAGAATGATTTGCTCGAACTCGGATTAAGGTAGCCCTTGGGCTAGTAGTCGAGTGAGAATGATTTCTCGAACTCCGATTAAGGTAGCCCTTGGGCTAGTAGTCGAGTGAGAATAATTTCTCGAACTCGGATTGAGGTAGCCCTTGGGCTAGTAGTCGAGTGAGAATGATTTCTCGAACTCGGATTAAGGTAGCCCTTGGGCTTATAATAGAGTGAGAATGATTTCTCGAACTCGAATTAAGGTAGCCCTTAGGCTTTTAGTCGAGTGATAACGAGTTCTCGAACTCGGATTAAGGTAGCCCTTAGGCTTGTGAGTGAGAATGATTTCTTGAACTCGGATTAAGGTAACCCTTGGGCTTGTAGTCTAGCGAGAATAATTTCTCGAACTCAAATTGAGGTAGCCCTTAGGCTTGTAGTCGAGCGAGAATGATTTTTAGAACTTGAATTAAGGTAGCCCTTAGGCTTGTAGTCAAGTGAGAATGATTTCTCGAACTCGAATAAAGGTAGCCCTTCGGCTTGTAGTCGAGCGAGAATGATTTTTCAAACTCGAATTAAGATAGCCCTTGGGCTCGATATATTCATAGAAATCGGATGCAATAAATTCCTTGAGGGACTTCTTTTCATTCTTGTGTACATCATTTTTACACGATTACATGTTTTATGCTTAAGGCTTGAGCATTCTGTGCGGGCACAGTTTGTTTGGCCGTTTGGCCCTTACAATAAATTCGTCTTATCAAGGACCTTTCATTATGATGCACTTTCCTTGCTAAAGCTGATATCCGAGGGTGATGCCTCCTAGTATTCGAGGTTGATTCTAGAAAGAAGCCTCAGATACTGTCGATGCAACATTTAACACCGATCCACTATTCTAACTTAGCACGATCCACTATTGCCTCATTAAAAACCTTGCCGAAAAAACCCATTTGGGATAAAAAACGGTCCAAGGAAAAAAGAGTGCAACGCGTACTTCAGACCTTAAACTTCTTGTGGTTCTTCGTCGGTTACCTACAATTGTTAATTTAAAATATAAATAAAAGGGAACAATTGGAGGTTGTACCTTAGTAGTAGTATCATTTTAGGTGAGTTACATTTCCAATTGCTTGGTAGTTTTTCATCGTTCATCGTTCCGAGCTTGTAGGATCCTTTCCTGGTGACCTCGAGAATTTGGTAGGGACCCTCCCAGTTTGGGCCCAACTTCCCTTCGTTCGGGTTCCGGGCGTTCAATCTGACCTTCCTCAATACTATGTCCCCGATGGTAAAGTATTGAAGGTCAGTCCTTCGATTATAGTACCTTTTGATTCGTTGTTTTTGTGCAGCCAATCGAACAAGGGCATCTTCACGCCTCCCATCCAATAGTTCTAGGCTCATATTCATGGCCTCGTTATTAGATTCCTTTGTTGTGTATCAGAACCTGACACTTGGCTCCCCGACTTCGACTGGTATTAGAGCTTCGGCGCCATAAACAGCTAGAATGGAGTAGCTACGGTACTGGATTTCGAAGTCGTGCGATATGCCCAAAGGACTTTGATAAATTATGCGTCTTTTGTTTTGATGATTTGACAAACTTCATGAGAGAACTAGATAAGGAACCTGATATAATTAGTTCTCTTGCGTTCAGAGTAACTAGTCAGATGTCTAGTTCAATTCTCAATGAAATCAGATAAGGGAACAATAGAGGGAAAAGATATGGATCAGTTCCCTTGGTCGTACAGTCAACTCTACAGCTGTTAAACCTGCTGCACTATACCGTCTGGCAGCAGTACAGCAATACAGCTGTAGCTTGCTAAGGCCAAACTAAAGGACACTTTATTACATCACCCTTGATGACCTCACACACACATATTATCAACACAAGGCAAGGGATTTCATGGCCCTAACACTTGCAAATAAAAAGATAATATTCTCTCAAGTGCTAGCTACAACCTCTCTAAAGAACAAAGCTGCTGCAACCTCAAGGACCAGATCCAAAGATTGAAGATATCTTAAGTGCTTAGGTTTGTTGAGTCTTTGTTATTTTTTCTTCATTTGTAACTCCTACTTAGCTTAGTTAGAAGCATTGTGTAGGAAACCCTTTGTAAATCATAAACCCTTGTGTTTGTGTCTTGGCTATAGTTTGTCGAGTTGTAAAGTCTTTGGAATAGAGTTATTACAAAGTGGCTTGTAATAGAGTTGTTACAAGTTAGTGAGGTATTAAGAGGTTAATTCCTAGGTTATAATAGGTTGTAATCTAAAGTTTGCTCAGTAGTGAAGTTGAAATCCTACAAGGGTAGGTCCTGGTTTTTAATTCCGTGAGCTGGGAGTTTTCTACGTAAATATCGCGTGTTCTTTATTTATTGCCGATTTACTGTGGGAACAAATAGAGAACCTGGTTCCCTATACTGTTTGGTTTTATAGTCTGTTGCTTACTGTGGGAACTGATAGAGAACCTGGTTCTCTATAGTGTTTGGTGGACTCTTAGTTTCTATCAATTGATATCAAAGCGGGTTCTTTCTAAAAGGTTAACACCTAGAAAAGATCTACATGGCTGCTCCACCAAACTTTGAGGAAGGACAATCAACGTACAAACCACCAAGATTCAACGGCCAATACTATGGTTGGTGAAAAACAAGAATGCATGACTTCATCATGGCTGAGGACTCAGAGTTGTGGGATGTGATTTGTGATGGTCCTTTTGTCCCCATGAAGGCTGTTGGAGAGGGAAAAAGAACTATTTCAAAGACAAGAAAAGAATACAATGATGCTGACCGAAAAACTGTTGAGAAGAACTTCAAGGTGAAGAAGATTCTTGTGTGTGGTATTGGACCAGACGAGTATAATCGTATCTTGGCATGTGAATCTGCCAAGGAAATCTAGGAAGCTCTTGAAATGTCTCACGAGGGAATACTTAGGTAAAGCAATCGAAAATAGATATGCTTACAACTGAGTATGAACTCTTTAAAATGAAAGAGTATAAGTCCATTCAAGAGATGCATACCCGTTTCAC
Organism: Nicotiana attenuata; assembly: GCF_001879085.1. Taxonomy (NCBI): domain Eukaryota; kingdom Viridiplantae; phylum Streptophyta; class Magnoliopsida; order Solanales; family Solanaceae; genus Nicotiana; species Nicotiana attenuata. Next base: position 4,322,820 of record NC_032000.1, on the reverse strand, counting down.
CTCCATAATCAATGAGCTTCATTCACTTGGTGAAATCATTCCAACCAACCAACCAACAAGCTGGTTCGGAAGATACTCAGTGTTCTACAAGGTTCTTGGGAGAGCAAGGTTAATGCTATCACTGAATCCAAAGACCTACAGAAGCTGACTATTGATGAGCTTATTGGAAATCTCAAAATTTATGAGATGAAGAGAAAGAAGGATCTTGAAAGAAGAGAGCCCAAGAAAGAGAAGAACCTGGTTCTCAAGGCTGCCAATAATGACTCATGTAGTGATGAATCCGACATGGAGTATCTCACTCGAATATTCCAAAAGATGATTCGAGAAAATGGTGGAATTCCAAAGAAAGGAAGTTCCAGCAGGAATTTCAAAGGAAGTGATTGGTGCCATAAGTGTGGAAAGTCTGGACACTTCATTAAAGAATGTCCTCTTCATAAGAAGGATCATTACAAAAACAATACTAGTAAGGCGGCTAAGAGTAACCAGGTCCGTGACAGGAAGTTTAATAGAAGAGATGCTGCTGACAATATGGTAAAACAAGCTTTGGTTGACTGGGGAAATTCCTCCAGTGAATCTGAAGGTGAGAATGACCAAGGAGATGCATATATGATGGTTGCTGATGAAGGATCTTCAGAATATAAGTCAATCTTTGCACTCATGGGCAAATTTGATGATGTTGAGGACAAGGAGGAAGATGAGGTAAGTTTCCTTGATATTCAAAGAAATTTGAAAATTTACTCTAAGAAAAAATTGATGTCCTTAGCAAATGTGTTCATTGATGCCTATCATAGCCTCATCAATGATAAAAATGCTTTAATAGAAGAAATTGGTGACATAGAACAAAAGACGGATGATATGGTAGTTTCTATTGTGGACTTGAAGGACAAGTGGAAGATCTAGAGAAAATAACTTGTTGAAAAACCAAACAAGAAAATGGATGGACAACACTAAGGGTAAAGAAATGGCTAATGAGGTTCAACTTGAGCTTGAGAGTGAGCTTAAAAAAGTAAAAACAAGTCTTGTTGTTGAGCTTGAAAAGAATAGACAACTTCAAGAGGATTTGAAAAGGGTTAAAAATGATCTTGATAAGTCACTTAAATATACCTGGTCCTATGATGTAATAACGTCTATGCGCAAGAGTAATGGTGGGAACAAGCAAGGAATCGGGTTCCAAAAGGCTAAAACCCCCAGGGGTGTGCATTCGATTTTGACCCTTATCGATAATTACTTATCAACCATCGATTTGTACATATGCTTATCGTTATAGTTTCAATAAGGTTTTGATTTTTTCAATTTCGATTTATCGATTTTTTGGGTTTATCGATTCGGTTATCGATTACACTAATAAGAAAATTTTCGGGATTAGATGGAAAGTATATCGCTATAAACACACCTAGCTAATATGGACAAAAAGAAGCTAAAATAAGACGAACACCGTTTATAACATAAAAATTGTGTCAACAAGCACATGCAACGAAACTAAAGTAAGGGATATTTGTCTTAGGGTAAAGGAAAGGGTATTATAGAATAAGGGTATATTTGTCTTAGGGTAAAGGAAAGGGTTAGGGACTTAGGGTAAAGGAAAGGGTATTATAGAATAAGGGTATATTTGTCTTTTTAGTAAATCTTGTCGGTTTATCGATAAACCGATAACCGAAGAGGACGAAATTGAAATCGAGATCGATAACTCGATAAGGAAAATTTCAAAATCGAAATCGAAATCGATAAATCGATAAACCGATAACAAATAATCGATTCGATTTATCGATAAACTGATTCAAACGCACACCCCTAAAACCCCCCTATAATCCACATGGCAAGTATGTAATTGTGGCTGATAATTGGTTGTGTACTCACTGTGGTCAAACAGGTCATTACAAGGACTGTTGTGAAACTAAAATTCAGTATATGCAGAAAAACAAAGCTTTTGTTGAAAAGAGGCCTACTGTTGAGGAACCTGGTTCCCTTAAAAGAAAATATGTGCTGCCTGCATGGGCAAAAAAAAGTTTGATCTGCCCGTTCTATCATTACAAGGTACCCAAGCTGGCTTGGATTCCTAAGTCTAATCATTGATTTCGTGTGCAGGCTGGAGTGAGAGGTAGCAGTAAAAAATGGTACATGGATATTAGTGGCTGCTCTAAGCATATGACTAGAAGAATGGATAATTTCCTCTCACTCTAAGATTTTCAAGGTGGGAGTGTGTCCTTTGAAAACGGCAAGAAGGGCTATAATCTTGGTGTTGGCGAAATTGGCAAAACCCTCTCCCATGCAATTGTAAATATATGTACCATGTGAGTGGCTTAAAATATAGCTTGTTGAGTGTGTCTCAAATTGTGATAAGGGAAAATGAAGTGAAGTTCTTATCCAAATCTTGCACTCTCACCAATCTCAAAACTGGTGAAATGGTGTTGATAGCCAAAAGGTTCAAGAACATCTATGTTGCAGACCTTGATTCACTTAATGGTGGTGATCTAACATGCTTAAGTGTCATTGATGATGATGCTGAGTTATGGCGCAGATGACTGGGCCATGCAAGTTTTTATTTGCTGAACAAGTTGGTTATGGAGGATCTGGTTCGTAGGGTGAAGCAGTCAACACCACCTGATACTTGATTAATAAGTGCATGATCAGGTCCCTTCTCGAGAAGTCTCTCTGTGAACTGCTCAATGGGAGAAAACCCAAGCTGACTTACCTGAGAGCATTTGGATGCAAAATGTTTTGTTCTCAACAATGGTGGCAAGGGGTCACATGACAAAGAAGATGATGATGGAGAATTTACAAATGCTCCTGGTGAAGCTATAGATATTGCAAATGGAAAGACTGATTTGATGTATCAAGTCAAGCAGAGCGATGAAGTAGATACAGCAGAATCTCCAAAAGGCATAGAGGAACCTGGTCCCTCTATCACCTCGACTAAAGTTGAACATAGAGTTTCTGATGTTGCATCAGATACTCCTAATGCAGAACAAAGAAGTGGAAGTCATAATTCTGTTGATGTCAATGATGTTTCAAATATGGAGGAACCTGGTCCTTCAAATTCTGAAGTTTAAGTACTTCAAGGAGCCGCTGAAAAGATTAGAGATGGAGAATGCTAAGACTATTGATACACCAATTGCCACTACGACTCGTTTAGACATGGACGAACCTGGTTTTCTGTCAATGTAACTATGTATAGGGGTATCATTGGATCTCTTCTATACTTGACTGTTAGCAAACCTGATATTGTTTTAGTGTTAGGTTGTGTTCTGGATTCCAGTCAAGCCCAAAAGAATCTCATTTGAAGGCTGCCAAAAGAATTTTGAGGTATCATGAGGGAACATAGGACCTGGTCCTATCCTATCCTTCAGGAGATAATTTTGATTGGTTGGATATGCTGATGCTCTATCATGTTGGATATCTGGTGGATCAAAAGAGAACATCTAGAATGGCACATTTTCTGGGGTCATGGTTGATCTCATAGGGTACAAAAAAACAAAACCTTGTGGCTCCTTATACTATTGAAGCTGAATATGTGGATGTTGCCTCTTATTGTGCTCAACTGCTGTAGATCAAGCCATAACTAGAAGATTTGTGCATGTTTACAGATTGTATGGCATTGTTGTGTGATAATACAAGTGCTCTAGACATTGCAAAGAACCCAGTACACACAAGGAGACAAACCACATTGATGTGCGACATCACTTTTTGAGGGATGATGTTCAAAAGGGTCTGATTTGTATGAAGTTCTGGAAGACGGAGAACCAGGTAGCTGAAATCTTCACCAAGGTGCTGAGAACGGAACATTTTGAAAGAAATCGTCTGGAGTTGGGGTTGATCAAGCTCAACTAAGGACCTGGTCTCTCGATTATTGGCTATGTTAAGAAGGAAATGTGCAATGCTTCTTGACATTGCTTAGTTCCAAAAATAGAATCACCTCTTTATTCCTCCAAGTCCTAACGTTTATGAAGAAGAAGTAAAAACTTCTATGTTTTATGTGATACTCTGATGCTATATGTGCATGGGATTGAGTTTGTTCTTGATGAGAAGAAGCTTGGGGGGGATTCTTGGTGATCTGATTGATGGTTCAGCCTACTCAGATAGGTAGAGAACCAGGTCCCTGTGGACCCTTAGCAGAATAGAATGCTAAGTTGAAGGGTGAGAATGAAAGATTGAGGAAACAGGTGGAGGACCTGAGATAGAAGATGATCATTGATCAAAGAAGTGTGAATGAACGAATGGACAAGCTCATCAAGGCCTTAGCCCCTTTCTTTTCTTTATGCCCAGTGATCCATGTCTTTCACTCCTTCCAAATTCCCTCGAATTCCTATCTTCTTTTGATTCCCATGTTTGATGACATTGGTACTTTAGTTGTTTAAATTGTCATATTCTGTATTGTTGAAAGTACTGTACTTTTATTATAAATACTCTACTATGGGCAATCACTCTATTTTGTGCAGTGACATTCACTTGTTGTTCTTGTTATCGTTTATTCCGTGTTGCCCAAATGGCATGAGTTAATGTTGCTGAACTTCTTTTTGGTAGTGCTTCTTCTGTTATTCTTTTCAATGATGCCAAAAGAGGAAAGTTACATAGGTGTCAATAGGGGGAGGAATATAAACGAATTGATAAGCTTTGCAGGGGGAATGTTGCTGATAACACGTTGATTATAGGTCTGATCCGCAGGGGAACATGTGAGGAATCTGGTTCTCAAGGGGAATATCAAGTTTGGGTTTGTCATCATCAAAAAAAGGAAATTTGCCCTAAGTTACATTGTTTCATGTTTTGATGATGACAAACGTTCTCAAGGAACTGGGTACGGACCAGATGTGATCAGTACATGTAAGGAATCTGATACTCAGGGGGAATATTAATTCTGGGTTTGTCATCATCAAAAAGGGGTAAATTGATAAGTTATGGTATTTTGTGTTTTGATGATCTCCAGGAACCAGTTGTGATCAGTTCCTTAGGTTTGGTTCTCAGGAGGTATATGGCTGACTCGCAGGGGGAACAATGTGGAGATCTAGTTCTCAGGGGGAATATCAATTCTAAATTTTTCATCCTAAAAAAGGGGGAAATTGATAAATTATGCGTCTTTTGTTTTGATGATTTGACAAGCTTCATGAGAGAACTAGATAAGGAACCTGATACAATTAGTTCTCTTGCGTTCAGAGTAACTAGTCAGATGTCTGGTTCAATTCTCAATGAAATCAGATAAGGGAACAACAGAGGGAACAGATATGGATCAGTTCCCCTGGTCTTCGTACAATCAACTCTATAGTTGTAAAAGCTGCTCCACTGTACCATCTGGCAAGCTTCTGCAGTGTACCGTCCGGCATCAGTACAGCAGCACAGTTGTAGCTAGCTAAGGCCAAACTAAATGACACTTTATTACATCATCCTTGATGACCTCACACACACATATTATCAATATGAGGCAAGGGATTTCATGGCCCTAACACTTGCAAATAAAAAGATAATATTCTCTCAAGTGCTAGCTACAACCTCTCTAAAGAACAAAGTTGTTGCAACCTCAAGGACCAGATCCAAAGATTGAAGATATCTTAAGTCCTTAGGTTTGTTGAGCCTTTGTTATTTGTTTTTCATTTGTAACTCCTACTTAGCTTAGTTAGAAGCATTGTGTAGGAAACCCTTTGTAAATCATAAGCCCTTGTGTTTGTGTCTTGGCTAGAGTTAGACGAGTTGTAAAGTCTTTGTAATAGAGTTATTACAAAGTGGCTTGTATTAGAGTTGTTACAAGTTAGTGAGGGATTAAGAGGTTAATTCCTAGATTACAATAGGTTGTAATCTAAAGTTTGCTCAGTAGTGAAGTTTAAATCCTACAAGGGTAGGTCGTGGTTTTTAATCCCGTGAGCTGGGAGTTTTCCACGTAAATATCGCATGTTCTTTATTTATTGCCGATATACTGTGGGACCAGATAGAGAACCTGGTTCCTTATACTATTTGGTTTTATAGTTTGTTGCTTACTATGGAAACTGATAGAGAACCTAGTTCTCTATACAGCTTGGTGGACTCTTAGTTTTTATCAAACTTCGGGCAGATCTCCCTCCATTTCCCTTTGGCCTCGGTTAACCTTTTCTTAAGGTTTTGGATTATAGTTTTGTTGGTTGATTCAACTTGTCCGTTCCCACTAGGGTGATAAGGTGTAGATAAGATTTTTTTGATCTTATGATCTTCAAGAGATTTGATCACTTTGGTTGTTTCCCATTATCACATGCGATTTCGGATGGCATCCCGAACCGATATGTGATGTGGTCCCAAATGAAGTCGATGACTTCCTTTTCCCTGACCTTCTCGAAAGCCTGTGCTTCAACCCACTTAGAAAATAGTCAGTCATAAATAACACAAATTGGGCCTTACCTGGTGCCCGTGGAAGGGGGACAACGATGTCCATCCCCCATTTCTTGAATGGCCATGGTGATAAGATCGAATGCAGTGGTTCCCCGGCTTGTGAATCATCGGAGCATGTCTCTGACATGCCTCACATTTTCGTACGAACTCCTTTGCATCTTTTTCCATATCGATCCAGTAATATCCGGCTCTGATTATTTTTCGAACCAATAATTCGGTGCCTGAATGATTTTCGCAGCTGCCCTCATGGATTTCCCTCAGAACGTATTCGGTGTCTCCCGGCCCCTGACATATTGCTAGCGGGCCATCGAACATTCTTCTAAACAAGATCTCGTCCTCGGACAAGCTGAATCAGGCTGCCTTTGTGCGCAGGGCCCTCAATTCTATTGGATCCGAGGGTAGTTTCCCAGTCTTCAAATACTCTATGTATTTGTTTCTCCAATCACAAATTAGGCTAGAGTTTATTTGGGCATGGCCTTCTTCTACAACCAATCTCTTGAGTTGTACAACTACCTCCGAATTGAGCTCGTCGTCTTCGAGCGACGACCTTAAGTTTGCAAGGGCATCGGCCTCGCTATTTTGATCTCGGGGAACTTATTGCAAAGTTCATTCTTTGAACTGGTGTAATGTTACCTGCAATTTATCTAGATATCTTTACATTCGTTCTTCCCTGAATTTGAACGTTTTGTTAACTTGGTTCACCACCAGGAGGGAACCGCACCTAGCTTCGATCACCTCCGCCCCCAAACTTTTGGCCAGTTTGAGACCTGCAATCATAGCCTCATATTCAGCCTTGTTGTTAGTCATGTATACGGCTAAAATCAGGAAGACCAATTTTGTAATCAACAAGGCATTGCACAATCTCGCCTCGAAGGTCCCGGAGGATAGCCCGGGGTTCGATGCCTTCTGGGAGCCCTCGTGCCCGGTATCGGGGCAGAATATACCAATGTTTATCAATGATAAGCGGGAGGTTCCCTAGGAGCTGTATTTTTTGACAAACGCTTGCGCAAACAGTGACAGTCTACACCAGGCTGATTGAGTGGTTGTACCAGCTACTCTATGTAATAATTACACATGCATTTGTACTATGTTAGAATATCCCCCTCAAATATAAAGGGGACCCTTGTTATTTTGTAAGGGCGTCTAATACTCAATATTCAATACAAGAACATTCTCTCTGCTCTCCAACTTAACACTTTATCTTGCTCTTATTGCTTCATCTATTACTTACATTTATTGTTCTTTATTTATTGCTTATTATTGTCCATAAAGAGACACAATCACAACCCCCATAGCTGTTAATACTGATTGCCCTTAGCCGAGTGTCCGGCTCAACCTCGAGGCCCGTATATACCAGCCCGAGATCCCGATCTCCAGCCCTTCAGTTTGGTCATTACGCTATCTACTAGCTCTTATCACATTTTCTAAACTCTTACTTAGCATCTATTGCCTAAACAACTAGCATAAAAATAGATCACGTTTTTTTAGAACCACAAAATCAAATCTATTTGTAATTACCATTTTCAAGGTAAACAGTTTGGCATCCACCGTGGGGCTAAAAATAATAGTGATTATTTTCTTGCTGGTTCTCTACATAACGCAAGTTATCTTTCACACTTTTTATTGCCCAAGATCTTTGATTTCAGGTCAAAATGTCCAACTCAGTAAACGCGTGTAAGAACAACAATCATGGAGACCATAGAGAGAATGGTGTAGCTATTCCAGATGTTGGTATGCCGCCATAAAACCCTGAGATTACACCAGAGCCAATTTCTGCCAATATGGTCTCATGCAACGCTCAACGCGTTGGCGTAAGTTCCCACACCAACAGGAGTGTACAACGAGGAAAGAACCCCACCCGGGAAGAAAGAAAGGAAAACAGGGAGAGTGAAGCGGAAGAACCTCAGCACGTCGTCCATATGATTATAGGAGGAACCGACACTCCCCAGGGACTCGTGGTCAAGCGGACAAAGGTTTTCGTGGCAACACAAGGACAAACTCGAGGTCGCGTACTTGAATAACATTCAACGATCTCGTTTCTCTTGAATAACATTCGAATCAAATGTGTACTCGTGGATCCAGGTAGCTCGGCCAATATAATCAGATCGATGGTGGTAGAACAGCTCGGATTGCTCGACTGGATCGTACCTGCCTCCCGAATCCTCAATGGCTTCAATATGGCCGGCAAAGCAAAAGAAGGGGAGATCACCCTCCCGGTAAACATATCCGATGATATCCAAGATACCAGATTCCACGTCATTAAAGGTGATGCAAGGTACAATGCCTTGCTCGGTAGGCCGTGGATACATAACATGAAGGGGGTACCATCGACCTTGCTTCAGATGATGAATTTTCCAGCAAAGGACGGAATAAGGACAATGTATATAGCGAGCAACATGCGGCAAAGGAAATGTTCGCGATCCATGAAGAGGTACCAGATCCCATACACTCCACCTCGAAAGAGTTGAAAATCCAACAAACCCCGGAGGATGATGAAGAGGACTTCCTCACTCCCAGAACCTTTATTTCCCCTGAAGAAGCGGACGCAACAAAATCGACTATCAAAGAATTGGAGCAAGCCGTATTGGTTGAGCATCTCCCAGATCGAAAGGTATACCTGGGGACGGGACTAACCACCGAACTCAGGGAAAAACTCATTTTATTCCTTATTAATAACATCGATTGCTTTGCTTGGTCCCATTTAGACATGACAGGGATCCCACCGGAGATAATCACCCATCGACTAAGTGTCGATCCCAGGTACAAACCGGTGAAGCAAGAAAGAAGACCCCGGTCCGAGATAAAGCATGCGTTCATCAAAGACGAGGTACGAAGCTCCTCAAGATAGGGTCTATTAGGGAAGTAAAATACCCCGAATGGCTGGCCAATGTGGTGGTAGTTCCCAAAAAGGGGAATAAGCTAAGAATGTGCGTAGATTATAAAGATCTAAATAGGGCGTGCCGAATGGACTCGTTCCCACTCCCAACATCGACCGTTTGATCGATGCCACGGCCGGCCATGAAACCCTCACTTTTCTCAATGCCTATTCGGGGTATAACCAAATTCAAATGAACCTCGAGGATAGAGAAAAAACTTCATTCATCACGAAGTACGGTACGTACTACTACAATGTAATGCCCTTCGGGCTAAAAAACGCAGGGGCCACATACCAACGCCTAGTTAATAAGATGTTCGAACATCAAATGGGCAAATACATGGAAGTTTATATTGACGACATGCTAGTTAAGTCCCTGTGCGCAGAGGACCATTTGACTCATTTGCAGGAAACGTTCGACATCCTCGGAAGTTATAACATGAAGCTTAATCCCGAGAAGTGCGTCTTCGGGGTAGGATCGGGGAAATTCTTAGGCTTCATGGTATCGAACTGAGGAATCGAGACCAACCCCGACAAAATCAAAGCCATCGAAGAAATTACGGTGGTAAATAACGTAAAGGCCGTGCAGCGGCTGACCGGGCGGATAGCAGCCTTGGGTCGATTCATATCAAGGTCGTCAGACAGGAGTCACCATTTCTTCTCCTTGCTCAAAAAGAAAAACAACTTTGAATGGACTCCGGAATTCCAACGCGCCTTGGAGGAGTTGAAGCGACACTTAACAAGCCCGCCTTTGCTCCACACCCCAAAAGAGGGTGAAACATTGTATTTATACCTGGCTGTATCTGAGATGGCGGTAAGTGGTGTACTGGTTCGAGAAGAACATGGTACGTAATTCCCTATTTATTATGTAAGTCGGACCCTGGGTGATGCCGAAACTAGATATCCACACCAGGAAAAACTAGCTCTCGCATTAATAAGTGCGTCTCGAAAATTGAAACCTTACTTCCAATGTCATCATATTTGCGTTTTAACAACATATCACCTTCGAAACATACTGCATAAACCCGAATTATCAGGCCGGCTGGCCAAATGGGCCACCGAACTCGGGGGATATGATATCGAGTATCAACCCCGAACGACTATCAAGTCTCAAATTTTGGCAGACTTTGTAGCCGACTTCCCTCCCTCCCTCGTGCCCGGGGTCGAGAAAGAACTTTTGCTAAAAAAGGGCACATCTTCCGGGGTATGGACCCTGTTCACTGACGGCGCCTCGAACGTAAGAGGATCCGGGCTCGGCATAGTTCTAAATCCACCTATGGGCGGCGTGATTAGACAAACTATAAAAACCATAAGGTTAACTAACAATGAAGCCAAGTATGAAACTCTGATTGCAGGTTTGGAACTGGCCAAAAGCCTCGGAGCTGAGGTCATCGAAGCGAAATGCGATTCCCTCCTAGTGGTAAATCAGGTAAATGGGAGCTTCGAGGTTCGGGAAGACAGGATGCAAAGATACTTAGACAAAATTTAAATCACACTGCACCTCTTCAAAGAATGGACCCTGGTCCACATACCCCGAGAGGAGAATATTAAAGCCGATGTACTCGCAAACCTGGGATCATCCGTCGAGGAAGACAACATACTCCTCGGATCTGTTATTTAACTGTCCAAGTTAGTGATCGAGGAAGGCCATGTCGAGATCAATTCCACTAGCCTAACATGGGATTGGAGAAATAAATATATCGACTATTTGGAGAGCGGGAAACTACCCGCGGACCCAAAAGAATCGAGAGCCCTACGTACCAAAGCAGCCCGATTCTCGCTCGATGAAAGCAGAACTCTTTACAGAAGAACCTTTGATGGCCCTCTAGCAGTATGCCTGGGGCCGGGAGATACCGATTATGTGCTCCGAGAGATCCACGGCACCTGCGGAAATTATTCCGGTGCCTATTCCTTAATTCGAAAAATAATCAGGGCAGGATACTACTGGGACAGCATGGAAAAGGACAGTAAAGAGTTCGTCCGCAAATGCGACAAATGCCAAAGATTCGCCCCAATGATCCACCAACCTGGTGAAAATCTACATTCAGTTTTGTCACCATGGCCGTTCATGAAATGGGGGATGGACATTGTCGGACCTCTACCAACGGCGCCAGGTAAAGCTAGATTTATTTTATTTATGTCTGACTACTTCTCAAAATAGGTTGAAGCACAGGCCTTCGAAAAAATAAAGGAAAAGGAAGTCATCAATTTCATTTGGGACCACATCATATGCCGATTCCGAATTCCTTCCGAGATAACGTATGATAACGGGAAGCAATTCATCGGAAGCAAAGTGACTCAGTTCCTCGAGGATTACAAGATTAAAAGGATCCTGTCAACACCCTATCACCCGTGTGCAAACGGCCAAGCCGAGTCCACGAACAAAACCATCATTCAAAACTTAAAGAAGAAACTGGAAGGCGCAAAGGGAAGATGGAGAGAAATATTGCCCGAAGTGCTCTAGGCATATCGAACAACTCCAAAATCAAGCACGGGGGAAATGCCTTTCTTTCTGGTATACGGCGCTAAGGCTTTGATACCGGTCGAGGTCGGAGAACCCACCGCCATAGTCTGACACATCACGGAGAGCCCGAATAATGAGGCCATGGCTATTGCTCTCAAACTGTTGGATGAAAAGCGAGAAGCCTCGCTGGTCCGAATAGCCGCGCAAAAATAGAAGATCGAAAGATTCTACAACAGGAGAACGAATCTCCGACATTTTGGAATCGGGGACTTAGTCCTAAGGAAGGTTACCTTGAACACTCAAAATCCTAATGAAGGAAAGCTAGGTCAGAACTGGGAAGGACCGTACCGCGTCCTCGGGGTAGTTGGCAAAGGGTCTTACAAACTCAGCACCATGGAAGGTGAACAACTTCCAAGCAATTGGAATGTGTCAATGCTTAAACGCTATTACTGCTAAAAGCTCAAAGGCCTTAAATTCCAAAAGCATACGTTGCACTCTTTTCCTTCGATCGGGTTTTTTGTCCCAAGAAGGGTTTTACCGGCAAGGTTTTTAACGAGGTAACATCTAGATGCTACCTAAGGAAGACATACCAAGTATTCAAGGTTTCTCTTCAATCAACCTTGAATACTGGGGGGCATCCCCCCGGAAAATCACCTCCTCGGAAAAGCCAAGAAGTGTTGAAGGGGGTCTCGATAGGAAAATAATGCACCGGGCCAAACGGTCGAACGAATCATGTCCGTATAGAATAACAAGGCCCCTAACAGCGAAAACATGTATACTTGTACCAAGTAATCGAAGAATACATTCCATCAAAGCACTTCGCATTTCAAAAGAGTCCGCTATTTTTGCAAAAACGGCTCTAGAGCCAAAAACGTCCAGAACACTCGGGGACTGGTGTCAACAATTCAAAGCCACATGACCTCCGGGTCAAAAACTCCAAAATCATAAGCCCTCAATGAGGCAATACCAAGTTTACAAGTAATGGCTCCCGAGCCAAGAAACTATCGATGACTCGGGGACTGCCGCCAATAGCCACCCCCATCGACTCATCAAAACCCGAAGCCGTATGACCCCCGGGTCGAAGCTTCAAACTCGTAAGCCCTCAATGAGGCAACATCAAGGTCACGAAACGGCCCAGAGCCAAAAACGTTCTGAACACTCGGGGACTGACGTCGAAAACTCAAGACCGCATGACCTCCGGGTCAAAAACTCTGAAATCGTAAGCCCTCAACGAGGCAATACCAAGTTTACAAGTAATGTCTCCCAAGCCAAGAAACTGTCGATGACTCGGGGACTGCCACTAATCGCCACCCCCATTAACTTATCAACACCCGAGGCCATATGACCACACGCGGGCAGCCTCGGTCTCGTAAGACCTCAAGCAAGGCATGAACCACACTTGTACCAAGTGACCAAAACTGTAAGACCTCAAGCAAGGCATGAACCACACTTGTACCAATTGACCAAAACTGTAAGACCTCAAAGGCATGCAGCAATTTGTAAGCCCTTACAAAAGGCATAATCTCAATCTTAAAGTTAAGGCTATATATTGAACTTGTAAGACCCCTAAAAAGGCATACCCTCGATATAGACGCTGAAACTACTTCACTCGGGAACTGAAAGGCTCCGACCAAACACAATGACTACGGTCATAAGGCTGTACCAACCAAACTAACGCGACTCGGGGACGCCCGACCATCGCTATAAAATCACAGGCCTTCAATTACTTCGAAAATACTTCGAAAAGATTCGGTTAAATAGGCTACCCTCGACATAGGCAAAAGAGCTTCGACCATGTCAGCTCCTAACCACAGGCTTCGAGATACTCAGCCATCGAGCCAAACCTCCCGAGGTGCTCGATCATCGCCATATAATGACTCACAATCGAGGTTATTATCGAATCATCGAAGACTCAGGCAAACACAATCTCAAAAGTCCTTAACGAGGGAAAAATAAAGCTATACTAGAGGTCGTACCGACCCAATGCGTAAGAGCCACTGTGGCCAGCCCATATAAGAGGTCATACCGACCCAATGCGTAAGAGCCACTATCGCCAGCCCATATAAGAGGTCATACCGACCCAATGCGTAAGATCCACTATCGCCAGCCCATATAAGAGGTCATACCGACCCAATGCATAAGAGCCACTATCGCCAGCCCATATAAGAGGTCGTACCGACCGAACGCGTAAGAGCATAAGGGCCAGCCTTAAATTCAAAAACTGGAGGGTCAAATAAGCTCGAGTCGAAACCCGACTCGTAGAATGAACCTGAGACAGTTAACTAAATGTGCCTAAGGGCGAAAGCATAAGAGCCTAAGACGCCAGCTTACGTTAAAAGGTCGTACCGACCCGACACATGAGAATCTAAAAAATTCGCGCAAGTGGCCTCGGAGCCAACACGATGGACTTACAAATCCACTCTCAACCATTGATAAACGCTCGAAGGTAACAGGAATCCAAGGGTCTAAAATTAAGACCCACAACTCCGGATTAATCGCCAAACGAATGCCATAAGTCAGAAAAAGTCAAAAAATTGATACGCACACAAAAAGATTCATAAGAGTACAACTACGAAACCTACATCTGAAAGCCCTTGCAAAGGCAAAAAGCAAATGAAAACTTTAATCTAGCGTCGGAGTTACGCCTTCAACGGTAGAGAATAAGCTTTCAGCAGCCTCGGCTATAGCCCCCGGGTTTCTGACGGCCTCCTCCCCTTCAGGGACCTCGTCTCCATCTTCATCACCTCCTGAGCCGCTGCCCGACTCGCTTTCAGAAGGAAGCAGGGCCGCAGCTTCCTCTTCTAGGGTCTTAACCCTCTCATTTCGGCGGTTAAATCAATGCCCCTCGCATATACATTCTCGAGTGTCTGTCTTCGAGATTTTACCGGGCATCATCCACTTCTCGGTCCAGGCACAGCTCAGCCTTTTCGAACACCTGTCGCGCCCCCTTTTTCTCGCGAAATCGGGTTTATGACATTTGGAAGGACAACTCGTTCTCTTTTGGGAATTGGGTTTAAGATAATTGGAAAGTCGCCGCCTAATGATTTAAGTGCATTAGGACACTAAGAAGGGTTTTTGTTTGGATAACCAAAGATTGGGTAAGGGCTTGAAATTATTCCAAGGGGAAGGTGTTAGGCACCCCTCAGAATCCACTAGTGTGGTTCCCGGCCAAGCTATTATTGTGACTTTAAGTACAAATAACACGTAAGCAAGTAAGACTTTCAAATAAGAGGGGATTTCACAAAATGGTTGCAAATTGATGAAGTTAAAAGAAATGGAAGGAAAGCTGAATTTTGAGAAAAACAATCTGAAATTTGAAAGTAAACAATGAAATAAACAAGTAAAAGAGGGGGGGGGGGGGTCCTAGGTTTATAAATAATATGGATCACCCCACACAACACCCGGTAATCACTTATACACGTAGTGTTATCGCGTGGTCATGATATCCATATCTACCCTTTCCCACCCCGTTAAGGTATTAAAGCGCGGAATAGTCTCGTTTTCTTATTGCATGCTATTACCCGCCCCAATCCTATCAGTCCCATAGGCATTTAGGACTACTAATCCTAAAGGGAAGGGATATTGGGCTTTAATAGTTTCAAAGGTAAAATTACTAAGGCGACAAGCAAGAACACATATAACAAGTATGGGGAAAGTACATAAACAAATAAGGCTCAAACAGGCCTCCTTAGATCAAAGAAAAGCATATAGTTTAGCATGTCTTGCACGTACTGATTAAGGTCTGATTAAATTTAAAAGTTAAAGCAGGCTGATTTATCACATATTTTCAGATAAGAAGTCCGAATAGACTTGCCCGCTGGTTGTAATTAATAAAGACTGATTCAATTTATAACTTTTACCCTAAGGCTTGCCTAAGTGTTAGATGGAACCTATAGGTATGATATCTATCGATTTCAGAAACAAAGAGGTAAGCTGATTGCAGATTGATTTAGGAAAAGGTTGCCAGTTTTGACAAAAGGAGTATGAGTTCTGCAATTGATAATGCATTACTACTGACAGTTTAAACTTACAAATGAGTGAGGTGATTCAGATTTGAATTAGAACCCCTATAGGCATGCTTTCTATGTGTTTGTCAACTTAAAACGTTGTTATAGACATAGAAGAGTAAATAAATTCTATAACATGATATCTAAGCGTGACGTGATATTTGATTACATTTTTTGATTATTAGGACCTATAGACAAGTTTTCCTAGTGAAAAGCGGGTATGCAAGAATCAGAAGGGACATATAGGCATATTTTCTACATGCGTGTGCGGAAGCTATAGACATAATATCTACATGAATGTGCAGGATCCCTATAGTCATGGCATCTAAATGGGAATGCTGAAGTTCTTATAGTCATGGTAACTAAATGAAAAATGCAAAAAGAGTCTTATAGGAATGGTAACTATATAAAAAAAATGCAGAAATCTTATAGGCATGGTAGCTATATGAAAAATGCAGAAATCTTATAGGCAAAAGATGCTGAAATTAGAGATTCCTATAGGCAAGTTATATACCCTTTTTACATGCATGGTTACCCCTCCCTTTTCACTAACCATCCCCGAAAGTTTATTATAAAGTTATTACAGTCCAAAGAAAATAAAGAAAATACATCAAAAATTGAAAATTACAACCAAGGAGAGCCTGATTCAGACTTCCAGTCTGAAATATGAAGTAAACCAACTCCAAAGATCAGATTTCAAAGCCTTTCTCTCATTTGGGGGTGTGTCAGAGTTCCCTAAGAGCCTCACATGAACTCCGGGCAGTGCTTACACCCCAAATACATTACCACACTAGGACATAGTGCAGTGTGGAAGAGCTAGCCCTCAAGTGTCCAACTTCAGAGGGAACTCAGGGTCCCAAGGCAAGGCTCACAAGAGGGGGGCAGAACTTAGGAACAAAAAGAGGGTGGAGTGCAGGATTCTGAAAGGGTAAAGGGGAAAGGGAAACAATTCGCATTGATACACATAGGGGTATAGGGAATGGGGAGATAGTAAAGGAAAAGCAAAGGCAGGCTGGTGGGGCATACTCAGCAATGAGGAATGCTGGCCTACCCCATAAGCCTGTTAGAATACATTGTTTAGAAGTTAGGATCCTTTAAGGGATCAAGTTCAAACCATAGACAATAATTTGCACATTGCTATGTTTTAAACTGCAACTCACAGCACATAAGGGAATAGGGAGCAAGGGCTCATAGCAGAAACAAACAGAAAAAGATTAATATGCTAGTTCAAATAGTTAACTTTGCAGAAGTAGTAAAGTAGGCAGGGATACAAAAAGCTGTAAATAAACACATTGTGATGATACTGAAACTTAAATTAGAACATACCGGTTTCAAAGGAAACAAACAAAGAGAAAGTTCGGTAGTCTTGTGTAAGCCACAGAATAGACAAGAAGAGAGTGCTAGTAAGAGTTCAGAAGAGATTGTAAAGTAGTAGTGGAGGATGGTTAATCGTGTGTACTGTGAAAGAAAAGTAGTGTATTTATAGTGCAGAAAGCAGGCAGAAATAAGGTAAGAAAATAGTTTGAAAACTGATTGTCAATCAATTACACAAGGCTTCCCTTAATTAAGGGATTCAGATTCAAACGGGTAAAATCAATTAAGGAAAGAAATTAATCAAACACTTTGTGCAAAGTAGTAAATTAGGAGAAAATACATAAAGGCTATTTAAGGACAAGGTCTTTGAAATACACGGTTGTACAATTTAAGGAAAGAAAATCAATTATCAGCCAAAAAATCTGAGGCCAGAGATTTTGTACGAATGAACCAAGTCAGAAAGATGGGAAAGATTTTTAACTTAAGGAAAATCAGTAAACAAATCAATTAGACCTATTTAAAAGGAATTCTGAATCAATCACAAGTTTGAAAACCTTTTTTGAAGAAAGATTCATCACATATAAAAGCATACAGACACGTTAAACATGAAGGAAACTTTGTCATGCCCTTGTAAAAATCAGTAGAAAGAATCCAGTGTAGAAGAGTTTAGCAAAAGGTTCAAAATTGTATGAAAACAAAGGTGTAAACTCAGTTCAGAGACTCAAAGTTAGTCTGACAGAGTTAGGGGTTTCGAAATGAAACCCTAGTTCAAGCAAACCATAAAGCAAGGATGAGAGGGCAGGCAATTGAATCAAAATCATGTTCAGAAGTTTCAGAAAAGGACGGGCTTCTTCAACAACAGAACTTATGAAGAATATGATAGCAAAGTAACATGCAAGCACAGTAGAAGGATTCAAAGAATATAATGGCAAATACTGATACGAACAGTAGAAAAAGCATGCTTAGAAGAAACTTAAACAGGGCTCAGTAGAAGGCAAACAGAGAAACTTAAAAACTTAGCAGGAAAATACAGTAGAAGAACACAAGAACACCGGAAAAGTATAGCAGAAAAGCATATAGGAAAACACAGTAAGATAAACATATAAGAACATGGTAAAAGTACAGTAGAGAAGTCTACGAGACCATAGTATAGGAAAACACAGTAAGAGAAGCATACAAAAGATGATACGAGAACACAACAGAGGCAGACACGCGAATAACAAAGAAGAAAAATCATAAAACACTTAAACACTTTCCAAAAAACCCTAAATCAGAAAGAAGGGTGTTGAAAGTAATTTTCAAAATAAAAGTTAGGGAAATCATTTGAAAACTCAAGTAGAGCATAGATACACAACAGATCTAAAAAGAATCGGAGAAAAACCTCGAAGGGTTAGGGTTTCAGAAGAACCCTAGAATGAGAAAGGATTTGAAAAGGTCATTGACCTGAGTCGGAGAAGTTAGAATCAGGCTCAGAAGACCAGGATACGCCGGAGCAAGGCCGGAGATGGTCGTGAAACCTTGAGCCGGCAAAGTTCTGGATGAAAACCTTCGAGGTCAGACCTCGAATCTTCAGGTACCAGGCACATGATTTCCGGTGGGTTTCACGGTGGAGGTGGTAGGAGACGATTAGGGTTCGAGGAAGGTTCGAGAGAGTTTGAGAGAAGGGGGTGTTTAGAGGCGGCTGATTAAGTGAAATGATTTTAGGGTTGGGGGGTTTGGAAATTAAAAAAGGAAGGGGGAATTGTGGCTGTTGATCAAAATGATCAACGGCCTGGATCAAAAGGGGAGCCGGACGGGTTTTTTTAATTGGGTCATGGGCGGGTAAATTTAGGATTTGGTCCGGTCCAATTGGGTTTGAAATTAGGTTAGCTAGGGTGGTCGATTTGGGCTAAAATTGAAATAGATAGGGCTAGATTTTAAATAGCCACTTTTTCCCTTTTTATTTTATAAAAATAGTAAAATGATTTCTAAAAACAAATTAAAGCTACTAAATTAATTAATTATATATAAATATTAAATTAAAAATACTAGAATCAAATTGGTAATTATAAACGCAATTAATTCTTAAAGTAGGCTAATATTGCAATTATATGCAATTTAGCTTTAAAAATACTAAATAAGTTAGTAAAAAATGTGTAAAAATCACCTTAGCTATATGTTGGGATAAATATGAGAATAATATAAATTAATCACCAAAATGAAAATTTGAGGAATAATTATTGGTTTTTATACTGCTAAAATAGGGCAATAAATCGATTTAAAAATGTGACGACCCAAAGGGTCATCACTTGTTTCCTTACTCACCCTGTGCTTCTGAGGCCCTGGAAACCTCATTTGGGGTTGCCTCGATTTGTATGCGCAGTCCGGGCGCGTAACCGGAAAGTTTAAATATGGAATTTGTGAGAAAAATGTTAAATCTTGGTATTTAATTGATTAAGTTTGACTTCGGTCAACGTTTTGGGCAAACGGACTCGTACCCGTGATTTGACGGTCCCGGAGGGTCCGTAGGAAAATATGGGACTTGGGTGTATGCCCGGAATCAATTCCGAGGTCCCAAGTCCGAGAAATGAATTTTTATGTGAAATTATTTTCTGAAAATAATTAAGGAATTGGAAAGTGAAATTTGATTAAAAGACTGTGGTATCGGACTCGTATTCTGGTTTCGATGCCCGGTACAAGTCTTATATACGGCTTAAGTACTTTCTGTAAAGTTTGGTTGAATTTGGACGTCGTTTGACGTGTTTTGGAATAAGAAAAACTCTAAACTTGATGTTTTATGAAAAATTGGAAAGGAAATCAGGGGTCTTGAGGCCTAATTTGATGTTTATGATGTTGTTTGGGCGATTTGATCGCACGGATGAGTCCGTAGGATGATTTTGAGTTTATATGTATGTTCGGTTTGGAGCCCCGAGGGCTTGGGTGAGTTTTGAGTAGGTCCCGGGAGGTCTTAGGCTAGAAATATCAGATGGTTGCAGGTTCAGGGAGTTGCAGGCTCCCAGCGCGCCTGCGGTCGATTCCGCGCGGTCCGCGCTGGAAGCCGCGCGGCCGGGTGCATTCTTGCGCGGTCCGCGTGGCTAGGTTCAGAGGGCCAGTGGTTCAAGTCGACCAGTTCGGCCGCGTTCCAAATCAGTGAGGTCCGCACTGGGTGGGTTCAGAGAGTGTGAAATTCCAACTCCTCAGCGCGGCCGCGGTGCACTTTTGCGCGGTCCGCGCTGAGTCTTCAGAAGGGTATATAAGGTCGGGATTTTCAGTTATTTTTCACTTTTTCAAAACCTAAAACACAAGAGGCGATTTTCCAAACGATTCTTCTTCTCCAAAACGATTGGTGAGTGATTTCTAACTCCTTTCCTTACTCCTTAACATCTTTAAAATAATTTCAAACTTCAAAACAAAGATTTTAATGGGGAAATTGGGAATTTAGGGTAGAACCTAGGTTTTCTAAAATTGGGGATTTTGGACCTCAATTCGAGGTCCGATTCCAAAATAACTTACATATTTGAGTTCGTGGGGGAATGGGTAATCGGGTTTTGGTTCGAACCTCGGGTTTTGACCAAGTGGGCCTGGGGGCGTTTTGGGAATTTTTGAGTAAAACTTTGGGAAATTCAATTTTCATGCTTTCAAATTGATTCGATTAGCTTTTGTTGATACATTCAAGTAATTTGTGACTAGATTCGAGCGGTTTGGTGGTGAATTCGAAGGGTAAAGCTATACTAGAGTCTTGAGTTGAGTTTGGAGCATTTGAGGTAACTGTTTGGTCTAACTTTGGCTTGAGGGAATAGGAGTAGAGTCTTATTTGTTAATTGCTATTTGTCGAGTACGGTGTATAGGCATGGTGACGAGTATGTATACACTGGTGTCGAGCATGATCGTGAGTCCTAATTTGCTAAATTATCGAAGTTGTAATTGTTATTATGAGGAATTGGTTGGAAATCTTTAATACTGAGCCAGTAATTGTTGAGATTAAGTGTGGATTTAATTGTGTTAAGTAGCAATTGAATGAGCTTGGTTATAGCTGGATCTCCCTTGCCGGGATAGTTTATTGTATTACATTGCTCCCTTGCTGGGATAGTTATTACAACATCTTTCTCCCTTGCCGGGATTATGTTGTGTATTGTGTTAAAAGAAATGGGATCGTGTGGCAATGCCGACCACGAGTTATTATGAAATGGGATCGTGTGGAACGCCGACCACGAGTTATTATGAAATGGGATCGTGTGGCACGCCGACCACGAGTTATTATGAAATGGATCGTGTGGCACGCCGACCACGAGTTATTATGAAATGGGATCGTGTGGTACTCCGACCACGAGTTATTATGAAATGGGATCGTGTGGCACGCCGTACACGAGTATATGATGAAGTGGGATCGTGTGGCACGCCGACCCCGAGATATTATGAAATGGGAACGTGTGGTACGCCTACCACATGATGTAAGGAAATGGGATCGTGTTGCACGCCTGCAATGAGAGGAAATTGAAATAAGTGAAAGTGGTTTGTTTTCCTTTATTCTGTGTTAGAGGAAATCAGATGTAGTTTCTCTTGTTATTCCTGATATTCCGTTTATCTGCTTCCCCATAAGTATGTTTCCCCCTCCCAGCTTTAATTGCTTACTTTCCGCTATTATTTTGTTGTACTTGTATATATATATCTGCACAGGTTTATCTGGTGGTCTGGTCTAGCCTCGTCACTACTTCGCCGGGGTTAGGCTAGGCACTTACCAGCACATGGGGTCGGTTGTGCTGATGCTACACTCTGTGCATCTTTCTGCACAGATCACAGTACCGGAGCAGCAGCTTTTGGACAGCAGTAGGAGCATTTGGGAGCTGACTTCAGTCCAGAGATCCTGAGGTAGCCTTGCTGACGTCCGCATGGCCCGGAGTCTCTTCTATCCTTATTTCGTTTGTTGTCCTTGTACCGGAAGAAACAGTATAGTATTTTATTCAGACTCTGTTTTTAGTATCCTATAGACGTTCTTGAGTTAGTGACTCCAGTCTTGGCTAGAGGTTGTAATGGAATTTCCGCACTTGTTTTCAGTTCATTTATGTTTAAGACTTCCGCTTTTATATTAATTGTCTCGTTGTCTCAATATTGTCGATGTTTGCCTAAGAATGTATATAGTTAATTGGCTTGCCTAGCTCCTATTAGTAGGCGCCATCACGACTCTTGAGGGTGGGAAATCCGGGTCGTGACAAGTTGGTATCAGAGGACTAGGTTACATAGGTCTCACAACTCACGAACAAACTCGGTAGAGTCTGAGGGATCGGTACGGAGACGTCTGTATTTATCCCCCAGAGGCTGCAGAATTAGGAAAACTTCACTCTTGTTCTTTCTTGTCGTGCGATTCTGTTTCCCAAATACTGATTGTCTTTCTACTCTGTTCTTTCGTAGATGGCGAGAACACGTGCTTCCTCTTCTACCGCGCAGCAACCTGAGCCCCCAGCAGCAGCTCCTACAAGGGGCAGAGGGCGAGGCTGAGGCCGTGCCAGAGGCCGAGGCCGGGGCAGAGCTCAGCCCCGAGTAGCAGTCCTAGAGGTGGAGTCTCATGTTGATTATGATGAGGAGGTTCCAGCCCCAACAGCTTCGGTGGGCCCAGCTCAGGTCCCAGAGGTGTTTATAGCCACCCCAGTTCTTCAGGACGCTTTGGTCAGGTTGGTAGGCTTTATGGAGAGCGTCTCTCGAGCGGGTTTGCTTCCGGTAGCACCAGCCACTTCTCAAGCTGGAGGAGGAGTTCAGACTCCTGCTACACGTACTCCGGAGCAGGTAGCTCCCCAGGCTCAGGTTCCAGTGGCTCAGCCAGCTGTGGCAGTTCAACCGGGTATTGTGACTCAGACCGACGATGGAGCGGCTATGTCCGCAGATGCTTTGTGGAGACTGGATAGGTTCACCAAGCTCTTCACCACCACATTTAGCGGTGCTTCTTCAGAGGACCCCCAGGATTTCTTATATAGCTGCCATGAGGTTCTTCGGACTATGGGTATTGTGAAGACCAATGGGGTCGACTTTGCCACTTTTCGACTAGCAGGATCCGCCAAGACTTGGTGGAGAGACTATTGTTTATCCAGACCAGCAGGTTTGCCATCATTAACTTGGGACCAGTTTGCAGAGTTGTTTTTGGAGAAGTTTCTCCCAGTTACTCAGCGAGAGGCTCTTCGCAAGAAGTTCGAGCGCCTCCAGCAGGGCTCTATGACAGTCACGCGGTATGAGACCCGGTTCATTGATCTAGCTCGCCATGCTATTGTGATACTCCCCACCGAGAGAGAGAGAGAGGGTGCGGAGGTTTATTGATGGGTTGATCCAGCCGATCCGTCTCCAGATGGCTATGGGAGCCGGGAGTGAGATTTCGTTTCAGGAGGCGGCCAACGCGGCCCGTAGAGTTGAGATGGCTCTTGCACGGGGAGGTGGTCATGGGTCAGATAAGAGGCCCCGTCATGCAGGTAGGTTCAGTGGTACCTCGTCTGGAGGTGGGGATTCTTATGGTAGAGGCCATCCTCCGAGGCCCTTTCAGTCAGCCCTACAGGTCTCACATGGTACTTCAGGTGGTCGTGGTTCTCAACCGCATTATTCTGACCACCAGCTCTTCAATTTACCATCAGCACCTATCAGCGCACCACCACTCCGTTATTCTCAGCTGCCGAGGGCTTGTTTCACGTGTGGCGACATGAGGCACATTGCTAGGCATTGCCCTCGAGCTTCGGACAGCTCTCAGCAGCAGGCTCCTCGCCCCATGATTCAGGCACCAGGTGATCCACAGGCCGCCCAACCAGCTAGAGGTGGGGTAGAGGCCATAGAGGTGGAGGTAGAGATCATAGAGGTGGAGCTCGGACCGCCAGAGGTAGAGGCCAGCCAGCAGCCGATCGTCCCAAAGATATGATTCAGGGAGGTGGGGCCCAGCCCCGATGTTATGCTCTTCCAGCCAAGCCAGAGGCTGAGTCTTCAGATGCAGTCATTACAGGTACTATTCTGGTCTGTGATAGGGATGCTTCAGTGCTATTTGACCCTAGGTCTATGTATTCGTATATGTCGTCCTATTTTGCACCCTACCTGGTTATGCCTAGTGATTCTTTGGGTATTCCTGTTTATGTATCTACACTGGTGGGTGATTCTATAGTGGTCGACCGAGTTCATCGTTCCTGTGTGGTAGTGTTTGAGGGTCTTGAGACCCGTGTTGATTTATTGCTCTTAGACATGATGGATTTTGATGTTATATTAGGGATGGATTGGTTGTCCCCGTATCATTCTATCTTAGATTGTCACGCAAAGACCATGACCTCGGCTTTGCCAGATTTGCCCCGTTTGGAGAGGAAAGGGCCCCAGGGCATACCACCCGCAGAATTATTTCATATGTGAAGGCTCGACGCATGGTCGAGAAGGGGTGTTTAGCTTATCTGGCGTATGTTCGCTATTCCAGCGCAGAGGTCCCTTCTATTGATTCTGTTCCTATTGTTCGGGAGTTCCCCGAGGTTTTCCCTTCAGACCTGCCGGGTATGCCGCCCGACAGGGATATTGATTTTTGTATTGATCTGGCTCGGGGCACTCAGCCCATTTCTATCCCGCCAGAGTTGAAGGAGTTAAAGAATCAGTTGCAGGATTTGCTAGAGAAGGGTTTCATTAGACCCAGTGTTTCTCCTTGGGGTGTGCCGGTGTTATTTGTGAAGAAAAAGGATGGTTCGATGAGGATGTGCATTGATTACCGGCAATTGAACAAAGTGACGATTAAGAACAAGTATCCATTGCCGAGGGTTGACGATTTGTTCGACCAGCTTCCCAGTGCAAAGGTGTTTTCAAAGATAGACTTGAGATCTGGCTACCATCAGCTGAGGATTAGGGCGTCTGATGTCCCTAAGACAGCATTCCGCACTCGGTACGGGCATTATGAGTTCCTGGTCATGTCGTTTGGGTTGACCAATGCCCCAGCAGCATTCATGGAGTTGATGAACCGAGTGTTCAGGCCATATTTGGACATGTTCGTGATAGTCTTTATTGATGATATTTTGGTGTACTCCTGCAGCCAGGAGGAGCATGAGCAGCACCTTAGGGTGGTTCTTCAGACTCTGATGGATAGTCAGTTATATGCCAAGTTCTCCTAGTGTGATTCTGGCTGAGTTCAGTAGCATTCCTGGGTCACATTGTATCAGCCGAGGGTATTCAGGTGGACCCGAAGAAGATAGAGGCAGTCAAGAACTGGCCTCGACCAGCATCAACCACAGAGATTTGGAGTTTTTTAGGGTTAGCGGGCTACTATCGTCGGTTCGTGGAGAGGTTTTCATCTATTGCAGCCCCGATGACCAGATTGACCCAGAAGGGTGCCTAGTCCAGATGGTCGGATGAGTGTGAGGCGAGCTTTCAGAAGCTCAAGACAGCTCTGACTACGGCACCGGTATTGGTTTTGCCCACAGGTTCAGGGCCTTATACAGTCTATTGTGATGCTTCCCCTATTGGACTTGGTGCAGTATTGATGCAGGATGGCAGAGTCATAGCCTATGCTTCGAGGCAGTTGAAGATCCACGAGAAGAATTATCCGGTTCATGATCTAGAGTTGGCAGCCATTGTTCATGCTCTGAAGATTTGGAGGCATTATCTCTATGGTGTGATGTGTGAGGTGTACACTGATCACAAGAGTCTTCAGTACTTGTTCAAGCAAAAGGAGTTGAATTTGAGGCAGAGGAGGTGGTTGGAGTTGTGGAAGGATTATGATGTCACTATTTTATATCATCCGGGGAAGGCCAATATGGTGGCCGACGCTTTGAGTAGGAAGTCAGCCAGTATGGGCAGTCTTGCTTATATTCCAGTCAGTCAGAGGCTGCTTGCTTTGGATGTTCAGGCTTTAGCCAATCAGTTCGTGAGACTGGATGTTTCTGAGCCCAGTCGTGTGTTAGCTTGCACGGTTGCTCGTTCTTTGTTATTGGAGCGTATCCGTGATCGGCAGTTTGATAATCCCCATTTATGTGTCCTTAGAGACACGGTGCAGCGAGGAGGTGCCAAGCAGGTTACCTTAGATGATGAGGGTGTTTTGAGATTGCAGGGGCGAGTTTGTGTGCCCAATGTCAATGGGATTCGAGAGTTGATCTTAGCGGAGGCCCATAGTTCTCGGTATTCTATTCACCCGCGCACCGCGAAGATATATCAGGATCTGAGGCAGCATTATTGGTGGCGTAGAATAAAGAAGGATGTTGTTGCATATGTGGCTCGATGTTTGATCTGTCAGCAGGTTAAGTATGAGCATCAGAGGCCTGGGGGTTTGTTTCAGAGGATTGAGCTTCCCGAGTGGAAGTGGGAGAGGATTACCATGGATTTCGTTACTGGACTTTCGTTGAGTCGGAAGAAGTTCGATGCGATATGGGTTATTGTTGATAGGCTGACCAAGTCAGCACATTTCATTCCTGTGGCAGTCTCCTATTCATCCGAGAGGTTAGCGGAGATTTATATCCGGGAGATTGTTCGCCTTCATGGGGTGCCGGTATCTATCATTTTGGACCGGGATACGAATTTACCTCGCGCTTCTGGAGAGCAGTCCAGCGAGAGTTGGGCACCCAGGTTGAGTTGAGCACAGCGTTCCATCCTCAAACAGACGGTCAGTCCGAGCAGACTATTCAGATTTTGGAGGATATGCTCCGGGCTTGTGTTATCGACTTTGAAGGTTCGTAGGACCAGTTTTTGCCTTTAGCAGAGTTCGCCTACAACAACAGGTACCAGTCGAGCATCCAGATGGCTCCTTATGAGGCATTATATGGTAGGCGAGGTCGGTCTCCGGTTGGATGGTTTGAGCCAGGAGAGGCTCGGTTGATAGGTACGGATTTGGTTCAGGAGGCCTTGAACAAAGTCAAGATCATTCAGGAGAGGCTTCGTTCAGCTCAGTCTAGGAAGAAGAGTTATGCAGACCGTAAGGTTCGAGATGTAGCTTTCATGGTTGGTGAGCGGGTATTGCTCCGAGTGTCGCCTATGAAGGGCATGATGAGATTTGGGAAGAAGGGCAAGCTTAGCCCTAGGTACATTGGCCCGTTTGAGATCCTTGATCGAGTGGGAGAGGTGGCTTATAGACTTGCGTTGCCGCCCAGCTTATCAGCCGTGCATCCAGTTTTCCATGTATCCATGCTTCGGAGGTATCACGGCGATCCTGCCCACGTGTTAGATTTCAGTTCTGTCCAGTTGGACAGGGACTTGTCCTATGAGGAGGAGCCGGTGGCTATTCTGGACCGGCAGATTCGTCAGTTGAGATCCAAGAGTTTTCCTTCTGTTCGTGTTCAGTGGAGAGGTCAGCCTCCTGAGGCATCGACCTGGGAGTCCGAATCCGATATGCGGAGCCGTTATCCCCATCTTTTCCCCGACTCAGGTACTCCTTTCTTCTGTCCGTTCGAGGACGAACGGTTGTTTTAGAGGTGGAGAATGTGACGACCCAAAGGGTCATCACCTATATCCCTACTCCCTCTGTACTTCTGAGGCCCTGGAAACCTCATCTGGGGTTGCCTCGAGTTATGTGCGCAGTCCGGGCGCGTAGCCGAAAAAGTTTAAATATGAAATTTGTGAGAAAAATTGTTAAATCTTGGTATTTAATTGATTGAGTTTGACTTCGGTCAACGTTTTGGGCAAACGGACCCGGACTCGTGATTCGACAGTCCTGGAGGGTCCGTAGGAAATTTTGGGACTTGGGTGTGTGCCCGGAATCAAATTCCGAGGTCCCAAGTCCGAGAAATGAATTTTTGAGTGAAATTATTTTCTGAAAATAATTAAAGAATTTGAAAGTGTTATTCGTTTAGAAGACTGTGTTGTTGGGCTCGTGTTTTTGGTTCCGACGCCCGGCACAAGTCTTAAATGTGATTTAAGCAATTACTATAAAGTTCGGTAAGATTTGGACGTCATTTGACGTGTTTTGAGCTTGAAGCAGTAAACTTGATGTTTTATGGAAATTGGAAGGAAATCCTAGGTCTTGAGGCCTAATTTGATGCTTATGATGTTGTTTGGGCGATTTGATCGCACGGATGAGTCCGTAGGATGTTATTGAGTTAGTGTGTATGCTTGGTTTGGAGCCCCGAGGGCTCGGGTAAGTTTTGAGTAGGTCCCGGGAGGCCTTAGGCTTAAAGTAGCAGATGTTGCAGTGTTGCAGGCCCCAGCGCGGCCGCGGTCATTCCCGCGCGGTCCGCGCTGGAAGCCACGCGGCCGCGGTGCAGTCCGCGCGGTCCGTGTGGCCAGTTTCAGAGGGGTCCTCAGCCTTGGTTTGACCAGCGCGGCCGCGCACCAAGTTCGTGCGGTCCGCGCTGGGAGATTCAGAGAAGACCCCAGGTGCAAGACACCAGCGCGGCCGCGCACCAAAATCGTGCGGTCCGCGCTGGGTAGGTTCAGAGAGTTGTTTTCCCTCCCTTCCTCGGCGCGGCCGCGGGGCATTTTTGTGCGGTCCGCGCCAGTCCTCCAGCAAAGTATATAAATCTGGGATTTTCAGTCATTTTACACTTTTTCAAAACCCAAAACATAAGAGGCGATTTTCCAAACGATTCTTCTTCTTCAAAACGATTGGTAAGTGTTTTCTAACTGATTTTCTTTACTCCTTAACATCCTTAAACATAATTTCAACTTCAAAACAAAGATTTTAATGGAGAACTTGGGAATTTAGGGTAGAACCTAGGTTTTTCTAAAATTGGGGGTTTTGGACCTCAATTCGGGGTCCGGTTCCAAAATAACTTACATATTTGAGTTCTTGGGGGAATGGGTAAACGGGTTTTGGTTCGAACCTCGGGTTTTGACCATGTGGGCCCGGGGGCATTTTTGACCTTTTGGGGTAAATTGATGAAAAAGCTATAATTAGTCATTGGGTTGGATTTGTTTAGCATATATTGATATCATGAAGTCCTTATTACATAGATTTGGTCGAGTTGTAGCCGAATTCGAGAGGGAAAGTGGTTGTGGAGGATTGTATTGGCCGCAGAAGTTGAGGTAAGTGTTTGGTTTAACCCTAGCTTGAGGGAATAGGAGTCGAGTCTTGTTTGCTAATTGCTAAATGATCAAGTACGATGTATAGGCGTGGTGACGAGTTCCTATACATTGAAGTCTAGCATGACCGTGAGTCCTTATATGTGAGTTGTTTGGATATTGTTATGCCTCCATGTCATTGATGGCTTCTATACGTGGTAATCATATTGGGAATGATACTGTGATTGTAGAACTTCGTGGCGCATTGGCTCAGTCTGAAATACAAATGGTGAGNTTATGTTGTGTATTGTGTTGAAAGAAATGGGATCGTGTGGCACGCCGACCACGAGTTATTATGAAATGGGATCGTGTGGCACGCCGACCACGAGTTATTATGAAATGGGATCGTGTGGCACGCCGACCACGAGTTATTGTGAAATGGGATCGTGTGGCACGCCGATCATGAGTTATTATGAAATGGGATCGTGTGGCACGCCGACCACGAGTTATTATGAAATGGGATCGTGTGGCACGCCCACCACGAGATATTATGAAATGGGAACGTGTGGTACGCCTACCACGTGATGTAAGGAAATGGGATCGTGTTGCACACCTGCAATGAGAGGAAATTGAAATAAGTGAAAGTGGTTTGTTTTCCTTTATTCTGTGTTAGAGGAATCAGATGTAGTTTCTCTTGTTATTCCTGATATTCCGTTTATCTGCTTCCCCATAAGTATGTTTCCCCCTCCCAGCTTTAATTGCTTACTTTCCGCTATTATTTTGTTGTACTTATATATATATATCTGCACAGGTTTATCTGGTGGTCTGGTCTAGCCTCGTCACTACTTCGCCGGGGTTAGGCTAGGCACTTACCAGCACATGGGGTCGGTTGTGCTGATGCTACACTCTGTGCATCTTTTTGCACAGATCACTGTACCGGAGCAGCAGCTTTTGGACAGCAGTAGGAGCATTTGGGAGCTAATTTCAGTCCAGAGATCCCGAGGTAGCCTTGCTGACGTCCGCATGGCCCGGAGTCTCTTCTATCCTTATGTCGTTTGTTGTCCTTGTACCGGAACAAAAAGTATAGTATTTTATTCAGACTCTGTTTTTAGTATCCTATAGACGTTCTTGAGTTAGTGACTCCAGTCTTGGGTAGAGGTTGTAATGGAATTTCCGCACTTGTTTTCAGTTCATTTATGTTTAAGACTTCCGCTTTTATATTAATTGTCTCGTTGTCTCAATATTGTCGATGTTTGCCTAAGAATGTATATAGATTGGCTTGCCTAGCTCCTATTAGTAGGCGCCATCACGACTCCTGAGGGTGGGAAATCCGGGTCGTGACAAAAAATCTTTTAAAAATTAGGAAAAATACTAAAACATTTGGACACACTTATATATGAATACATATGCCGTTTTGAAAGTACTTTGCAAATAAAACAAATATACAGGAAAAAATTGGGTATCAACAACACCTTCCGGGCCTAGGCATTTGCAGTAGCAGCGTCCTCCTTGTGCGAGGCCACGAGCTCCTCGGCCTCAGCCCTGACCTTAGATAGCGTAGCAACCAACGCAGTATGGAGATCCTTATGCTTAATGCTCTCGGCCCTCGTTTTTTCGAGGCAGCGCCCGATCGAAACCACCTCTCCCTGGAGGACATCTCTCTTAGAGATTAGCTCGCTCAGATGCCTCTTAAGCTCGAGAATCTCGGAGTCCCTGGCTCGGAGCTCCTTCACCATAAGGACCTCTTTCTCCTTAAGCTGCAAAAATTGATCCAAAGATATTACAGTACGGAAGTCAGTCAGACCCACGGACAAAAAACAGACAAGAGCTATGTAACCAGTTCAGTAAGACGAGCCTTTTTCCCGGGACGCTGCCTCTAACAAATCCCGAAGGGCGCGGAGTTCTTCCTCTCTCTTGGTAGAAAGGGCCCTAAGCTCATCGGCTTCTGAGGTAAGCTTCTTGTTTTCGCCCTCGCAGCGAGTCAGTTCGGTTTCAAAATTGGCGAACGTTTGATCATAAAGAACCTTGGCCTGGAACCATGGAAGAAATAAGTTTAGAAAGGCAAAAGTCGGGACACGATACAGAATTTACAAACAGATTACCTGCTCGCATAGCCTGTCGATCTCAGTAAAATTAAGCAAAACATCAGGCTCAGGCTTTTCCTCAAGCACAGCAGAAGGCTTTTCGAGCACGCCTCTATCGCCAGCGGATGTCCCCATGTTGAGAGACTTTGCATTAGGGATATCTTGCGTCTCCCTTAGAGGAAAGGCCGAATCAAAAGGGGAATCACACACTTCACCAACCTCGACTGGGTCAATCGGGACTGCTCCGTGCCTCTGAAGACCTTCGGGATTGAGCTCCCCTGAATCGCCTGCCAAGCGTGCCTCGGCTCGAGGGAAATTTCGGCCATCGGCAATAACATCTGATACACCCGCATAGGCCTCTTCAGCCCGAGGCGGGGCAACGACGAAATCGAGTCGCGGCTCGGAAGCCGTCGACTCAAAAGTATGAGAGATAACCAAATCCTCTCCCCCTTTGGGAACTGGGAAGGATCATCTCTCCCTTCGCCTCCAGCTCGGGGACTCCTCGACCCTTCTGGAATTAAGGCTGCTAAACCACCCTCATGATCTTCCATTCTGGTTTTCTTGGATTTCGGAGAGCAAGCCGTCGACTCCCTTCGCCTTTTCCTCCCTTCATCGGGTGTTGGAGCACCTGCTTCCCCAAGCAGAGTTTCTCTCATCAAGAAGACCTCCCCCAGACCTGTCTAAATACAAAAACAAACATGGGGGATGAGAGCGCAATTAGCAACAACCTTTGTAAAATTGAAACTATAGCAGAGATTGAAGTACCACCGTGATCCTTGGCTTCCCATCGAGCCTTGGATAAATTGCGCCACAGGCACTCGACGTATGGGCAAATCGAGTCTAGTACGGCTACCCAGCCTAAAAGATCTCTTACCGTATCAAGGTACACCGTGATAGCTATATCAACGGAGGAAGTCAGTCCATAAAAGAAATGTATCCAAGAGAAAGATATGAGCAGTTAATTGAGCAGTGCTACTTAAGTTTCATGTTCCACCTTTCGGGGAACGGCATCCTCTATGCGGGGATCAAGTCTGAAGTCCCGAGAGTTTTGGTTTATGCATTACATTTCGTAATGGGTAAGTTGTCACAACACATATTGGATAGCACTGAAAATACATTTTCAATTTTCTAGAGGCACTTAGCAAAGCGAGCGCCAATTTTTTTAGGTGAGGATATCTAGTTTCGGCCTCACCTAAAGTTCTGCTAACGTAATAAATTGGAAATTGAGTACCTTTTTTCCCGGACTAGGACTCCACTTACTGTTATTTTCGATACTGCCATATACAAGTATAGTTGCTCATCCGCCTTCGGCATATGAAGTAGTGGCGGGCTTGGTAGATATCTCTTAAGTTCTTTCAAGGGTTGGGACTCCGGGTTTCATGAGAAGTTGTTCTAATTCTTTAATAACGAGAAAAATCGATGACTCTTATTGGAGGACCTCGAAATAAATTGCCCCAGGGAGGCAATGCGCCCGGTCAACCTTTGTACAGCCTTCACATTATCACCTATAGCGATGTCCTCGATAACTTTGATCTTATCGGGGTTAATCTCGAGTCCTCGGTTGGATACCATGAACCTAAGGAATTTACCAGACCCGACCCCGAAGGCATATTTTTCCGGGTTCAGCTTCATGTTGTACTTCTTCAATATACTAAAGGTTTCCTATAAATGCTTTAAATGGTCCTCTGCTCGCAAGGACTTTATTAACATATCATCAATGTAAACTTCCATAGTTTTCCTTATTTTTTCCTCGAACATCCGATTTACTAGACGTTGATAAGTGGCACCGGCATTTTTTAATCCGAATGGCACTACGTTATAGCAGTACGTGCCATATTTAGTGATGAAAGAAGGTTTTTTCTGGTCATCCGGGTTCATCCGTATTTGGTTATACCCATAATCATTAAGAAAACTGAGGATCTCGTGGCCGGCCGTGGCGTCGATCATACGATCGATGTTGGGCAAAGGGAAAGAGTCTTTAGGGAATGTTTTATTTATATCTTTATAATCTACACACATTCTTAGTTTGTTCCCTTTTTGGGGACTACCACTACGTTTGCTAACCATTCTGGGTATTTAACCTCCCGAATGGACCCTATTTTATGGAGTTTAGATACCTCTTCCTTGATGAAAGCATGTTTTACTTCGGACTGGGGTCTCCTTTTTTGTTTGACCGCTTTGATTTTTGGGTCCAGGCTCAGCTGGTGAGTGGTTATCTCCGGTGGGATCCCTGTCATATCAAGATGGGACCAAGAAAAACAATCAATGTTAACTATGAGAAATTGAATAAAAAAATTCCTGAGCTCGGGAGTTAATCCCGTGCCCAGGTATACCTTTCGATCGGGGAGATGCTCGATCAATATAACCTGCTCCAACTCTTTGATCGTTGATTTGGTAGCGTCGGAGTCATCGGGTGCTACTAAAGATCGGGGGATCCCGTAATCGTCGTCCTCACAAGTCTTTTGCTTATCTGATCGGGTCGCGGCCGATATCAGTGATTGCTATTTGGCCTGGGGTACCGAGCTCGAACTTGGTTCCCTCTATGTTGTGAGCATTGATACCAGAAATACTTCTTCAACGGCAAACATTCTTTTGTTGCCGGTTGTTCCCTATAAATTTTCTTAATCCCTCCCGGGATCGGGGGATCGGGAATTTTAGCACTTGGTGAAGAGTTGAGGGCACTGCCCTCATGTGGTGGATCCATGGCCTACTGAGAAGGGCGTTGTACCCTATGTCTCTTTCGATCACATAAAACTTGGCCTCTCGTATGACTCCTACGGTATTGACGGGTAACGTGATCTCTCCTTTAGTGTTTTCACATGCCATGTTGAACCCATTTAGGAATCAGACTGCATGCACGATCTTGTCTAGTAGACCGAGCTGTACTGCGACCCTCGACTAAATAATGTTGGTTGAGCTACCTGGATCAATTAACACACGGTTAATTCTAGTTTTATTCACTAGTTTAGATATTACCAGCGCATCAATGTGAGGTTGTGTGATTCCTTTTGCATCGTCATTGCTAAATGATAAGATTCCTTCTAATCTGTAATCTCGAGTTAGCTTCTCCCTGGTGATGGACATTCTGGTGCATTTCAACATCGGTTCGCATGGGATATCGACCCCACCAATGATCATATTAATGATGTGTTGAGGTCCGGTATCTTCTTGTTCCATTTGCATGTTGGAATCCCTATTTTTGAAATGATTCTTGGCTCGGTCGCTCAAGAATTCTCGAAGATGCCCATTATTGAATAGTCGGACTACTTCTTCTCTCAGTTGTCGACAATCTTCCGTTTTATGACCGTGAGTTCCATGATGTTTGCACACCTGGTCAGGATCCCTTTGAGCTGGATTGGATTGTTGAGGTCGGGGCCATTTGGTATCCTTGATTCGCCCAATAGCTGATGCGATGGGGTTGCATCGATACTAAAGTTGTACTCCGATAGCCTTGGAGCTTCTTTGGACTCGATGGACCTGTCGAAGCCGTTTTTGGTCATGAGCCCCCGATTGTTTCAACCTTGATCGTTTCTCCTTTCATTTCTAATAGGGTTTCGGTCGGACCCGTTGCTCCTCCTATTTCCATTATATGGCCGATATCTATCCTTGTTTGATCTTGGTTCGCGATCGATGTCTCTCTGGATTCTTTCGAGAGTCCAAGCGGGATAAACAGACTCCGAAGGGGCTCCAAGTTGGCCGTCTTTGACTCTGATTTTTTATTGATACCGATTGCGTACGTCGACCCAGGTAATGGCAGGTATTCAATTAAATTTTGATTCAATTGCTGTGAAGCAACCGAGCTTCGAATATTGAATCCCTGAGTGAAAGTCAGAATAGCCCAATAATCAGCGACCAGTGGCAGATCCATTCGTTCCATTTCAAAACGGGACACAAACTCCCTGAGCCTCTCGTTATCCTTCTGTTTTACTTTGAAAAGGTCCAATTTCCTGGTTTTGACGTGCTTTTACGAAAGAATCTACAAGCATAGAAAATGAGTCAATAGAATTAGGAGGTAAGTTGTGATACCATATCATGACTCCCTTTGACAGGGTCTCCCCAAATTTTTCAATATAACAGACTCAATCTCGTCATCTTCCAAGTCATTCCCTTTGATGGCACAAGTATACGAGGTTACATGCTTATTTGGATCGGTCGTTCCATTGTACTTAGGTATATCGGGCACACAAAATTTCTTGGGGATCGGCTTTGGGGCCGCGCTTGGAGGAAAAGGTTTTTGTACGAACTTCCTGGAATCTAGCCCCTTCAATACCGGGGGTGCTCCCGGGATTTGATCTACCCTGGAGTGGTAGGTTTCGACCTTCTTATCATTCGCTTCGATCTTCTTTTCCCCAGATTCTACCCGCTTTCTTAACTCCTCGAGCATCTTTATGATTTCGGAGTTAGTGTCTGATTCTTGTTCGTTTGACCTTACCATAGCCGGTTCCGTTCTGCGGGTAACTTCTTGAGGCAGGCCGGGTTCAACCTTGCTTGGCGATTGGCTTTGACTTTGCAACTGAGCTATTGCCACCTGTTGAGCATGCAACATTTTGAAGATCATGTGTAGGCTAATCCTGTCTTCTTCAATGGTTTGAGTGTTTCGAGCTGCCGATCGGGCTCCACCACGGATGTTGTTTTCAGGGTCACTAAGCAAGTTAGCATCGATGGCCACATGTGAATTTACATCAATCGGGTCTGCGGCCCGAGTTCCAACGGCATCAACGGGTGGACCTATGTTACGGGCACCATGTTGTTATTCTCACCTTGATGACCGGACTCGTTATCGATATGTGGGGGGTGCTAATTAAGAGTTTCTCATTGTTAGCCTGAAATCAAAGATACTTCAAAGAGCAAGTGTAAAGCAGTGTGTGTTATGTAGATTCGTATCAAATAATCACTATTATCCTTAGCCCCAAGGTGGGCGCCAAACTGTTTACCCTTAAAATCGGATAACAATTGAATTTAGACGCGGTTTTAAGGATACATGATATAAATTGATACAAGAACGAGAAATTATATTAACGCGGAAGTAGATAACAGAAAGGTAAGTACAACCTTAATAAATTGAGTAACATTTAGCCTTGTGAAATTAATCTTCCTTAAGCTAGCAATGATACTTGTGAATAAGAGTGTAGAATCAATGATAAAGCTAGAAAATAACAATGTATTGCTCTTTGAGATATGTTACGATGTGCCTATGAAAAACTCTGTTCCCTCTATTTATTGGGGGAAAACCTATCGTTGTACGTACTATATTATAAGAAACAATAGTCTTTCATTTAGTGGACCGTTGGCTCCCTTTTTTTGTCTAATCCCGTGATTTATGCCATAATGATTAGTTAATGGCGAGAATTATGGATCTCTGTCGGCTGAGTTGGCAGGTATTTTCCTCGAGGCCATTAAGAACAGGACCGACTACGCCTTCGGCAAACTCGAGGGCAAGTTTGATGATCCCGATGGCCGCCTATGATGGTTCTTTTGAGTTCGATATTATCATACTCCGATTAGGCTGACTATGCTGGACATTAGATTGAACCCTGAATTTTGATATCGAGACCGGTGTCACACGTGACTTCGATTTCTACCCAGATACAAATATGCCGACTCTGGTCCATTGCTTCAAATGCCCAATCGAGCCTCCAGCTCGGTTTTACCCGTATACAGGGTTAAAGAAAGATGAACTATTCTTTTATGTTGGACACAGGTAGGTGTCACACCTCCTTTTTCCCGAGGGGGATAGGGATAGGGAGTTTTTCCAATTTAAGTGACATAATCGAAATGGGATTATTTATTTATTTCAGAGTCGCCACTTGGAATAATTATATGGTGTTCCAAGTCACCGATTTATTTTAAATCCCAAATCGAGGAAATTTGACTCCGTTTAAAGTCTGCGAAACCAGCAGACCGGGTGAGAAATTATGTTAACCCGGGAGAAGGTGTTAGGCACTCCGGAATTCCGTGGTTTTAGCACGGTCGCTTAGAAATTTATACTTGGCTTATTTTATCTAATTACTCATTATGTTTATTTTACCTTTTACCGCTACTAGTCACTTGATAACTCATATTTAAATAATTATCGAGTTACGCGTACGTATACTCGTTTTAGTTTGGTGCGTTAAGAATCACGTCACGCGTACGTGTACACAATTCACAATACTTAGTTTATTTAAGAAAACAAAAGTTTGGCCAAAGTCGCGTGAACGCGTACTTTGAGTTTATTTGGAAAAAACTCACAATCACGTCACGCGAACATGTACGCAATCATGATAGTAGTTTAAAAACAGTGCCTAAAAGCATTTCTACGAGTATTTGATTAAGGCATTTTATTTACTAAAAATATTTGACCATGGTCACGCGAACGTGTACCTTAGTTTGTTTTTTTTTGGCATCACAACTATGTCACGCGTGC
This sequence comes from Nicotiana attenuata, assembly GCF_001879085.1. Taxonomy (NCBI): domain Eukaryota; kingdom Viridiplantae; phylum Streptophyta; class Magnoliopsida; order Solanales; family Solanaceae; genus Nicotiana; species Nicotiana attenuata. Next base: position 4,285,421 of record NC_032000.1, on the reverse strand, counting down.
GTGTACATAATTGTAGTAGCTAGTTCAATTTAAAGCATACCTAAAGTTGTGATTATGTCTCTAAGCTAAGTACCCTATGTCATGTGACAAAGGTTCAATACTATGTGAGACATTTGTTTGAATTAATTACGCAGCTCACATATTAGTTGCCCAATGGATCTACAATTAAAAGGCTTTGGGCCTGATAAAGGTTGAGTCTAAATGAACTCTGGCCCAAGACGTGAATCGTCCATTACTTGGACCATCTAATGAATTTAATTCGCAGAGAACTTGGGCCTGACTGAGTCTAAATGACTCTGGTCAAATGCATATTTTAGAGCAGCTAAATGTATTCAACCAAAAATGATTTGGGCTTGGTGATGACAGAGTCCAAATGACTCTAGTTCCCATGCACATTTATTAACAGCTAAATGAAATTAATCAGAAGATGATTTGGGCCTGATGATGACTGAGTCCGAAAGACTCTGGCCCAATGCATGTTTTTAACGAATTTGAGACTCACATTTTGTGGTTTATTTTGCTGTAATAGCAATTATAACATTTCACTTGTATTTCATTTATAATTTAAAACAAAATGCTAAGGGGGTTTAGACGTGAGTAAAATAAATCAAAATCTGGTTCATTTCGATAATTTTCTACCTAAGTCTTTTACTTCTTATGTTAACACTATGCTAAAATGATAGAAAAAGGTTCATAGACGATGAAATATTGATTTCATTTCATTGAATTTGAAGATAGGAGGGTTTACATCGGGATTTGAAAGAGAACAAACTAAAAACATTTGAGTTACACCCTGAAATAACTCGGAATGCAGAAAAGATGGCAAGATTGAACTACCGGGATTCCTGCCTAATAGGGAATGGAGTAGCCTTCCAATTTCGAAGTGTAGCATTTGGCCCCATGTATTGCACCTCAGCAGTTCTTGAGCCTTCGCCCGGTTGGACCATGTGAACCTCATACAGAATTTGCCTCATTGCCTCACAGATATCCTCAATTTCTTCGGCCGTGAAGGCCTCTTCTTCTTCTATGTACTTTGGCTTCACAAATGACTTGGCGAGATATGGGACTGGCTGAGGCAGGACCCACCCGTTTCTCTTACGTCCATCGGCCCACTTTAGATCGGCATCGGTAGCTTGAAAACCTATGCCAAAGAACTTCTCGTTGACAATCAAAGTGACGGGCTCTGTGATGCCTTGTAAGGATACCCCGAGCTCTTTCCCGGGCTTGTACCCATGTTTGATCATTTCACTGGCGACCATGATTGATGCGTCTGATAGGCAGGGTTGAGTACATAGGGTTCCTTCTTCGCACTGGTCAGCGACCACGATTTCAAAAGCTTGGTAGACGATGTGTTCACTTCTCTCTCTAGCCTCCAGACATGGGACTGACGGGTCCCTGTAGATTGACTGTTCATCTTCTCCATGGACAACTATTTCTTGGTTTTCATGTTCGAATCATTGACCATTTGATGGAGAGTAGAGGGCACGGCTCCCGCGGCATGGATCCATGGTCTTCCTAAGAGAAAGTTATAGGAAGTGTCCATGTCCAGAACTTGGAATGTTACTTCAAAATCTACAGGGCCAATGGTTAGGACCAGGTCAATTTCCCCTATCGTATCCTGCTTGACACTGTCGAAAGCACGCACGCAAACATTGTTTGGTCTGATCCTTTCTGTCCCAATTTCCATCCTTTGTAATGTTCATAGAGGGCAAATGTCAACTCCAGACCCACCGTCTAGCATGACCTTTTTCACATAATATCTTTCACACTTGATAGTCAAGTGAAGGGATTTGTTGTGGGCGGCTGCTTCTAGAGGTAAGTCATTTTAACTGAAGGAGATTCGGTTGACCTCGAAAAATCGCTCTGCCATTCTTTCCAACTGTTCAACCATTGCCTCAGTCGGAACATACGCCTCATTCAACGTCTTTAGAAACACTTTTTGATGTTCATTTGAGCTCATCAGCAAGGACAAAAGTGAAATCTGGGAAGGAGTCTTAATAAGTTGATCAATTACAGCATACTCCGAGGTTTTCATCTTTCGGAAAAATTCCTCCGCTTCTTCAGCACTAACCGACTTCTTGAGTGGAAACCGCTTCTGCTTTGTTTTGTTCAATTCTTCTGGGTTGTGATACTTCTCGGATTGGTTCATTTCATTTACTTCTCCCATAACTTCCTATCCTTTGTATGTGACCACTGTCTTATTGTAGTTCCAAGGGACGGCAGTAGGGTCTCTCATGGGGCTCTGTGGTGCACGGCTGATGACTAAAGGCTCATCCAGCCTAGGTGGAATTATTGGCCTCCGTGCCATGTAAATCCCTTTTGGTACATACATTTTTAGCATTTTCAGCATGGTTTCCTTTGTTCAAGTCTTTTGGGAGGGCTAAACATGAGTTGTTCTTTCCTGGGGGCCCTAGGAACGTAAAGAATAGCCTCTTTAGTAGGTGTTACCCTGCCTTTGCCTCCATCGTCTTTTCTGCATTTTGGGGAGTGGAATTTATCTTCTTCTCATCTCTAGCTTGTTTTGCCAATGCTTTGGGTTTCTTTTCTGAGTCGGCGATGGCAATGATAGCTTTCAAAGCTGGGTTGAGTTCTTTGTCCTCACAGATTATTTCGATGACCGGCCCGTTGTTGTGAGCCGGTAACGGGTTGTTAGTTACATTAGGGACTTCCTCGTCCCTCAACACTACTCGCTTCTGTTCTATTAGATTCTCGACTGCTCTCTTAAGGGTCCAACAATCTTCAGTGTCATGCCCTTCCTCCCCTGAGTGATAAGTGCACCTGGTACCCGGTCGGTAAGATGGAGATTTCAGATTCTGCCTATTTGGAGGTACAGGCTTCAATAGATCCATTTGGACTAACTTCGGGAACAAGCTGGAGTAAGACTCACAAATAGGGGTGAAGTCAGTCTTCCTGGGTGGTTCACTGATAACAGAGAGGTTGGGAGATCCAAGAACTTGAAGAAAATAAGTTGATGAAATGCGAAAGTAGCAAAGAAATGCAAGCAGAGCAAGACAAATAAACTAGATATGTTGAAATTCAAGAAAAGGTCCAAGAACCCCGAGATTATGTTAATCTAGATTTTGACAAGATCCTAATGACAACAAGTTGGTTATGAAACCAATTGCCTTCACTAGAGATAAGCTAATCAAGAACTAGATTCGGATCTTGACTTCTAGTTTGAATAACTTACGACAACAATTAGTAAAAGAAACTAGTCGCCTTCGAAGAATATCAAAAGAAACCAAAGATATCACAAGAAAGAAAATTATCTTACTACCTTAAGCTATGAACTAGTTAGGGTTGCAAGATAAATCTTCAAAGTAAAGTTCACAAAGGTTCAAAAGAACTCACAATAATAATATTAATCTTCAATATCCCCTACAATGGAAGACAAGCCCCCCTTTATATAGTAGTAAAGAAGGAGCTAGTCAAAACTTCAATAAATGAGAATTATATTCCCTAGAAGCATAGAAGACTACCCACACTAAGACCAATGTATTCAACATACACATAGACCAATGCTAGTCAACATAGATTAAAACAACTATTAAATATATATTCTAGAAACTATTTTTGGGCTTATTTGGGCTGCTGAAAATTCCTCTCTTTTGGGGCATATTTGGGCCTCATTCCATCTCCTCTTGGACTTTAATTTGGGCCTCAAAATAGTTGTAAGACTTGGACCAAAGATCCTCCTTGTGCTGGAGCTCTTCTTCTATTATAAGACACTTTTTAAGTGTCAATTGAAGCCCATTAAGCTTGTCTTGAAATTTCTTTGTTTGAGACCTTGTCATGGGCCTTCTTGGAGCTTCCAGAGCTTCATCCTTCTCCTTTAATGATGTTGAGCTGCCATGAATGCTATCATTCCCCTCTTCTTGAAGAGAATTCGCCCTCGAATTCGAGCCTGCATCAAACAAGGAAAGATCAGAAACATTGAAGGTAGCACTAACTTGATATTCACTAGGAAGGTCAAGTATGTAAGCATTGTCTCCAATCCTTTCAAGGACTTCAAATGGCCCATCTCCTCTTGGATCTAATTTGGATCTTCGTTTGGCAGGAAATCTTTCCTTCCTAAAATGCACCCAAACTAAATCTCCAGGTTTAAAAATGACAGATTTTCGCCCCTTATTTCTTCTTAAGGCAGTTTGTTCATTCTTCCGTTCAATTGCAAGCCTTGTATGTTCATGAATCTTCTTCATCATTTCAGCCTTATTTCTACCATCAAGATTGACAATGTCATTAGTAGGCAAAGGTAACAAATCAAGGGGAGTGAGGGGATTGAATCCATAAACAACTTCAAAAGGAGACTTACCAGTAGAAGAGTGGATAGTTCTATTATAGGCAAACTCCACCATGGGCAAATGTTCTTCCCAAGAAGTTAATTTTCCTTTTAAAACAGCTCTCAACATATTCCCTAAGCTCCTATTAACTACTTCAGTTTGCCCATCAGTTTGTGGGTGACAAGATGTAGAAAATAGCAATTTAGTTCCCAACTTCGCCTAAAGAACTCTCCAAAAGTGACTTAAAAATTTAGCATCCCTATCACTAGCGATAGTTTTAGGTATGCCATGTAATTTAACCACTTCCTTCACAAATAAATCAGCTACATGTAACGCATCATTAGTCTTCAAGCATGGAATAAAACTAGCCATTTTTGAAAACCTATCTACCACCACAAATATACTATCCTTACCATACTTAGTTCTAGAAAGTCCTAACACAAAATCCATAGAAATATCAATCCAAGGAGAAGTAGGGACAGGTAAAGGAGTATAAAGGCCATATGGTAACACTTTTGATTTGGCTTGTTTACATTCAAGACACTAAGAGCACACTTTTTCAACATCCTTTCGCATGCCAGGCCAAAAAAAATGTTCAGCAAGTATATCCAAAGTTTTGGGCACTCCAAAGTGTCCCATGAGTCCACCACAATGTGCTTCCCTAACAAACAATTCACGCAAAGAGCAATTAGGAATACACAATTTATTTTCCTTAAAAAGGAACCCATCTTGAAGATTGAACCTCTCATAAGGACCCAACTTACATTCTGCAAAAGCCTTGCCAAAATCAGAATCATTAGAATAAAGTTCCTTGATTTGATCAAAACCCATCAATTTAGAAGTAAGAGAAGAAACCAAGACATACCTTCTTGAAAGTGCATCAGCAACCACATTCTCTTTTCCTTGCTTGTAAGCAATCACATATGGGAAAGTTTCAATGAATTCAACCCATTTTGCATGGCGCCGATTAAGCTTACCTTGGCTTTTCAAATATCTCAAGGATTCATGATCAGTCTTAACCATAAACTCTCTTGGTCACAAATAATATTGCCATGTAGCTAAAGCCCTTACCAAAGCATATAACTCTTTGTCATAAGTTGAGTAGTTCAGTATAGTTCCACTCAGCTTTTCACTAAAGTATGCAATGGGCTTCGAGTCTTGCATCAAAACAACACCTATTCCTTTTCCAGAGGCATCACATTCAACCTCAAAAGATTTAGAAAAATCGGGTAATTGCAAAAGAGGAGCAGAACACAATTTTTCTTTCAACAAGTTAAAAGCATCATCTTGTTCTTTTCCCCATGAAAAACCCGTATCCTTCTTAACAACTTCAGTTAAAGGAGCAGCAATGGTGCTAAAGTCTCGCACGAATCTCCTATAAAAACTAGCAAGCCCGTGAAAACTCCTAACTTCAGTTACACTGTTAGGTTTAGGCCACTCTTTAATTGCCTTGATTTTCTCTTCATCAATTTCAACTCCTTTAGAACTAACCACAAAACCCAAGAATACCACACGATCCACACAAAAAGTACACTTTTTTAAGATTAGCAAACAAGTGTTGCTTTCTGAGAACTTCAAAAACTTGTTTTAAGTGTTCCACATGCTCATCTATATTTTTAGAATAAATCAAGATATCATCAAAATAAACCACCACAAATTTCCCATGAAAATCCTTAAAAATATGATTCATCAATCTCATGAAAGTGTTGGGTGCATTAGTCAAGCCAAAAGGCATAACTAACCACTCATAAAGCCCATATTTGGTCTTAAAAGCAGTTTTCCATTCATCTCCAGGATTCATTCGAATCTGATGGTAACCACTTTTTAGATCAATTTTAGAAAAGATTTTGGATCCATGCAATTGATCCAACATGTCATCAAGACGAGGAATAGGATGGCGATACTTTACCGTTATCTTGTTGATTGCTCTACAATCCACGCACATCCTCCAAGTTCCATCCTTTTTGGGTACCAATAGGACGGGAACGGAGCAAGGGCTCATGCTTTCTCTCACAAAACCTTTCTCAAGCAACTCCTCAACTTGCCTTTGAAGCTCTTTTGTCTCTTCTGGATTACTCCTATAAGCAGGCCTATTTGGAATTTGTGCTCCAGGCACAAAGTCAATTTGGTGCTCAATGCCACGCAAAGGTGGTAGACTTTTAGGGATATCCTCAGGGAAGATATCATCAAAATCCTGCAAAAGAGAAGAAACACTACTTGGCAAAGAAGAAGTTAGTGATTCGTAATTAATCAAAACTTCTTTGTAAGTAAGTAGTATAATGGGCAACCCCTCTTTCCTTGCATTCAAACACTCTTTGGCTTTTATGTACAAACTCTCCTTTTTCTTTTTCTCTGCCTCTTTCCGCTCACCAAAACTTTCCTTTTTATCACTCAAACCCTCTTTTACCACTTTGCCCAAGTTGCTGCCCTCTCTCTCTCTCTCTCTTGGCCATCTCTCTTTTTTTCTACCTCTTGGACTTCTTTCTTTTCTTTTCCCTCAAGCTCATTTTTTTTCCTCCCCTTTGTTTTCCCATTATTTCTCTCAATCTCTTTTGATCCTCAAACACTTGAGAAGGACTTAAAGGTGCAAGAGTATACTTCTTGCCAATAAGCTCAAGAGAATATCTATTCTTTCTTCCATCATGAAAAACATTCCTATCATATTGCCACGGACGACCTAACAAGATGTGACAAGCTTGCATAGGAACTACATCACAAAGAACATCATCCACATACCTACCAACATTGAAGGAAATCATGCATTGTTTGTTGACTTTCAGTTCACCACTATCATTCAACCATTGGAGTCTATAGGGCTTAGGGTGTTTCATGCATGCAAGTTCTAACATGTTCACCAAGTGTGAACTCACCACATTAGCACAACTACCACTATCAATAATCATAGAACAAGTTTTCCCCTTTATTCCACACCTAGTATGAAATATATTCTCTCTTTGTTCTTCACTACTGATTCCTAAATTAATAGTCATAATCCTCCTAACTACCCCAACCAAACCATCATTGAAAGGTAACTCTACATCATCTTCACTCACACCTTCCTCTTCCTCACTTTTTTCTCCCTCATATTCTCCATCTATAGTCCTCCTAATTACCCCAACCAAACCATCATTAGGAAGTTCTACATCATCTTCACTTACTCCTCTCTCTTCTTCCTCACTTTTTTCACTCTCATATCCTCCATCTTCTCTCAACAGAATATTTCTTCTATTTGGACATTCATGCATCATATGGCCTCTTCTATGACATTATGACATTGAATGGAACTAGAAGGTTTAGAGGATCTAGAATTGAAAGCTTTACTTCCCTCTTTCTCATCAACTTTACCTTTCCCCTTGTCTTCTTGAGGTCTAGAAATCACTTCTTGTTTTGGCCATGGCTTCTTGGAATTGGTGTTTGGCCGACTTCTCCATGAGCTAGCTTGCTGCCTTCTTTTATTTTGCTTTTCTATTGTCTACTAATTCATCTATAGTTACATATTGTTGTATCTCTACTACATCAGCTATTTCTCTATTTAAACCATTAAGAAATCTAGCCATAGTGGCCTCTTCTTCTTCCATACAATTAGCTTGGATCATAGCCATATCCATAGCTTTAAAGTATTCATCAACAGTCATGGTTCCTTGCTTCAAGGTTTGAAGACGCAGTTGTAGGTCTCTTTGAAAGTGGGAAGGAACAAACCTCTTCCTCATGACACTCTTCATCTCGGTCCAAGTAGCAATGGGTGGTTCTCCATCTTGTTGTCTGTCTCGTGTAAGCTTTTTCCACCAAATAGAAGCATAATCAGAAAATTCAACAACAGCAAGCTTAACCTTCTTACCTTCAGAGTAGTGGTGACAGTCAAAGATGCCCTCAACTTTCCGCTCCCAGTCAAGGTACAAGTTTGGGTCTCTTGTGCCCTTGAAAGATGGCATCTTCATTTTTATGCTGCTAATATTATCATCTTCTACTCTACCTCGTTGTCCCCTCCTATCTCTTCCCACCCTATCTAGATTTACATCAAGATCATCAACAAAATCATCTATAGGGTTTTATTGATTTACAATGGGGGCATGGGGTACATTTCTTCTATTAAGAGGCCTAGGATTATTTCGAGGTTGTACATCAGGTTGATTTCCCCTCCTAAGTGCAGCTATTGTCTCATTTTGTTCGGCAATAGTATCCCTTATCTCTTGGAATTGCAAGTTCCATCTCTCGAATTGTCGATGCATAGCTTGTAGAGTGAAATCATTTCTTGCTCGGATTTTGGCTTCTTGGAGAGCCCTCTGTTCATCATCACTAGCACCTGTATGAGACATCTTTTTAAAATATAATAATAATGTTATCACTCAAACTTTTGGCTCTTTACCCCTCAACTTGTTCTCACCCCACTCTTGCCTTTTTCCCCCTCAATTAACCCTTTGGAAAATCCCTGTAGATTTATATTAAACCCAACTCTATCAAAGTCCCCTTAGTAGTAAAACTAACCAAAATTTACGGGGTACTCTAAAAACGNCATCTTTTTAAAATAATAATAATAATAGTTATCACTCAAACTTTGGCTCTTTCCCTCAATTGTTCTCACCCACTCTTGCCTTTTTCCCCTCAATTAACCTTTGGAAAATACCTTGTAGATTTATAATTAAACCCAACTCTATCAAAGCCCTTAGTAGTAAAACAACAAAATTTGGGGCACTAAAGAAAGTGAAGAACCAATCCTAGAAAGAGTAGGATTTAGTTGAAACAAACCTCGAACAAAGAAAAGGATTTTTTTTTTTTTGAGACAAGATCAAAGTATTAGGATCCCCTCTTCTTGTTTCCTTCCTTGATTTTGGAAACAAACACAGATAAAAATCTGATTTCTTGAAGAGCAAATATGTTTCTTCTTTTTTTTCATTTTTTTTTATCTTTTTTTTTTTTGTCTCCTTTGTTCAAGAAATCCCCAAGATTTATCAAGAACGGAATCTTGATACAACCGCTCTGATACCACTTGATAACACAGAGGTTGGGAGATCCAAGAAATTGAAGAAAATAAGTTGATGAAATGTGGAAGTAGCAAAGAAATGCAAGCGGAGCAAGACAAATAAACTAGATATGTTGAAAATTCAAGGAAAGGTCCAAGAACCCCGAGATTATGTTAATCTAAATTTTGACAAGGTCCTAATGACAACAAGTTGGTTATGAAACCAATTGCCTTCACTAGAGATAAGCTAATCAAGAACTAGATTCGGATCTTGACTTCTAATTTGAATAACTTACGACAACAACTAGTAAAAGAAACTAGTCGCCTTCGAAGAATATCAAAAGAAACCAAAGATATCACAAGAAAGAAAATTATCTTACTACCTTAAGCTATGAACTAGTTAGGGTTGCAAGATAAATCTTCAAAGTAAAGTTCACAGAGGTTCAAAAGAACTCACAATAATAATATTAATCTTCAATGTCCCCTACAATGGAAGACAAGCCCCCCTTTATATAGTAGTAAAGAAGGAGCTAGTCAAAACTTCAATAAATGAGAATTATATTCCCTAGAAGCATAGAAGAATACCCACACTAAGACCAATGTATTCAACATACACATAGACCAATGCAAGTCAACATAGATTAAAACAACTATTAAATATATATTCTAGAAACTATTTTTGGGCTTATTTGGCTGCTGAAAATTCCTCTCTTTTGGGGCATATTTGGGCCTTATTCCATCTCCTCTTGGACTTTAATTTGGGCCTCAAAATAGTTGTAAGACTTGGACCAAAGATCCTCCTTGTGCTGGAGCTCTTCTTCTATTATAAGACACTTTTTAATTGCCAATTGAAGCCCATTAAGCTTGTCTTGAAATTTCTTTGTTTGAGACCTTGTCATGGGCCTTCTTGGAGCTTCCAGAGCTTCATCCTTCTCCTTTAATGATGTTGAGCTGCCATGAATGCTATCATTCACGGGGGCGTGTGTTATATTGGTAATTGCTCTGTGGTGTACAGGGATTATACGGAGCTTGGTAAGGAGGTTTATTTCGTGGAGGTGGAGATCTGTTTTGGTTGTAATTTTGTTATGGTTGTGCGTATAGTTGGGTGTTCATTACCGCATAAGGGTGCGAGGCCATAGCATATGTTGCATCCTGGTGGGGGTAGTAATGTTGCGGGGTCCTGGAAGATGGACCAAAATAATCCCGGGGTTGACAAGAGTTTCTCAGGCTTGAAGCCATGATGGCTCCTTCTTCTTTTTTCTTCCGGATTTCTAAACCTCCCGAGCCGTTCTAGATGGCTTGGGAAGTGGCTCTTAAAGCTGGTTGACTTATGATGCGGCCTGTTTTCAAGCCGTTTTCTACCATTTCTCCAATTTTTATGGCCTCCGCGAACGGTTTGCCCATGGCAGACATCATGTTTTGGAAATAATCGGCCTCTTGGGCCTGTAAGAAAACATTGACCATCTCGGACTTAGCCATCGGTGGTTTTACCCTGACTGCTTGTTCACGCCATTTGATAGCGTATTCCCAAAAACATTCCGAGGCTTTCTTTTTAAAGTTGGTCAAAGAATTCCTATCCGGGGCTATATCCACATTGTATTGAAATTGTCTTACAAAATCCCGGGCCAGGTCATCCCATATGTGCCAATAGGAGATGTCTTGGTCCATATACCACTCAGAAGCAATTCCGATAAGGCTCTATCCGAAATAGGCCATTAACAGCTCCTCTTTTCCACCAGCACCCCTCAGCTGGTTGCAATATTGCTTTAAGTGAGCAATCGGGTCTCCATGCCTGTCATATAATTCGAACTTTGGCGTTTTAAAGCCAACGGGTAAATGCACGTGAGGGAACATACACAGATCAGCATAGGAAACGCTCATTTGGCCACTCAGGCCCTGCATATTCTTGAGGCTTTGCTCGATGCTTTTCATTTTTCGAGCTATCTTTTCTTGTTTAGGATTCCTCACGGCTCTCTCATGTTCTATAAGAGGCTCAAATTGTGGGTGCTGAGGATAGGAGTTTGGGGTAATACGAGCGGTGTCCAATTGAAATTGGGGTGTTTTGAAAGTGAAAGTTGATGGTTCAAAGCTTTGTCGAGGCAGTGTTGGTTGCTCCATAGTAGAGGCTGGCGGTGTTGTGAACACTGTAGATGCTATTCCTGAAAATGGTGCATGGGGGCGAACCTCAGAAGGCATACCGGTGAAGTTGATCGACATGGTGGGGTACCCAACTGGAATGAATGGGTTGGTTATAGGGACATTGGTAGTTCCTCCCGTCCTGGGGATCAATTCAGGGAATCCAGGGATAATACTGGTTGGTTCCTTGCCGTTGGACCATGCGTCCCACATTTCTAGCATACGGCATCTTAGCCTTCTATTTTCCTCAGCAACTGCTAACTCTAGCTGCGGGATAGCCGATGTCGGGCTATCTTCGGGCTCAATGATGGGTAGATGACTTTCTGAGGCCATGGCGATACTTCCTTTAGATCTCGTGAAGTAAGGGTGTGAAGCCAGATTACCACAAAAACCAACCACCTAAAAATAGAACCTGTTCTTAATTGCATACACAACAAATCGGTTAGTTCGAGATATTTAACACATAGGGAATCTCATATTGGGTGATGCAATGCACCTGAACAGTTAAATGTGTCTAAATGTTTGTGACGGTTGTATGTCTCATCCCGGCCTTGCTATTTCTTTTATCAATTTTCAAATCCTGAATCTTTTCTTTCTTTTTTGCTCTTTTATTTATTCACTATTTTCCTACTTTTTCATTCAATTTTCCTTTTTCTTTCTCTCCCTTCTTTTGGCTTATTTTTTTGCTTAGGTTGTCTATAGCTATGATCGAACCCGATGAGGATTGCCTACGTATCATGACGCCGCATAAATCAGATCTATACGTAGTTCAGGATAAATCACGAATGGGGTAAACAAACTAACTCTCCTTTTTTTCTTTACTTTCTTATAATACTCAAACCACGAAAGCGTTTAGGAAAAGAATATAAATTTTTTTGCATTTTGTTTTTCATTTTTTTTATTGAATATTCGAAAGAAAGACTTTTAAAGAGGAAAGAAAATATTTTTTGGATTTTTTGGTTTTGATTTGAATTTTTTTGTTTGAAATTTTTGAAAGAAAGACTTCTAAAGAAAAAAATTAGTTTTTGGATTTTGATTTATTTTCTGGATTTTCAAAAGAAGGACTTTTATGAAAACATTCGGATTTCTGAATTTCTTTTTTTTTCTTTTTTAATTTACGAAAGTACTTCTAAAAAGAAGTGAAAATATTTTTGGGCTTTTATTTCTCAATTTTTATGACATTTACAAAAGAAGACTTCTAAACAATAAAAATATTTTTTCTATTGGATTTTTGTTTCTAGTATTTATTTTTTTTAATTTTAGGGGAAAATACTTCTTAAGAAGGGAAAAACATATTTTTGGATTTTGATTAATTTAATTTATTTTTTGAATGAGAGATTTCAAAAAAAGAAAGATTTTTTTTGGGGGGGGGGGGGTGTTTAAAACCTTTTCTTTTTCATTTTTGTCTTTTTTATTTTAAATTTTCTAAAGACTTCTAAAGAAGGAATTAAAAATAATATTTTTGGATTTTTAAAATTGGGCCGGAACCGATGAGGTTTGCCTACGTATCTCACATCCGGTGAGAATCAGACCCGCATAGTTCGGTCAGTTTTGACATAACTAGAAAAACATGATATTGACTCACTTTCATTTTGAAATACATTTTCTTTTTCTCTTTTGTTTTTCAAAAAATTTGGCAGAGTTTCGAGGCATTTTCAAATATCGGAGTTTTCAGAACCGGGTGAATTCTCTATCCTACCTCATTCTTGGTTTTTCTGCTGTTTTTCTTTCCTTAGCCGGTCAAAATGCAAGCCGAAGAAAATGAATGTACAAATAGCACGTAAGATGCATCAGGATTGCAACGACCCGACTGGTCGTTTTGAGCTTTTGCACTTTGATCGCCAGTTCTCGGGCATGACCCCGTGTAATGTGTTATGACCGATGTAGATCGTTGGTTTGGTTTTTCACAGAAATCGGTATGAATTTGAAAGAACAGTCTCAGTTGAAAGCTTTGAATTTGGAAGGTTTGACCAAGAGTTGACTCATTTGTATATGAGCTCGGATCAGAATTTTTATGATTTGGTTAGCTTCGTTGGGTGATTTATGACTTAGGAGCGTGATCGGAATTGGTTTTGGAGGTCCGGTGTAGAATTAGACTTGAATTGGCGAAGTTAGTATTTTGGCGAATTCCGGTTGATAGGTGAGATTTTGATCCGAGGGTCGGAATGGAATTCGGAGAGTTGATGTAGCTTTGTTATGTGATTTGGGATGTGTGTGCAAAATTTCAGGTCATTCGGACGTGGTTTGGTTGGGTTTTTGATCGAAAGCGTATTTCGGAAGTTTTTAGAAAACTTAGGCTTGAATTCGATGTGAATTGATGGATTTGGTGTTGTTTGAGGTGTTTTGATGATTGGAACAAGTTTGAATGAGGTTTTAGGATGTGTTGGTACTTTTGGTTGAGGTCCCGGGGGCCTCGGGTGAGTTTCGGGTGGTCAATCGGACCATTTTTTGCTTTGAGAGTTGCAGAAATTGTTGTTCAGATGCTGCAGAGAAATTGGCCTTCGCGATCGCGTGGGGCCAGTCGCGATCGCGTGGGGCCAGTCGCGATCGCGTAGAAGGAATTTGGGCTGGCCTGACTTTGGTCTTCGCGTTCGCTTTTGAGGTCTCGCGTTCGCGGAGGGCCCTGAGCTTGTGCTTCGCGTTCGCGTACAGTGTTTCGTGTTCGCGTATAAGTAATTGGGCATCTAGTGTTTTGCTCTTCGCGTTCGCATCAGTGTGGTTGCGTTCGCATAGATCTGGGAAATCAAGCATCGCGTTCGCAGTAAAGGCTTCGCATTCGCATAGTACATTTTTGAGTCTTGGAATTTTTGCTCTTCGCGATCTCGAGGCTTGGGCCGCGATCGCGATGAAGGAAGTTCAGTGCTAGGCAGAAAGTTATAAAATATTTCATCCGCGATTTTGAGATATTTTTCCACCATAGTTGATCATTTTGAGAGCTCTTTGAGGGAGATTGAAGAGGGATTCAAGGAGAAGCGATTGGAGGTAAGACTATTGAACCTAAAACGTGATTCTATTGTGAAATCTAGCTAGAAATTCATGGAAACTTGAACAAAAAATGGAAGAACTAGGGCTTGGAATTTTGGAATTTTAAATTGGGATTTGAGGGGTCATTTGGACTCCGATTTTGGTGTTCTTTATATGCATAGACTCGTGGAGTGATAAGGAACCTAATGATGTGGAAATTTCTGAGTTTCGAGAAGTGGGCCCGGGGCTCGGGTTTTGGTAATTTCGGAATTTGTGTCCGTTATTGATTGTTTTCGCTTGGGCTTTGTTCCCTTAGCATATTGTGATGTATTCGCTTTGATTTTGGATAGATTCGACGCGCGTGGAGGCCGATTTGAGGGGCAAAGGCGTCGCGAGCTAGAGATTTTGCCGGTTCTAGGTGAGTAATGATTGTAAATTAATCCCGAGGGTTTGAAACCCCGGATTGCACATCGAAGTGCTATGTTGAGGTGACTTGCACGCCGGATAGCGAGCGTGGGGTAGAGCACCGTTGGGGATTGTGACTTGGTCCGTCCCGATTGATGATTTTTACCGCGTATTTGACTGAAACTTATTTGTTATCATCATGATTTGGGCCGATTGCCATATTTGGGCTTCGTGCCAACTATTTGAACCCTTTGGGGATGTTTATCACTATTTCCTCACTGTTTTGAATTATTACTTGAACTCAGTCCTGTTGATATCTACTGTTTTTACAACTCAGCCACTTTTACTCAGATTTGAAACTTAAATGATATTTCTAGATGATGTTTTGGGCTGAGAACTACTGTTTTACTAATGCCCGAGGGGCTTGTGATGATTTTCGGACTGAGTCAGGCCGAGGGCCATATGTGAGGATATGCTGAGTGATATGAGGTCGAGGGCCTGAGATACATTTATATGCCACGAGGTGGCTTGAGTGATGTGAGGCCGAGTGCCGAGTGATATGAGGCCGAGTGCCGAGAGATGATTCCACGAGGTGGCTGGATATTGCGCTTGGGCCGTAAAGGGCCCCTCCCGCAGTCTGCACACCCCCAGTGAGCGGCGTCGACGATATATGGATCGGGCTGCACGCCGCAGCGATATATGGATCGGGCTGCACGCCGCAGCGGTTACTATATGATACTATTCTGAGAGTGATCTGAGAGAGAGAGAGAGAGAGAGAGAGAGAGCCCGAGGGGCTGAGCGTGTT
The DNA here is from genome assembly GCF_001879085.1 of Nicotiana attenuata. Classification (NCBI taxonomy): domain Eukaryota; kingdom Viridiplantae; phylum Streptophyta; class Magnoliopsida; order Solanales; family Solanaceae; genus Nicotiana; species Nicotiana attenuata. The sequence goes on along the minus strand of NC_032000.1, from coordinate 4,269,871 downwards.
CTGAGAGTGAGCCCGAGGGGATGGTACTATTTTGAGATATTGCCCGAGGGGTGAACTTCTATGTGTTCATCTTTGATATTTACTTGTCATATTACCTGTTATACTGTGGTATTTGTGCCCGAGGGGCGGATTTTCTGTGCTTATCGGCACTAACTGTTTTGCGATCATTGCGTAACTGTTGAAAAAGGTCATTTTCCAAAGAGGTTTCAAACTGAGCTAAGATATTTCTAAAGATTTCACAGCTTCATTGTTTTTTTCTCAAAGGATTTTACACTGCTTCTATACAGCATGTCGGTTGCTATACGTGATTTCTTACTGCTCAGTTGTTATTTACCTTTATTACTCACTGAGTTAGAGTACTCACTTTACTCCCTGCACCTCGTGTGCAGATGCAGGTATTTATTCGCACGGTAGCGGGTTTTTGGCAGATCGGAGGCAGAGTTATAGGAGTTTAGCGAGGTGACTGCCAGCGTTCGCAGCACCGCTTTTCTCTCTTTCGTTCATTATTCCTGGTTTGTATATTTTAGACCTTGTAGTTGTATTTATATTCTAATAGATGCTCGTGACTTGTGACACCTCGGTTTGGGCTATGTTGGGTTGTACTTCCGCTAATTAATATCATTAAGTCATGTTTAAACTGTTTATGAACTATCTAACTGCTTAAAAGAGTTGTTCTGTAATGGTCTGGCTAGCCTCGTCTTCACGAGAGGCGCCATCACGATCGGAGCGGGGTTTGGGTCGTGACAAGTTAGTATCAGAGCCTAGGTTACATAGGTCTCACGAGTCATGAGCAGGTTTAGTAGAGTCTTGCGGATCGGTACGGAGACGTATGTATTTATCCTCGAGAGGCTGAAGAACCTTTAGGAAAACTTCGCATTCTTGAATTCTTATCGTGCGTCCTTGATTCAGCTTGAAAAGTAACTCTTGAAATTCCTTCCACACGTTCGTATGCGCGCATGAGCGCTCAGTATCATATGTGCCTTGAGGGCTTATGATTCCCCGATTGAGGGGCGAGATTTGATCTCTGTGAGTTGATGTTGGGTCAGTCTGGAGGACTTGAGGCCGAATTTTGCCTATGGATTGAGCACCGAGGTGCTGATTGTGTGAGCAAGTGTTCTTGAACTTATGTGTTCGGTATTGTCCTTATTAGTGGAAGTGACAGCTGGATAACTATGTGATGAGTATGTTAGTACTGCGAGATGTATCTATATGACTTGGAGGTGATGAGGAAGGCCTTCTGGAGGATAGAAGAACTATTAAGTGCTGGAAGTTCCATCTTGATTCGAGGTATAGCCCCGAGTTATGGGCGTGTGAAGAATCTTTTTATGTTTCCCAGTTGTGAGTGAAGTAAATTTCATGTTGCGGTATGAGTTCAGACTCAGGAAGATTAAGTGACTGCGTAATGTTTATGACGGTGGAAGGTATACCGAAATGTTAGTTTGAGGCGAAGTAGGTGGGCTATCTCCTGCGGAGTGTTCTGAAGTTGTGTGATCCTTACGTTGTCTGTTAGATATCTCAC
>NC_032000.1:4242328-4268332 GCF_001879085.1 Nicotiana attenuata | reverse complement strand
TGGTTTTCAGGTTTTGAGGGCGTACTGGGTGAATCGAGTTTAGTGGCGTTTACGGAGATTGAGACCGAGGATGTCTCGAGTAAAGGAAAATTTTGACAAAGGTCATGTCATGCTTCATAGGTGTCAGAGAATCTCAGAATATCTTGAGTTGTTGCTGGTAAAAGATGCTCGGTGCGTAGAGCAGGAAGTTGTTTGATTGTAATGGAATGATGTCACCTTCCGCGGTGTCAGAGTGCTAATGAGGCACGGGTGGTCTATTCATTTGATCAAGCTAATTGCAGTTGGAATAGAGTGAATGACTCTCGAGAATGGTTCCAATGTGTTCAAGATTCTACATGTAACAATTGGGTATCTTAAAGTTGTATATGTGGTTAGAAACTAAGTTTTCATTGGAAGAGGTCAAGACTTTGTGGTATTTCTATGTTAATTATGGGATTCTATGTATCAGTATCAGGAAGGTAAAGGTGATGGATTTAGATTCGCAGGAAGTTCTTCAGAGTAAAGTATTTTAGAATGTGGTGCTTTTGGAAATATTTAAGAGAGTATTCAGCGGCTTATGGGTCTTAGACAGTGTGGTTTTATGCTTGGGTCTCGTGTGGTAAGCCTGGGTTTAGGAATTGTGGTGCTACAGCAAGAGAGAATATCAAGTTGAAGATGAATCAGAAGGAAATTTAGATAGGTAGGGTAGCTTGATAGTAGACCGGACCGGTAGGGTAAGGATATGATTAGTTCCTTGTGTGTGTTCGAGGTAATGAGTTCTTACAGGTATCTTGCGGCAATGCTCTTAGGTTTTGATGGCTTTCTTAAGTTGGTCGAGTTAGAAGGATTCAGTACTGGCAGGTCTGATTTGTGCAAAGGGAACTCGGAGAGTCCTTGATGGTTTTTACCGCGGATTGGGGGATGCATATTTTCTATGGGCATGCAGAGCATGGGATGTATAGTGATTTTCTTCTAGATGGGACCAATGGAAAGTTCTTGACTAGTTGAGTACGTAGATGTTTGTGGCTCGGAAGGGATATGAAGTTCTCGTGTTATCCTGGGATGNGATTGGCATGTGTAAGGTCATAGTTCAGGTTTGAATGGAAGGTCATAAATTCTTAGGCAGCACGGGCCGTTTCAGATAATTAGAGAAATGAGCTTCAGATGATTTGAGAAATGATATTTAGATGATTAAGGAAACGGTAATGCTATTGAGGTGATTTTACGAGGGTATATGTTTCAGAAAGAGGCAATGTGATTAAGTTGATGGTACTTCGGTAGTATTGCTGCACTTCTTGTCAGATCGGCTGTTGATATTCGAGTTTGCTTGGCAGCACAGAAGAATCTTAGAGTATCTCTCGTGGAATGATTGAGTACTAGAGGTGAGTTATATATGCGAGTGGCAGAATTGGGATCAGATATGGTAATTCGTGTGTTTTATGGACTTGGAGACTGAAAGTTCCCATATACAGGTTAGCTCGTGGTTGTGGATGACAAAATGTGGGTAAGTTAGTCGGATGTTAGTATGCGCTATGATTCAGTCATTGTGAACCTTTGAAGGATTATTTATTTGTTGTGGGTAACTAGAGTTGATGTGTGGTCCATTGGGAGACCTATATGGATATGTGTCCGGCATCGAGACGACTTGTTGACTTCGAGTTGCTGCTGGCGAGGGATGTGTTGATTCAGTTGTTAATGAGTTATTAGCAATTAGGGGGATCTATCAGTTATCTTTCCGTGTTGTGAGACGTTAGGATTCGTTGGTTATAGGCACAAGTGGTGCGGTTCCATTGGGGTCTCATAGTAGAATTCGAGCGGGAAGAGTATTGGTTATTGCTTGGTGGATGGCGTATCGGTTATGTCCTTTCGGGTAAGTGTAATGCATGTAAATTGCTTCGCGGTGGTTATGATGATTGTTTTGGTTTTAGACATCATATTGCGCATGGTTGTCAATTTTGGAGCATAAGGACTTGATGTGTTTCATGTGGACTAGCGTTTGGATGAGGTCGCGCATTATAGCAAAGTTATGTGGATGTATGATCTTGCGAGTTAGATTCGTGTGTTCTATTTCTATGATGGGAGACGGGTTCTCAGTCTTGTGATGTGATGGTACTGGTGAGCTTGAGGTACAGCTCTCTCATTTGAGTCATTTTCATGGTTTGAGTACGTTCAGATCGTTGTTTATTAGTGCGTGGATTGCACGAGTTATGGCTTTAGATTGTATTGGGTGTCATGTCACCAGAGTAGTTGTGTTGAAATCAGATGAGATTGTTGGGATCTAGAATGAATACAAACGGTTTCGGTTTCAGCGTATTGGAGGGATATATTGATGTCCGGCTCAGAAATTTGCTATGGTCGTTGCCAAAGGAGAAGTGGCTTCATGAATGGTTGACCTGAGGAATGGTTATGGCTTACTGTGTGTTTTATTTATATCTGGCAGTATATGAAAGTGTTAGGATGAGACTTTAGTGATAAGAGCTTTTCTACCGGTATTCGGTTGTTGTGTGCAGCTGCTGTGAATAGAAGTTATCGTTACGAGTGTTTGAGTATGTGGTATATCATGGGATTTCTCCCGAGGTTGCAAGCATGGGTTATTACAGCTTGTTCGGGCTTATTCGCAGTATAAATGTGAGATTCTGATCGCATTGAGGATTTCAGAGGTGGAAATGTGGTTCTATGGTTTATGGGCTAGATTGGATTGTGAAATTTCAGTTTATATGTGTTATCGGACCTATATGAGATAGGGTGACGTGGGATCACCCCCGGGTATATGCGTGGCTAGGTTATTCAGCTATTGGTTGGCTTCTAGAACAACTCTGGGTACGTTCGAGGACGAATGTGTGTTTAAGTGGGGGAGGATGTAACGACCCGACCGGTCATTTTGAGCTTTTGCACTTTGATCGCCAGTTCTCGGGCATGACTTGCCCCGTGTAATGTGTTATGACCGATGTAGATCGTTGGTTTGGTTTTTCATGGAAATCGGTATGAATTTGAAAGAACAGTCTCAGTTGAAGGCTTTGAATTTGGAAGGTTTGACCAAGAGTTGGCTTATTTGTATATGAGCTCGGATCGGAATTTTTATGATTTGGTTAGCTTCGTTGGGTGATTTATGACTTAGAAGCATGATCGGAATTGGTTTTGGAGGTCCGGTGTAGAATTAGGCTTGAATTGGTGAAGTTAGTATTTTGGCGAATTCCGGTTGATAGGTTAGATTTTGATCCGAGGGTCGGAATGGAATTCGGAGAGTTGATGTAGCTTTGTTATGTGATTTGGGATGTGTGTGCAAAATTTCAGGTCATTCGGACGTGGTTTGGTTGGGTTTTTTATCGAAAGCGTATTTTGGAAGTTTTTAGAAAACTTAGGCTTGAATTCGATGTGAATTGATGGATTTGGTGTTGTTTGAGGTGTTTTGATGAATGGAACAAGTTTGAATGAGGTTTTAGGGTGTGTTGGTACTTTTGGTTGAGGTTCCGAGGGCCTCAGGTGAGTTTCGGGTGGTCAATCGGACCATTTTTGGCTTTGAGAGTTGCAGAAATTGTTGTTCAGATGTTGCAGAGAAATTGGCCTTCGCGATCGCGTGGGGCCAGTCGCGATCGCGTAGAAGGAATTTGGGCTGGCCTGACTTTGGTCTTTGCGTTTGCTTTTGAGGTCTCGCGTTCGCGGAGGGCCCTGAGCTTGTGCTTCGCGTTCGCGTACAGTGTTTCGCGTTCGCGTATAAGTAATTGGGCATCTAGTGTTTTGCTCTTCGCGTTCGCATCAGTGTGGTTGCGTTCGCATAGATCTGGGAAATCAAGCATCGCGTTCGCAGTAAAGGCTTCGCATTCGCATAGTACATTTTTGAGTCTTGGAATTTTTGCTCTTCGCAGCATTTCTACGAGTATTTGATTAAGGCGTTTTATTTACTAAAAACGTTTGACCATGGTCACGCGAACGTGTAACTTAGTTTGTTTTTTTGGCATCACAACTATGTCACGCGTGCGTGTACATAATTATAGTAGCTAGTTCGATTTAAAGCATACCTAAAGTTGTGATTATGTCTCTAAGCTAAATACCCTATGTCATGTGACAAAGGTTCAATACTATGTGAGATATTTGTTTGAATTAATTAAGCAGCTCACATATTAGCTGCCCAATGGATCTATAATTAAAAGGCTTTGGGCCTAATAAAGGCTGAGTCCAAATGAACTCTGGCCCAAGATGTGAATCGTCCATTACTTGGACCATCTGATGAATTTAATTCGCAGAGAACTTGGGCCTGAATGAGTCTAAATGACTCTGGTCCAATGCATGTTTTAGAGCAGCTAAATGTATTCAACCAAAAATGATTTGGGCCTGGTGATGACTGAGTCCAAATGACTCTGGTCCCCATGCACATTTATTAGCAGCTAAATAAAATTAATCAGAAGATGATTTGGGCCTGATGATGACTGAGTACGAATGACTCTGGCCCAATGCATGTTTTTAACGAATTTGAGACTGACATTTTGTGGTTTATTTTGCTGTAATAGCAATTATAACATTTCACTTGTATTTCATTTATATTTTAAAACAGAATGCTAAGGGGGCTGAGACGTGAGTAAAATAAATCAAAATCTGGTTCATTTCGATAATTTTCTACCTAAGTCTTTTACTTCTTATGTTAACACTATGCTAAAATGACAAGTTTAAAAATCATTGGGGTATTTAAAACTTCAGAATGTAAATGTTTTTAGTCAAACTATAAGCTCGATTTATTAGCCGAAACCTGGAATACAATTCCATGGACCCAATTGGTTTGGGCCTGAAAATGTATTATGGCCTATTGTCCAGTTTGCGCATAAAAACCCAGTTTTTCATGATCCAAAAAGTAACGAATTGGAATTACTATGTTTAATTACTTTAAACAAAATAGTAAAGCTATTAATATATCAAACTAACTCATTATACAAGAAATATATAGAAAGAACTAACTTATTAACTAAATACTGAGATTAATTCCTTAATGATAAACAAATTTACCTATTACTACTCTAACATGTTTCTTAAAAGAAAATATTGTTTTTTACTTCTTCTATTACATACAAGCATATAGATTTTCTGGATAAAATCTTTCTATCATGAATACATGAAGCTTAAACAGATTTTTTGCGATTTTCAGAATACTTTAACATAATGCAAATGTAACTTACATGGAATAAACAGTGTAAATGACTAGTTCTACATGGATTTACACACAACTTCCAACTAAGCAACTTTAACCAACATGATTTATGCAGCAATTTAACTTATGCATAAGACCATATTCAAACCAAACATAAATTTTGATGAATACCGAAATCATAACAATAACAAAATTAAACTTTTACATTGTTAAGAAAGTACCATGATAGCAGCAAGAAAATAAATAGATAAAGAAAATATGTCTCTGAAAATTTGAGTAAAAGCAGCAGCAAGAATACCAAACAGGAAACTCAAAACAGCTTGAAATTCAAATTCAAAAATCCCAGCAAAAGTATGAAACCAATAGGAGTTCTTTTCTAAAAATAAAGGAAAAAGACCAAAAAAAAAAACAGTGCAGAATCAGTGTATTTTCAAGGAATTTCTCTGTGTGTGTGTTTTCTAGTGTGTCTATCTATGTGTAAGTGTCTATAATGAAGAAAAGTGTTAGTGTTTATATAGAGTGAGGGAGTGAAAAGGGATAAGGATTAGGGTACCAAAAAGGAATCTGCCAGCATTCCCTAAAATCAGGGAAAACGCATCTTTCCTAAACAGAAATATGGACAGTTGTCCAATTTCTATTACCTTCTTGTCACAAAAAATGGACAACTGTCCAATTTCTGGATATTTGGGATCTTATCCCTATCCTTTCCTACTCAGCATTGGGACAGTTGTCCCTATTCTAGAAGTTTCTTAATATTTACTGAAAATTTTCAAATTAAAAATCCCAAAAATAACCCTTTACGGTTTTGAAATTGCCTCAGAACCAGGTCTGGTTCTGGGCCTGAGTCGTGTGACTCTGGTCTAAAAGACCTTGGGCTCTTAAGCTTTAACAAGGCTATGGGCCTGTCTATCAGAGACTGGCTCAATTTCTGAGCCAAGTTGAATGGGCCAAGCAGTGAAGCCCAACTCCTAAACAACTACCAAGTAAAAACAGTAAACAAATAATAACATAATAACATCAATTCTACTTAATAATAGTAATCAAATAAAAACAGTAATACTGAAAACAAAAATAAACGTAAAATTAATAAAGATAAAACATATAATAATAAAGATAAAAAAAGAAAAAATGAAAAAGAAATTAAACCTAACGACTGTTTTGGCAAAAGATCTAATTGTTAAAAACCCTCGTACCAAGACACTCACCTGGAATCTGAGATCCCTGGTGAGAGATCTTGACACGAGGATTATTAGACAAACAGGGAAAGGCAGATCTAGGGTTTTTGGTGGAACTTAGATCTAAGATCTTGGGTTTTTGGTGGGGTATTTTTGGGATCTATAGGTAGACTAGGGTTGTAGGGGGTGTGATGGTTGTAGGGTAAGGTTTTGGGTAGGTTTAAGTGTGACGACCCGACCCGTCGTCACGTGAGTTACCGCCCCGTTTTCCCCATTTTCTGCTTCTTTATGCTTCATTATAAGAGTCTTATGTGAACGAGTTGATTTGGATTGGTTTTAGAAGGAAATGAGACACTTAGTCTCTTTAAGGGAGGTTTGGTTTGGAAAAGTCAACCGGATGTTTGACTTATGAGTTAGAGGGCTCGGATGTGATTTTCGGTGATTCGGTTAGCTTCGGGGGATGATTTGTGACTTAGGAGCGTGATCGAAAGTGATTTTTGAAGTCCGGTGTAGAATTAGGCTTGAATTGGCGAAGTTAGTATTTTGGCGAATTCCGGTTGATATGTGAGATTTTGATCCGAGAGTCGGAATGGAATTCCGAGAGTTGCTGTAGCTTCGTTAGGTGATTTGGGATGTGTGTGCAAAATTTCAGGTCATTCGGAGATGTTTTGGTTGGGTTTTTGATCGAATGTGTGTTTCGGAAGTTTTTGAAGAACTTAGGCTTGAATTCGATAAGAAATGATGGTCTTAGTGTTGTTTGAGGTGTTTTTATGATTGGAACAAGTTTGAATGATGTTTTAGGATGAGTTTATGCTTTTGGTTGGGGTCCTGGGGCCCTCGGGGTGATTTCGGATGGCTAACGGGAGGTTTGAACTTGGAAAAATGTTGCAGAAAATGGAGCAGTCAGTGCAGCAGGATATTGGTCTTCGCGAACGCGAGTGGGCCATCGCGTTCGCGTAGAAGGATTTGGGGCCCTGAGTTTTTGTTCTTCGCGTTCATAGCTGGGTCTCGCGTTCGCATAGGTTCGAGTTCTGGTGCATCGCGTTCGCGGGCAGTGTCTCGCGTTCGCATAAGAGGAATTGAGGACCCGCATTATTTGTTCTTCACGTTCGCGACATGAATCTCGCGTTCGCGTAGTTGGAGCAGTTAAAGCATCGCGTTCACGGGTAAGGCACCGCGTTCGCGAAGGGTAATTTGGTCAGAGGCCATTTTTGTTCATCGCGAACGCGAGAGAGCCCTCGCGTTCGCATAGAGTAAAAAGTCACCTGGGCAGAATAGATTTAAGTCATTTTGTTCCGCGAGCTAGGTTATTTTTCCACCATTTTTTAGCATCCTTGAGGGCTTTTGGATGGGAATTGAAGGGGATTTCGACTGGGATTGATTGGAGGTAAGTTTTATGAACTAAAGACATGATTTAAATGTAGAATCAACCTAGAAATTCATGAAAAATTTATCAAAAAGGGGGAAGAACTAGGGCTTGAGTTTTGAAATTTCAAATTGGGTTTTGATGGGTCATTCGAACTCGGATTTGGGAGTTATTAGTATGTATAGACTCGTGGTGAGATAAGGAATTCGTTGATGTAAAATTTTCTGGAATCCGAGAAGTGGGCCCGGGGCTCGGGTTTTGCAAATTTTGTGATTTTCGATTCTTTTCGATTGGGTATTATTCCATTGGCATATTGTGACGTATTCGTTGTGGTTTTTTGTTAGATTCGACGCGCGAGGAGGCCTATTTGAGAGGCAAGGGCATAGCGAGCTAGGATTTTGGCCGGCTTGAGGTGAGTAATGATAGTAAATGATATCCTGAGGGTTTGAAACCCCGGATTTGCACAACGTAGTACTATATTGAGGTGAAACACGCGCTTAATGACGAGCGCGGTGTTGTTTACTATTGGGTATTGTGACTTGGTCCGTCCCGACTTATGTTTTTTTTTACCGTGTATTTGACTGAGATGTGTTTATTATTAACATGACTTGGGCCTATTGCCATATTTTGGGTTTCATGCCGACTACTTGAATCCTTCATGGACTTTTATCACTGTTTCCTCACTATTTTGATATACTACTTGAACTCAGTCCTTGTTGATTATACTGCATTACAAACTCATCCGCTTTAATTGAACTTTGAGACTTAAATGATATTTCCACTGTTGTTTGGGCTGAGCACTACTATTTTATTGATGCCCGAGGGGCTTATGATGTTTTTCTGGGTTGAGTAAGGCCGAGGGCCATATGTGAGGATATGTTGAGTGATGTGAGGAGGCTTTCAGGCCTTATGAGTGATGTGAGGAGGCTTTCAGGCCTTATGAGTGATGTGAGAAGGCTTTCAAGCCTTATGTTGATATAGCGTTTGGGCCGTAAGGGGCCCCTCCGGAGTCTGCACACCCACAGTGAGCGCGGGTACCCATATGATCTGAGAGTGAGCCCGAGGGGCTGATATTATGCTGAGTGACTGATACTGAGCCCGAGGGGCTGATACTGTTCTGAGCAATTGATACTGAGCCCGAGGGGCTGATACTGTTCTGAGCAATTGATACTGGGCCGAGGGGCAGATTTCTACTCACTATTTATTGTTGTTTTACCTGATTTACCTGTTTTTAAAAGGAGATTTCTTTTGGCTCTTTACTATTTTTACTGTGTTAAGTGATTTACAGCCGGATATAGAATTTCCTTGTGCACTTATGTGTTTTCATGCCTTCGGTTATTATTTTATTATTATTACTCACTGGGTCGGAGTACTCACATTACTCCCTGCACCATGTGTGCAGATTCAGGCATAGCAGAGTCCGCATCTGAGCGCTGATTCCTTCCAGACCAGGCAGCGATTTGGAGTTACGAGGTAGCTGTTGACGTCCGCAGCCTCTTGTCTCCCCTACCCTCTATCATTTATGTTGTCTTCAGACTATTGTACCAGATTTCATACTTTGTAGACTTATAGAAAACTTTGTAGTAGCTCATGACTTGTGACACCCCGGTTTAGGCTGTGTCGGGATGGTTTCCCTTGTTATTATCGTTGTTCCGCATTATTGACTATATTAAGCATGTTTTAGAATTGTTAGTGTTAATTAATTGCTTTAAAAGAGGTATTTGCGTTGTTCTGGCTGGCCTTGTCTTCACGAGAGGCGCCATCACGATCGGGTTTGGGAATTGGGTCGTGACATTAAGGCTCTGCCGCCACCGTAGGCGATTTTCGGCGGTGGTGCTAGGGTTTCTGTGATTTTAGATCTAAGATCTAAAGATATTGCTGGGGCTTTTGGGAGATCGGTTGGTATGGTGGGGTTTTAGAGGGTGTGGGGATGCTGTTTTGTGATTTTGGGTAGGTTTAGGGTTCCGATGCCGCCGCGGTCGATTTCCAGTGGGCGGTGTATGGCGGCGGCTTGCTAGGGTTTCATTTTTTGGGTAATATTGTATCTTGAAGTTGGTGGGGTGGGGTATAGGAGAAAAAGAGGAGTTGATTGATGTAAGTTTGGGGCTATTTGGTTAAGTCCGGCCGGCGGAGGCGATTCCCGGCCGGCGGTCATCGGTGGTTTGAGTGGGGGTAGATGGTAGTGCGATTTCCGGTGTGGTGAAGAGTGAGGGTGAAGGGGCGGCTAGGGTTTGGGGTGAGGTTAGAGAGAGATGGTGTGAGAGAGGGGGAGATTGAAATGAGGGGGGTAGGAGCTGTTAGGACACTTAAATATTAAAGGGTGGGTGAGTTCCGAACTGTTAGATCTATTGAAGATCAATGGCTAGGATTAATCGGCACCAAAACAGTGCCGTTTAGTTTTACTGAGGGCTGGACCGGATTGGGGTATTGGGCTTGGATTTTTTGAATTGAATTTTTGGGATTGGGCTGGTTTAAGAACTGGCCCAGTCCGGCCAAGGTGTATCTAAACACAATCTTGTCTAACTAACTTTTAAAAATCTATTTAACTTAATCAAATCTTAAATTAAGTACTAAATTATTTTAAAATATAAAATTAAACTAACTATCTATTACCATAATTAGTTAATCCTAAATTAATGATAGAAAATTACTAATTTAACATTAAAAGTTAGAAATGTAAAAATGAACATTATATTTGTGATTTTTATTTTAATAAATAATTTATTAACGTCTTAACCTTAAAAATGCAAATAACGATCTGAAACGCAATGCATGAAATTTTGAAAATTTTTAGGGTATTTTTCGTGATTTTAAAATACTAAATGTGCACAAAAATGCAACTATATGCAAACAATTAACAAGAAATTCCTAAAAAAAATTCTATAAAAACGAAAATAATTTAGAGAAACCTTTTTTTTTTAATTTTGTTGGAATATTTCTAGTAGGGCAAAAATCACGCGTTCACAGTAGGGGTGTTCATGGTTCGGTTTGGGTCGGTTTTTCCCTAAAAAGAAACCAAATCAAGTAAGTCGATTTTTCAAATATTGGAACCAAACCAAACTAATTAAGTCGGTTTTTTATCGATTCGATTTTTGTCGTTTTTTCGATTTCTTCAATTATTTATCAGTTTTTTTCTTAAATATAAGACATACATATAATAACTTATAAATTAAACGTCTAAGTGTGCAATATATATATATAAGTTTACGATGATTAAATTTGACTTTATATAAGTGATCAAGTCGTCTAATAATAACTTTGTGTCAGTTTCAAACAAATTGATTAAGTTTACGATGATTAAATTTGACTTTTTGCATATGCGCGTGTAAGGGAACACCATGCAAAAAGATCAGATCAATTTCAGTGAAAATTCTTATTCATTTTCCTCTGTAATATCGTCTCTAACTTTTTATATCCTTAATTGTTGGTTTTTATATTTTGAAAGCATTCAAATCCGGGCTTTGGGTTGTAAAATAGTAGAGAGCTTTAGAAAAAAAAATTCTTGATTTTGACTTTTGAAGAATTAGTCTGTTCTTGTTAAAATAGTGGCTGAAGTTATTGAATAAAATGGGAGCATAAAATTAAAAGGAAATACTTTTAAATGGTTGTGGATAAGTTGCTTGCCTCGTGAATTTTTGTTTTACCATTTGTTCATAAAAATTGTAATCCTATGCTTAATGCATAATCCAGAAAATATTACTCTAAAAATTAATTTTTGCCTTCTAAATGCATAATTTAGGATTGGTCTGCATAAAATTTCGAAAAGACTTTTTTTTTTCGTTGAAGACAAAGGATAGATTTATGACAAATTGAAATTTGTGATCTAGTTATAAACACTTGTTTAGCTATAATTTAAGAAGTTCAAAACTACCATTTTGTCTTTTTAGAAAATGCAAATGTTAGTCATTGCAAACTACAATTTTTATATTTTTCTTAATATGGGCAGTTTATTCTCAAAATATAGCTCTTTTATTGTAGTTCATTTTATGATTCCATGTCCCAACACATATAACATTTTAAATAAAATTTTCAAAGAATAGTACTATTATATTGATAAGTTTTCACTCGTACTCACATTTACTCTATCAAGAATAAGTTTCACTCTTTTCTTGTGTTTACTTTTTAAAAGCTTTGTTTAGCTAATTAAGTTTCATCGCTTCTCTATTTCATTTTGAAATATATTTTTTAATCATATTACCATAAGAAGAATTACAACTTATAATATTTTTCGTATAATTTTTGAATATTTAAATTTTAACTTTAAAATATTAAATTAATTTAATAGCTTCAAAGATTAGCCAAATTGAATATTGAAAAGCAAAAGGGTTTACATAAATAGGAACAGAGGGAGTAATTGGTAAGGGTTGCTGTGTTATATTACATCGTCAGTACATAGCACTTAAACTCAAAAAATTATAATAAAGAAAAATATACATAAAAAATAAGAAATTATCGTTAAATATTGATTAGTATAATATACAAAAGAAGCGTAGAGGTATAGTAGGGGAAGGTTTATGCAGAAGCTAATCAAGCTATTCACTCAATTACTCCTATAGGACCATTCTGTAATTATCAAAACTAGAGGTACGACTTTTATAATCTTACAAACTTACAACTAATTCTGATTCCCTGAAAATAACCGCCAAAAAATCCCTACATAAACCCAACACTCTGCAACAGAAAATGAAAACGAAAACTCAAAACAACAATGGCAGCTTCCTTCAATCCATTCTTCTTCTTCTTCATTATTTTCAGTTCACTTCTCTCATTTTCCACTTCTCAAACAACCGTCCCACCACCGCCGTCGCCGCCGCAATCCCTCTTAAACGCCGCCGAAACACTCTCAAACTCCGGCTACGTTTCCATGTCACTCACTCTCGAACTCATCTCTGATACCATCCTCTCACGCGCCGCCAAACACTCACTCTCACCTTCCGCTCTCACAATCTTCACTCCACCTGATTCCTCTTTCGTTAACTCCGGTCAACCCTCTCTCCCTCATCTTCTACTCCATTTTTCTCCTCTTTCACTTTCTCTCTCTTCACTCCAATCCCTCCCTTTTTCGTCCAAAATCCCTTCTCTATCTCCCTCCAGCTCACTTTATATCACGAGCTTAGCCACTGATCTTCAAATTTCAATAAATAACATCAAAATCGTCGGGTCTCCGATTTACGATGACGGGTACGTTGTCGTTTTTGCAATTGAAGATTTCTTCAGCCAAAATTTCACCCGCCCGAATACAAATCAAAACCCGAATTTCAAACCAAGTCCTCAGTGTATCACATTTGATCCATTTTCTCGGTTTTATGAGGTGTCGTTGATGTTGAAGTCAAAGGGTTATTTGATTATGGCTTCGTTTTTGGAGTTACAGTTGATTGGGTTTTTGAAAAGTAATAATAATGATTCACCGCCGTTAAAGTTAACGGTGTTTGCTCCAATGGATGACGCGATTGTTGGGTACGCAGGGGATTTTTCTGAGTATCAGCAGTTATTTTTGAGGCATTTGGTGCCGTGTGTTTGGTACTGGACTGATTTGAACAATGGAACTGAGATTAAGAATTATGTTAGTGGGTTTAATATGATGATTAAGAAGGTTAATGACGTGGCGTTTGTTAATGGAGTGGAGATTACGTATCCGGATTTGTATTATAATGATTGGCTTGTTGTGCATGGGTTGCAGAGTGTAATTCCTTTGCCTGATGAGATTGATGAAGAAATGGGTGAAAATTTTGGTATGGGTGAAAGTAATAATGCGGTGAATTTTGATGTTTCTATGGCTCCTGATCACAGTGAATTTTGAGGTAATGTGGTAATTTTTTTATTTTTTTTTTGAGTTTGTTTGGTGCATTATTTTTGATTGATTAATTCTGCTTTTTCAAGATTTGTGTGTGTGTGTGTGTGTGTTTTCATAGCCCCTGAACGCAGTGAATTTTGGGTTAATGTGGTAATTTTTTTTGTGAGTTCGTTTGGTGCATTGTGTTTGATTGATTTTTGCTTTTTCCAGATTAGTGTGTGTTTGTGTATGTTTATGTTAGTGTGTGTATATATGTGTGTTAGAGTGTGTGTGTGTGTGTGTTTCCATAGCCATTGATCCTAGTGAATTTTGAGGTATAATTAACAAGATGTTGCAGTAATTTTTGGAAACTTTATGAATAATTAATCAATTTTTAAATTATTGCCTAAGTTTCATAAAAAATACTTTCCTTCTAGTAACTTTTTGTAATACTTAGGTAACTATAAATGATTTTTTTTAGTTACGCAAAAATAGTTTAGTGACTATAATGACACGAAAAGTAGTTTATGATCAATTAGTTACAGAAAATTAAATTGTTTGGAACATTGTGTTTGATTGATTCTGATTTTTTTTAATGATACAGGATAGGTTGATGGTGGAACTTTAGTTGCTGTGGCATTTGGAAAGTGGAAATTATTTTTGCTGGTTTTGGTAACAATAGGGTATTTCAATGGTTTTAGAGTTTAAGTGATTGAATTGTAGATTCCTAGTCTTTGAGTAGTATAAAATAGTCTGAGTAGAACTGAGATATATGTTCAATACCACTGTTGATCTTGAGAATGTTAATTTTCTGCAATGCTAAACATTTGTGGTTCTATTTTTCATCTCTGTTTCCACTTTTCCTTAGCAATGGTTTTAAACGGATTAGAACTACTTAATTGGCATTACTTTCCTCAACATCCTATGTAGGTCAAGATTTTAATTTGAATTTAGCACCAATTACTGGCGAGGTGCTTAGAAAAGTGTAGAATAACAATATTAAAGAAGAAACATAAAAAAACAATTACTATTATGGTTCAGTACTAAACAAGTTAGGCTCGGCTATTTGAATCCTCATTAAACGAAAAAGAAATTCATTTTGCAGTTGCCCCATTTCGGCAGTAATTGCAGAAAGCTTGTTTGCAGTATCCATAGTCATACGTGCTAGTTCTCAATTTCTTTGAAAAGAATTTGATGAAGTGACCTCAAGTCAAGAATTGGGGCCTCACAATCACTAGCCATTATGCTTTTCTCTCATGCCTAGGATGCCGCCCCCTCGGGACTACCAGTAGCTTCGGTTGTTGAATCTCATGCAAGTTAGGTTGTGATTGTATTGGCGGCAAGCGGGGACAAAAGTGAAATTGGACATAATGGGGCACCTTGGATGTTCCAAAAAAACTCAATCAATTCAATTGTGAAGAATACTAAAAAAAAAAATAAAAAAAAAAAGGGCAACCCGGTGCACTAAGCTTCTGCTATGCGCGGGGTCCGAGGAAGGGCCAAACCACAAGGGTCTATTGTATGCAGCCTTACCCTGCATTTCTGCAAGAAGCTGTTTATATAGCTTGAACCCGTGGTTCCGTCTTAAGCTGTCTCTATCCAACTAAGTTGCTTTTCCTTAATTTCTCAAGTTTTCTCCACAAAGCTTTAACGGTATCCTCTTTTCCCTCTGCAAGAAGTGCCCGTTTTAGATTATCAAACAAGGGAAGTGGAGGTCTCATGCCCATATCAAGCATTTCTTGAAAGTATCTGCAGGCATCATCCAATCTATTCTCATGGCAAAAGCTGTTAATCAATGTCGAAAACATATGCATTCCCGGAAGAACTCCCCTAGCTTTCATTTGATCCCATACCCTCAGAGCCATATCGGTCCGGTCCTCATTGCAGAACATCCTCACCATTATCTCGTATGTACTCACAGTCGGTTCGCAGCCAGGATCATTGCTCATTTTCTGGAACACCGAATAAGCCTCATTCGTTCTTCTGGCCTTTATAAGATGGTGAAGAATGATATCATATGTTCGGGTATTTGGACCAATCTTACTTCTCCTCATCTCATCTAGTAACTTATATGCATCGTCCATACGCATAGACCAGCAATAAGCTCCCACCATTGCATTAAACGTGAATACCTCAAGATCAAAACCACTACCCTTATATAGCTCAAAATACTTAAGAGCCTCAACCAACCTTTTCTCCGATCCCAAACCATTTATCAACGTGCAATACACGTGAGGCGTTACCCTAATCTTCTTCCTTTCCATTTCGCGTAACAACTCAATCGCCTCATCATACTTTTTAACCTTGCAACGAGCATGGATCATGATTCCATAGCTCACGACATCAGGCTCAATATCATCAGCCTTCATCTCCTGATAAACTTCATTTAGCCTCAACAAATTCTTCTCTCCACCCCACCCTTCTAACAATATAGTATAAGACTTAATATTAGGCTTCAGTTTCCCATTATTCTTCCACTTATCAAACACTTCTTGTGCTTTCCCAACATTCCTAGACTTGCTCAATGTATCAAGCAATCTATTAAAATCTTGCAGCTCAACAACCAACCCATATTTCTCCATCCTCTCAAACGCCTCGATAGCTTCTTTTACCTTCCTAGCACGAGCATATCTCCGTGAAATAAGTGCAAATGCCTCTTTACACAACAACCCTTTCTTCTTCAACTCATCAACCAAAATCCAAACCATTTTGAACTGTTTGATCTTTCCTAGAGCTTCAATCAACCCATGATAACTCTCTGAAGTATGCACGAAACCATTCTGTTTCTCAGCCCAACGGAAAAAAGACAATGCTAAAACCCCAGAATTGCTGAGCTTCTTTACAACCTCCTCAACTAATAAAGGACTCACATTTACTGAAACAGAACCCAAAGCATCAGCTACACATTTCGTCGAACAAGTGGTGTTCAATAATATTTTGCAGATTCTTTCTGCCTCTGGGATAATTTTTGGGTTTTTGGGATTTGGATTTTGGTCATCAGCATTAGAACTGACATGGGTATTCACTGAATAGTAATGAATTTGGAAAAAGGGCAATAATTTGCAAAAGGGGGTTATTAGGGTTTTAGGGGTTTTAGGTATGCGACTAATGGATTGATGGAGACTCATTTTTCGGATGAATTTTGAGGGACAACTGTGTAAATAAAGAAATTGAATTGCAAAAAGTTGGCGGGAATGAGAGAAAATGATTTCTCTTCCGCTTTTCTAATTTATTGTATGACGTTTGAATACTAGGTAATGGGGGAAAATATTTTCTCTTGTTTGGACGGGATAGGCATATTATATTTATATTTATTATTAATAAAACATCACATAAAGAATTGAACGGCTTAATCTTTTTTGTTCAAATTTATGAAAGTCACAAAAAAATCTGTATTTGTTAAGATTGCTGATTTGACATAATTCAAAGAGTTAAGAAAATTAGACTGTCCAATATAAATCGATAAGCATAATAGACCAAAAATAGAAATAAGAACCATAGTTCGCTTTTAGTTTTGTCATTATTCTTCATTCACTCAGTTTTCCATTTTGATTCAAATAAAACCAATGTTAATCAAATTACAATTGATTAAATCAGTGACATACAAATCATTTGGACTGCATGTGCACCTGTTTTAAATAGTTAATGGACTATTAATTCTCTAGGTTAAACATAAATGATGATTTTGATCCAGGGCTGAAAGTTGAAGGACTATTTAGGAGCTTATGCCATTTAATAGAGGAATCATAAATGCAATTAATAAGTCGCATCTAATGCTATTTATTAGTCCATTCTGGAGATGCGATAATGCAATTTATTAATCTCATTCAACAATATTATTAATAGGTCATATTCAGAAGAGAAGTTTTATTGTGTGTCTCACACAACTGTGAGACAAAAAGATGCCTTATACAATTAATGTCAGTTGTATGAGATACAAAATACAAGATATCGATGGTGAAAACGGTTGTCCTTTTGCTTCTGTATTCAGTTTACTGTAATTCTTTGAATGTTGCTTTTACAAACTACATTTTTTTTCCCTTCTTTTATTTTTGTTTCTATATTTATTTTTTTAATTCTTTATTTTTCTTCTGTGTGAGAAACGCGTTCACAGTGCAAAAGCTTTTTCCAGGTTCCATTCTAAGGAGCAGTAAGCCGACGAAAAAGCCAACGGCAGTCGATATATAGTATATATACATAAAAAATATTTTACCTAATTATATAGTGTAATTTTGGGTCGAAGGAGTGTCGATTGAGACCTCTTAAATACGTGTGGCTACACCACTACTAAGGGGTACCCCGCATATGATAAGGACATTATTTATGTAGGACGTTAGTTCAATAGAGTCGACAACTATGTCTCAATCCCAAGCTAGCAGGATTGGCGTAATCTGTAGTTTCTTAAAATTTAAAAGCAGCAGAGAACGCAAGGTTAATTTTTCAAATAGTCATTCAACTTAAGGTTATTTTAGGGAGAAATTCAAAAATAGCCAGATTTACAAGTGGTCATTCAAAAATAGCCACAGTTTCAAAAGTAATCAAAATTTAGCCACTTTTCATATAAAGATAAATCTGAACGAAAATATTATTCAAAATCCGAAAAATACTCCAGCATAATATATTGGAGTTCCAACATAAGTATACTGGAACTCCAATATATTATAATGCAGTTCCAGCATAAGTATACTAGAACTCCAGCATATTATAACGGAGTTCCAGCATAAGTATACCAGAACTCCAGCAGAATATACTGGAGTTTCAGTATAATATACCGGTCCAGTATAATATGCTGGAAGTTCATACACAGGTGCTCCAATCTCCAGTATATTATGCTGGAACTTTTCGCGTGTTGGAGTTCCAGCATAATATGCTGGAAGTTCATACACAGGGGCACCAATCTCCAATATATTATGCTGGATCGGGGTACCAGCAAAATAGTTGCTATTTTTCAATAACTTTGCAAACACTAGCTATTTTTGAATGACCAGTCCGAAAACTGACTAGCTCGTGCTATTTTTACTTATTTTTACAAAAGTCACTAACTAATTTGTCACTTTAAATTAAATAATTTATTACTCTTTAGGGGGAGGACGATATTAGCAAAAACAAGAAAAAAAATTCAGACCTATTAGGATTTCAAAAAAAAAAATCTCAAGTGTTATATGATTTATTCTCATCCGTCTAAGCCTTGGTAGGTAATCTCCGTTATCCAACAACAACAACAAACACAGTGTAATCCCACAAGCGAGTCTGTGAAGGGTAGTGTGTACGCAGACCTTAACCCCACCTTGAAGGTAGAGAGGCTATTTCCGATAGATGGAGATTTGTTATCCCAATACCTGTAATTGTATCATGTTTATTCACTATTAACACACATACAGAACTTCTCTTAAATCAAGAAAAAAAAATAAGATACATAAAATAGGACTAGATCATCTATAACCCACAAAAAGAGAAAAACCAAACGAATCGCTCAAAGATGCAAAAATAGTTACTTTAGATAGCATTTTACCAGACTTCTATAGAACAAAGCATAGCTACCAACCTGAAAGAGACGAAAATGTACGATGACTTGGTTCACATAAACCTCAATGGATCTATTTAGACTGCATATAACACAATGTCAAGTAATGATAAAACCTCAAACGGCGTACATGTACTAGAAAATGTGAATACTCATTAATGCCTTAAAAAATGAAAACTATAGATGTGGTACAGTGGGAGATTCCTCTTATTGCGCTGGGAGACCGTATATGGTGGCTCTACAACTAATTCGTATGAATGCCACAGCCCAATGTCAATGCTTCATCAACTTGCAATCTCAAAATGAACACTCAAGAAGCCGATAACTAGAACGAATCTCCCAAAAAAGAATGTCAACCAAAAATGCATCTAAGCTGAAAGTACGCAAACCTGGTATCAACTCAGAGCCGGTAGAGATAATGGACATTCAAATCGTACTTTTGCTCGTCATCTACATTGATTTGATTGTGAGCTCAAATCTTGAAGCATTCTTTGTACAGAATCCCCTAAGTTTTTCACTTGAGGTCCAGGCTTCAAAACGTTGACATCACCCCATCGCGAACAAGGATCCATCCTCCAACTCTTTCGACCCGTGCACCATGCACCTGGGGTGACTCTATTATGGCTACGTTTAAGGATATTCTGATCAATCATGTCAAGTACCGTCTCGTCTTTATTAAACTGTCTAGCAAATGCAGCTCCACTTTGCGCCATAAGATCGTAATCTGAAGTGTTAAGGAAGAGGGGCTCCATCTTAGGGGGATTATCCCACACCATATATCTCATGTCACTATTAACTGTTGTATTCTTAAACTCCGGTGAATTGCAAACAACAGAATGGAAATAAACTTCTTGTGACAATACTGCATTGGTAAAATACATTAGAAGGGTTCTTGGAAGGTTGTCCCATCCAAAAACACAGAACTCGAGAAATGGTCGGCTCAAGATAACCCAAGGAGAGCCTGTAATTGAATAAATAAGTATATCAGTTAGTCATGAATTCAAAAAATAAATATGTAATCTACAAATCCATCAGATAGTAATATGAATATGAAGAACTCTACCAGTAAACACTTGGAAAGCCTCAGGCAACGGCCGCTTTTCGGTCGCATAAAAAATTTGCGTCTTCCGTGCTAGGTAAAGCCCTGGATCAACTACAATGGGCTTTATACGTTGACCCCTACAATTCCATTAAACAAAAAAAATTATTCAAGTTTCTGGACATATATATGGTAATAAAAAAAAATTGAAAACAAGATTTTGCCTACTCTTTCCATCCAAGGTCGCTGGTGTGATCAATGAAATTTAGGTCTCTACTAACTGATGAGAGGACATGAGATAAGTCTGAAAGCAAAGTAGAAACCATGCCACAGTCAGTCAGAAAATGAACAAGGAAGTCAATTAATAGATAGTATGCAATTATCACGAAGTCAAGTAAGACCTAGTATTCAAATTTCTTAACAACAAGGCAAATATTAGATTAAACACGGAACTGGACATCTCATGCCCTCAATAATTCAACATTTATCAAGGACTTTCCTGTATGATTCAACAGTCAAGGCCAATCCTTATCATTCAGCATATATCAGCAGACTATTATGATAATTAAATTAAGCAAAGTAGCCTATCCTTTCTTCCACTCCGCTCAACACCTGCTTCTAACACATAATTTCACCTTCTTAAGCTTAGCATACCCCCTACAATCCTCACCGCCCTTCCCATCCCACCAAAAGTGAGGAGGAATGATAATTTTATCACTTTCTCATCTGTATAGTAAGGAAAGTAGCAGGAATGCTCTCTTTCCCCTTCTCTTTCAATCAATAGATCACTCAGCAACGCCTCAATCCCAAACAGAGTTGGGGATGGGTGGCGCTTTTCATCTTTATTATCTAGGATAACTTCACCAAAATGTGGATGGAAATTACTCTGAGTCTCTCACTCCTATAATGGTGAGATCGTTATTGGCAAGACAATTACTTGCAAATAAATTTCAAATACAGTTTTCAGATTGGTAGGCTAGATGATCGCATAGTTGGATCAAATAAATTTAAACAGATTCATGGTTTTCAAGGTGGAAAGGAGGTATCATATCAGTCGAAACGGCGCATGAAACTCTTGCTGCAGATGAACTGTTTTTTTTTTTTTTTGAAAATTTATTCAGACTATTAATCAATCAATTACCGTATCATCATGTTTTGAGTTAATGCGAGTTGCCAACATCTCGGATCAGAGCAGAACTACAAGTACGACATGCAAATCCAACCAAATTATCCTGACTAGTTATTCCACAAAGAGAAGTAAACCAATCAGATATCACAAGAATGAGATCTGTCATATAATTACAAAGAGAGTAATTAATAGATTTTTCTCTCACTTTAGTCACCACTAATATACCAGAAAAACACAATATTCTAACCACGTTGAATGAGCTTGATCCAGAAAGTTAACCACAAACCTAAAATACACTTAGAGACAAATTTCACTACCGGACACTAATCCAGTTGGCAACATAATATAAGTCAATGATACAACAAAGTAAGATCCAAAATTCAAAATTTCAATCTTCACACACAGCTCATATCTGAACAACAACAACAACCCCGTTGAATCCCACAAGGGGGGTCTAGGGAGGTTAGTGTGTACGCAGACCTTACCCCTACCCTGAGGCTATTTCTATAGACCCTCGGCTCAAGAAAGAGAAAAGACAGCTCATATCTGAACCTTAATAAAAATTCAAACCCCACACACAGCTCCTATCTGGAAACTTAACTCATCCATAGAGACGAAAAATTGGAACTTTAAGCAAACTATAAGTCTTAAAATTCAAAAACCCGCGAATCTTTCAGCAATTATGAGCTTCTACTTTAAGAATTAGCCAAAAATAACACAATTATGAACAAAACAATAACCAATTAAACTGGAGTAAAAACTGAAATAGCTATACATACCATCTTGAGTAATCAAAGGATAATCAGAGGCACTTAGATTAACAAACCAATCCCATCCACCATCCATCTTCAACAAAATCGCGACCGCCCTAAGCATTGCAGCTATATTAGTTGAACCCATATAAGTAACTGGATCAGGCTTTCCAACTACATCTACATTCCCAAAAGCCTGAATTACAGGCACAGATTTCACTAACATCCCGAGTTTTTGCCTTTCCTCTTCACTCCCATCTACACCAATGTGCAACAAGTACCTATTCCTAGGATGATACACAGCTAATAAAAGCCTAAAAATCCTATCACTATCACCTCTTCCACCTGAAATATAGTATCCAAAGGCCGGGGGATGACCCGGCCCGTGATGCACAGGAGTAGCAAATCTCCTGTGCAATGAAAATGCATAATAAGATGAGCTAAAACCTGAAATTGAAGACAAGAATATGAGAAATGATACAAAGGCTGCACAAAACAGTGCATATAGCCATTTTTTTTCAGCTCCCATCTTATAGCATGGGGGAAAAAATTTGGAAAATTTTCAAGATTGAAACTTTTTCCAAAATTCTGATCTGGGGTTGGATTTTTTTGTGAAAAAAATGATTTCTTGGTATTATTGGGTTTATGAATCTTTAGCTAAAAATGGGTTCTTTTGAGATCCCCTCAAGAAATAATTTTTTTACTCAAAATCAAGAATTTTTATCTCAAAAATGAGTTTTTTGAGATCTTTGATACAGTGAAAATAATTCACTTAAATCAAGAAACTTTTCTGAGAAATTCACTTTCAAAATGGTATATATCATGGGAGAAAAATACTCAGACTGATATGGTAAAACCTGGAAATTGTGGAAATTTTCCTGATTTAGGATTAGGGTTTGAAGCAGGAGGGTATATAAGTTTAAAAAGAAGATGAGAAACAAAGAAAAGAGTAAGATTAGAAATGGAAGCAAAGTTTCTTCTTTTTAATTTTTCACGAAAAGAGTAATATTAGATATGGAAACTAATATTATTCCTATTTTGATCTACTTAATTATACAAATAAAAATAGTACTAGTAGTACTAATTGTAATAGGGGATTAATTGTATTACACGCAGATAAGAGCGTGGAAACACGGTAAGTAGAGTTGGATAGAGCTGTGTGAATGACGTGCTTAGGTAGCGCGTGGAAGTGTGATGAATCTGAGACATATTCTATTATTGTCACAGGTGAATTTATTCATCTGCTTTTGTTGTCTTGGTTTTTGTTAGAACTTTATAATTTTTTTACTAAATTGGAATTCTCTCTGCCTAACATCGAGTGGTATGATAAGATAGTTGGCATTTCATCAATTTTAATTAGGTATTTCGGGATCGTTTGATTGGAAACAAGTTATTTCGTGATTAATTATCCGGAATTAGTTACCCTATCATCCCATAACGATAAAAGAATACTATAATTTCGAGATAATTAATCTCAGGATTAGTTATATCACGATTTTATTCCAACCAAACATGGGATAAACTTATCTCAAATCTAATCTCGGAATTAATTATCTCTTATTCCTCGTACCAAACGAGCTCTTCGAATTTCAATAGATGATTTCTTGATACAGAATATCTTGCCCCCTTAGGGGTCGATTGGTTGGGAAACAAGTTATCCCATATTAATTATCCCGAGATTAGTTATTCCACCCTCCTATATGGATTAAAAAATATTGCAATCCAGGGATTAATTATATTACGATTTTATCCCAACCAAACACGAGATAAATTCATCTCAAATTCTAATCCTGGGATTAATCATCTCTTATCCCTCATACCAAACGAGCCCTTAGTTGCCTTAACAGGTTTGCTTGGTGTCTGATTAGTGAGTTCTGAATATCGAATGCTTAAATAAATAAAAAATCAAAAAAATATTGATTGTTCCCCCTTTTTCTTTTTTGGTAAACACCATTGTCGAAGGAGGAATAGTGAGAAATTTGAAATTTTTACAAATGATACTATTCTTTTACTATTATTAAGAGTGATTCAATCTTAACAATTTTGGGAAATAGTGTTTGGACCAAAAAGAAAGAATTCTTTTTTTGTCAGATTTTAATTTGCTAAGTGTAACTTTTCTTTGACTAATCAATTTAGTTTATGAGATTGAAACATTGATAACCTTGAATGGAATCACCTAACATGAATTATCAAACTAATGTATTTAATGTCATATTCTATTTTTTTATGATTGCTTTGATTTATTATGTTCATATGAGAACGTCAATATGTTTAGTATATTTCTTAATCATTTTTTTTCTGTTGGTGATTCATCATTTTCTTTTACTAAAAATAATACTTAAACCTTTTCTATTATTAACACGACAAGTGTCGTTTGTGAATTGTATACAGTTATATCAAACGTAATCCAATTAATTTTTTAGCATTTATACTTTAAGATCGAATTGCTTTTCCTAGACTTATGTGTTTGTGTTTGGTATGACATAAGTTATTGTTTTGATAAATATATTTAAAATTATTTGTTTATTGAAAAAGAATTTTTAAAATGCATATCGGTGTACAACATGGTGTCAAAAGCATATGTAGAAAACTTGGGTTTTGTATTTCACTATCAATCCGCTGCCCATTATTAAAAAAGAATTTTACGTGCTTAATCATGATGATATGATCGCACACGCTATAACAACTTTTCACTTTTTAGCAAACAATATTTTTCTTGAAAATAATTTTTGGCAATCAAATAACAGAAAATTACGATTAAATTTTCCATCATAACGAAACACATATAATATATCTTTCATTTTTCCTCGACGATATTCATTTTTTTCTTAAAATACGAGTCAATAATGTTGTGTAGTTCTTATAAAATCGTCAAGATTCTTAATTAACTAGTAAGATGAATGGATGAGCTAAAATAATTATTGACTAATTAAAAAATTAATCTTCTCTAGTGGTACCATGTGCCTAATTTTAGCCCCCCAATAACTTCAAGTTAGGTTTACGAAAAGAATGGGATTTATGTTCCTAGCATCGTAAAAATTTCCAATATTATATACAATTATATTTACAGAAGCGAATATTTTTAGAGTTCGTGAAGTTTAAGAAATGTGGGAATTATTATTAATTAATTTAGAAAGTCAAAGAGGCATTTGCTTGAACAATTTCACAAACATAGTTTGCCAAAAAAAAAGAGTGTTTATGTTATTCTGTTTAAGCTGTTTTTCAATTAAAAATAAATAAATAAAAAACTTTGACATTTTCAAACTTAATTTTAAAAATCTTTCAATAATTAATTTATAAATATTCAAAAAAGTGAAAACAAGCAAATTTTAAAATAATGAAAAATCGGTAACAAAAAGTAGAAAGAGGATAAAGTAACCGAGTTGAACTTTTTATTAGTTAGTTTTTGGCTGAAGTAAAGTTATGGAGAGATTACCTT
This sequence comes from Nicotiana attenuata, assembly GCF_001879085.1. Taxonomy (NCBI): domain Eukaryota; kingdom Viridiplantae; phylum Streptophyta; class Magnoliopsida; order Solanales; family Solanaceae; genus Nicotiana; species Nicotiana attenuata. The sequence continues at coordinate 4,243,016 of NC_032000.1, read as the reverse complement.
TGCCATATTTCGAAAAAGTAAAGACAAAAATGTAAGGCTTTGACTAAAGAAGGGAGTCATAGTTTACCTAACAATATGGGAAAAATTTTGAGCATCTCTTTTATGTTATCTTTTACTCGGCTCTTATAAAATAATGAGTAGTATTTAAAATAAAAATTTTATGTGTAAAACTGTCACGACCCCAATCCCGGTTGTGATGGCGCCCAACACACTGCTAGGCAAGCCCGACCAATTTAATAACCTTAACCATCTTTATACAGTTCATGAATTAATCAACATGGATAAATTACTAAGTCATAATAATGCAATTCTGAAATAGAGTTAAAACATGCGGAATCCCAAGTACAAAACAACTACACAGCCCGAAGAATCCGGTGTCACAAATCTGAGCCTCTAATAACGAATGTCAACCTACTACATAATAGCCTGAAGAAATGCGGAACAAAATAAATAGGATAGATGGGAAGATCAGGACTGCGAACGTCATGCAGCTACCTTGATTCTCCCGGATAAGATGCTCGACAGAGAAAGTCTCACTCAGCCTCAGTGGGTGCACCTGAATCTGCACACGGGGTGCAGGGAGTAAAGTGAGTACTTCCAACTCAGTGAGTAATAAATATAAATAAAGACTGAGAATAAGAAATCCTGAATAGGCACAAAGTAATTCTATAAATACAGAAACTTGAAC
>NC_032000.1:4164972-4241709 GCF_001879085.1 Nicotiana attenuata | reverse complement strand
ATAGCACTACGATGTGCAAACACGGGGTTTCAAACCCTCAGAACAGCATTTACATCTATTACTCACCTCAAGCCGGCCAAAGTCCTAGCTCGCTATGCCCTTGCCTTTCGAATTGACCTCCTCGTGTACCGAATCTGATCAAAACCACAACGAATACATCACAATATGCCAATGGGACAATACCCAATCGAAAACAATCGAAAAATAGCTAAAATCTCAAAATTAGCAAAAACCCGAGCTCGGGCCCACTTCTCGAATATCAGAAAATTTACCATCAACGGATTCCTTATCTCGCCACGAGTCTATACATATAAAGAACACCAAAATCGGAGTCCAAATGACCCCTCAAATCCCCATTTTTAACTCTCTTAAGTTTCAAACCCTAATCACCATTTTTGACCTTTGATTCCTTAATTTTTCAGTCTTAATTCATGTATTTGTACCATAAAATCGTATTTTAGACTCAGAAATTCTTACCTCAATGAAGTCCCTTGATTTCTCTCTTCCAACTCGCCCAAATTCTCCAAGTTCGAAGTGAAAATTATGAACCCTTATGAAATTTCGCGAAGATGAAATAAAACTTCACTGACCAGTTATTTCCGCATCTGCGGCTCCTTAGCCGCATCTGCGATTTCTACTTCTGCGGTGATTGTACCGCTTCTGCGGATATTTCCGCTTCTGCGGTCTGAAATACGCACCTGCGGCTTCCGCTTCTGCGGACTAAGCTCCGCATTTGCGGATCTCATTAAGTCTCCAAAACCCGCATCTGCGGTCATGCTGTCGCACCTGCGACTCCGCAGATGCGGTCACCCAATCTGCACCTGCGGTTCTCCCTGCTTCTGCGACTCTCCACCCGCTCCTGCGGTACCGCTTCTACGGTCCCATTTCCGCAGGAGCGAAAATACCAGAAGCAGCAGCAAATTCTTAAGTTTTACAAGCTAAAACTTCCTGTTAGCCATCCGAAATCACCCCGAGGCCCCCGGGACCTCAACCAAAAACACAAACATGATCCAACACCTTATTCAAACTTTCACGAATCATCAAAACACCACAAATAACACCTAAGCCATCAATTTACATCAAATTCAAGCCTAAGTTCATCCAAATCTTCCGAAACTTGCATTCGATCAAAAACCTACCCAAATCAACTCCGTATGACCTGAAATTTTACACACACATCCCAAATCACATAACGAAGCTACAGTAACTCTCGGAATTCCATTCCAACCCTCGGATCAAAATCTCACCTATCGACCGGAATTCGCCAAAATACTAACTTCGCCAATTCAAGCCTAATTCTACACCGGACCTCCAAAATCAATTCCAATCACACTCCTAAGTCACAAATCATCCCCTGAAGCTAACCAAATCATCGGAATTCATATCCGAGCCCTCTAACACATAAGTCAATGTCTGGTTGACTTTTCCAAAACAAACCTTCCTTAAAGAGACTAAGTGTCTCATTTCCCTCTAGAACCACTCCAAATCAACTCGTTCACACCCAACACTGATAATGAAGCATAAAGAAATAGAAAATAGGGAAAACGGGGTGGTAACTCACGTGACGACGGGTTGGGTCGTCACATCCTCCCCAACTTAAACAAACGCTCGTCCTCGAGCGAGTCAAGAAACATACCTGAAGCCTCAAATAGGTGAGGGTATCTGCTCCGCATCTCCCGCTCGGTCTCCCAGGTAGCCTCCTCCACGGGCCGACCTCTCCACTGCACTTTCACCGAAGCAACATCCTTTGACCTCAACTTCCAAACTTGACGATCCAAAATGGCTGCTGGCTCTACATCATAAGTCAAGTCACCCTCCAGCTGAACTGTGCTGAAATCTAGAACATGGGACGGGTCCCCAATGTACTTCCGGAGCATAGAAACATGAAGAACTGGATGCACGCCCGACAAGCTAGGTGGCAAGGCAAGCTCATAAGCCACCTCCCCGATTCTCCTAAGTACCTCAAAAGGCCCAATGAACCGCGGGCTCAACTTTCCTTTCTTCCCGAATCTCATAACACCCTTTGTGGGTGAAACCTTCAGCAAGACTTTCTCACCAATCATATATGACACATCACGGACCTTCCTGTCCGCATAACTCTTCTGTCTCGACTGCGCTGTACGGAGTCTCTCCTGAATCACCTTCACCTTCTCCAATGCCTCCTGAACCAAATCTGTCCCCAACAACCTAGCCTCCCCAAGCTCGAACCAACCAACTGGAGATCTACACCGCCTCCCGTACAAGGCCTCATACGGTGCCATCTGAATGCTGGACTGATAGCTGTTGTTATAGGCGAACTCTGCAAGCGGTAGAAAGCGATCCCATGACCCTCCAAAATCAATAACACAGGCGTGTAACATATCCTCCAATATCTGAATGGTGCGCTCGGACTGCCCGTCCGTCTGAGGGTGAAAGGTTGTGCTCAACTGTACCTGTGTACCCAACTCTCGCTGAACAGCCTGCCAAAACTGAGAGGTGAACTGAGTGCCCCGATCTGATATGATGGAAACGGGAACACCGTGCAACCGAACAATCTCCCGAATGTAGATCTTTGCCAGCCGCTCTGAAGAATAAGTAGTGCAAACCGGAATGAAGTGCGCGGACTTGGTCAGCCTGTCTACAATCACCCAAATAGCATCAAATTTCTTCAAAGTATGTGGGAGTCCGGTAACAAAATCCATAGTGATCCTTTCCCACTTCCACTCAGGAATAACCATCTGCTGATGCAAGCCACCCGATCTCTGATGCTCATATTTCACCTGCTGACAATTGAGACACTGAGCTACATACCCCACAATGTCTCTCTTCATCCTCCGCCACCAATAGTGCTGCCTAAGATCCTGATACATCTTCGCGGCACCCGGATGAATGGAATACCGCGAGCTATGGGCTGCCTCCAATATCAACTCCTGAAGCCCATCTACGTTGGGCACGCAAATTCGGCCCTGCATCCTCAATACACCATCATATCCAATGGTCACATCCCTGGCATCATCGTGTTGAACCATGTCCTTAAGGACAAGCAAATGCGGATCATCATACTGACACTCCCTGATACGGTTATACAAGGAAGACCGAGAAACCACACAAGCCAACACCCGACTGGGTTCTGAAATATCTAGTCTCACAAATCGATTGGCCAAAGCCTGAAACTCAAGTGCAAATGGCCTCTCCTCAACTGGAATGTATGCCAAACTCCCCATACTCACCGACTTTCGGCTCAAAGCATCAGCCACTACATTGGCCTTCCCCGGGTGATACAGAATAGTAATGTCATAATCCTTAAGTAACTCTAACCATCTACGCTGCCTCAAATTAAGATCCTTTTGCTTGAACAAATGCTGAAGACTGCGATGATCAATGAATACCTCACAGGATACGCCATACAAGTAATGCCTCCAAATCTTCAATGCATGAACTATAGCAGCTAGCTCCAAATCACGAACGGGGTAGTTCTGCTCATGGGGCTTCAACTGACGAGAAGCATAAGCAATAACTCTACCCTCCTGCATCAAAACACAACCTATCCCAACTCTGGAAGCATCGCAATATACCGTATAAGAACCTGAAGCTGATGGCAAAACCAATACTGGAGCTGTGGTCAAAGCCGTCTTGAGCTTCTGAAAGCTCTCCTCACACTCGTCCGACCATGCAAATGAGACACCCTTCTGAGTCAACTTGGTCAAGGGCGATGCAATAGAGGAAAAACCCTGAACAAACCGGCGATAATAGCCTGCCAACCCAAGGAAACTACGAATCTCTGTGGCTGAGGACGGTCTAGGCCAACTCTGCACCGCCTCTATCTTCTTCGATCAACCTGAATTCCCTCGCTGGACACCACATGTCCCAAGAAAGCCACTGAACCGAGCCAGAACTCACACTTGGAGAACTTTGCATAAAGCCTCTCCTCCCTTAATCTCTGCAACACAACTCGCAAATGCTGCGCGTGCTCCTCCTGACTACGCGAGTATACCAGGATATCATCAATGAACACTATGACAAATGAATCCAGATAAGGCCGGAATACACTGTTCATCAGATGCATGAATGCTGCTGGGGCATTGGTCAGCCCGAAAGACATGACAAGAAATTCATAGTGACCATATCTAGTCCTGAAAGCAGTCTTATGAATATCTGAATCCCTGATCTTCAGCTGGTGATAACCCGAATGGAGATCAATCTTGGAGAACACCCTCGCTCCCTGAAGCTGGTCAAACAAATCATCAATGCGAGGTAGGGGATACTTGTTCTTAATTGTTACCTTGTTCAATTGCCTATAATCGATGCACATTCTCATTGTGCCATCCTTCTTCTTCACAAACAGAACTGGTGCACCCCAAGGTGACACACTAGGCCGAATGAACCCCTTATCCAGGAGCTCCTGAAGCTGCTCCTTCAATTCATTCAACTCCGCTGGTGCCATACGATATGGCGGAATAGAAATGGGCTGAGTGCCCGGCACCAGGTCAATACCGAAATCAATATCCCTGTCCGGCGGCATGCCCGGCAGGTCTGCGGGAAACACATCGGGAAAATCCCTCAGAACCGGAACAGAATCAATGCTAGGAGTCTCAGCTCCCACATCTCTCACAAACGCCAAATAGAAAAGACAACCCTTCCCAACCATACGCTGGGCCTTCAAGAAGGAAATAACTCTGCTAGGTACATAGTCAGTCACACCACGCCACTCGATCCGCGGTACACCCGGCATAGCCAAAGTGACTGTCTTAGCATGACAGTCTAGAATAGCATGACACGGAGATAACCAGTCCATGCCCAAGATAACATCGAAGTCCACCATGCTCAATAGCAATAAATCAACTCGGGTCTCCAAACCCCCAATAGTCACCAAACATGACCGGTACACATGGTCTACAACAATAGTATCGCCCACCGGGGTAGATACATGAACAGGTAAAGCAAGACACCCTCGGGACGTACCCAAATGATGAGCAAAATATGAAGACACATACGAATAGGTAGAACCGGGATCAAATAATACTGAGGCATCTTTGTGACAGACTGAAATAATACCTGTAATGACCGCGTCTGAAGCAATAACATCTGTCCTGCCCGGCATTGCATAGAAACGAGCCTGGCCACCGCCAGATCGATCTCCACCTCTGGGACGACCCCTGGCTGCCTGATCTTCACCCTTAGCTGATTGGGCGGGTGATGAAGTAACTGGAGCAGTAGTTGAGGGCTGACCCCTCTATTGATGCTATCTGCCCCGAAGGCGAGGGCACTGCCTCCTCAAGTGACAAAACTTTCCGCACTCATAACAGCTGCCCGGTACTGGAGATGGAGACTGACAAAAACCCCTCGCACCGGAGTGACTAGCAGATGCACTCGGCACAGAAGAACCCTGAACTGATGGGGCATGAGTTGAACTCTGAGCTGGGAGAGTGCTGAGTGAAGACTGACCCTGCTGGGGCCCATGATGACCACGACCTGAAGATCCCCCACGATACACTGGACGAGCTGACTGAGCAGGCCTGAAAGAGCGACCTCTACCCTGCTGGAACTGGCCCCTCGAAGGAGCACCACTCTAACTGCCCAATCCACGAGGCCTCTTAGCCTCCCTCTCCTCTCGCTCTCTGCGGCAAACTGACTCGATCTCACGAGCGATATCCACCACCTCATCAAAAGTAGCACCCAGTACTCTCTCTCTAGTCATCAGAATACGGAGATGATAGTTAAGGCCATCCACAAATCTCCTAATCCTCTCACGATCAGACGAAACCATACAAGTAGCATGACGAGCCAACTGGGAAAACCTCATCTCGTACTGAGTCACTGTCATATCCCCCCGTGTCAACCACTCAAACTACCTACGCAGCTCCTCCCTGCGGGACTGAGGTACATACTTCTCCAGAAAAAGAGCGGAGAACTGCTGCCAAGAAAGAGGCGCTGCACCGACAGGCCTACGCCTCTCCAAGTCCTCCCACCAAGTAAGAGAAGCCCCCGTAAACTAAAAAGTAGTAAATGCCACACCACTCGACTCAAGAATCCCCGCCGTACGGAGCATACGCTGCACCTGTCAAGAAAACCCTAGGCATCCTCACCCTCACCACCACCGAATGTCGGAGGCTGGAGTCTACCAAACCTCTCGAGGTGACGCTGCTCATCGTCTGGCATAACTGGAACCACAAAACCCTGAGCTGGTGCAACCTGCTGAGCTAGAGGTGCCTCCGGTGTCTGTAGCCCCTGCACCACCTGCGCAGGTGTGCGAGCAGCGGGGGTCTGATTGCCTCCCCCAGCCTGTGAAGTAGCTGCTGCTGCCGTGGTGGATGAAACTGCCTGAGCCAAGCCAGTACAAACCGACAAGATCTGTGCCAAAGCCTCCTGAAGACCCGGAATCACAATAGGCAAAGCTGGTGCCTGAACAGATGCTGCTGGAGTCTCCACAGCTGGACCCTGATCATGAGCTGGGGCAACTAACGGATCAGCAAGCACTGCCCCGGCTACTCTGCCCCTGCCAAGACCACGACCACGTCCACGGCCTCCGACGGACTCAGTAGGTGGCACTGGTAGTCATCCGCCACGTCCGGTAGCTCGTGTCCTCACCATCTGTGAGAGAATAGAATAATAAAGTTTAGTTCTCAATTCAACAAAGCCGCACGACAAGAATTTCAAGAATATGAAGTTTTCCTAAAGGTTCTGCAACCTCCCGAGGATAAGTACAGACGTCCCCGTACCGATCCACGAGACTCTACCAACCGGCTCATGACTCGCGAGACCAAGTAACCTACGCTCTGATACCACCCTGTCACGACCCAACCCCGGTCGTGATGGCNCCAAGCCCTAATCACCATTTTTGACCTTTGATTCCTTAATTTTTCAGTCTTAATTCATGTATTTGTACCATATAATCGTGTTTTAGACTCAGAAATTCTTATCTCAATGAAGTCCCTTGATTTGTCTCTTCCAACTCGCCCAAATTCTCCAAGTCCGAAGTGAAAATTATGAACCCTTATGAAATTTCGCGAAGATGAAATAAAACTTCACTGACCAGTTATTTCCGCATCTGCGGCTCCTTAGCCGCATCTGCGATTTCCGCTTCTGCGGTGATTGTACCGCTTCTGCGGATATTTCCGCTTCTGCGGTCTGAAACACGTACCTGCGGCTTCCGCTTCTGCGGACTAAGCTCCGCATTTGCGGATCTCATTAAGTCTCCAAAACCCGCATCTGCGGTCATGCTGTCGCACCGCGACTCCGCAGATGCGGTCACCGAATCCGCACCTGCGGTTCTCCCCGCTTCTACGACTCTCCACCCACTCCTGCGTTACCGCTTCTGCGGTCCCATTTTCGCAGGAGCGAAAATACCAGAAGCATCAGCAAATTCTTAAGTTTTACAAGCCAAAACTTTCCGTTAGCCATCCGAAATCACCCCGAGGCCCCCGGGACCTCAACCAAAAACACAAACATGATCCAAAACCTTATTCAAACTTGCTCGAATCATCAAAACACCACAAATAACACCTAAACCATCAAATTACATCACATTCAAGCCTAAGTTCATCCAAATATTCCAAAACTTGCATTCGATCAAAAACCTACCCAAATCACCTCCGAATGACCTGAAATTTTGCACACACATCCCAAATCACATAACGTAGCTATAGAAACTCTTGGAATTCCATTCCGACCCTCGGATCAAAATCTCACCTATCGACCGGAATTCGCCAAAATACTAACTTCGCCAATTCAAGCCTAATTCTACACCGGACCTCCAAAATCAATTCCGATCACACTCCTAAGTCACAAATCATCCCCCGAAGCTAACCAAATCATCGTAATTCATATCCGAGCCCTCTAACACATAAGTCAACATCTGGTTGACTTTTCCAAAACAAACCTTCCTTAAAGAGACTAAGTGTCTCATTTCCCTCTAGAACCACTCCAAATCAACTCGTTCACACCCAACACTGATAATGAAGCATAAAGAAATAAAAAATAGGGAAAACGGGGCGGTAACTCACGTGACGACGGGTTGGGTCGTCACAAAAACATTATGAATTAACTTAACCCCTTAACATTTTAGATTCGAAGAACAATATTTTCATAGTCATTTGGACGAGACAATGAATTCTCTGGATCTTAAATTGACGGCCACATATGAGATAGATCATTGCACGTATTGGAGCCGTCAAAATAGGCTTGACCCTTGAGGCCAGCCCAACCAAGCCCGCTACTTGGGTAGGATTGGGCTAGGATATTTTGAGCCCATTTAAACAGAGGCTTATAAGCCCGATCCAAGTCAACCCGTTAGCCCTTAAGACTTGATCGAGGCTGGGCTAGGGCCAGCCCGTGGGCCAAAATTAATTAAACTCAAATTAATTAACTATTAAATATTTAAAAACAAAGGTAAAAACTAAAAAAACTATTAACTATAATCTCCATTCCCTAACCCTATATTGCTCATTTACCCTTCCATATCAACTAGAATTTAGATTTTTGACATGCATGTAATATGACAAAATTAGTTTTTCTTTTGCTTAATTAATAACGAACTCAAAAAGTTTTAGGTGGTCAATAATAATATTTTTTTCAAAAGAAAATATTACTTTGAGCGGCTAATGATCAGCTTGGATTACTTTAACATATTGTTAATATTTAAACTGCTCTTCAGTATAGAAAAAAATCAACTTTAAATACATACAAACATTGAAGGTCTCCCCTGTTGAAGGTCTCCCCTATTGAAGGTCTTCCCTATATTAAGAATGAAAAAAATCAACTTTTTCAACATTGAAGGTCTTCCCTATTGATTCATGGCGTTCTAGAGTTGAGGAAGAAGGAATTACTTTCTTGGTAGACTTAAACAAAAGGGCATGTGATTGTTTTCAGTTTCAATTTGATGAATTACAATGCATACATGCAATTGCAGCTATCGAGAAGAAAAACATCAAGAAGTCCAACTTTTGCTCGCACTGGTACTTAAAGGAATCTTGGCTGAAAACATATGAAAGACAAATACATCTTGTAGGACATACTGATTCTTGGATACCAGAGAGTTTTAAGTCTCAAATTATTAAACCTCCAGATTTCAAAGTGCCACCATGTAGAAGGCAGAAGAAAAGGCATATTCCAGCTACCGAGTCATCAAAAATTACATTCAAATGTGGTCGTTGCAGAAGAATTGGCCATAATAGAACAGCTTGTATATATTCTCCGGCAGTCCATCCATTTTCAAGGAAGCATAGAGAATAGTAGATATATCCACTTATGTTTATCTACTCTTTTAAGTTTTTGCTATAAATTGGATTCATTTAAATTGTTTTTATTTGAGCAGATGTCCTGAATTTTCAAAGTTTCTTTGCGCTTACGTGCTTTTTCTTTTGAGTTGCAAGTTCAAAAGTTAAGTACACTTGGTCCTGAACTTTGAATTCAAAGTTCAAAAGTTAAGGACACTTGGTCCTGAAGTTAAGGACACTTGGTCTTGAAGTTTGAGTTCCAAGCTCAAAAGTTAAGGACACTTGGTCCTGAAGTTTGAGTTCCAAGTTCAAAAGTTAAGGACACTTGGTCCTTAACTAATACTTACAAGCTCAATACACTTAATTTAGGGATTGCAAATGGACAAATCAATACTTGATAGAAACAAAGAAATTAATAACATGATGCCTTCATATTACTTCTGAAACTGTAATTTGGCATAGCTGTGACAAAAAATTATGCTATGCAAACAAAATAAAAGTGCCTTGTGAACAATTTACAAGATATTTCAGAATTCATATGGATTCTTTACAGCAATTTTATACAAAAAATCAACTACAGCTAACTTTCTTTACAACTAAACTATAGCTCCTTTAGGCAGGAAGTTCCATTTTCACTATCATAGTCGTCGCCGACATTTTCTGGTGGTGTATCATAACCAGAATTTCTTTTTCACTCTCCATGTGCCCAAAGATTTGCTGCAAGTTCTTTTCCAAAGTTTGTTATGTCTTCAGGTTGGAATTTCTCCACATCATTTTCCATCATCAACAACTCCACATACTTGATAAGGAATGCACCACAATCAGTCCTAAGAAAAATGTAAGATGTGGAGTCAATTAAACAATATCTTTAATAAAATAAATCTAACGTACATATAAATTATATAGCAAATGACAACACGTACGATCCAGATAGGTGTGGTGATCTTTGCCACTGAATATCAAATTTGTTGAATGCATTTTCAAAAGACTTGTGATTTTTCTCAAACTGTAAGAACTTTAGCAAGTGGGGGATCATGCGTGCATACATTTAAATGTGATTCATTCCTGCCACATATGGCTCACTATATATGGAATCGTACACATCAATCTTTTTCTCATTCAAGTCCAATAACCCCAAAAGAAAATGTGTCACAGCATCATCATCTTCTGAAGGAAGCCGACATGGAAAAAAGATTTTGTCAACCTGTGTCCAAGCAATTCCACATCTACGACTGTCACCCCACACATATGGTGTCAGAAACAATTGATTATCACCACACTAAAACTCATCTGTAGCATCTTCATTGAAATCCTTATATACAAGTACCATATAGTTATCAAAATGTATATTTGTAGTCGTGCAACGAAAAGGATGGGCGTGAGGGTGGTAGCATTCCTTCTTTCTCAAATAATACAGGGCAATATCAATATGCTTCATAAAAAGTCAAAAAAAAAACAAATCCATCAGTCATAAATAACTAAAAATAATAAATTAAGAATAAAGAAAATAATTGCCTTGCGAATTATCAAACCTTATCATCAAGTACAAAGCTACTATCTGAAAACTCAAGGAAGAACATTTTGCTACTGATTTTTTGATGGTACAATTTATATGCATTCTTTCTCACACCATTATCGTCAGCATATATATCAGTTTCTCTCCTGAAAATTTTGAAAATATCAAAGTTAGAAGTTAGTCCTCATCCTAATTAAGGACATCTAGTCCTGAACTTAGGCTAAGAAGATCAAAAGTTAAGGACGGGCAGTCCTTAACTTACAGTTACAAGTTCAAAAGTTAAGGACACTTGGTCCTGAAGTTTGAGTTACAAGTTCAAAAGTTAAGGACAATTGGTCCTGAATTTTGAGTTGCAAGTTCAAAAGTTAAGGACACTTGGTCCTGAACTTAGACTTACAAGTTCGAAAGTTAAGGACACTTGGTCCTGAACTTCAAGTTCCAAGTTTAAAACTTAAGGACACATGGTCCTGAACTTAGACTTACAAGTTCAAAAGTTAAGGACACTTGGTCCTGAACTTAGGCTAAGAAGTTCAAAAGTTAAGGACACTTGGTCCTGAACTTTGAGTTCCAAGTTCAAAAGTTAAGGACACTTGGTCCTGAACTTACAGGTACAAGTTTAAAAATTAAGGACACTTGGTCCTGAACTTCGAGTTCCAAGTTCAAAAGTTAAGGACAAAAGGTCCTGCACTTAGACTTACAAGTTCAAAAGTTAAGGACACTTGGTCCTGAACTTTGAGTTCCAAGTTCAAAAGTTAAGGACACTTGTCACGACCCAATTCCCACCCGGTCGTGATGGCGCCTCTCGTGAAGACAAGGCCAGCCAACAGAAACAATCAACATTTGCTTTTAACATTTTCTTAGCATAAATAGGTTTAATCCATAAATACTGATTAATCACACGTGCGGAAATAAACGTAACATAACGGGAGACAACCATCCCAAACTCAGCCCGATGATCGGGGTGTCACAAGTCACGAGCTACTACAGAGTTGATGAAAAATATACTACAAGTCTGGAAAACATAGTCTGAAGATGAATAAAATATGCAGAAGATAAGGAAGAAACGGGGTTGTGGACGTCGACAGCTACCTCGTCTCTCCCGGTCCGCCTGGTCTGGAAGGAAATCAGCGCTCAGGTACGAACTCAGCAGTGCCTGTCTCTGCACACATGGTGCAGGAAGTAATGTGAGTACTCCGACCCAGTGAGCAATAAAAATAAATAACGACTGAGAACATAAAATCCCACAAGGGCACAATAATGCTATCTCAAGCAGCAACTCCAGAATAATAGTAGAAACCAGTGAAAAATAATAAGAAAAACCTTTTTGAAAACAGTTAAATATCAATTATACTCAATCAGTAAGTCAGCCATTGTTACCTGACCGGTCAGCCATTGTTACCTGACCAACGCGTACTCCAGTGTCATTGTTACCACTGGTCAATCATAGTTACCTGACTGGTCAGTCATTGTTACCTAACCAATCACATTTAACAGTGTCATTCTTACCACTGTCAAATATTTAATCACTCTAGATGGGTACCCGTGCTCACTGTGGGTGTGCAGACTCCGGAGGGGCTCTTACAGCCCAAGCGCTATCAACAAGGCCTGAAAGCCTGAACAGTATCAATACGAGGCCTGAAAGCCTCCTCACCTCACTCATCATGCCCTCACACAAGGCCCTCAGCCTTAATCAGTCCAGAAATAGTCAACAGCCCCTCGGGCAACAGTAAAGCAATAATACTCAGCTCAAACAATAGTTCAAATATCAGTTTAAAACTCCAAGTTGAGTAAATATGGTTGAGTTCAAGAAACAGTGTAAATCACATGGACTGAGTTCAAATAATATTTCTAACAGTGAGGAAAAATAGTGATGACAGTTCATAAAGAGTTCAAACAGTCGGCAATAAGCCCCAAATATAGCAATAAGCCCAAATCATGGTGAAAACAACAAGTCATTGCTAATACGCGGTAAAAATATCATCCGGACTGGACCAAGTCACAGTCCCCAATAGTAAATGACCCCGCGCTCGTCATGGAACGCGTGTCTCAACTCAACATAGCACCAAGTTGTGCAAAATCCGGGGTTTCAAACCCTCAGAACATCATTTAAAGTCATTACTCACCTCTAGCCGGTCGATAACCTAGCTCGCCAAGCCTTTCCCTCTTGAATCGACCTCCTCGCGCGTAGGATCTGACCAAAACCACAAAGGATACGTCACAATAGGCTAACAAATCGTAACCCAACCGAAAAGACTCGAAAAACAACCAAAATCACGAAGTTGGCAAAACTCAAGCCCCGGGCCCACTTCTCAAAAAATTACGAAATTCACATCACCGGGATCCTCGTCTCGCCACGAGTTCGTACATATAAAATGCACAAGAATCGGAGTCCATTTGACCCCTCAAATCAACAATTCAAACCTTCTTAGGTTTCAAGCCCTAACCTCCATTTTTACCCCTTTAATTCCTTGAATTTCAGTGTTTAAATCCTTGTTTTTACACCATAACAACATTATTCGAGTCTATAAATTCATACCTGATGGAATCCCCTTCGTCATCCTCTCCAAATCGCCCAAAATCGCCTCTTCTTGAAGTCTAAAATGTTTGCTTAACTTCTGAAATTCGCGAACACTGTTCATTAAACACAATCCAGATTTTCGCTTCTGCGGCCCTTTAACCGCACCTGCGGTATCGCGTATGCAACAAATTGACCGCTTATGCGGTCTCACTTAAAACACCAGGGACCGCTTATGCGATCCAAACACCCGCTTATGCGGTTTACCTCCAACCGCTTCTGCGGTATATTAACCGCTTATGCGGACTCGCTGAAGCGCCTACACGTCCGCTTATGCGGAAAAATCCCTGGGCCACACCTGCCCGCTTCTGCGACCTCTCTGCCGCATCTGCGGAACCGCTTCTGCGGCTCCTTTTCCGCAGATGCGGAAATACCAGAAGACAGAAAAATCTGACCTGCAACAAATGCGTCCAACTCCCGTTTAACCATCCGAAATCACCCCGAGGCCCCCGGGACCTCAACCAAAAGCACCAACACATCCTATAACCTTATTCAAACTTGTTTCAATCCTTAAAACACGTCAAACAACGCTAAAACCATTAAATCACACCGGATTCAAGCCTAAGTTTCTTAAAAACTTCTGAAACTCACATTCGATCAAAAACCCAACCAAACGACGTCCAAATGACCTGAAATTTTACCCGCACATCCAAAATCACCTAAGAAAGCTACTGCAACTCTCGGAATTCCATTCCGACCCCCGGATCAAAATTTCACCTACCAACCGAAATTCGCCAAAATTCATCATTCGCCAATTCAAGCTTAATTCTACACCGGACCTCCAAATTCAATTCTGATCACACTCCTACGTCACAAATCATCCCCCGAAGCTAACCGAATCATCGGAATTCACATCCGAGCCCTCTAACTACATAGTCAACTTCCGGTTGACTTTTCCAAAACAAGCTTCCTTCTAAGAGGCTAAGTGCCTCATTTCCAACTAAAACCAATCCAATTCCATCCGACGGGCCGGTTCGTCACAACACTTGGTCCTGAACTTACATTTACAAGTTAAAAAGTTAAGGATACTTGGTCCTGAACTTAGACTTGTAATCTCAAAAGTTAAGGACAATTAACAAATAATGAAATACATTTAGGGACTTACGCTTTTTTGCGACCTTTCCTTTTCTCCTTGCCCAACCACCCAATGAATTTCTTCAATGAGTTTGCATCATCTTTGTCATAATGAAAAATACATTTACAAGTATATTTTGATTTTGTCCAGCCCGTATTCTTAGGAGTATTTTCATTGTGCGCAATCGATGTTCCTGTTTTTCTTTCTTGTTCAAAAGGAGTTGTCAATTGCCAACTAAGTTTCTTATTCCTTTTCCCTCGACCAAGATCTTCTTCAACATTTCCTTCAACCTCCATAGACAAACCCTCATCAATGCTACTTTGTGTAGTTGGAGGAGTAGGAGAAAGAATAGAAAATGATGGACCATCAAAACTATCTCTCTTCCTTTTCCTAGTATATTGGTTAATGACTTCATTTTTGTTTTGCTCTGCAGACAACACTACATATACATTAGTTTGTTGCAAGTCGTAAATTTTAGAACGAATTGTCAAATGAAGAGACAAAAACTAAGGACATAATTTTGAAATGTACTGGCACTTTCAATTATGAATATAATATTTAGGACACAATCAATACCTGTGTTGTCCATGCTGCATTCTTGTACTTTTTCAACAGACAATTGAGCTAACATATTGGTTGCATTTTCTTTATCTTGCAACTGTGCATTTTCTTTATCTTGCAACTGTGCATTTTCTTTATCTTGCAACTGTTCTCCATGATCTTCGATTGCAAGTTCACAAAATTCTGCAAAATAGTTACAAGAGTTACCACAATTAGTACTTGTTACTAATCTTTGATTAAAACAAACATGTATAAAATTAAAAAAAAAACTCTGTCTAACCTTTTGCAACTGTCAAGATCATGCCAGTTAAATCATTATCTTCACTAGCATTTTCTTGGCATCCAATATTGTGGGTAAGAGAGCGAGGTGTAGAGAGACCATATGTTCGTTCTATACATTTGCAAATAATCTCACTTATGCTTGTTTCTTGGATATTTTCTAAGTCTTGAGATTGTCCTCCACTTCTCTCTTGATAGTCCACTCCATCTTGCAGCTTCAAAAGATTCTGTAACATTTACAATTAATACCCTTTACTAATAGTTTACTAAAACTAACATTCAACATATCATGAAAATTCCATCTAACCTTGATTGGCATCATTTTGATTTCCAAATTTCTCTTTAAGTGAGAGAGGTGTAGAGAGATCATATATTCCTTCAACACATTTGCATACAATCTCACTTACACTTGTTCCCAATGGATTTTCTAAATCCTGAGATTGCACTCTACATTTACAAATTGTTTCTGTTACTCCTGTCTCTTTCGGATTTTCTTGGTCTTGACATTCTACTACATCTTGAACTTCCACTCCATCAATAGATTCTACATATATTTGTAATCACAAAAAGTATGTATATATATATATATATATATATATATATATATATATATATATATATATTATGCTATTGAATATAAATTTCAATGACAACAAATTCAAAATCTATATCTAACCTTTCCCAATTTCAGTGCCAATATCAGTTTCATCTTCTAGATGCGCATCTCTATNCTCTCTCTATGTTCCTTTCATCAGGTTCGACAAGAATCTTCAACAAAGTATCAATCTTTGATCCTAGGTTTTCCTTTAAATCATGTGAAAGAAATTAAGTTAAAAAAGGCAGTCCTAAACTTCAAGTTACAAGTTAAAAATTAAGGACAGGCAGTCCTTAACTTTGAGTTGCAAGTTCAAAAGTTAAGGACAGGCAGTCCTTAACTTAGAGTTCCAAGTTCAAAAGTTAAGGACACTTGGTCCTAAACTTTGATTTTCAAGTTCAAAAGTTAAGGAGACTTGGTCATGAAGTTTGAGTTCCAAGTTCAAAAGTTAAGGACACTTGGTCCTGAAGTTTGAGTTCCAAGCTCAAAAGTTAAGGACACTTGGTCCTGAAGTTTGAGTTTCAAGTTCAAAAGTTAAGGACACTTGGTCCTGAAGTTTGAGTTCCAAGCTCAAAAGTTAAGGACACTTGGTCCTGAAGTTTGAGTTTCAAGTTCAAAAGTTAAGGACACTTGGTCCTGAACTTCAAGTTTCAATGAGTTCCAAGTTCAAAAGTTAAGGACACTTGGTCCTTAACTTTGAGTTCCAAGTTCAAAATTTAACTTAGAGTTACAAGCACTGAAATAAATGATATTACCTTGATGTCATTTTGAATCTTTGTTTCTGATATAGCTATTTTTTTATTTATTCTAGTAACTTCTGTGTGCATATCCTTTGTAAACTTCTCCGATAATCTCTGAATCAAAAACTATAAAAACAAAAAAGTCTCTTAAGCAAAAATAATCAAATAAAAAACTAATGTTATTCAAAGACAGAAAACCTACTTTAACAATTTCCTTAAGCAAGGTTTCATCAAATTGTGTGGAGGAAGGCATTGAACTTTGATCTTGAGACAATGGCTCATGCACACTAACAGGCTCCGCATCTTCTTCAATAGAAACAAATAGTACCACCTCGATCAACTTATACACCTATTATATAAGGGAAAAAACGTAAGTTTTCATAACTAAAACACATAAACAAAAAAAAAATAGCTAGTAATCAAATTAACTTACGTTTTCATTATTAAAGTATTTTTTACACAGAGAATCATATTTTGGAGATTTCATACCTGAATAACATAACATCCGAGGATACCCACATTCTCTGAAGTTTACAAATTATTTTTCCTGGAAAATTTAGATACTTCCATAATCCAAACACAAAAAGCGAAAGGGAAGCCAAGTATAGTATAAATGTCCTTGTCTTTATCTTTATCTTTCTCATTCTCATTCTCATTCTCATTCTCATTGGGCTTCAAACAACTCTTCAATGATTTTACTAACGTTTCATAACAAAGAGAGCCCCAGTTGAAAGAAGAGCAGAGTTCATTGTCATCTACAATTTTCATTAGCTGTTCGGACACATTCCGATTTTTCCGCTCCCCCATCAAAACAGATTCAACAAAATAAATTGTTGCCAACTTCACCGCATCATCATTGCTACCTACAAATGATTCAACTGTACCATCTGGGTGACTAGTAATAAAATTAAACAAATCGCCTAACTCGATTCTATCTTTCCCCGGGAAGTAGACTTTCAAAAGCCTATTCTCTTTTTCACGCAAAAATGTGAAATCCACTAAAGAAGAACATTTTAAACCAGTAATTATATGAAACGCTTCACGTGTAAACTTTACTTCATGGTCAAAAACCATGAATGTCATTGAATTAGGGTCATTGCCTACAATTTTCAAAAGCAACACACAATGAGTAAGTTTAAAACAAAACTTCACACTTTGTAATCGGAAAACGTTTCCAAAAATACCATCCCTCAACTTCTTTCATTGCCTGTTCGACAAGAAATATTTTATTATTTCCTTGTACTTTAAATCTCCTTTCCAATAGCTATTCAAATTACCCCAAACATCAAACTCGAAAATACGATCTCCTTCCATTAGCACACTACAAAGAAGGAAAAAGAACATAAAAAATTAGGTTAAAAATCCAGGACCTAAGTAAAATGCATCTTAAAGTTAAGGACTTACAAGTTCAAAACATAAGGACACTTGGTCCTTAACTTTAAATTCCAAGTTCAAAAGTTAAGGACACTTGGTCCTTAACTTTGATTTCCAAGTTCAAAAGTTAAGGACACTTGGTTCTGAAGTTTGAGTTCCAAGCTCAAAAGTTAAGGACACTTGGTCCTAAAATTTGAGTTCCAAGTTCAAAAGTTAAGGACACTTGGTCCTTAAATTTGAATTCCAAGTACAGAAGTTAAGGACACTTGGTCCTTAACTTTGAATTCCAAGTTCAAAAGTTAAGGACACTTGGTCCTGAACTTTGAATTACAAGTTCAAAAGTTAAGGACACTTGGTCCTTAACTTTGATTTCCAAGTTCAAAAGTTAAGGACACTTGGTCCTTACTTTGAATTCCAAGTTCAAAAGTTAAGGACACTTGGTCCTGAACTTTTAATTACAAGTTCAAAAGTTAAGGACATGTGACGACCCAAAGGGTCATCACCTATTTTCTCACTCATTCTGTGTCTTCGAGGCCTTGAAAACCTCATTTAGGCTTGCCTCGATTTGTGTGCGCAGTCCGGGCGCGTAGCCGGAAAGCTTAAATATGAATTTTGTGTAAAAATTGATGAATTTTGATATTAATATGAATAAAGTTAACTTTGATCAACATTTTGGGTAAACGGACCCGGACACGTGATTGGACGATCCCGGAGGGTCCGTATAAAAATATGGGACTCGGGCGTATGCCCGAAATCGAAATCCGAGGTCCCGAGCCCGAGAAATGAATTTTTAAAGGAAATTATTTTTCTGGAATTTATATGGAAATTTGAAATGAAAATGGTTTAGAAAGTGTTGTTATCGGGCCCGTATTTTGGTTCCGGTGCCCGGTACAGGTCTTATATGTCGTTTAAGCGCTTCCTGTGAAATTTGGTTGGAATCGGACGCCATTTGACGTGTTTCGGACCTAAATATCTAAAAATGAAAGTTTATGAAGTTTGATGAAAAAGTGATGATTTTGAGGTTTGATTCCTCGTTTTTGATGTTATTTTGGCGATTTGATCGCACGGTTAAGTTCGTAGGATGTGGTTGAGTTAGTGCATGTGTTTGGTTAGGAGCCCCAAGGGCTCGGGAGTGTTTCGGAGGTGGTTCGGGGTGTTTTGAACTTAGAAAAAGTTGCAGAAAAATCTGATATTTTTGCCCAGGGATTTCCTTCTTCGCGATCGCACTCTTACCATCGCGTTCGCATAGCTTCGCGTCCTTCTTCCTTCGCGTTTGCATTCGAGCCCTCGCGAACGCGTATGGTTATTTGACCATGAGGGCCCAGCTTCACTCTCTTCTTTGCGTTCACGTGCATACCACCGCGATCGCGAAGCTCTGCTGTTTCCTTCCCTGCGTTCGCGTTAGGGTCCACGCGTTCGCGTAGACCAATCCCAGGACCCCAGCCTTTTTCCTTCTACGCGTTCGCGTCTTACCGTCCGCGTTCGCGATGCCCTTTTTGATAACCGTTCGCGAACGTGATCCACTTCCCGCGAACGCGAAGGGCAATTTTGCCCAGTGATTTTAAATACCCAAAACAGAACAGTGACGGGATTTTTCACCCAAAAACACACGAACTCATCTTCTCCACAGCCCATAGGCGATTTCTAGAGCTCTTCTTCACCAAAGCTTCTTGGGTAAGTATTGTTTAACTTGTTTTCTTCATTTTCCATCACTATTAATCAAATTCCTAAGCTCAAATCATGTGATTTAGGGTAGAAATTGGGGGAAATGGGTAGAGTTAGGGCTTTTTGATTTTTCTTGATTTAGACCTCGTTTTGGGGTCGAATTTGAAAACAAATTGTATATCCGGGCTCGTGGGGGAATGGTTGATGTGAAATTGGTTCGAACCTCAGGTTTTGACCAAGCGGGCCCGGGGTCGATTTTTGGAATTTTGGGAAGAAAGCTTAGAAAACTATATTTAGGCATTGGGTTTGATTTGTTTAGCTTATATTAATGTTGTAAAGTCGTTATTTCATAGATTTGATTGAGTTGGAGCCGAATTCGAAAGGGAAAGCGGTCGTTGTGGATTGATTTAGCTGTGGAAGTTGAGGTAAGTGTTTGGTTTAACCCTAGCTTGAGGGAATAGGAGTTCAATCTTGTTTGCTAATTGCTAATTGATTGAGTACGGTGTATAGGCATGGTGACGAGTATCTATACACTGGTGTCTAGCATGACCGTGAGTCCGAATATTGTGTTTATTCCTATTTTATTGTGACTCTTCCTCGTGTAATTGACGAACTCTATATGATGTGAAGAGTATGGGAAAGAATTATGATTTGTGAACTCTTTGGAGCATTGGCTCGAATGATAAAGTAAGTATTGAGTAAGAAAAGAAAGAAATAGAAAGAAATGTGATTATTCCCTTGCCGGGCCGCATTCGTATATTGATTTCCTCCATTGCCGGGGTGTGAGAGTGGTTATTGTTGTTCCCTTGCCGGGATTTAATTATTTACTTGTGTTTCCCTTGCCGGGACTTCTATTACAGTTTGTCAAATCCCTCGCCCCATTGTTTGTGATTGTTGTTTGGGTGAGGACGAGTGATAAAGCACGAAGGGTGATGCCGTGCACGATTGTGATATGAATACTAATGCACGAAGGAACATTCCGTGCCCTGTTTTGATTATTTATGCACGAAGGAACATTCCGTGCCCTGATTTGATGACTAATGCACGAAGGAACATTCCGTGCCATGATATGAGTGTTTACGCACGAAGGGTCATTCCGTGCCATCATTTTGTGAGGTAAAGCACGAAGGGTGATGCCGTGCACTTTATATGATTGTTTGGGTGAGTATGAGAGTAGAAGCACGAAGGGTGGTGCCATGCAACTGTTGATTTCCTACTATCGTTGCTATTGTAGTTGTACTGTTTCATTCCTCAATTATTGATTTTGTACCTGAACTGTTACAGCCCCTACAGCATGTTCCCCCTCCCCCTTGACTTGTTAATTTCTGTATACCTTTATATTGCATACATATATACATTGAACTGCACAGGTTTGTTTGGTAGTCCGGTCTAGCCTCGTCACTACTTCGCCGGGGTTAGGTCAGGCACTTACCAGCACATGGGGTCGGTTGTGCTGATGCTACACTATGTGCATCTTTTTGCACAGGTCACAGTACCGGAGCAGCTTTTGGGCAGCAGTAGGAGTTTTGGGAGCTGACTTCAGTCCAGAGATCCCGAGGTAGCCTTGCTGGCGTCCGCATGGCCCAGAGTCTCTTCTATCTTTACTTTAGTTTGTTACCCTTTGTACCGGAACAAACAGAACTATGTTTTTATTCAGACTTTGTATTTGGCATTCCCTAGACGTTCGTGAGTATGTGACTCCAGTTCTTGGGTAGTGTTGTATTGAACTTCCGCATCGTTCTCCGTTTATTTATGTTTAAGACTTCCGCTTTTATATTAAATGCTTCGTTATTTTTTTTTTGATATCGAGGTTTGCTAAAAGAGATAATAAATAGTTGGCTTGCCTAGATCCTAATAGTAGGCTCCATCACGACTCCCGAGGGTGGAAAATCCGGATCGTGACAGGACACTAGGTCCTGAACTTTGAATACCAAGTTCAAAAGTTAAGGATACTTGGTCCTTAACTTTGAATTCCAAGTTCAAAAGTTAAGGACACTTGGTCCTTAACTTTGATTCCAAGTTCAAAAGTTAAGGACACTTGGTCCTGAAGTTTGAGTTCCAAGTTCAAAAGTTAAGGACACATGGTCCTGAACTTCGACTTCCAAGGTCAAAAGTTAAAAACACTTGGTCCTTAACTTTTATAGAAGCACAGTTAACTAAAAATTCATAAACACAGTTAGCTTATGAATTCGTACGACTATTTTTATGAAATATCCTTACATAATCAAGTGTATTGATTGAACCACAAACACATTTCAATACAAAAAAGTTCTGAATAACTTCCTAACAAAAATTCGCTACTTATTCCACACTGAATCAACGTATAATCATTATTTTTGAAATTTCACACATACTTGATGCCAAACACAGCATTGATCGCGATTACAGTTATACAAAAAGAAAAATGCATAAAAGCAAAATAAAAAAACATACCAGTTCGCTGGTTTGATGCAAAGAAGATGACAAAGGAGAACAGATTAACTGCAACAAACTACTGAGAATCGCTGGGCAGGAACAAAATCGAACAATGATTTGCATGCAAGGAACGATACTAAGGGAGCGAAATTTGCCTCTCAAATTTTGGCTCTCAAATTTTGCCTCCTAACGCATAAAATAAGGGTTTGGGAATATAAGAATACAAGAAAGGGTAAAATTGTCTTTTCAAAATAATTTTAATAGAGGAGTGGCTATTTTTGCTCAGCATTAGAATTGGTGGATAAAAAATAAACACCACCTTATTTAGTGGCTACCACACACCATTTTTACTTAACTTTTTAGATTTGAAAAAATATATTTTCATAGTCATTTGGACGAGACAATGAATTCTCTGGATCTTAAATTGACGGCCACATATGAGATAGATCATTGCACGTTTTAGAGCCGTCAAAATGGGCTTGACCTGTGAGGCCAGCCCAACCCATCCCGCTACTTGGGTAGGATTGGGCTAGGATATTTTGAGCCCATTTGAACTGAGGCTTATAAGCCCGTTCCAAGTCAGCCCGTTAGCCCTTGAGACTTGATCGGGCTGGGTTAGGACCAGCCCGTGGGCCAAAAATTAATTAAACTCAAATTAATTAACTATTAAATATTTAAAAACTAAAATAAAAACTAAAAAAATTATTAACTATAATCTCCATTCCCTAACCCTATATTGCTCATTTACCCTTCCATATCAACTAGAATTTATATTTTTGACATGCATTTAATATGACAAAATTAGTTTTTCTTTTGCTTAATTAATAACGAACTCAAAAAGTTTTAGGTGGTCAATAATAATATTTTTTTCAAAAGAAAATATTACTTTGAGCGGCTAATGATCAGTTTGGATTACTTTAATATATTATTAATATTTAAACTGCTCTTCAGTATAGAAAAAAATCAACTTTAAATACATACAAAAACATTTGACCACTAGCAAATTTCAGGAATTTTAAAAATTTTATGGACTATAATGATGGAATCGGCAAATGATGTTAATCCTATATTAGAAAACCTCAGCATATAAACTTATTGAAGCAATCTCTGAATTTGAGGAAAATGAGAGAAAAGTATTAAGAAAATATTCATGTAACTTTAAAAAGAAGAGCTAGAGATATAGAGAATTTACATTTCAATTACGAGATTCCTCGTCAAATATCAAATTTTTGTACAGTCTAAGCAAAAGAGGTTATTTATATGATTAATCGACTACTTCACGAAAAAATATTTAAGGATTTAAAGAAATTCTTTTTTTTCTAAAAAAAGTTGAAGGGCCGGCCCGCCCCAGCCCGCGGCCCTCTTAGGGTTGGGTTGGGCTGGCCAATTTAAGGCCCATTCATATGGCGGACTAGCCTGTCCTCACCCACCAGATTTAAAAGCCCACGAGGCTTGGGCTAGGCTGGGCTGACCCGTTTTGACAGCTCTAGCACGTATTATTAAAACGTAAAAATTGATATGTTGAACTATTAGTCTTTCCTAGAAATAAAAACGTTACTTAAAAATGGACATCTATTATTCGATTGAACTATAGATAAATCAATTTCAGTTTAAACTAAAAAGCAAGTTTAGATCAAAACAAATCTTGATCTTAAAACTTTCAATCACTGCATAAACTTTGTTATCTTCTTAGATTTTTTATTTTTGGTTTTGTTGTCATATTTTGTTTGTTTTCTAGTGTAACAACCTGATTGGTCGTTTTGAGTATTTTAGCTATGTTTTCCTATTTATTGCCTCTTCTATGTTATATTGTGGTTATGTGACTTTGGTGGGGTGTTTGTGTCACGACCCAAACCCCGAACTGGTCGTGATGGCGCCTCTCGTGAAGACAAGGCCAGCCAACCAACCCAAATCCCCTTTTTTCGCAAATAGTTAAACATGAACAAGCAGTCTAAATATGATTTATTAATATTAATTAGTGGAAGTGCAACCTAACACATGCCTAATCGGGGTGTCACAAGTCACGAGCATCTATAAGAGTGTAAATACAACTACAAGGTCTAAAAATACACTGAACAGGAATAATGAACAACAGAGAGAGAAGCGGCGCTGCGAACGCTGGCAGTCGCCTCGCTAAACTCCTATAGCTTTGTCTCCAATCAGCCAAAACCTGCTACCGGGTGAATAAATACCTGCATCTGAACAAGAGGTGCAGGGAGTAATGTGAGTACTCCAACCCAGTAAGTAATAAGAGTAAATAAAGACTGAGCAGTAGGAAACAATGAATCCACATTCGTGTTAGGCTTAATATTCACAACAGGCTTTCAAATCATAATACGAGTCAACCTTTCCTTTTAAAACCCAGCTTTTAGTAAAAATCATTTTTGAAATGATTCCAGCAGTTTCAGTAGAGGTTCAATACCATTTAAAATAATAATAAAGATTAAAGCAATAATCCGCCCCTCGGGCAAAACATAGTTCGTAAAACAGCCCCTCGGGCAAAAACAGTAATCATTAATAATTTATAACTTGAAAATCTCGGTGGCAATAACCAAATGCCAAATCAGTGATTAATTTCTGAACATCTCTTAAACCCCAGTTTAAATAAAAGTTGTTTTAATACATTTGCTCAGCTTCCAACAGAGGCTCAATATAAAGACGAGTGAAAACAGTCAATCAATCAACATATTCGATAGAAAATCACTTTAAAGAGAAGGAAAATCAATACGTTCGTAAACAGGCCTCTCAGGAAAACATCACTCATATGCATGTCTATATCTATCGCCCCTCGGGCTAGCCTCTCTGCCACTCGTGACTCAACTCTTACCAATCAGTGCTGACACTCAGCACTCACGCTCAATAGGTACCATATAGTAACCGCTGCGGCGTGCAGCCCGATCCATATATATATAATAACCGCTGCGGCGTGCAGCCCGATCCATATATCGTCGACGGCGCTCACTGGGGGTGTGCAGACTCCGAGAGGGTCCCCTTACGGCCCAAGCGCAATATTGCTGCGGCGTGCAGCCCGATCCAATATATATATATCGCTGTGGCGTGCAGCCCGATCCATATAAGCATTGCTGCGGCGTGCAGCCCGATCCAATATATATATCGCTGCGACGTGCAGCCCGATCCATATAAGCGTTGCTGCGGCATGCAGCCCGATCCGTATCCATATATATGTATAATCCTCACAACTGGGCCCTCGGCCTCTCTCAGTCATTAACATCACTATCAGACTCTCAGTCTATCTCACTAAAATGGGGAACTCAGCCCAAACAGTTTTTCCGCATTTTTAAGAATAAAACGATAGAGCCAGGTTTGAGAAATAAACAGATAAAACATGACTGAGAATATACTTTCAACAAGTAGGGTGAGGAAAATCAGTCAAATGCCCCTAAGGGTCTCAGCAAGTCGGCACAAAGCCCCAAACATGGCATACAGCCCAAGGTATAATGACATCAAACAATTAACTATCAATCACTCATTAAAATAGTCATTCGGGATGGACTAGGTCACAATCCCCGGCGGTGCTCTA
Organism: Nicotiana attenuata; assembly: GCF_001879085.1. Classification (NCBI taxonomy): domain Eukaryota; kingdom Viridiplantae; phylum Streptophyta; class Magnoliopsida; order Solanales; family Solanaceae; genus Nicotiana; species Nicotiana attenuata. Next base: position 4,216,179 of record NC_032000.1, on the reverse strand, counting down.
CCCCACGCTCGTCATTTAGCGTGCAAGTCACCTCAAAGTAACACAACGATGTGTAATCCGGGGTTTCAAACCCTCAGGACAGTATTTACAATCATTACTTACCTCGAACCGGCGAAATCTCACGCCTTTGCCCCTTAATTCGGCCTCCACGCGCGTCGAATCTTTCCGAAACCACAATGAATCCGTCAAAATATGCTAAGGGAACATAACCCAATCGAAAAGAATCGAAAAATATCGAAAATCACGAAATTTGCAAAACCCGAGCCCCGGGCCCACTTCTTGAAAAATCAGAAAAATAACATCATCGGATTCCTTATCTCGCCACGAGTCTATACATACCAAAAACTCCCAATTTGGATCACAAATGGCCCCTCAAATTCCAATTTTAAAATCTTAAAATCCCAAGCCCTAGTTTCTTCCAATTTAGCTAAATTCCAAAGAAATTTCAAGGATAATTCCACAATATAATCGTGTTTTTAACTCATAAAACTTACCTCCAGTCAATCTCCTCCGAATCCCCCTTCAAAAGCTCCCAAGTAGCTCTCACAATGCTCAAAAATGGAGAAAAAATACCTTAGCTCGCGGATGAAATATTAATTTTAAACCATTCTGCCCAGACCTCCTTTTCGCTTCTGCTATCCGATTACCGCATTGCGGTTTCCGCTTCTGCGGTTCTTCATGTAACCACCTGGACCGCTTCTGCGGTCTATATCCGCTTCTGCGGACGCCGCATATACGGTCCACCAACCGCTTCTGCGGAAATCCTCCAATGACCCAAAATCGCACCTGCGACTCCCTTACCGCATTTGCGGAACCGCATATGCGGCCCTTCTTCCGCAGATGCGGAAAGACCAGATACCAGCAACATCAGAATTTCACCAAGTCCAAAAATCATCCCGATGGCCATTCGAAATCACCCCGAGGCCCCCGGGACCTCAACCAAAAATACCAATGCATCCTACAATATTATTCAAATCTGTTCCAATCATAAAAACCCATCCAACAACACTAAAATCATCAATTCACATCGAATTCAAGCCTAAGTTCTTCTAAAACTTCCGAAACACCCATTCGATCAAAAACCCAACCAAATCACCTCCGAATCACCTGAAATTTTACACACACATCCCAAACCACCTAACGAAGCTACTGCAACTCTCGGAATTCCATCCCGACCCTCGTATCAAAATCTCACCTATCAACCGGAAATCGCCAAAATACTAACTTCGCCAATTCAAGCTTAATTCTACACCGGACTTCCAAAACCAATTCCGATCATGCTCCTAAGTTACAAATCACCCAGCGAAGCTAACCAAATCATAAAAACTCCGATCCGAGCTCCTATACAAATAAGTCAACTCTTGGTCAAACCTTTCAAATTCAAAGCTTTCAACTGAAACCGTTCTTTCAAATTCGTTCCCACTTTTCCTGAAACCAACACCAACGATCTACATTAGTCATAATGTATAACACGGGGCAAGTCATGCCCGGGAACTAGCGATCAAGGTGTAAAAGCTCAAAACGACCGATTGGGTCGTTACAGTTTGGTTTGGTTTCGGGTGAGGTTCGAAGTGAAATGGGACACTTAGTCCCAAAGTTGGAAGCTTAAGTTGAAAGAGTTGACCAGAGTTTGACTGTTGTGTAGATGATTCCAGAATGGAGTTTTGACAGTTCGATAGCTTCGTATGGTAATTTTGGACTTAGGAGCGTGCTCGGATATTGATTTGGAGGTCCGTAGGTCGTTTTGGCTTGAATTGACGAAAGTCAGAAAGTTGAAAGTTTGAAAATTTGAGAAGTTTGACCGAGAGTTGACTTTATTGATATCGGAGTCGGATTCCTATTCCGGGAATTGAAACAAGTATGTTGTATCATTTATGACTTGTGTGCAAAATTTGAGGTATCAGAGTTGGTTGGTATGAATCGGCGTTAGTTTTGAAAGTTGGATGTTCATGGTTTCAATAGGTTTGAATTGGGTTGCGATTGTAGAATCGATGTTGTTTGATGTGTTTTAGGCCTCGAGTATGTTCGCTATGTGTTTTGGAAGTTGATAGTTTTTGGACGGGGTCCTAGGGGCCCCAAATGTGAATCAGATTGAAATCGGGTTCATTTTGGACTTAGTTGATTGCTGAAGGTTGTTGAAGTTCTAGTGTCATCGCACTTGCGGTGGGCTTACCGCGAGTGCGGACATGCAGGTGTGATTGGGTTATCGCAGAAGCTAATTTTGAGTGGGCTGGGGAGGACCACAAGTGCGGTCAAGCTTTCGCGGAAGCAAAAAGTTTTGGCTTAATGAGAAGCCGCAACTGTGATGGATTTTTCGCAGGTGCGGAGCCCAGAAGCGGCTCTTGGTCCACAGACGTGGAATCACTAAGCTAATAAGGGGCAGATCGAGGGTTTGTTCCCATTCTTCATCTTTTGAGTTAGACACCTCGGTTTTGGGCGATTTTGAGAGAGATTTTTAAAGAGTTGATCGGGGTAAGTGATTTTAACTCGGATTTGACTATTATACGTGAATCCATCATTGTTTTTATCATTTAATTAGTGTTTTGAGTTGGAAAAATTGGAAAAATTTGTGAAAACTTCATAAGCTATATTTTGAGGATTTGAAGGTCGATTTGAGGTCGGAATTGAATAGTTTTAGTATGGTTGGACTCGTTATTGAATGGTTGTTCGGATTTTGTAAGTTTGGCTGGGTTCCGAGACACGGGCATGGGGTTAACTTTTTGAGTTTACCTTTTAATTTTCTTTAAAGATTGCAACTTTGGTATCCGAAGTAGTTTCCTATGATTTGTATTTATGGTATAAAGTTATTTTGGCTAAATTCGAGCAGTTCGGAGTAGGATATTCGCGGAAAAGGCTTTACTAGTGGATTGAGTTAGCGTGTTGAGGTAAGTATCTTGCCTAACTTTGTGTAGGAGAGTTACCCCTTAGGATTGGAGTTGTTTTGTGTCATTTGTGGTACGTAAAAGCTGTGTACGCAAGGTGTTAGTGGGTAGCTATATGTGGTAATTGACTGGTTTATGTAGATTCTTTTCATGACTTTAATCGAATTGTCATAACATGTTATATCCATAATCGTTAATCCATCCTTACATGCTTTATTTGACATTGTTATTACTTGTCCATCTCTGACTTGTTATCCTTTACATGCTTAGTTGAAGTTACTGTTTCCTTTTTGCCTTGTTAATTATTTCACTGTTGATTTACCTTACTTAAAGTTGTTATTTCTTGAAATATCTTATTGTTGAGGTTTGGTGTTTAAGTTGTAAAAGCCGTGATCACATTGAGGCAAAATTATAAATTGTTGAAATACCATTCTGGTTGAGCTATTCACTTTCAGTTGCTATTGTTGAGACTCTTGTACACATTGTGGTTGAGCCATGGACTATTTGTTATGGAAACATTTATGTTGTTGATTCTTTTGGCAAGTTGTGGCATTTGGGCACTTGAGGTGCGAGTTGTGATATTGATACGCATGCGGTGGTATAAGGATATGGGTTAATACGCATGCGGTGAGATAAACTGGGCTTGATACGCGTGTTGCTAGTAAGGGAACTGCTTGAAGCCATGCAGTATGATAAGGCGGGCTAAAACGCGTGTAGTTATTTCGGGAAAAATAATTTTTAAAACTAAATGTAAGGTCACCGCGTGATATAAGGAAAGATTTTGATTGTGATTGTGAAATGAGACTACGAGGCGATACCTCAATCGTGATTCTCGTTGTTATCTCTCATTTACCTCCCTTGTATTGTCCGCATTGTTTCCTTGATGTTCTTATTATGTGTTCCTTCCTTGTTGCATTTATTGCTTCAAAATTTAATTGTAGTCTATCTTGTTCTATTTCTTTATTGCCTCATTTTCCTCGTTCACATTCTTAGACCGTATTATGCTTGTTCACTTTTTTTTTTAATTATTTATCCTAGTAGGTGTTTTCACCTAACCTCGTCACTACTCTACCGAGGTTAGGCTTGATACTTACTAGGTACCGTTGTGGTGTACTCATAATGCGCTTCTGCATATCTTTTTGTGCAAATCCAGGTACCTCATACCAGGCTAGGCATTAGTGAGTAGAGCTTTCGGATCGGAGACTTCAAGGTATACCTACCGTTGTTCGCAGGTCTCAGAGTCACCCTCTGTCCTTGTTTTCTATTGCATACTCTTTATTTAGATAGTGATGTATTAGGGATGTTTCAATATTCTCGTGTAGAGCTTATGACTCAGTCTCACAAGTTTTTGAGAGTTACTGTCAGCCGTATTGTGGAGTTCTTTTATGATAGCTGGTTGGTTTAATTTGAAGTTTTATTAGTATTTTCGTTATTTTTTCATGCTTGTTAGGCTTATCTAGTCTTAGAGACTAGGTGCCATCACAACATCCTGTGGCGGGAGATTTGGGATCGTGACATCTAGCACTACTAGAAATCAGGTGATTTGTTGCTGCTGCTATAGCGAAGAAGAAGGATGAAGCGCCCAGATCCACTTCCAAGCGGGGATCTGCTAAGAAAGAGAAAGAGAAAGGCGTGAGTGAGGCGGAGAAAGAGAGAAGAGTAAAAAAAAAGTTAGGACTTTTGCTGAAAAAAGCTAATTGTAACTATTACACTTTTTTACTTAATGTAATTATTAATTAATTGCCTAATAAATTATTAATATTAATTAACGATATTGCTAATATAGTTTTACTTACTTTAGTTGTCAATTTAAGATAATTAAACAATCACCAACCTTTGTCAATTAATTAAATTCTAGCTAACAAATTACTATGAATCAATGAAAATCAAACTAATATTTTACAAAAACCTAACATATAATTCTTCTTACTGTATAATTTATGTGTAATATTATGCGTAATTATTCTAATATTGTTTAAGGATATCACTAATGCACTTCTACTTAGTGTAGTTATCATTTTATAAACTAATTAGTATAATTATCAATGTATAGGCTAATGAATCACTAGCGTTACTTCAGAATACCACTAATATTACTTAACGATAAAACTAATAAACTCCACTTACTTCAATTGTCAAACTAAAGAAAAACAATCACAAACATTTCTCACAAATATCATTAGTACACTTCTATTTAGGGTATAATTATCAATGTATCGGCTAATCGATCACTAACGTTACTTATATAAGGATACCACTAGTTCACTAATTGTTAACATTACTTAGGGACACCATTAATACACTTCTACTTACAGTAATTATCAATTTAAGATGTGTGTGTGTGTGTATATATATATATATATATATATATATATATATATGGTGGGTTTTTTTTTTCCGACCAAATACTATACATTTAGGTAGTGTGATTATGAATTTAAAATAAATCATCGGCCAATCCACTTATGCTTAGTGTAATTATCAATTTATATAAGTTAATTGTCACTAATACACTTCTACGTAATGTAATTATCAATTTACGGTCGAATAAAACCTAACATTACTTAAGGATACTACTAAAGGATATATACTTAGTGTAATGTCAATCTATAAGCTAATTACAACTAATACATTAACTAATTACTATAAGCGACAGAAAAAAGTCCGTCGGTACTGCTGCGTCGGTATATATATATATATACACACACACACACACACTATGTGTATAGTATATAATCTATATTCAATATAACATTAGCTATATTAAGATATCTATATAGTATAGTATAGTATATTTGAATTATAGTATAATCGAGCCTAACATACTTAAGGATACTACTAATGTAGTTCTACTTAGGTTATTATCAATTCATAAACTAATCAATCATTAACATTTCTTAAGGATACTTACACTTCTACTTAGTGTTATTATCAATGTATAGGCTAAAGAATCATTAAGTTACTTAAGGATATATACAAGACCGAATTCCGACCGAATTCTGTCGGAAATTTAGAATATTTTTAATAAATAATTATTTTTGTACGTATGACCAAATAGTTGACTAATTTCCGACCGATCTCGATCGAAAATTTGGTAAATTTTTAATAAATAATTATTTTTGTACAGAATATGCAAGTATGACCAAATATTTGACCAATTATCAACCGAAATCGGTCGGAAATTTTATTTCTTTGCTGATTTCGGTCGGAAATTTTTCCGACCAATTTCGGTCGAAAAACCTTGGACGGAAATCACCTGATTTCTAGTAGTGTAGGCAGGTAGACTTCTTTATTTGCTAGTCAAGCCATTACTTGCTTTGGAGGACTAATCCAAATTAAATGGGGATAATCATTTTCCCTTTATCATTATGTTAAATTCAAATTCTCCCCAAACGTTGATTATCGGAGTAATATATTCTCTTCCATCTCAAGATTTGACAATTAACCGATGTTTTTGGAATGAGAATGTCAATTCTTTGGCATCTAAAGTGGTGAAATAATGGACAGAGGAGAGCGCATAAATTGGAAATTTAAATTATAGTAGAAACGAAAAATACGAAATAATTTTTTTAATTTGTCTTAGTATTAGTGGCTAGAGTTATATATCAGTAGAAGGTTTATAATCAATTAGATGCACATGAAGTGACCCGAGCACAGCCTATAAGAACATCAATTCTTTCTTTTTCACTTAAAGCATTTTATAATGCTTTTCTTGAGTCGAGTGGTTATCAAGAACAGTCTCTTTACCTCTACAAGGTAGGGGTAAGGTCTGTCTATGAGAATATTAATTTTTCTTCACCTAAAGCATTTTATCATGCTTTTTTTGAGCCACGGGTTTATTACAATTTGCAAATATTTTATTTACATTCACAAGATAGGGATAAGATTTATGCACACACTATCCTTTTTATACTCCACTTATAAGAATTATTGTTGTTATTGTGATTATTGGTATTAAAGCATATTATCTATAACTTGATATTCTTTCTTGTTTTAAATTGTGATTCAAATGTCTTCACAACATAAATAAAACATCTTTTCTGAATTCTGCAAAATTCTGCTATTTTAGACAATTGTTATTATGGACTTTTAATATTTAGCACAACTTTGTGGAAAATGAAAAATTTTATTTGGTGTCTCATACAACTTACATTAGTTGTATAAGGCAACTTTTTGTCTCACAATTTTGTGATCCAGAATTCTGTGTACCCAAAAGTGTAAGATTGGGGTCCATAATTTTGTGAGACAAAAAGAAACCTCATACAATTAGTGTCAGTTGTATGAGACACGAAATAAAACTTCTCGTCGAAAATGGTTATGAATATAATTAAATTGACTACTCGTCCTAGTGACACTCCTACAATTTACACAAGCAATCACTAAAATTACTTACTTAACCTCCAAATATCTTATCTCTTCACAAAGGACACGTGTTCGTTCATATTATACACATCGTCCCTTCACCATATCCCAACAAACTTTTGTCTCACTCGAAAATCACTTAAAACGACGTCGTAATAACTCAATTACTTTGTATACGATGTCGTAATAATGCCAAGGCCACTATTTTAGCTTTCATCTTAAACTGAACGAGTATGGGACTGTGTGTGAGAGTGAAGAAAACGAGCTCAACGTGAACGGAGAAAATGTTGCCAATTGGCGGCAAAGGCGGCGGAGTTGGCCAGTTACTGGCGGCAGTAGCGGCGGCTCTACTGCTCCGCCTTTTCTCTTCCCCTGGCCCGGCGCTTTTGCCGGAAAATGAAGCTCTTCCCGACGATGACGATGAGAGAGAAAGTGAAAATGACGAAGCTCCGACTCCGATCACTGGAAAAGTAGCTCCGGTTACTATTAAATGGACTAATATTACTTGCTCTCTCTCTGATAAATCCTCTAACACTGTGAGTCCACTGCCTTGTTACATAAAGCATGCAAACCTATGTTGATAAATGTTATAGTAATCATTTGGTGAACTTATGAACAGTTTTTTTTATTTAGCTATTTATCAAAAAAATTGTAAAATTCAGCTGAAATTGATGATAAAGCTCACAACTTATTAGTATTACCAAATGTGTGTGTATGTGTTAATTATTTTGTAGAGATTGAGATTATAGAATTTGCTCCAATCAAGCGGTCTAGTAGTTCGGAGTAACACATCAAACTTAGCTTAACGATGAACTTCTTTTTAGTCGACTTCATCTGTTTGCTGATATCTGTGAGGCATTTATGCCTTTTTATTTGTATATGTCGGAAATAGATATTACTGCTCGTGAATTACAACAAAATATAATTCCTGTTAAGTTTCTGAAGAATTATCAGTTGCCATATACCGAACTAGTAATTGTGTTATATGATTCAGTATATAACAAAAATATCATTATATCGTGATAGACATTGTATTCTAGGACAGGGAATGCGCAGTTATCTTAGTAATTGATCTATATATTACAGCAATGGCAACTAAGCCTCAATCCAAACACGTTAGGTTCGGTTATATGAATTCTCACTGACCATGTTACTTCATATACACACATTCTAATAATATACAAAATAACATAATAATTATTAGTTGGGAGCTATGTATATTACATAGATACTGGTGGTTGTTTGAGAGACAACCGATAATATATACTGATGTAACTCTATAACCAATGAATATTCTCAATGACTATGAAAAGGAAACCTTTCTGCTCATCTCTTTCCTTCTTAGTAGCCAAACATATATAGTTACTTCAAAGTGACTTCACAGTTTCTTTGATACTATCTTCATAATCTAGACTATTTCCTCGATCTTCATGACTGTGGCCTGACCTTATAAGTTACTGTGTCTTCCCCTTAACTTTAATATTCATCTACATATTCTTTTGCTCTCCCTTTAACTTTCTCTCATTTTTGCTTTGGAATAGCTAATTTCTGGTTATAATGATTTAAGCAACTTGCAAGTTCCCATGATTGGAATTGTGTAGTTATTTTAAGAGCCAGATTCAAATGATACTGATATTGACGTTCAGAATCTTTCTGGTTATCTTTTCCTTCTCCCCCAAAACTCTAGGTGCGGTTTTTGCTAAAAAATGTGACCGGAGAAGCCAAACCTGGTCGATTGCTAGCGTTAATGGGTCCATCAGGATCAGGAAAGACAACTCTTCTCAATGTTTTGGCAGGTCAGATAAACGCATCACCCACGTTACATTTGTCTGGCCTTTTGGACATTAATGGGGTGCCATTTTCAAACAAAATATACAAGTACGCTGGCTTCAATAACCACTGTCAATTAGACTGATTACTTTTCTCTTGAGAGAAATTCTAAGTAAGATGATGTAAGTTCTTGCTACTGCAGGTTTGCTTATGTTCGACAAGAGGACCTTTTCTTTTCCCAGTTGACTGTTCGAGAAACACTCTCTCTTGCTGCTGAACTGCAGCTACAGGACGTATCTTCAATAGAAGAGAGAGATGAATATGTGAACAATCTATTGTTTAAACTGGGTTTGGTAAGGCTTCCCTTCGTCTTATCTTGGTAATTGTGTAGGAACCGTTCTAGTTAAAGAAATTGTTCCACGAAACAAACCTCTCGTTCTCTGATGGCTGTAGATTGTTCTAGTCTTTTCCTCAAGTTTAGTAGAGAACTCACTCTGATTTGTCCTTAGCCTTGTTGGTTTCATGTCACTCCTAAAGGTCAGTTGTGCTGATTCACGCATTGGTGATGCAAAAGTTCGTGGAATTAGTGGAGGTGAAAAGAAGCGCCTGTCGCTTGCATGTGAGCTTATTGCCAGTCCATCTGCAGTTTTTGCGGATGAACCTACTACTGGTAAGTTATGCTATCTCTTTTTGCAGTCCACATTTGCTGACATTACGCTTTGACCATGATGGCATCATCCAAATTTTCTGCTTTTATTGAACTCAGTTGACCAGTGAGTACTTCTTGTCTGGTTGATATTATATGCTGTAATTCTTATAGTGCCTAGACATTGCAACATTGCTTGAAGATCGTATAAACCATGGAGGGCCTTTATAAAAGCTTAAAGGTTTTAAATTAGGATAACTATAGATTTCCCTGTCAATTTTCTCTATGAAGTCAAAATGGCAAAGACTCCCAATTTTTCACTATGATCTCTTCTATCTTTTGTTTATAATGGTACTTCCCTCCTGGCCACGACTATTTTATCCCAGTTGTCCTGATTCCCTGGTGACGTGATAGTGTCAAGCTATTTGCAGTGGAAGTCAGAATATCGTGGAAATGCAGAAAAAGCTTATTGGGCTTGCATAGGAATTGGAATCCTGTGACTATATGGTTATAGAAAAGTCTAAAATCACGATTCAGAATATATCTTATATTCTTGTAGAACCTGGGTCTGTTTGTTCTTCTACTCGCACAGAGAATATGCTGTACTCAATAATGTCCAAAATCAAAAGCCTTCACTTCTACTCTGTAGTCTGAAGGGAATTCTTTAGATGATGTAGTCAGTGTGGAATTATGGTGCTATTAAGGACTTCAAAACCATGCTTGGGGATTATGTATTGTCCTGTCCTGTTGTATGCCTAAATGTAAACGCTTGATTTTGTTTATGTGTCAAGGAAACCTTGTGGGGTCTTTACTTAGACAAATGATTCTAACTCTGAAGTACTTTAACAGTTGCATTCGGGTTGTAGAAGCTTCTACATGTAGAAGGGGAAGGAGTAAGCATATAAAATGAAAGCTAACAAAATGAGCTCACTGGAAAGAAAACATTCAAACTGGAACTAAATCAGTGTCATACATTTATTAGTTCTATGAAAGACAATCTCAATGAATGTCTCCCTCTTTTCATATAGAGTTCATTTATGCATCCAAGTCTTATCCTGTTATTCTCTTCTATGTTAATGATATTTTCTTAAAAAAGGATCTTCTATGTTAATGGCATGCCTCTTTTATTAATGGTTTTCTGGTATCTGGATTCTTTAGCCTCCTGCAGTGGAGGTTCAACTTGAAAGCTAGATGTATTATGTTTTACTTGGCATTGAATCATAAACAACATTGTAATTGTTGGAAGTTTTCTACCCATACTTGTACAAAAGATGAACTTCACTTTCCTTGGTGTCAGTTGCAAAATATTACTAACCCTGTATAGTGTAATGTAGGACCAAGTATATTTATAATGTAAAATATTCTGATTTTAATAGAAACAACTGAAATCTACTATTGAAGTCATAATAATTACGTGAAGACGAGGATTTTCTTGAATGGTTGCTTTCTCACCTTTTTACTCCCTGCCCACAAAACCCTGCTTTCAGGACTTGATGCTTTTCAAGCAGAGCGAGTGATGGAAACGCTAAGACAACTAGCACAGGATGGCCATACTGTTATATGCTCTATACACCAGCCTAGAGGTTCTGTGTATGCAAAATTCGACGACATTGCTCTTTTGGCAGAGGGTTCACTCGTCTATGCTGGTCCTGCACATGATGAAGTACTGGCATACTTCTCGAAATTCGGGTGTGTTATATGATCTATCCCCCAAGTTAGTTATATAGTTTATATAACCTTATAGTGTTGTGCTACTGTTGGTTCTCACTTTCTGGCATTGTATTCCTGGAATTGGCTTATTTGTGTGGTTAGTGGTCTAACGAGATAAATGTCTAGATGAATCCAATTAATCAGAAATATTCTTCTTCTGTTTAAGTACAAAAAAAGTCATGTTGATAAACTTGAGGGTGAGTTCAATGTTGCATTTTATTCTTAAACACATAGATAACAAGTTAGAATGTGGTAAAACGAAATAGCACGCCAGCGTGATAATGCAGTGTCCTATTATAATTATAAGTATGATTGTAAACTTTATGATGTAACATTTATCCTTGCTCTTTTTTTCCTGGTTATTTTTGTGTTGGTGGTTGGGGGAAGAGGGATGGGCATGCATGTATAAATGTGTGTGTGTGTGTGCACGCGTCTGTGTGTGTCTAAATTTATGCATTTGTGCTTTGCCATTGCCATATGGATATGGAGCCAGCTTGCTTTCCTATGATTTACATGAAGTGCGAACTGCAATGTGTTAATCAAGTATTGGTTGGTGGTTACTAAATGACAGGTACATTTGTCCAGATCATGTGAATCCTGCTGAATTTTTGGCTGATCTAATATCTATAGACTATAGTTCGTCCGAGAGTGTATACGCTTCCCAAAAGAGAATAGATGGTCTAGTTGAGTCATTCTCAGAACAGATATCGGAGGTTTTATATGCAACTCCACTTGTAAGGGATAGCTCGAAAACCCGTGTAAACTTAACAAAGAAATCTATTTCACGTAAAGGTGGTTGGTGGAGGCAGTTCTGGTTACTTCTCAAACGTGCTTGGATGCAAGTGAGTTCCATCTCTCTCTCTAATCCTCTTCCAATCTCACTTCTCTGATTTAACAGGAATTTATGGATTATAAATAGTGACTTAACTCAATTGCTTCATTAATCTGCTGGAACTATAAATCATATAGAAGAAATGTTAGATGAGTTTGTTCCTTTGTGGTAAATTTTAACAGATAAACGAAGAGTAATTGCAGCATTACCATGTTATGTAGCTAGTTGGAACTGACCTTATCATCAATAGTGTATGCTTTATTTCTTTTCCTTGCTGCCTGAGGCTTCCTTCCTTCTAATGCTCAATAATCTTTAGTACTTCTTATACCAAAAAAAAATTGTGATATTTGAAGCAATTTGCTTCTTTGGGTCTGTTATAATTGAGATTAGTTATTGATCAATAGGCTTCTCGAGATGGACCAACAAACAAAGTTCGGGCAAGGATGTCAATGGCATCAGCATTGATTTTTGGCTCTGTTTTCTGGAGGATGGGCAGATCCCAGACGTCAATACAAGACAGAATGGGATTACTTCAGGTGAGAAATGCCACTATATATATATATATTTATATCAGATCCTTTATCAATAAGATTAATTTAGCGTCAACAAGTAATCTTGATTGCTCATGAATGAAAGAGATGAACATCTCTTCTTTTTCTATGTTCAACAGCGATTTTTCTGCTTTCAGCGATATTTTTATTCTTTAGCCAATTGGCCAGCTAATAATCTGTGGCCAAATAACCTACATTGAGCAAGGACTCAATATTTCCACCCATTGAAAAGCATCAAATATGAAAGTACATGTGCCAAGTGATAAGGCCACGGGGTTCCTGATCAATTTCCTTCCCATTTTCCTTTGTTCATGCTTAGGTTGCTGCAATAAACACTGCTATGGCAGCTCTCACAAAAACAGTAGGTGTCTTTCCCAAGGAACGAGCAATTGTTGACAGAGAGCGTGCCAAAGGGTCTTATGCTCTGGGACCTTATTTGCTTTCCAAGTTGATTGCCGAGATTCCTGTTGGAGCAGCATTTCCACTACTCTTTGGTAGCATCCTGTACCCTATGGCTCGACTTCATCCTACCATTTCTAGGTGAGCTTAACACTGTTTATGAGTTGTATACATATATGAGTTGCTGATAAGGATAAGCTACTAAGGCTATTTCATGTAAACTTCCTCCGCAAATTTGAGCATGTTTTTTTGTTCAAAGACTGAGGTCTCTCCTTGTTTTAAATATTTAACAAAAAAGAGCCTAACAATCAAAAGGTCCAAGGTACCAGCAGATCCTTGAGGCTGTTTTGAGTAAAGTATGGAGAAACTGCATATCAATGCATTTTCCTGTGACTAATATTTAGGAGAAGATAGAGAAGGCCATTAAGCTACAATACCTCAATAAATACATAAACGTAAGCTTAGAAACAACTGAAACTTTTAATATCTTTATTACAAGCATCCACATTCCCGTAATTTTTGTAGGTTGAATAGCAACAAAGGATATAATAATCTCAGTTATAATCAGTTCATCTGTCTTTTTTTTTTTAAACTCCTCCCAATTTAGGAGGATCTATAGTGTTGTCACACTTCCCCTCCAGCGTGACTTGAACCCAGGACCTAACGGTCGTGGGTGGAGATGCTTTTACCAATTGAGCAAGCCTCACTTGTTGTTCTCTGTCCCTTACAAAAAAAGACGTGGTTAACTTTTTGTTAGTTGTCCAAATTTTTCTTGAACAAAGTAATTGAAATGGGGACAGACATTTGGAGGTTTTCTTCTTTTGTCAACTTTCCGAGCCATCCTATTTATTACTTTAGACCGTCAGTAAGATGCCATACAAGCTTCTTCACTAGTCACTGTGATGAGCAAATATTTATTAGCTTTAAAGAATATATTTACCCTGAAGTTTTACTTTGCCTTTATACTCAAAACGGGATTTTATAGTCAATCTTTTTACTCTAGGGCATTCATCCATTCTCACTTGCCGAATTTTACTGGCATCAATGACCCTTTTTTCCCATCCAGTGAGATGCTACCAGTAGCTATTGGTATTTCAATTAAATTAAATGCAAGCAATTGATTGCAGAAGAGGATAGAAACACACACTATAATGAGTGCTGACATCTTTATACTTTTGGTTTATAGATTTGGGAAGTTCTGCGGAATTGTAACTGTGGAGTCTTTTTCTGCATCTGCTATGGGTTTGACTGTAGGAGCTATGGTTCCAACAACTGAAGCCGCATTAGCATTGGGTCCCTCTCTTATGACAGTTTTTATTGTCTTTGGGGGGTACTACGTCAATTCAGAAAACACACCAATTATTTTTCGGTGGATTCCTCGGGTTTCTCTTATAAGATGGTACGAATGTTCCTTCATATGCAAAAGTACTTGGCGATTCCTTGGTGTTACTATTCTTTCCTATCCAAGGACCTTAACTCTGGCGAATTTCTTGTTACTTTCAGGGCGTTTCAGGGGCTTTGCATCAATGAATTTAGTGGCCTTCAATTTGAGCATCAAAATTCATTTGACATACAATCTGGTGAACAGGTGAGCGAAGACATAGAACGCTTTGTTTTACTTAATAGAATTCTCCTGAACTGCGTTAAATATCTTTCACACCTCTTGGGATGCGGCCCTTTCCCAGACCCTGCGTGAATGCGGGAGGCTTCATGCACCAGGCTGCCCTTTTGTTTTTTGGCGTTAATATCTTTCCATCGAAATCTTCATATATGTCCATTAAATTTTTAGATCATTGAACTAAAACTTCCTTTTAGAAGGCAAAATTTTCTCTAATCCACCCAGAACATCATGTTGGGGTCTTTTCACACTGTATGCGATTGAAGTCCTGAAACATAGGTTCAGAGAGAACTAACACCAGCTCCAGATGGCTAGTGAACCTTTTGAAGTCCTCATATTAGCATGACCATGTGATCATGTGATGCAACCTGGGGAAAAAGACCAATCTGTGACTGATAACAAACACTAGGTTGACATGACTGACAGTATACCTTTGTGATATCATTTAGCAGTACTGTAACTATTGCTTTCTCATCTGTTTTCTTTTTTCATTTTTATTTACCTTTTCATGGTTTTGTTGTTCCATTTTGTATCTTTATTTGGTGACGTATTTGTTGAGTTGTTATGCTTCTTTTGTTCTTCTTCAGTGAGGTCATGCGTCTGTTTGACACCTACTGAACTTCTAAAACGTAAACTAGCTTCGTTCTATTTTAGAGGTGTCATTTTAGGCCAAGGCAAAACCAAGTAGTGGGTGAACATAGTAAGGTGATGATAAACAGAGATAACCCGTAACGTGGAAAATTGAAGTCAATACACAACAGAAATCTGTAGTAGACACTAAAATAGCAGCAAAACTTTTTGTTGTCGAAAAAAGTGGACTATTGCTGCCTTTTGGATCTCCAGGAGTTGGTTCTGTCGCAAGAAAGATATCATTCAGTGTCGAACTTCAATATTGAACCCATATCCTCCCCTCTCCTCATATTATGCTTACTGATGGAAAACCCCCAAGAATGAGACCCTTGATGTGGAAGAAAAGTATTTGATCTTTGTATAATAGTGATGTTGAGTGACTAAAATAGAACGTGATTGTGAAATTGTTTTCATTGTTATATACCAACATCTTGAGTTTCACTTATATGCAGGCACTTGAGCGGCTATCATTTGGAGGCAGTCGAATAAGTGATACAATTATTGCTCAAAGTAGAATACTAATGTTTTGGTATTACACAACGTACCTTCTCTTGGAGAAAAATAAACCCAAGTATCAGCGGCTTGAACCACCAGCACGTCTCAAAGAAGTCGAGGAAGAGGCCAAAGAGGTCGAGGAAGAGCCAGAAAAGGAAGTGCCAAAGTTTCAGGCTGTAAAGGATGATGATTTGCCTGAACCAGCTCAGCAAGTTGAATCTCCTCCCGCGGATGAAGGTAAACCCAACCAACAGCAGGAAATTTCTCCTGCTGAACTTGATCTGTTTAACCTTGACGGCTTCTAAATTGCTTGGGAAAATGGATGATGTTGATACAAAGATGTGCCACTTTTTCATTGATTTATCTCCTACAGGTGCTAATCAAAAGGAGATGCCTGTGCAGTAAAAGGAGGTCTTTCTTATGTGAGCTAGTGAGATAATTCTAGCATACAGTTAAAATTCATCTCCTTCCTGTATCTTTAGGGGTCAAAAGCATTAGAAATTCCATGAAGATGGTCCAGAATAGTCTTGAAGTATGGTAATATGAGCAGAATTCAGATGTAAAGCTGCAAAGGACGAACTTCTTAGCCTATTTTATTTCTCATTTAAAAAAAAAAGTTTACTGCTGGTTGGAAACCAAACCTATGATGGGTCGGTAATGGTTGCTCGTATCAATAGCTTTTTCATCCTTGAATTGTAGGGCTGAAAGTTTGATTTTCTAATGATTAGACATGGTGAATATCTGTGGTGATATTTCAGTTGGTAGAGCAACGATGAAGTTGTCTCCATGTGACCTATAGATCACGGGTTTGAGCTGTAATAGCAGCCACTAATGTTTGCATTAGAGTAGGTTGTGTATATCACAACCCTTGGGTGCGGTCCTTTTTCGGACCCTGCGGGAATGCGGGATGCCTTGTGCCCAGACTGTCCTTTTATATTTCAGTTGGTAATCCATTGGTGATGGGTATAATGTTTTGCCATATCTTCTTTTGTTGATTTATAAAAGGTTATTTAGGAATCTTGCACCTAAGAGTGTAGCCTAGCGACAATAAAATGAGCGAAATCTTTAGTTAACTACCTTTCGCGTAGTAAAATTTTGACGGATTTACCATAGTAGTTATGGCTATTTAACTTCACCAAAATTACTAGAAGGAAAATTCAAATTTTCATCTGGTTTTCTCCTATCACCAAGTCATTGAGTTTTAACAAAAATAACGATAATAATAATACTAAAAAAAGGCACTTTGTTATAATAACACCAAAACTAATAGTAAGGAACAAGAATGATAACTTGTATGCTCTAAAAACTGAAAGATCATTTAACGTTGACTAGAATCACATTCGAATTCATTTGACTTTAAAATGAATTCTATTAAATAATCTATTGACAAAAGTAAGTCAACGTGCTTAAGCACGTCTTAACTTGATATAAGCATTGTAGGATCTATGGTCAACAAAATTTTTTATTTATTAAAACAAAACAAAAACAGAAATAAAAAACAAGGTCCATCCAAATATATGCTATTTCTTTTTGGTTGACATTTCCTTTATATTGCAACTCTGTGGTCTTTTAAATGACGGGGATACGTAAAGCCTAGCTATACGATATGATACTAAATTATATGAAAAATATTTTGAGTTGTAA
The DNA here is from genome assembly GCF_001879085.1 of Nicotiana attenuata. Lineage (NCBI taxonomy): Eukaryota > Viridiplantae > Streptophyta > Magnoliopsida > Solanales > Solanaceae > Nicotiana > Nicotiana attenuata. The sequence continues at coordinate 4,198,640 of NC_032000.1, read as the reverse complement.
TTCTTTTCAAGTTAATATGATAAAAAAAAATATTTATAACGTTCGTTAAAATTCGTACAATTTGAATCTCCATAAGCTAAATAAATCATATAAATTAAAATAGAGTAGAAGAGAGTTCTAAGTCAAATTGAAATCTCGTACCTCAACATGTATGGCGAACGTTGTAACCGTTAGACTGTAATTCGAAACTTTTTTTTTTTGTTGCTAATAACTGTAATTCTAATCTCATAACTAAGTAATGTATAATGAAGTTGCAACAATTAGACTACAACTTTAATCGTCGAACTTTAGATGATTATCATTATTGACTTTATTATGTCTGATTTTATGATATTAATTTATTTAAAAGTTCTTTACCGTGTCCTCCAAAAACAGAATTTTTTTAATTCTTTTATTTTTAAATTTTTTTGTGCTTCCAACTCAGTTTGGCGTCAGCCAATGAAAAAAATACTAATATATAGAATTTCTGGGGCCTTGTTTGGAAAATTCCAGCCCTAGCTCCTGGAAAACAACCTGATGATCTGTATTTCCAACTACTTTCCCATTTCATTTTCCAATTAAATTAATAATAGCTCTTTAATTTATTACTTAATGGATATTTTATATTATAACGTCCAACCCTAAATGAATAAAAGAAAGCAACAATGGCAAGATACAAAGAACATAAATTAATTAAAGAACCGTCTTTGCCCTTAGACAGGCCACAAAAGTCAAGCCATATCCAAAGGGTTAGAGTCAACTGAATTTTGATGCTGACAGTTATGACACGGTTTTGCATAATTAAGACTTTAATTAACACTATTAATTATATGTCCCTAGCATCTATAAATAATACCCAATGGTTCATAACTCAAACCACATTATTTCAATACTTCTTATACAACTCAAAATCACTCTAAAAAATGGCAACTACATCAACTTCTTTTCTGTTCTCTTCTCCACTTCTTCCTTCACCATTTTCACCAAAAAGAAGATCATCATTATCATCATCATCATCACGAGCTTCGAGCATGACTACGTTGGCAATGGGTAGAGAAGCCCGGGATCGAAACTACTACAACGGTCGTATTGTAGACGAGAACTTAATTATTCTACGTAAAAGAATTCACGAGATGAAGATGATTGAGAGGAATTACGAGCCTCCAGCTGAATGGATGAACTGGGAAAAAAGTCTCTACACGAATTATGACTCGAATATTTGCCAAGCAATGGGATTGTTGCAATCCCAATTGATGGATACAAGACCAAGTTTGGTTTTGGGCATGGTTGCACTTATTGGATTAAGTGTACCAACTTCAACTATTGTGCTCTTGTTTCATTTGATTGAGTTAACTAAAGCGATTTTAGCTGGATCACATATTTCTTGAAAACGTTTATCCCGTAACGGTCCAGACTCAACTGTCAAGTTATTGTTCGTTCTGGCCCCACTTTTGAGATCTCATGATTCTGTTCCCTTGAGATTTTAACCCAAAACGCGGCGTCTTGATAGTTGAATTACTAATCTCACCTTATATGACGCCTACTTACCTGTTATTGCTTCAGATTTTATTTCTTCTGGATTTGTATTAGTCTTTCCAAGAAGAAGATTTAAGATTTTTATTTATTTATATATTTAAATGTAGAACACAAAAACTAATTAATCTATTCTTTTCATTCTTTGTTCATTACAGTGTTTGTGTTTTTGTGTTATTTGCCTAGTTTAGACATCAGTTCTTTAATTTGTTTAACCCAATAAATGCATTTTATTATTATGTAGTATTTATCATCATTCAAGATATTTGTTTAATAGGTTTGTAAGAGAATAAATTAAGGTTCAACAAATATGTAGCCATTGTAAGTTATTGACCTTAGCACTAATCATTTTAAGTAGGGGTGTACAAATCGAACCGAAAAATCGCACCAAACCGAAAAGTCAAACCAAACCGATTAAAAAACCCGACATGGTTTGGTTTGATTTGGTTTGGTATTGAGTAAAAAAACTCGAACCAACCCGACATTCGGTTAATTACTAAATTCGGTTAACCTGAAAGTGTATATCAACGAAAATTATTATCAAACGACTAAAAAATTAATTATTATGTGCTATTAATAGAATTCTCCCCTAGGAATATTTTAATCGCTAATATGTTTGTCAATTTTTATATTTTAACTAAATAGATATATACTTGTTAAATATTTAACAAAGTAAGATTGAAATAATATGTAAGTAACAAAAAACCCGAAAACCCGAAAAACCCGACGAACCCAATAAATGCATTTTATTATTATGTAGAATTTATTCCTTTTTTTTTTATTTTCTTATTGTGAGTTTCCAACTCAGTTTGGCGTCAGCCAATGAAAATATTAAATAGGATATCTGGCACCTTCCAGGGAAAATTCAATGGTTCTTTCTTTCCAGCTACTTTCTGATTACATTGCAAAACAAGTTATGATTAGTTATTAAATAATGGCATCAAATTCTATAGAATAAAATAAGTCGTGGAAGCAGTCAATAATACTTACATTAAGGTAGACTGTTTACATTATATCTTTTGGGATGCAGTTCTTTTTCGGACCCTGCGTGAATACAGAATATTTTATACACCGGGACAATCGGTAACAAAGTCAACCCATATTCCAATAGGTAAACTTAACATCAAACGTCTGAAACTTTCTAATAACAGAGATTACAAAAATTCAATTTTGTGGGTTGATGGGCCAATATCAGATAATTATTCTTCTAATAAGAACATATAATACATTTGATTTTTGCCAAAAGAACGAGAAAGGTATTGATATGAGGCAATTTGGTGCCCTTTTTTTTGTATTAAATTATCTACAAAACGCGATATAACACGACCAATTATTTATTCAAAAGTCATTATTCAATACAACTCAATGTTACTCTAAAGAATGGAAATACATCTTCTTCTCTTTCGTTTTCTTCCTTCTCCATTTTTAGGAAAAAAGTACAATAACAACAACAAATTCAGTAAAATCTCACAAGTAGAGTCTGAGGAGGGTAAGTGTGTATACAGACTTTATCCATACCCTGGGAGGTAGAGAGACTGTTTCCGAAAGACCCTCGGCTCGAGAGTAAGCATTTTCACAAAAGGTAAAAAAAAAAAAAGAATCGATCACAAGCGCACCGAGACTTGACTATTTGCAACTCCAATAGATGGACATGCAAAATCAAGCTTGATTTTGGGCATGGTTGCTCTTTACCTTGCATTTGCAAACTTCGACACTTTTATAATTTTTCCATCTTTTGATCGAGGTGGCCATGAGGGGGTTGGTTGGATTACTTGTTCTTTTGACTTCAAGAAAGATTTAACGTCTATATAAGAGATAGTATCCTTTCCATAAAGTATAGCATCTCTAATATGACTGAATGGTTGGGGTAGGGAATTAAGCAATAATAGGGCTTGATCTTCGTCTTCAAACCTAACTTTCATATTATTCAAATCCATAAGAATCGAATCAAATGTGTCAAGATGTGAGCGTATAGAAGTACCTTCACTCATTCGTAGCATGTATAACTTTTTCTTCAAATAAAATCTGTCTTTCACTGTCCTTTTACTATACAAGGCCTTCAATTTTTTCCACGTGCCTTTGGCTGTGGTTTCTGAAGCTACTTCGCGCAAAACTTCATTCGAGAGATTTAGTATAATACTTGACTTTGCCTTTCTATCAAGTCTATCAAACTCCTTGTCTGATATATTCTCTGGCTTTCTCTCCTTTCCTTGCAGCGCTATGTCTACTCCATCTTGGATTAGGATAGCTTCCATCTTGATCTTCCACATTCCATAGTTTGCATTTCGATCAAATTTCTCAATATAATTCTTTCTTGAAGTCATGTTGACTGCTGAAACCAATTCTGTTTAGACTTGGCCTATATACGAATTTGTCAGGATCGTAAGTTTGGGGTAATGTATAATTTAATAAAGCTGTTGTGTAATATAAATAATAAAGACAATAAAAAGATAAACCATTTAACGTGGTTTGATCAAGTCCATAGAAAATAGTAGCAAATTCACTATAGTCAAGGTGTACAAAAAGAGTGTAAAGAAAAATTGCAAGTACTCAAATTTGCCCAAAGTATCTCAAGGAATAATCTCACAATAATCACTACAGAAAAGAGGTTCACTCAAATGTTTTCTCAACTCTAACTCTATGAAATATATGTACACCAAATTCTCTACTATATGACACAAGCTCAAATATACACAAAGATATATGAGAGAATAGAAGACTGCTTTGCTTGCTTTAGATTTTGGACAATTCAAATTATGGAAGAATTCAAGGCCCCTAACCTATTTATGTATAGGCAAAATGATTGCCTTTTTTAAAGGGTTAAGAGCCATCACAAAGGGCCAATATTATTTCAATAAAAGTAAGGCATCATGAATTGAAAAGGTCAATTTACGCCACTTTTGCTGGCATAAAGAAAGTAGAATATACACTATATACCCCGAAGTTCAACTGAAGCAAATGTTATAATTCACGCCATCTCTATCTCTATGAATTCGAGCGATCGTTTTCGAATCACCAAAAATTTTACGGATCGTAAAAAATGACCTAATAAATAATACTCATAGTTTCGCCATGTCCGTTCCTCATTTTTTTTGGCATTTTAGGGCCATAAAATAGGAATTTAGCACGATTTTCATATTTTCTTGTGCTATAGTCCATGCCATCTGCATGAATTCGGGAGATCGGATTCGAATCGCCTAAAATTTTGCATGACCATAAAAAATGACCTGATAAATAATAGTCATAGCTTTTCCATGACCATTCCTCGTTTTTTGGCATTTTAGGGCCATAAATCAGGAATTCAGCATGATTCCTAGATTTTCGTGTGCATAGTCCATGCCATCCGCATGAACTCAGGCAACCGGATCCGAATTGCCTAAAATTTTGTGTGACCATGGAAAATGACCTACTGAATAATAGTCATCGTTTCGCCATGACCATCCCTCGTTTTTTGGTATTTTAGGGCCATAAAACAGGAATTCATTACGATTCCTAGATTTTCGTGTGCTATAATCCACGTCATCTGCATGAATTCGGTGACCGGCTCCTAATCGCCTAAAATTTTACGGGACCATAAAAAACGATCTAATGAATAATAGTGATTGCTTCTCCATGACTGTTCCTCATTTTCTGGAATTTTTAGGGCCATAAAAAAGGAATTCTACACGAATCCAAGATTTTCGTGTGTTATAATCCACGCCTTCTACATGAATTCGGTTTACCGGCTCCGAATCGCCTAAAATTTTGCGGGACCATAAAAAACGATTTAATGAACAATAGTCATTATTTCGCCATGACCGTTCCTCTTTTTTTGGCATTTTAGGGCTGTAAAATAGGAATTCAGCACGATTCCCAGATTTTCGTGTGCTATAGTCCACGTCATCTGCTTGAATTCATGGGACCAGCTCCAAATAGCCTAATATTTTGCAGAACCATAAAAATGTCCTAATGAGAAATAGTCATCGCTTCGCAATGATTATTCCTCATTTTTTGTCATTTTAGGGCCATAAAACAGGAATTCAACATGATTCCCAAATTTTCGTGTGCTATAGTCCACGCCATCTGCATGAATTCGGGCAACAAGCTCCAAATCGTCTAAAATTTTGCAAGACCATAAAAATGACCTAATGAAAATAGTCATAGCTTCACCATGACTGTTCCTCGTTTTTTGGCATTTTAGGGCCATAAAATAGGAACTCAACACCATTTCTAGATTTTCGTGTGCTATAGTCCACGCCATCTGGATGAATTCGAGCAACTGGCTCCGAATCGACATAAATTTTGTGGGACTACAAAAAATAATCTAATGAACAATAGTCATCGCTTCGCCATGACCATTCCTCGTTTTTGGCATTTAAGGCCATAAAACAAGAATTTCGCTCGATTCCCAGATTTTTGTATGCTATGCATCCAGGAAATCGGACCCGAATCGCCTAAAAATTGTTCGGCCCATAAAAAATGACCAAAGGAATAATAGTCATCGCATTCCCATGACTATTCCTCCTTTTTTTTTGGTATTTTAGAGCCATAAAACTGAAATTTCACCCGATTCCTAGATTTTTGTGTGTTATAGCCCACGTCATCTGCATGCATCCGGGCGATCAGATCTGAACCGCCTAAATTTTTTGGACCATCAAGAACGACCTAAGGAAAAATAGTTATTGCTTTTCCATGACCGTTCCTCGTTTTTGGGCATTTTAGGGCCATAAAACTGGAATTCCGCCCAATTCCCATGCCATCTACATGCATCCTGGCGATCATACCCGAATCGCCTAAAATTTTATCGGCCCATCAGAAATGACCTAAGAAACGATATTCATCGCTTCTCCATAACCTTCCCTCATTTTTTGGCCTTTTAGAGCCGTAAAACTAGAATTCCACCGGATTCAAATTTTCGTGTGCTAGCCCACGCCATCTGTATACATTCGAGCGACCGGACCAGAATCGCCTAAAATTTTGTCTGACCATCAAAACCGATCTAAGGAATAATAGTAATCGCTTTTCCATGTCCGTTCCTCATTTTTTGGCATTTTAGTGTCATAAAACTGGACTTTTGCCCGATTCCCAAATTTTCGTATGCTATAGCCTACGCCATCTGCATTCATTCAGGTGACCGGACCTGAATCACCTAAAATTTTGCTAGCCCATCAAAAATGACCTAAGGAACAACAGTTATTGCTTCGCCACGTCCGTTCCTCATTTTTGGCATTTTAGGGCCATAAAAAATGAAATTCTGCCCGATTCCTAAATTTTCGTCTACTATAGCCCACGCCATCTGCATGCATCCAGGTGACTGGATCTGAATTGCCTAAAATTTTATCGGACCATAAAAAACGACCTAAGGAACAAAAGTTAGTGATTTTCCATGACTGTTCCTCGTATTTTTGCATTTTAAGGCCATAAAACACGAATTTCGCCCGATTCCCAAATTTTTATGTGCTATAGCCCACGCCATCTGCATGCATCCGGGCAACCAGACCCAAATCGCCTAAAATTTTTCTTGACCATAAAAAATGACCTAAGGAACAATAGTCATTGCTTCGCCATGATCGTTCCTTATTTTTTAAAAATTTAGGGCCCAAAAACTGGAATTCTGCCCAATTCTCAAATTTTCGTGTGCTATGCCCCCCGCCATCTTCATGCAGACCGGACCTGAATCACCTAAAATTTTGTCGGACCGTAAAAAATAACCTAAGGAACAATAGTCATCGTTTTTCCATGATCGTTCCTTTATTTTTGGACTTTAGGGCCATAAAACTAGATTTTAACCCGATTCTCAGATCTTCGTGTGCTATAGCCCACGCCGTCTACATGCATCCAGGTGACCGAAACCGAATTGCCTAAAATTTTCTCGGACCATAAAAAATAACCTAAGGAATAATAGTCATCGCGTCGCATGATCGTTCCTTGTTTTGTGGCAGTTTAGGGCTACAAAACTGGAATTCTCCCCGTTTTCCAGATTTTTATGTGCTATAGCCCACGCCATCTTGATCTATCTCGACGAATGGACCCGAATCACCTAAAATTTTACCGTACCATCAAACACGACCTAATGAGCAATATTCATTGCTTAGCCATGACCGTTTCTTGTTTTTGGGTTTTTAGGTACACAAAACTAGAATTTAGCATGATTCCCAGATTTTCGTGAGCTATAGCCCACGCCATGTGCATGCATTCGGGTTACCGGACCTGAATCGTCTAAAATTTTGTTGTCCCATCAGAAACAACCTAAGGAATAATAGTCATTGCTTCGGCATAACCATTGCTCATTTTTTTGGAATTTTATGGCCATAAAACTAGAATTCCGCCTGATTCCTAGATTTTCATGTGCTATAGCCCACGCCATCTGGATGCATCCCGACGACCGGACCCGAATCACCTAAAATTTTACCATACCATCAAATAATGACCTAATGAGAAATAGTCATTGCTTCGCCATGATCGTTCATCATATTTTGGCATTTAGGACCACAAAATTGGAATTCTGCTCGATTCCCAGATTTTCGTGTGCTATAGCCCATGCCATCTAAGGGATTAATAGTCACCGCCTTGCCATGACCGTTATCCTTTGTTTAGTGTTTTAGGGCCATAAAACCGGAATTCTGCCCGATTTCTAGATTTTTATGATCTATAGCTGTCATGACCCAGCCTAGGGCCGCGACGGATTACCGACAATAAGTGCCAATCATCACTAAACTTGCTGATAATCTACTAATCATGAATATAAATGGATAAGCTGAACAAGCATAAGCATAACTGATAAAAACTGTATCTGGAAAGTTGACATGGCTAACACAAGCTGACATATAATAACATACTAACTGCACTGGTGCATATCTACATGCATTTAAGAGTGCTGAACTGAAAAAGTACTGGACGAAACATGGCCCCATCATACCCAAACTAGTTGACTGTGCACATACTAAAAGATAAATAGCCCCGGGAGTAAGTGAAGTGACTCCAACAACTGGTGGATGGCCTACTGAAGTGGGTCAAACACTAATATATTTGTACCTACACGGCATGAAACGCAACGCTCCGGAAGGGACGTGAGTACGACATGTAGAAAATAGCATATGTATAGCATACTAAAGTATGACTGTAAGATAGAAATCTATATATAAAACTGAATGCTAAACAAGAGTCTGCACTAGCAAATGATCTGGAACTGAACCAAAGTTTAAGCTGAACCTGTGCTGAAACTGAACAACTATCTGAACTGGTACCTGTCTGGTGTTATGGGCTATATCCCCCAATCAGGTAACTGTAGAACTGAACTAGCCTCATGTAGAGTCATGCAATGAAAACTGTAGCTATATACGCGTATATAACATTCCTGACTTGTGTTATGGGCTATATCCTCCTAGCAGGTAAATATATAATCAACATGCCCGACTGGTGTTATGGGCTACTACCCCCAACATATAATCAATAGGCCTCGCTGGTGTTAGGGGCTATCTCCTTCCAACGTATAATCAATAGGCCTCGCTGGTGTTATGGGTTATATTCCCCCAGCAAAATCAATATACGCATGTATGAGGCATAACACATGTGGCAACATCATTTGGACTCAAGAGATCATGAAGGAAACCATAAACAGAATCGCAAACGTAATCTGACGCCCGTCGTCCATAAATTGGACGGAGGATCCTATCACCATTTTTGGGAGAAACCGAGTATGTACATGACCTACTAAGGTTTAATAACTCATTAGGATCCCTGTATAATCAACTTAGAACCAAGTAACTCAAGATTTGTCCAAGTCTTCGAATTTCCAAAAATTTCGGCAGAGTTTTCCCTAAAGCTGGATGATTCCCAAAAACAATAGCAAGCACCAAAATATACACGGGAATGGATACATGGCCAAGATGATAACATAAAACTAAAGGAGATCCAGTTATCCACAATAGTGTCAAACAATCGAAAAAACTGAATTATGAATGTAATGCCGACTCATAATAGCTAACTTGTGATATGAAAGTCTAAATATGATTTAGGAATAATTTAAGAAGCAACACATGATAATTAAGCTTATGTAATATTAAATGAATCTATTAGGATCATATGGGAGTTAGGTATACATAAAAAATCAATTAAACGGAACATATAAAAGTCCGGATGGCATAGGCCAAATGGGTGATTTGCCCTTTTGTTTTTGTTGTGTTTTGAAGTTCCAACCTAAACTATTTCCTTCCATAATTCACATATGGAATTGAATAATATACAAATATACAATACATGCTTATATTTACCTTGAAAACCCCTTAAAATGTCGAGAAGAAAGTCTAGAACATAGTTAAACCAAGTCATGCCGAAAACGAAATGAAAACCCTACATACCTCTTGTATTCTTGCTTCCAAACCTTGTTCCCTTTGAACCACATCCTTAATTATGATTGTATAGCTAAAATACAGAGGCGACAAGCTTCCTTAGCCATGAAGCTCTTTCCAAAATCTAGTTATAAGGAAAAAGGAGGACGGGAAAGTCTTACCTATGTCGTAAGGATCACGTTGATGTGTTTGCTTCTTTACTTTGAGTTGCGGATGATGGAATTGCTTCAAAATCCTAAGGATGTATTTAGGATGTATAGAGAGGTTTTCAGGTCTGATTTGGGTCGAAATGATCCTTAGAGATGAAGCTACAACTTTATATATCAAGATAATCCTCAACCGACCTCGTGGGTCCCAAAGGGAGTTGCTTGCGTAGTCTTGCAAAAATGCAAATATCTCTCCACTCTGATGTCTTATCGAAGATTGCCTTAATAAGTTGGAAACTAGACTCATAGATATTCAATTTTATTAGTGATTACCCCGTAATTCTGATTACATTGAGAGAAAAGCTCAATAACATTATACCTAAATTTTAAGTAAAATTATGAACGTAACTTGCGACAACTTTTGTCGACTTTTGTTTCCTAACTCGTTTGACTTCAAAACTTAACACACGAATATAATAAGACTAAAATAACTCATAATATCACGTCCTTATCATGTTAATCATCCTAGAAATTACTCTCAAAGTACGGGTTATAATATTCCCAACTTGCCGTTTCGACGAATCTTATTTTCTTCGATTTGTTTAGCTTCTAAACCTTCCAACCCTCTTGGTACTTGTAGTTCGTGATCTTAAATATTTGCAAACTCCAAGGTAACATGATTAACTTACTTTTCGTACTTTCGAAGATGGTTTTCCGAGCATACACCAACTGACTTACGACGTACTTTTAAGTACGAAAACATGGGGTGTAACATTATTCCCCCCTTTAGAACATTCGTCCTCGAATGTTGACTGATGTGCTTATCAGTCTCGTAACCTACAAATCCTACGAATACTTTTATGATGTCCTTTCCATCTAGGCAGATTTTCTGCGAATAAATCCAAAATCTAGGGCATTTCCCTCTTTAGGCCTCTTTCTCACACCACGGACTGTGGTCGGAATTCTTCCAATCTCGTAACTGTTGCTACCTTCTGGCATGCAGCTGGTACGATTATGTCCTTCTATGTGCGTCTATGCAACTCTTTTCACCTTTTTCCTTTGCTTTGCGAACACATACAAAAATCTAGGCATCTATAGGTGTATTGATGTTTCTTCACTTGGTACTTTGTCCAACTTACGATTATTGCCACATTTTATTTCATAGCCTCGGTTATCTTTACTGCATCTAGGTAGGTTATATTGTATCATAACACTTACTTCAGTTTATTATTTCCGAGGTCTTCTACCCAACTCCAAGTTACTCTCGCAGCTTATCTTTATCCTATATATATAAATCTAAGTCATTTAATGCTTTCTCATTACTGTTCATCTTACGATTGACAGCCTAATCTCATCTCATACTATTGAACTTTTATCAATCTATTGTTGATTCACCTTAATGCTAATCTATAACGTTCGGGCCCGGGCCACCGGACCCGGATTCACCTAAATTTTTTCGAACCATCAAAACTTCCTAAGGAATAATAGTCACTGCCTCGCTATGACCGTTACTCGTTTTTTTTTTTTTTTGCGTTTTAGGGCCTTAAAACTTAAATTTCACCCGATTCCCAGATTTTTGTGTGCTAAAGCACACGCCTTCTGCATGGGCATGGGCCACAGGATATGAATCACCTAAAATTTTCTCACCCATAAAAAATGTCCTAAGGAATAATAGTCACCGCCTCTCCATGATTGTTACTAGTTTTTTGGCGTCTTAGGGCCATAAAACTGAAATTCCATCCGATTCCTAGATTTTCGTGTGCTATAGCCCACGCCTTTTGCATGGGCTCGAGGAACGGGACCCGAATCGCCTAAATTTTTTCCTTCCCATCAAAAAAGTCAAAAGAACCATACTCACCGCCACGCCATGACCATTGCTCTTTTTTAGCGTTTTAGGATCATTTAACCGAATTCCATCTGATTCTCAGATTTTAGTGTGCTATAGTCCATGCCGGCCACCAGACCCAGATCGACTTAAATTTTCCCGGCCCATCAAAAACATCTTATGGAACAATAGTCATCGCCTTGCCATATTGGTTACTCATTTTTTTGCGTTTTAGGGCCATAACACTGGAATTCTGTCCGATTTCGAGATTTTCGTGTGCTATAGCCCACGCCTTTTGCAAGGGCCCTGGCCACAGGACCAGGATCACCTAATATTTTGCCGGCATATCAAAAACGTCCTAAGGAACAACAGTCACCGTCTCACCATAACCATTACGCATTTTTTGGCGTTTTAGGGCCATAAAACTAGAATTTTGCCCTATTCCCAAATTTTCGTGTGCTATAGCCCACGCATTCGGCATAGTCCTGGGCCACCGGATCCTGATCACCTAAAATTTTGTCCCATCTAAAACGTCATAAGGAACAATAGTCACCGCCTCGCCATGACCGTTACTCATTTTTTGGCGTTTTAGAGCCATAAAACTGGAATTCCAACCGATTCCCAGATTTTCGTGTGCTAGCCCATGCCTTCTACATGGGCCTGAGCCATCGGACGTCGATCGCCTAAAATTTTTTCGGCCTATCAAAAATGTCCTATGAAATAGTAGTCACCGCCTCACCGTGATCGTTACTCGTTTATTGGCGTTTTAGTGCCATAAAACTGAAATTCCACCCGATTTTCATATTTTCGTATGCTATATCCCACGCCTTCTGCGTGGGCCAGGGTCACCGGACCCGGATCGCCTTAAAATTTTATCGGCCTATCAAAAATGTCCTAGGAACAATAGTCATCGCCTCGCTATGACCGTTACTCTTTTTTTTTGGCGTTTTAGAGCCATATTATTGGAATTCTGCTCGATTCCTAGATTTTTGTGTGCCATAATCCACGCCTTTTGCATGGGCCCGGGCCACCGGACCTGGATCACCTAAAATTTTGTCGACCCATCAGAAACATCCTATGGAACAATAGTCACAGTCTCGCCATTACCATAACTCATTTTGTTTGGTATTTTAGGGCCATAAAACTAGAATTTTGCCCTATTTACAAATTTCGTGTGCTATAGCCCACGCCTTCTGCATAGGCCCAGGCCACTGGACCCGGATCGCCTCAAAATTTTTCGACCCATCAAAAACTTCATAAGGAACAATAGTCACCGCCTTGCCATGACCGTTACTCGTTTATTAGCGTTTTAGGGACATAAAACTGAATCCGTTCGACTCCCATATTTTCGTATGCTATGTCCACGCCTTCTGCAGGGCCGGGCCACCAGACCGGTTATCCTAATATTTTTTCGGCCAATCAGAAACGTCCTATGGAACAATAGTCACAGCCTGACCATGATCGTTACTCGTTTTTAGCATTTTAGGGCCATAAAACTAGAATCCCCCTCCCCCCCATTCCGAGATTTTCGTGTGCTATAGCCCACGCCTTCTTCATGGGCCCGGGCCACCGGACCCGAATCGCCTAATATTTTGCGGCCCATACAAAACGTCCTAAGAAACAATAGTCACCGCCTCAGGTCTTTCTTGTATATCCCTCGTGTCGAGAGCAACTTCCTCGAATATCAATGCAGGGAGCCGCGAGGAGAGGACTTCCAGGGCTCGATCTACGGGCACCATGACCGTTACTCTTTTTTTGGTGTTTTAGGGGCATAAAATTGAAATTCTGCCTGATTGTTAAATTTTCGTGTGCTATAGACCACGCCTTCAGCATGGGCCCGAGCCACCAAATCCGGATCGCCTCCAATTTTATTGGCCCATCAAAAGCGTCCTAGGAAACAATAGTCACTACATCGCCATGACCGTTACTCATTTTTGGCGTATTAGGGCCATAAAATTAGAATTCCACCCAATTACCAAATTTCGTGTGCTATAGCCCACGCCTTCTGCATGGGCCCGGGCCACTAAACCCGGATTGCCTAAAATTTAGTTGGAGCATCAAAAACGTCCTAAGGAACAATATTCACCACCTCGCCATGACTGTTAATTGTTTTTTAGCATTTTAGGGCCATAAAACTGGAATTCCGCACCATTCCCAGATTTTCGTGTGCTAAAGGTCATGCCTTCAGCATGTGCCCAGCCCATCATTTTCGTGTCGGGACAAATTGCTGGTTTCTGGTGCGTTCGCAAATGCAAACTTTTTCATCGCATTTGCGATGCACATTTCGCAAATACGAACATTTTGTCGCAAATGCGACTTCTACCAGCCCTGATTTGTTCGCAATTTGCGAGGGTCGCAAATGCGACATCTGAGGCCTGTTAAGTGAGGTTTTTGACAAGATTTTCACCCATTTTTCAATTTTCTCAAACCCTAAACCTCCATGGGCGATTTTCCAAAGACCCAAACTTCTCCAAATCATTGGGTAAGTGTCTTTAATCAATTTTCAATTATATTTTGTGATTATATCTTAGATTTAACATCAAATTCATGAGAATCTAAAGGAAAATTTGGGGAAAATTGTGAAATCTTTCAAAAATATAAAATGATAATTTGAATGAACAAATGGTATCAGAATTAGATAATTTTTGTATGGATGAACTCGTAGCGGAATGGGTGTTCGATTTTTGTAAATTTTGTCGGGTTCCGAGGTGCGGGCCCGGGGAGTTAACTTCTGTTGAGTTTTTACAACTTATATAAGAATCATGGTTTTGTCAATTGAAATGTTTTCTCTTGCATTGTTTGATGTATTCAAGTCGTTTTTGGTTAGATTGAGCCGAGTTTTGATGAATCGGTAAAGGAAAAGCTAACTTGAGTATTGAATTGGCCGGATTGAGGTAAGTATCTTGCCTAACCTTGTGTGGGGGACTTCCCCTTAGGATTTGAGTCTTCTATTCTAATTGTAGTCCGTGCATGCGAGGTGACGAATGTGTGCTCAGACTTATTTGTGGGAAATTTGCTCTAGGGTTCTTAGGTCCTTACGTTCAATATGTGGAAAGTGTTTCGTTATGATTGAGTTTAATTATTGCTTAAATTGTCTCTATATGCTCCATATGATGTTGTTAGCTTTCCTCTAATTCTTACGTGTTGCTTTGACCCTTAATTGCCTTAATTGATGTGGTTGCCTTCCTTATTACTTGATACTTCTTGATTGTGAGTTCCTCTATGACTTCGTGCAAATAGATTACATGTCCAGTTGTTGTGGTTACCAGTGTAGTTATCACTTGCTTATTATGTCGTCTTGTTTAGTTGAGGTTTCATTGTGAAGTAATTGTTGGTACAAGTTTGGTTATAGTTGATTCCCTTGCCGGGACATATTTTATTCTTACTGTTGGTTCCCTTGCCGGGATGTGTTTATTCTTGTTGTTGACTTCCTTGCCCGGATATTGTTATTTCCTTATTATTCCCTTGCCGAGATTCTTTGGATTGGGTTGCACACCGCAACAATATTATATGATTTGGATGGGGTTGCACGCCGCAATAATATTATATGATTTGGATCGGGTTGCACGCCGCAACGATATTATATGATTTGGATCGGGTTACACGCCGCAACAATATTATATGATTTAGATCGGGTTGCACGCCGCACAATATTATATGATTTGGATCGGGTTGCACGCCGCAACAATATTATATGATTTGGATCGGGTTGCATGCCGCAACAATATTATATGATTTGTATCGGGTTGCACGCCGCAACAATATTATATGATTTGGATCGGGTTGCACGCCGCAACAGTACTATATGATTGGGATCGGGTTGCACGCCGCAACAACGAAGAATAAAAGTGAATATTGACTCTTATGGTGAGAATGAGAGTAAAAGCATGAAGGGTGATGTCGTGCCCTTTCTGCTGCTGTGTTTATTTGTTATTATCAATTCAAGTGTTTAAACCGTTTAATTTCCTTTATTGTGGTGATCCTTTGTTTTAGAAACTGCAGTGTTTTTCAATAACTCACCGTGTATATATATATACACATTCCAATACTTCAAACTTCAAAAACTCTTACACCCCTAATTCAATTAGTTTCTCAATTATACCCTCTTAATACCGTCTGAGGTCGTATTTTACTTAAAAAGGAATTTTTACTAAGTTTTAAGCTATTAACTCCCATGTTAAAGGTAATAATCCAGTCGATGTTGTATTTTAATTGAAAATGGGTACTTCCTTTACTCAAATGATTTCAAAATAAACAACCTCATCTTTTCTCGCTGGCTTTCCTGACTAGTTTAGAAATTGTAATTTACTTATATTAGGTAAATGAGACTTCTTGAACATCTTGAGTGCATTTGTACGGACATTATGTATAGTATAGCATGTGGATTTTTTGTCACGCCCCGAACCTGCGCCTGGACGTAACACGGCACTCGGTGCCTGACTATATGTGACCGTGCGAACCAACTAGCTGGCTGAATCAACATGTGGTATCATAACATACTGAATGCAGAAGATAAACTAACACATGCTGATATACTGAAAGTCTGGATGATATAAATTAAAGTGCGGAAATACTAATACAATTCAGGAACATATTTGCAGCCAACATGGCTTAACATGAAAAGTCTGAGACTCTGTCTAACTGTTACTCTAGTCTATGAAGCCTCTATTGAAGTACTGAAAGCACTAACTATCTGTAAATACTGAAAGGCTGTAAAGTAATGATAATACCCCGAAAGAACTGGGGATCACCAAATAGCTGGTACGAGAATCCTAGCGCTCTGCATCGTCGACCTGTAAATCATTACCTGCATTGTGAGATGCAGGCCCCGGGCAAAAGGGACGTCAGTACATTTGAATTGTACTGGTATGTAAAGCAACTGAAAGAAAGAATTATAAATGCTAAAACTGAACTAAGCTGATAACTGAAATGATAACTATTGAAACTAAAACTGAAGTGAGAACTGGTAACTGAAAAGATAACTGATAACTGATAGCTGAACTGATAACTGAAAAGATAACTGATCATTGATAACTGAACTGATAACTGATAACTGAAATGATAGCTGAACTGATAATCGATAACTGAAATGATAACTGATAACTGAAATGATAACTGATAACTGAAAACTGAACTGATAACTGATAACTGAAATGATAGCTGAACTGATAACCAATAACTGAAATGATAACTGATAATTGAAATGATAACTGATAACTGAACTGAACAAAGGAAGTAAGGATATGAATACTCCCTCTTCTGAATGATGAACAACCTGTTAATGTGAATAAGCTACGGCATCGGGCCCAATATATATGTGCTTATGCTACGGCTTCAGGCCCAAGTATACGTATACATAACTACGGCCTCAGGCCCAAAAATGCATAAAGCATAAACTACAGCCTCAGGCCCAAACATGCATAAAGCATAAACTACGGCCTCATGTCCAAGTATGAATAAAGCATATAAACTACGGCCTCAGGCCCAAATACAGATGTTCAACATTCAGGAATTGAGAATCAAACTACAATACATGATAGTGAAATACTGAATCACACTGAGTTACATGATACTGGAATATTGGATCACACTGAGTTACATAATACTGGAATACTGGATCACACTGAGTTACATAATACTGGAATACTGGATCACACTGAGTTACATAATACTGGAATACTGGATCACACTGAGTTACATAATACTGGAATACTGAATGGGACTAGACTGAGACATGTATTCTTGAACTGATTATGAACACTGAAACTTCAACTGTTTATGGCATACTGAGTAATCTATACTAAGACTCGGGGGCATCAAACCCAAGTCTATATTGAATACGCACTGAGTTCACAACGTTCAGAATGAAAGTGGTGAACGAGTTATGAAGCTAGAGAATAGAAGTACTACAACTATTCCAGGAACTAGGCTTAACTATATTTCTGAGGCAATTGGTAACGTTATAAAAGAATGTAGTGTAGGGAGAATTATTAAAATTTCCAAACATAGAGAGTTAGCCTCACATACCTTAACTTCCTGCTCTTGAGCGTAATACAACATTCGCCAACCCTTTCAACTTTAATCTATATCAATACAAGTCAAAGGGATTCCATATTAGCATAAATTCTCATGTTTTAGTCACTTTAACATTTTCTCAAACACTTGGTGACATAAAGCTTCATGGTCCTTATTAATGGTATTTCTACACCCAACAATCCATTCTCTTAATCCTAGATAAATTCTAAAGTCTCAAACGGTTATAATAAATGCCATTCTTCTTCACCCATAAGATAAACAACACCTTTAACCAATAATCCACAATCAACAAGCCAAACCTATAATTGTTCATGCTTTTCTATCAAACCCATCAACTCATATCTCATGAACTAGGGTTTAAAATCATTAAACCAATGCTATAATCAATTAGAGGGTGAAGACATTACCTTTTTGAAGTTCAAACCCTTGAATTCGGGTTCTAGGGTTCTTTCTCTCAATAATTATGTCCCAATCGAATATATAATGATATGGAGGGTTTACCCATGTCAATAAGATGTTGGGAAATTGAAATTAACTTAGAATCACCATTAGAACTTACCTTGGATGGTGGAAGGATCCTTAAGGAGTTAGGTTTTTGAGAGTTCCCCTTTCTAGAGCAAGTTTTTATGTTTTGGGGCTGTGGGGGACGAAGTAGAGCCTTAAAACAACCCCCCACTAGCGCCCCCACGCACCTGGAGGCCCAACCTGCGCTAAATGGCCAGAACGAAACCCCATTAGCGCGGCGCGCTAGTCTCGCTCTAGTGGGCGCGCATATGGCGTAGTGTTCTGTAAAACGCACATAACTTTTTGCACATATATCTGTTTGGGCTCCATAATATATTGTTGGAAATATATTTCGAAGGCCTACAACTTTCGTGCTTTGCATTTTCCCCAATTCCTTACACATTTTCACTAAAACTTGATGGAAGAAAGACCTTCTGCAAACATAGTCGATTTTGTCAAATCTTATGCACCTCACTTTCCATCTTGATTTTGAAACAACTATTTTAGCCATAATCATCCCGATGGGACTTCACATGTCCATAATATAACCTTACTACTCCTTTAAATCATTCATACCTAAGCCGAATTTACGGGGTGTTACATTTTTTGCTAAAAATGGGATGGAAAATATGGGGGCACAAGGTGCCTTGTGTGCTGAAGGTTCGGAAGTTGGAATTATGATATGAGAAATCGAGGATTGAGATGGTCGGGATTGTGTATTAGACATGATGTGATTGATTGAGTTGGTATTGCCTTCTTTATTTGAATACATTCTTACTTGTCTCTGTTCTTGTTATGTCAATGTTGATTTACTTGGTTATCTGACTTACTTGGTTATCTGATTTACTTGGTTATCTGATTTACTTGGTTATCTGATTTACTTGGTTATCTGACTTACTTGGTTATCTAATTTACTTGGTTATCTGATTTACTTGGTTATCGTTCGTTACTACCCGTGTTCTCCCTTTATTGTTCCTACTGTTTGTATTTTGATTTCTCTCCGCTGATGATATTATCTAGTTATCTTTATCTCAATATTTTACTATCATATCTTGTTCATTTCATTTGAGCAATAGGTGTCTTGACTGTTCCTCGTCACTACCCCACCGAGGTTAGTCTTGATACTTACTGGGCACCGCCGTGGTGTGCTCATACTACACTTTTGTACATTTTTGTGTACAGATCCAGGTATTGATCGATAGTAGCTGTGCGGGTCATCGAGGTGGAGACTCACGGTAACCTGTTGCTGCGTTCGCAGGCCTCGGAGTCACCTTCATTTGTATTTATGTTCCATTGTTTCCTTCTCGTTCTGGGACATTGTTGTATTTATTTTGTATAACTACTCTTAGAAAGGCTTATGACTTGTACCACCGGTTTTGGGAATTGTGATTTATTGATAGTTATTTAATTTAAGGTCAGTAAATGTTAGGCTTACCTAGTTTAGAGACTAGGTTCCATCACGACTCCTTCGGAGGGATTTTGGGTCGTGACAATCCACCTCTTATCCTAGAAGCTTCATGAAATGTCTGAGGTTCAACAACAGCTAAGAAAGCTATCAAGTAGTCTTTATAAGCTGGTTTCAATCCATCATAGCAAACATGGTTGCAAATAGAGTAAGGTTTAGCTAACTGATCTACTGCAGCTGCACTCACATAGTCACTCATCCAAACCGGTACTCTTTTGTCTCTGGTGGACTTCTTGGTGCCTTCTATATCATTGTTTGGTAACTCATTAACCATTTGCTCTGTTGCTCCTTTAATGAAATATTGGTGATCTGTTAGGGTCATGCTTCCTTCCTCATGTCACGACCCAATTCCCAAACCCGGTTGTGATGGCGCCTCTCGTGAAGACAAGGCCAGCCAGACCATCGCAAAACTCCTTTTTAAGCAGTTACTTAACATGAACAGTTCTAAAACATGATTTAATAACCATAAAGTGCGGAAATAGAGAATACAATAAGGGAAAACCATCCCGACACAGCCCAAACCGGGGTGTCACAAGTCACGAGCAACTATTAGAATATGAACACCACTACAAGGCCTAAAATATACAAAGCCGAAATAATGAACAAAGAGTGAAAAACGGTGCTGCGAACGCTGGCAGTTACCTCGCTAACTCCTATGACTCTGCTTCTGATCAACCAAAAACCCGCTACCGGGTGAATAAATACCTGCATCTGCACATGAGGTGTAGGGAGTAAAGTGAGTACTCCAACTCAGTGAGTAATAAGGGTAAATAACAACTGAGCAGTAAGAAATCACGTAAAGCAAACCATCATGCTATATAGGAGCAGTGTAAACCCTTTGAGAAAAAAAGCAGTGAAGCTATTAAATCTTTAGAAATATCTTAGCTCAGTTTAAAACCTCTTTTGAAAATGTCTTTTTCAACAGTTATGCAAATGAATGCAAAACAAGTAGTGCAGATAAGCACAGAAGTACGCCCCTCGGGCATCACACTCAATCAACATATAATGTCGCGCAATCCGGTAGATATCACATGAAGTAGCACAAACAACAGGTAATGGCAGACAAATGAAATAAAGTAAACACACAGAATAGTACTAGTACCGCTGCGGCGTGCAGCCCGCTCCACATAACGCTGCGGCGTGCAGCCCGATCCGTTTATCGGCGACGACGCTCACTAGGGGTGTGAAGACTCCGGGAGGGGCCCCTTACGGCCCAAGCGCAATATCAAGCCATCTCGTGGCATCAATCTAGGCCCTCGACCTCATATCAATATCAGTATAACACTGCTGCGGCGCGCAGCCCGATCCAAAAGTATCCTCACAATACAGGCCCTCGGCATTACTCAGTCAAAATCACATAATCCACTAGGGCAACAGTAAAACATGATGCTCAGCCCAAATATTGTTAGAAATATCATTTCAAGTGTTAAAGTAAAATAAACTTGGCTGAGTCTTAAAACAGTGGGAAAATACGTGACTGAGTTCAAGTATATAATTAAAAAGTGAGGAATTATCAACAACAATCCCCGAAGGGGTTCAAATAGCTGGCACGAAGCCCAAATATGGCAATCAGCCCAAATTATGATAATATCAAATAGGTTTCAGTCAAATACGCAGTAAATTCATCAATCGGGACGGACTAAGTCACAATCCCCAACGGTGCTCTGCCCCACGCTCGCTATCCGGCGTGCAAGTCACCTCAATATAGCACTACGATGTGCAATTACGGGGTTTCAAACCCTCAAAATATCATTTACAATCATTACTCACCTCGAACCGGCGAAATCTCTAGCCCGCGACGCCTTTGCCCCTCAAATCGGCCTCCACGCGCGTCGAATCTATCCACAACCAGAACGAATACCTCACAATATGCTAAGGAAACAATACCCAATCGAAAACAATCAAAACCTATCAAAAACCCCGAAATTAGCAAAACCCGAGCCCCGGGACCACTTCTCGAAACTCAGAAATTTTCACATCAACTGGTTCCTTATCTCCTCACGAGTTTATACATACCAAAACTTTTCAAATCCGACCTCAAATGGTCCTTCAAATCTCTAAATCAAATTTCAAAATCCCAAGCCCTAGTGCTTTAATTTTAGGCTTAATTTTCATGAATTTCTAGGTAGATTACACAATAAAAACGAGTTTTAAGTTCAAAAATCTTACCTCCCATCGATTCTCCTTGAATCCCTCTTGAATCTCCTTCAAAAAGCTCTCAAAATACTCAGCTATGGAGGAAAAATGGCTCAAAATCGCGGATGAAATATTTTATAAACTTTCCGCCCAGTTCTGGTATCTCTTCATCGCGAACGCGGTCAAACCCACGCGTTCGCGATGCAAAATTTTACTTTGACCAAAAATAACCCTTCTCGAACGCAACACCACACATGCGAACGCGATGCTTTGGGCCTTAAAACCTACGCGAACGCGACATCCATCACGCGAACGCGGAGCTCAACCTCAAGAACCCTCCGCGAACGCGAGCTTTAAGACGCGAACGCGAAGCACAAACTCAGGGCCACCCAAACTCCTTCTACGCGATCGCGAGGGACCTCACGCGATCGCGTAGACCAAAATTTGCCTGCACCTGCTGCTGCATTTTCTGCAATTCTTCAAAGTTCAAAACTTCCCGTTAGCCATCCGAAATTACTCCGAGGCCCCCGGGGCCTCAACCAAAAGCACCAACACATCCTAAAACATCATTCAAGCTTGTTCCAATCATCAAAACACCTCAAACAACAACAAAACCATCAATTCACATCGAATTCAAGCCTAAGTTTTCCAAAAACTTCCGAAACACGCTTTTGATCAAAAACCCAACCAAATCACCTCTGAATGACCTGAAATTTTACACACACATCCCAAATCACATAACGAAGCTACAACAACTCTCGGAATTCTATTCCGACCCTCGGATCAAAATCTCACCTATCAACCGGAAATCGCCAAAATACTAACTTCGCCAATTCAAGCCAAATTCTACACCGGACTTCCAAAACTAATTCCGATCACGCTCCTAAGTCACAAATCACCTGACGAAGCTAACCAAATCATAAAAACTCCGATTCGAGCTCATATACAAATAAGTCAACTCTTGGTCAAACCTTTCAAATTCAAAGCTTTCAACTGAAACTGTTCTTTCAAATTCTTTCCAAATTTTCCTGAAAACCAAAACCAGAAATCTACATTAGTCACAATACATAACACGGGGCAAGTCATGTCCGAGAACTGGTGATCAAAGTGGAAAAGCTCAAAACGACCGGTCGGGTCGTTACGCCTCATCAGTTACTTTTGGAATGCCTTCAAGGATAGCTTGCTCCTCAATATTGAGAGCTGGTGAATGGATTGTTGTGTCCAATGGTGGAGTAGTAGTTGCATCATGCGCTGCTAATTCCATGTCTACAAACAGATGTTGTTTCTCTTGCCTCATATACTTGAAGGGAAACAAGGACTCCTTAAAGACAACATCCCTATTTACAAAAAAACATTGCTTAGATATATCATACATAATATAACCGTTTGTCACTTCTGAATACCCCATTAAAACTGTTGTTGTTGCTCTAGCTTCAAACTTGTCATGTACATTCACTTTCTTTGCAAATCACAAACAACCAATGATCCTTATATGTTAAATGTTTGGCTTCCTTTTTGAAACACTTCAAAGGGACTTTTTCCTTCTAACACACTTGATGGTAATCTATTAATGAGATACACTGTTGCTAGCACACAGTGTCCCCAAAATCTCAAGGGTGTATGTCCTTGAAACCTCATGGCTCTTGCTATCTCTAGCACATGTCTGGGCTTTCTTCAGCAATTTTATTCTATCAAGGTGTTCAAACACATGTCCTCTGGTGAATGATTCCATTTGATTGGATCAATTTGCTACATGCCTCATTCACAAATTTTGTTCCATTTTCAGTCCTGAACACTTTTACTTGTCTATTGAACTGGGTTTGAACTAGCTTTAAAAAATTTCTCAACAAAATCAACACATCACTTTTCAGTTTCAACAAGTAAACCCAAGTCATTCTTGAATGATCATCAACAACTGTTAAAAACAGTTTATTACCATCAAAAGTTTGCATAGCATATAGTCCCCATACATCAACATGTAACAAGTGAAACATATCTTCAGCTCTACTACTGCTCATACTAAATGTTTAGCTAAAGGGCACACACTACAATCATCTATCTTTCCTCTACAGTCATCATATTCTAATGAAAAAAGTTGCTTCGTTGCTCCTGCTGAAGCATGTCCAAGCCTTCTATGCCAGAGTCCAATGTCCAGGTCTGCCTTCTTTGCAGCCAAACCTTGAATTATTCCTTTATTATTCCTAGTAATAGTTTGTGGCAATAGGTAGAGACCTCTCCTCTTCTTACCAATCACCTTCACCTACCGACTGCAAAGGTCCTGAAGCAGATAGAAATCAGGATAAAAAGCTGCACATCAATTTAACTCCTTTGTGATCTTAGACACTGACAACAGATTGTATTTGAATTCAGGTAAGTACAACACATTGTCTATTCTCCCTGCATTTTCTATGTTACATGATCCCATATGAGTCACATTTGATACTTCTCCATTTAGTTTTCAAAAATAGTTAGGTTTATTTGCCCGAACTACGCAGGTTTGATTCTCACCAGTTGTGAGATACGTAGGCAACCCTCATCGGGTCCAACCTCCCCTTTTCAAAAATAGCCAAAAATGCCAAAATTTTTAATTTCGTCATGAATAAGTCGGGTGCCGCCATTCTAGTTTAAAATAAGCTGAATGTCCCCAAAAAGGGCGCCGGAAGGCTGTTTTTGCGAGAACAGCCACCCTGAGTCAATTTCAACGGTTAGCAGGCACATCCTTAAAATCTTCTCCCCGAAGTGCCGAAAGGCCGTAACTGCAAAACCGGCCGTTTGTTTTAAAATTGGAAATTTGAACAAAAATAGTGTCATTTTTTAGGTCAAAATAAGTGATTAAATCACCTTAATAAATGTGCAGGATGAGCACGGTTCAAAATAAGGGGAACTTGCATATAGGCCCGCGGCGAGACCGAACGATGTACCGCGGGCATCAGGAGCTTTAATGTATTCATGATTGTCCTTTGAGTCTGTATTTCCTTTTCTACTAGAGTTGGTCATTTGAGTCTGTATTTCCTTTTCTACTGGAGTCTGTATTTCCTTTTCGTTAAAAGTCAGTCAGTTGATTGAGTCTGTATTTTCGTTTAAAATGGAAAGGGATGGTGGAGTCTGTAGTTCTTTTCTGCATTAGAGTCTGTTAGCTGTTTTGAGTCTTATTTGCTATCAATAAAATTGAAATTCCCAAAAATATTTTGCTTCTACTTTACATTTATTCTGCAAGAACTACGCTTGGTCTGATTCACGCGGGGTCGTGATACGTAGGCAATCTCCATAAGATCCGACCGTAACTAAATGAATGAGAGGAAAGGCAAAAGAAAAGAAAAAAGAAAGCCGGGATGACGCATGCAACCAAGCGAAGTCATAATAGAAATGGTTAACTGCATAGGTACATTCATTCCCCAAAAGGGTGGCTATCTATTTGTTAATGCTCTAACCACTAACAAAGTTGTTGTTGATGATGAGTCCAGGCAGGTGGTTTAGTTGGTTGGCATCCTGGCAACCCATTCCTACAACACCCGGTCAAAAAACAAACTGAACATGACAGGCCAAGAATCAGATACCGGTATCATGGACCCGTCAAAAGAGGTAGACGTGGTGGATGTCAAAGCAATGAGGGAAGAAATGTATAAGTTGAGGCAACAGATGTCCGAGATGCATCAGGCCTGGGCTAAGGGTCACCCGACGCCAGTTTATCCCGCCAATCCAGCATATGTCCCACCTTTGGCTCAGTCCCAGGAGCCTCCTACTGTGAATTCCTTGCAAACTTTCCCTTTCTACCAACAGAGTTATGGCACCACCTTTTATCCTCCCCAAGCTCCACTACCCAAACAAAACCCTCCTCCACCAATCACCCTGTCTTTGTGGCGTCTCTACCTGCCACATTGCAAATATCTTCCAGTGAGCCATTGTTTCAAACTCACGACAGCCAGTACTACCCTCCTAAGCCTACCTTTAAAGCTCCTGAGCCATATTCCTACACCCCTTACTTTGAGCTCCCGGTGGAAACTGACAAGCCGCTTAAGAATCTGGAACAGGAAGAGATGTTTCGAAAAGTAAAAAGCCTGGAGCAATCCTTCAGGAACATGCAAGGATTGGGTGGCCAAGTCAGTGTGGCCTACAAGGATTTGTGCTTGTTTCCCGATGTCCAGTTGCCAGCAGGATTCAAGCTACCCAAGTTTGACTTATATGATGGACATGGTGATCCAGTGGCACATCTAAGGGGATTCTGCAGCAAAATGAGAGGAGCTGGGGGAAGGGATGAATTATTGATGGCGTACTTTAGTCAAAGTCTCAGTGGTGCGGCCTTGTAATGGTACACGCGGCAGGATCATGCCCGATGGTACACGTGGGATGATTTGGCCCAAGCGTTTGCAGGCCACTTTCAATATAATCTCGAAATTGTCCCGGACCGTCTGTCACTGACCAAAATTGAGAAGAAGCCCGGGGAAAGCTTCAGAGAGTACGGTTTCCGGTGGAGAGAACAGGCGGCAAGAGTCGATCCTCCAATGAAAGAAAGCGAGATGGTTGATTACTTCTTACAGGATTTGGAGCCCACCTACTATGGTCACTTGGTGTCAGCAGTAGGAAAATCTTTCAACAAGGTAGTAAAAATAGGAAGTATGGTGGAGGAGGGGCTTAAATCCAACAAAATCATGAGCTATTCTGCAATCAAGGCAACTACCCAGGCTATCCAGAGAGGCACTAGAGGGGTAGTGGGAAAGGAAAAGAAAGAAGATGTGGCAGTAGTTGAATCAAGAGCTTGGTCCAGGGGCCCATCACCATATTACAACCAACCTCAACCCCATCACACTCCATATAGCCCACCACAACACTATCCCCACTTCTCTGTCCACCATGCCCAAACATACCCCCAACATCCTACCCATGCACAATGGCCCGCACCCACCCCACCAAATGCTTAACAAACTCAAAACACCTACCCACCCCCAAGAGCCTACAAGAATTTCCCTAGAGCAGGTTTTCGGGCCAGCCAAAATTTCAAGCAAGAAAGGGCACAGAAGTAGGAAACTTTCACCCCCTTGTGAGAGTCATATGCAGACTTGTTTGAGAAGCTAAGGCAATATAACCTGATTGCACCCATTCCTCCGAATCATGTGGACAAGCGTGCAAGAAGCTTTGACCCTTCTAAAAGGTGTCGATACCATTCCAATGCCCAGGGGCACGATGTTGAAAGTTGCCGGGATTTGAAAAGAGAGATAGAAAGAATGATTCAGGAAGGGATATTTGCGGTCCAGGACAGTGACACTCAGAACATCGCACAGAATCCTTTGCCTCCACATGATGATGCACATTTTGTGGGGAAGATCCATGGCGACAGGGAGTACGAGAATCCTCTCAGAAAACTCGTTGAATGAAGTCAATGATATTGAAATTGGTGAAGGTCCCACCAATTTTGATGGGCAATCCGGTGGCTAAGGTGTCGAGTTTGGTGATTGGAAAGACGCTCCAACTCTTGGTTAGCTAGAGTGGAGTTTTGGTGGCTTATTTTGTTGTCATTTCTGTTGTCCGGGTTATTTTCAGGGTTGTAATCCGGATATTGTCTTGTGACTCAAATCCTTCTATTTTTTCATTTTGCCGTAATAGCTTGTTTAGTGCTGTCTAGGTTTGTTTGCTTGTTCTGTTGTTTAAACCCTTTCACCGTCAGTCTAATGCAATTCTCTGTTTTCTGTAATTTCTAGTCATTTCTGTTTAGTTTTCTTCTCCTTTTACAATTCTTTTCGTGCTGGTTCTGGTGACATGACATGCACGCATAATTCTCAGCCTGGTTCTAAAAGTCAATTTAGTAATGAAGTAATGAAACAATGTTGAAGATGTAAGGACATTCGAGGGAAATACGTAAGGGCATTTTGAGATCACTTCGAGCCCAAATTGTGTACTGGGGCAGCATGACATCACAGGAAGGAAAGAGCAGGCAATTTACTACCTCAGCAAGAAGTTCACATCATATGAGGTAAAGTACACTCAACTTGAGAGGACGTGTTGTGCCTTAACCTGGGTAGCGCAGAAGTTGAAACATTACCTGTCAGCCTATACCACCTATCTCATATCTCGGTTGGACCCGTTGAAGTACATTTTTCAGAAGCCCATGCCCACAGGGAGGCTGGCGAAATGGCAAATCTTGCTTACGGAGTTTGATATTGTCTACGTGACCCGGACTGCAATGAAGGCACAAGCGCTGGCGGATCATTTGGCCGAGAACCCAGTCGATGATGAATATGAACCTTTGAAAACATACTTCCCTGATGAGGAGATAATGTATGTTGAAGAATTAGAACAAATCGAGAAGCCAGGATGGAAACTGTTCTTTGATGGAGCTGCTAATGCCAAGGGTGTCGGGATAGGAGCAGTACTGATCTCTGAGACAGGGCAACACTACCCTGTCACTGCTCAACTTCGTTTCTATTGCACCAATAACATGGCTGAATACGAGGCATGTATCTTGGGATTGAGATTGGCTATAGACATGGGTGTCCAGGAAATCTTGGTCATGGGTGACTCGGATCTTCTAGTACACCAGATTCAGTGTGAATGGGAGACACGAGATTTTAAGCTGATACCATACCGGCAGTGTTTGCATGAACTTTGTCAACGGCTTCAATCAATAGACTTTAGGCATATTCCAAGGATTCACAATGAGGTTGCCGATGCTTTTGCCACTTTGGCGTCAATGTTGCATCATCCAGACAAGGCTTATGTGGACCGGTTACAGATTCAGGTCCGAGATCAGCATGCCTATTGTAATATGGTGGAAGAAGAGCTTGATGGTGAGCCGTGGTTCCATGATATCAAAGAATACCTCCGGATGGGAATGTACCCAGCACAAGCTACAGGGGATCAAAAGAGAGCAATTCGACGCTTGGCAAGCGGATTTTTCTTCAATGGAGGAGTGTTGTACAAGAGAACTCCAGATCTTGGATTGTTAAGGTGCATGGATGCTAAACAGCCCACAGTTATCATGGCTGAGGTACATGCGGGAGTTTGCGGACCTCATATGAGTGGATATGTATTGGCAAAGAAGATTCTCCGAGCAGGTTATTATTGGCTTACTATGGAACGGGATTGCATCAGTTTCGTGCGCAAGTGTCATCAATGTCAGGTACATGGAGATTTGATTCATTCTCCACCATCTGAATTGCATATAATGTCAGCACCATGGCCGTTCGTTGCTTGGGGAATGGATGTCAATGGGCCGATCGAGCCATCGGTGTCAAATGGGCACAGGTTCATTCTGGTAGCTATTGATTATTTCACTAAGTGGGTTGAAGCAAAAACCTTCAAATCTGTGACCAAGAAGGCAGTGGTCGATTTTGTGCTTTCGAATATCATCTGTCGGTTTGGGATCCCGAAGGTAATCATCACAGACAGTGGTGCCAATCTCAACAGTCATTTGATGGCCGAGACATGCCAGCAGTTTAAGATCACGCACCGCAATTCCACCCCATATCGTCCTAAGGCAAATGGAGCAGTCGAAGCAGCTAACAAGAACATCAAGAAAATACTTCGAAAAATGGTAGAGGGGTCCAGGCAATGGCATGAGAAGTTACCTTTTGCCCTTTTAGGCTATCGCACTACTATCCGCACTTCAGTAGGGGCAACTCCTTATTCACTAGTATATGGCACAGAAGCAGTAATACCCGCAGAGGTTGAAATCCCGTCCCTTCGGATCATCGCTGAGACGGATATTGATGATGTTGAATGGGTTAAAGCCCACTTGGAACAACTAAGTTTGATTGATGAAAAGAGATTGGCAGCAGTATGTCACGGTCAGTTGTACCAACAGAGAATGGCAAGGGCATATAACAAGAAGGTGCGTCCGCGGAAATTCGAAATAGGGCAATTGGTGTTGAGGCGTATCCTACCTCATTGGGCTGAGGCGAAAGGAAAGTTCACTCCGAACTGGCAGGGGCCTTTTGTTGTAACCAGAGTGTTGTCCAATGGCGCATTATATTTGACAGATGTGGAAGGAAAATGTGTAGAAATGGCTATCAACTCTGACGCAGTCAAGCGATACTATGTATGACTTCTTGGTTTAATTGTACTTTATTGTATTTGGCATATTTTTGAGATTGAAATGACGAACGCATTTTGTTCTGCTATCCAAACACTTTATCCTTTGTTACCCCTTTTGAGCCTCATTTACTTTCATTCGTACCCTCTTTCGGAATCAATGACAACTCGGAAGCTCGAGCAAGGCAAATCAGTGAAGAAATAAGAAAACACAGTCCAACGGAAAGAAAAAAAAGAAAAAAAAAGAAGAGAAAGATGAAGAAAAGAAAAGGAAATAAAAAAGAAAAGAAAAGAAAAGAAAAGGAAAAGAAAAGAAATGAAAGGAAAGAAAAGAAAAGTGGAAGAAAAGGAAAGATCGCAACAACGAACGTAGTTTTATGACCTGAACTACGTTTGACTTGATCCCGAAAGGGTACGTAGGCAGCCTCTCTCTGAGGTTCAGTCACACCGAAATAAAAGTCCAAAGTCCCCAAGGAAAAAGCTGGGGCAGAAGTTGTGGTTGTTGCAAGAGATTTGATTCCGGAAGCTGTAATTTTGAACCCATGTTAAATTGTTTTGAGCCTTTAATCCCCTTTCTTTCTAGCCCTATCCAAAAGCCCACATTACGGTCCAAAGGAAGACCTTCTGATCAATCTTCGAGAGATGCCAAGTCAAGCGAACAGAGGTGAATCATATCAGGGGCAACACTCCGGTCCAAACGAAGGAAATTGAAAAATGAGAGAGCCCTATCAATAAAAAACCCTCACGGGTACCGCAAGGAGACGAAAGCTGAGAGAAACCAAAAATGAGAGAGTCTTATTGGTGAAAACCTTCACGGGCACCATAAGGCGATGGTGAGTTGAGAAAAAGACCGAAAATGAGAGAGGCTTGATGGTGAAAACCCACGGGCACCACAAGTCGAAAAAGGATTGTGATTCAGATCGGGCAAGCGGAGCATCGAAGCCCAGTTTCACGGAGAAAAGGTACAACAAGAGCCGAACATCAGATTTGCTAAACAGAATAGGCTGCAGGTGCATGTCAAGGTCATCAGAGTCGGTGTCCACATCCGATAGGTTTCTACTTTGTAGTTTTCTTGTTAGGAATCATCTCTTCCCATTGTCCTCTACTCTGTTCTTTTGTTTTGTTTACTTCCTCTTCTTGAGTATGTCTGGTTAGAACAAGTAAAAAATGACTTCAAAATTTGCCACCAGCTTTCCAATTGCACAAAACGGGGTCTGGCTAACACAGCAAATGTCATAAGTCAGGAAAAATCAACAAGCGCATTGAGCTAATAACAGTCGACATGCCTTGGGATTCATGTAAAATACAAGGATTTGGTACATATCAATTCATGAACAATGAAACAAGATGGAGGGTGCTTGGTGAACAGATCAAAGATATTTTCTATGAAAAGATTAGTGAACCAGTGACAAGCGAGGTATTCCAAGCAGAGATCTAAGTTATTGTTGGAGTATGGCAAGTTCAGAAGCAATAGATCTCGAGGCCAAGGCCATTGATTCAAATCAGGAACGAACAACATGTGCGCTGAGTTGGTAACAATTAATATGCTTGGGAGTCCAGGTGAAACACAAAAGTTCGGTAAATGTCAGTACGAGCGGTGCAACAGATAAAGGGTAGTGGGCCTGAACGAGAAGAGGTGTTTTCCGGGTCAAGGCTTACAAAGGAAGTGGTTAGTCAAGGAATGAGTAAGGTCGTCGAATGGAAACCAAAATGAAGGAGCAACAGACCTCAAGGCCGAAGCCAGTGGTTAAGTCAAGAAAGAACAGCGTATACACAGAGTGGGGGTAATGGACGTGCTCTGGGATTCATACGAGACACAAAGGTTGGGTAGATGCCAGTTCATGAGCAATGCAACAGATAGAGGGTGTTGGGTCTGAATGGAGAAGAGGTATTTTCAATGGTAAAGATGACAGAGGAAAGTGGTTAGTCACCAAACAAGCAAGGTCTTCAAATGGAATCAGCGATCATGGGAAGAAAAGGCGCAATCACCCTCAAAGTTCAAGGCCACAAACCAACCACCACATTTTAAAACCTGAAAACGATTTTTCTTTGATTGAAACAGGGGCAGAAAGTTTTCGTTGGTTTAGGAGAACCCTCCTTAGGGAAAAAGCAAGGACCCAAAACAGGTATGACTGGAAACTCTCAGGAACCTCCTGGAAAATGGGACTTAGTTTAAATTCAAAACAATCATGAGTAGCATAATTTAGCAATAAATAGGAGTATAACTGTTTCAAAGTTTGCACATTTAAGATAGGATTCAATTAGGAGTTTTTCAGACCCTCCTGGATAATGGGACATACTCTAAAGTTTGTTAGATAACAAGATATAGTGGGAGTCGTACCTTTAGTAGATATTAGCTTAGGTTAAAACTATCTTTTAACAGAAGTGTTCCAGACCCACCTGGATAAGGGGGTGATTTAAGACCTTTTAGACAACTAATGTAGTGGGGGTAATTACCTCTATGGGATATAACCTTCGGTTCATAATTATTAGAAATTGTCAGGACATCACTGATGAATTAGGACTTAGCTTTCAAATTCTTTATAATAGTTGGTAGAATAATCCAGTTTAACACTTACCCGTGTACCCAGCTACCAAGCTGGGCAGGAAAGTTTTCTTTTTTTTTTATGTTGTTGCAAGTCAGGAGCCCACCTGGAGAACAAGGGAATATCTTTTCAAGCTTCAGCAATCAGGAGCCCACTGGAGAACAAGGGATACTTTTCAACAGCTAGTTCCAGTAGCCCACCTGGAGAACAAGGGAAGTGCAATTCAATTTTAGTCTTTTTAATTTTTTATATTTGATAAATACTTGTACCCAGCCACCAAACTGGCGTCAGAAATATTCTTTCTGTTGTTTTGTTGACAGCAGTCAGTGAAGTCCACCTGCGAGAACAAGGAATACTCTGTCAGCTTTACAGCAATCAGGAGCCACCTGGAGAACAATGTGAATATTTTTCTAAGCTTCAGGCTCAGTCTAGTGCGCCAACCTGGAGAAACAAGGGAAGTACCATTCAAATTTTAGTCTCTTTATTAATTTTGTTGTCCCCAGTTACCAAACTGGGCAGAAAATTTTCTTTGTTGTTTATTTTGTTGCAGTTAGGAGCCCGCCTGGAGAACAGAGGCATACATTTCAAGTTTAAGCAATCAGGAGCCCGCCTGGAGAACAGAGGCATACATTTCAAGTTTCAGCAGTCAGGAGCCCGCCTGAAGAACAGAGGAATACCGTTCAATACAGCAATCAGGGACCCGCCTGGAGAGCAGGGAATACATTCGAGTACAGCGGTCAAGCATCACTCGAAGAAAGGAAAACATCTCAAAGTGTAGTCAGCAGTCAGGTAGCCACCTGGAGAAAGGGCAAAACATCTCAGATCACAATTCAAGTCAGCAACAAAAGGATGTCGCCGGGGAGAATACAATACAACAAGGCAACAAGAAATACAAGATCAAGTTTGAAGATATAGATAGGATCTTTTGTAATTCATAGCTCATAGTTTAGTTTAGTTTCCTTTTATTGTTGACATGGTGTAATAAGGGGTTCAGCAAGCAGTAGCAGCAGCATCAGCAGTGAAATCACAGCTCCTGGTAGTCCCAGCTACCAAACCCTCCAGAACTACACTGACCTGATTCCTTTATAGCCAAGGATATGTAGGCAACCTTTGAAGCAGGGTTCGGTCAGACGGTTTTCAAAA
>NC_032000.1:4155147-4162997 GCF_001879085.1 Nicotiana attenuata | reverse complement strand
TTAGGGTGAAACTTGAAAGAAAAAAAAGGGACTAATTGGCAAAAGGCTGAAAATCAGATCTGCACCCCATTTTTGCATATAAAAGGGCAGCCTCTAATGCCTTGAGGAGGAAGTTTTTCAGCCTCTAAAAAAATCCTCCAAAAGTTCTAGTTTAAGAATTCAAATCTGAGATCTAAATCGTCTTCTAGTTTTTTTAGTTAAAAACAAAAACCAAAAAAAAATTATTTCATTCAATCTCCTAACTAGGTTCTAGTTTTGGTAGCCGATTTACATTTATGAGTTCATTTTGGTAATCTGAAGATTCAGAGAGTTTTCTGTTGGATTTTGAGTAATTTTGGGAGTTCATTCAATTTGTTTGGGCTAGTTTAATTGGGTTTTGACTGCTGAAGTGTCCTGGGTGTTTGAGAAGTTGGTTTTAAGTCGAAATTTGATCCCACTGGTGCTGTGTTGGTTGATTACTTGCTGGATTGCTGAAACTTTCCTGAACAGCTGCTGTTACATTTGCTATCACTGACCTCTCTCTCTTTTCTCTTGTTATTCCAATACCAGGTACACGTCTCAAGCTTATTTGATGTACCTCTTCTTGTTGACAACTTGAAATAAAAGTTGAAGTCAATTTTCCGTTCTGGATATGCTATTTCGTTATGTTTAAATAATTTTGTTGTGGCCGTATGGCTGAATATCGTAATGTGTGATTCAGTTGGTCGACCAGTGTAATTAAATGAGGACTGCAATTAGGACTTTAAAAATGACTTGTACTGTCACCTTGGATTTCCAGTTTGTAGTAGTTGTTGAGATCTATAATCGTATATAACTGCATCACTTGAACTAGTAGGCTGTAGTATTATAACAGGCAAGTAGCAGTCGTCAAGATTTGAAATAATGGGACTATTGTATGACTTGTGTTAACAAGACTGATGAGTTGATTCGAGTATATTTTAGATTCGTATAAGCTTTGTTTTATTGCATTAGTGTCATCTCAATTCAACACGAAATTCAAAGTGGGTATTAATCAAGTGCAAATCTGATTAGGTATTATATTATAACTCTGTTAATTCACCAGCACATCCAGGTAGCAGTAGTAGTTGTCATTAAGCCTCATGAATGTGTAATTAAGCTGTGTTTGTGACAGCCTCAATTTAGTTTGATTTCTGTATGCATCCCAGTAGCCAAAACATGATAAAAGCCAAAAGGTTTGGGATTGAATCGGTGGTAGTCTAATGGTATTCTGCCGATGGGTCCAAAGACAAGGCAAATGGCTGTTTCGGCTTGTTAATAAATCGAAGTCAACCTGGATTGGGCTTTTGATAACGTATGGTTTAGCCCTGATCCAGTGTTGCATGTTTTCCATATTGGGCTTGTACAAAGGCCATGCTGGGAAAGTCCGTTCAAGCAATGAGGTTGCCTGTATAAAGTACTAAACTCAAAGTCAATTCTTGGCATAATAGGATATTGAAACTACTAATTGGTTAGGACCATTTTTTTTTATTTGTAGAAGACAATAAAAAAAAGAGAGAAAAACAAAAAAAATCCTAGTTCACTTTAGGATATCCTTTTACAAAATAAAATGAGATGAACCTCGCCAAATAGAACAAACAAATTACGGGGCCCTCGATAAATGTTTATACAAAGAACATAGACTTCAGGACGGGCTATTTAGCGAATTTCACGGCCTTCCCTAAAGATAATAACACGATAGTCCCTTTTAGGCGCGTTCTTAATAATCTTACCTTCTTAAATACGGGTGCACATTTATGTGACCCAAATCCAAATCTCAATGAAGTCGAAATGTGTCAAAAATTGTGGGTGCATTTATGTGACGCGATTCGAGACATGTTTTCATGACGTTGCAATTCTCTTAAAATAATAATAATAAAAGCGGTTCAAAGTTAAAAGGTACATTGATTAAAACATGTTTTGAAATCAGATAAATAAGCCAAATATGACAGTTGAGCGACCGTGCTAGAACCATGGAACCCGGG
Source organism: Nicotiana attenuata (assembly GCF_001879085.1). Taxonomy (NCBI): domain Eukaryota; kingdom Viridiplantae; phylum Streptophyta; class Magnoliopsida; order Solanales; family Solanaceae; genus Nicotiana; species Nicotiana attenuata. Next base: position 4,161,015 of record NC_032000.1, on the reverse strand, counting down.
AATGCCTAACACCTTCTCCCGGGTTAACAGAATTCCTTACTCGGATTTCAGGTTCGCGGGCTGTTAACAGAGTCATAATTTCCTCGATTCGGGATTCAACCGGTGACTTGGGACACCATAAATCTCCCAAGTGGCGACTCTGAATCTCCTAATAAACGAATCCCGTTTCGATTGTCCTTTAATTGGAAAAACTCCTTTACACCCTTGCGGGTGTAGTAAGTGAAAAAAGGAGGTGTGACAGCATCTACAATGTAGCCATAGGGGGCTTGAGAGTCTTGTTTAGGGGGAGAACTATACGGGACAAGTGTTAGTGTGTCACTTGTGTTTGCCTCTTCGTGAGGTTATTCTCTTGATATTTTGTACTCTCTTTTTATTATAGTGGATTGCTCATCTCTGCCATGGACGTAGGTTAGTTGACCGAACCACGTTAAATGTTTGTGTCTCTTTTGGTAGATTTCTCTTTTGTTGTCTGATTTATCGTCGTTGAAGGTTGCTTTACTAGCTTCCGCATGACACATGACTTTTTTCGACATAACAAGTGGTATCAGAGCCAGCTTCGAGCGAGGTTCAAGAAAGGTTCATCTTGGCGTGTTTAGTTCTAGCTGCAACATATTTGACGATAATCATGATTTTTTGTCTGAGAAATTTGACCGGAGTGCTACGCACATTGGGACAAACTTTGTGGCGGAGATCTTGAGATGCGACCTGTTGAAGGCTATGTGAACAAGGTGGATCAAATTTATTTTGTTAGAAAATTCAGGCCAAGGGAGAGAATTGTTAGGTGTTTGCCATAATTTTCTTACCATATTTGGTTTTCCTATCTCTTGAAGGAAAAAGGCAATATAATTACCTTAATTGAGTTTTTGTTATAAAACAATAAAAGAAGAAGAATAGTATTGCAGAGAAAAGTAGAGAGAGAGAGAATTCTTATTGATTTGGGATGAATTACAATGGAATAGGACCCCTCTATTTATAGGGAAAGAGTGACTTAGACACCAAGTAAAATCCCTAGAATCTCTCTAAATATAGACATTCACCATAAATAAAATTCTATTTATAACACTACCCCTTGAATGTCTATTCAACAAATAATGTGCCTCGTTAAAACCTTAACTAAAATAAAACCCAATGGGAAAAAAATTTTAGAGAAGGAAAAAGAGTACACATATCTAATAATACACCTTTTGGTTGCCTCGTTAAAAACCTTGCAAGGAAAACCCAGTAGGACAAAACCTTGTATGGGAAAAAGAGTACAACGCGTATTAACTCCCCCTGATGAGAGCATCAATTCACATACTTAAGCATTTGCGTTCCAATCTTGTGCACCACCTTTAAAAGATCGTTGGTAGATATTTGATAAACAAACCAGCCATATTAACTTCAACGAATTTGTTTCACCTTGAAATATCATCCCTGATAGATGTATTGTCTTCATATGATCTTGTTGGAATCATCATTTCAATATCTTCAAATATGGGTGAAAACCCTTGCTATCATATTATCATGCATATAGTTATAGCAAGATACATTTGTGCACAAATTGCACTGAGGATGTAGTACTTCATGATCATGAATTCTATATGCTTTAAGCAATTTAAATCCTTCAGGGATTGTTAAGTCATATAAGCCATATAATAGACTTTAGATGTATATCAAGTTTTCATGTCATGCTAGACATATAAGATATCGAAAACTGATTGCACATACCATTGACTTTATACTTTCAAGTGTTTGAACTACATGTTCAAAACTACATGTCTTTCATATGAAACCAAATTCTACTTGAATTATTTCTCCAGACTTAAGATCCTCATATATATTTAGCGCTATTATAGATGTCGTCGACAAATATTTTATATCGGTTCCAACCTCCTTATTTTTTATAAAGACATAACATAGAGATCTCTTCATTCATATATTCAGGTACCTGAATCTTTCATGAGATTTTATGAAGTGTTATGTCATGTGATCTTCTAGATCACTTGCCTCCTTTATTATGATCATTTTGATCATTTTCTCATCTTCTTTATCAAGAAGTTTTATTTGAAACCGATTTGTCTGTATGCTATAAGTGTACCATAGACTTTGTCCTTCTAGGACTTAATATGAGCATTTGCAATGAGAATATAGTTACTTTCTTTGGGTCAGCAAATGCGTCTGGCATGCTTTGCAATATATTGCAAATGAATTATCTTTTTATGAACTTCAATCATATTATCTTATTCGAGGATCTATATGAACAAATGATAATTCATTCCACGTAATATTTTCTCAACTATTTATCATGTCTCCCCCTCATGTTAGAAAAACTAACTTGTTTCCTCAACTTTGAGAACCCATCTTTGTGCGTTATGGTGATAATCAAAATATACACCGCACATCAATAATAATGAGATAGAATTATTTGGTTCCTGACCCTGAAACCACTTGTGAGAGGAGAATGTAATATACTTTCGTATATAACCTATATCAAATTGATATAGATAACTTTGTTCTCATAAGCAATAATTTAGCTATTAAGTGGAGGCACTCAATAAATCATTTTGCTAAACCAACTGTGATGTAAACCAACTTATCAAGAAGAACTATCTTGAATAAAAAATCTGGAAATTATGCTCTATATTAAATTATTGAGCAAGTTACCTCGCAAACACCAGGTTGCGGGTCAATAATCATTGCACATGTAACCATCTCATAGATGCATCATATGTGGTATACATGGCAGGTGAATGAGCCCATATTCACCTTTGATATTTCCAGCATTCATGGGATTCAATCCCAATTTTAATTGGTCTATTAATTAATGAGAACAAGCAATGTAAGAGAATTCGTAAAGAACTTTCTAGTTCTTTAATATTTACCCATGTGAATTCTCTTTTATTTTTGCACATCATACTTGAATTAACATGGCTAAACCAATTATGCCAACTGGATAAATTATCAATATTGATAAACTTCAGGTTTACACCATGATGTGTGCAATTATAAATAAACTCCAAGTTTATTATGATAAGGGTTTTTATATCAATAAATATCCACTTCATTGTGGTATTCTTTTGTTTATGTAGTACAAATTGGAGAATAAAGCGGGTAGCTTTTCACATACATATTACCCCGCTACAAGTTGTAGTAATAGAAGATATTAAATCTTTCCTTTATTTATAGTCTCAATATAATCAACCGCTTTCGCGTATACTTTGGAAATTGAATAAGTTTCTTTGAGACTTACTACAACACAATACCTTATTGGTAATTAATTGTGTTTCTCCAAAATAGTATAATTGGCTCTTGTAGAGTTCTCAATTAATTTTGTAGTACCACATATTCAACACCCATATGGTGAATATCTCTTTTAAAGAGAAAGTTATACCATTATGGTTATGGTCAAAATTATATGCAAGATATGTTTCTTGCATTACCGTTGTCTTTTAACAATCACAATGCCAAAATATTTTGGCGTACAATAGGCACGTGACCAATGACCATTCATGCCATAATAATGACATTATTTTCTTATATCATCTCAAACCTTCTTTTAGAGGTGAGTGCGGTATATTCACTACCACTAGCACGCTCATATTCTTTGAAGAATGAATATGTATTCATAAATCAGATGTTGTCACATTCACATCATGAATGACCATAATCATCTATATGTGCTTTACATAATCTCATGTCAAATCGATGACAAATATTTTCACAGAGCGTAAGATTATTTTGAGAATCCTTATTGTTCTCATTACCACAATGATGACATTTATAATTTCGTCTATTGCCACATCCATATCTTTTGATACATTCATAGTAATAATTTTGTCTTCTTTCAGACTTATCACATACTGCTATCACATTCTCTTAAGGGAATGAGAATGGAGCAAATTCAATGGGACGGGTTTTCTATTCTTTGCCCACAATCATACATGAATTTGATCATGGTGAGGCATAGAAATTTTACCACTTCAGGTGGTTATAATTTCTTACAAACTCCATTAGAGTTATAATCAAACTTTGTTGTCTTTGCTTGTATTTAAAATCAAAGTATAGAATAAAAGAGAAAAATACGGTAAAATACTTACCTTAAATCCAGAATTTAATCATGAAGGAAGCTCATGGAATAATTGACAATCATTATGCTCTATCCCAAAGCTTCTACTCAATTGGTTAGAGTCTCGTGCTGATAACGTGTTATAAAACAATAAAAGAAGAAGAATAGTATTGCAGAGAAAAGTAGAGAGAGAGAATTCTTATTGATTTGGGATGAATTACAATGGAATAGGACCCCTCTATTTATAGGGAAAGAGTGACTTAGCCACCAAGTAAAATCCCTAGAATCTCTCTAAATATAGACATTCACCATAAATAAAATTCTATTTATAACAGTTTCCTTTTTGTAAAAAGAAATTACAAATCTCCTATATTTGGTTAGTCTTTTTTCTTGTAGGAAAAGGTTTGGACTTCTATAAATTGAGGATCGTTCCTTCTCATTCAGTAGCATCCACAATGTAGTCATAGGGGGCTTGAGAGTCTTGTTTAGGGGGAGAACTTTACGGGACAAGTGTTAGTGTGACACTTGTGTTTGCCTCTTCGTGAGGTTGTTCTCTCGATATTTTGTACTCTCTTTTTATTATAGTAGATTGCTCATCTCCGCCTTGGACGTAGGTCAGTTGACCGAACCACGTCAAATGTTTGTGTCTCTTTTGGTAAATTTCTCTTTTGTTGTCTGATTTTATCGTCGTTGAAGGTTTGCTTTACTAGCTTCCGCATGACACCTGACTTTTTTCGACACAACATTCTGAACATTAGAGGAACTGTGAAATGAGGTCCTCCCCTCCCCCTCCACCCCCTCCCACCCCTCCTTCCACACCCTTCCCATGAAAAAAAACACTTCCTGTACTTAGTTGTTAGGAACAGCGAAGAAAAAAGATTGAACATATGCAATCATTAAAATAGACCTTTCACTGTTAATATGTTTTTTAAAAGTTGCCCTAGCCTATCTAAGAACCTGCATAGATTTTGAAAGTCCCCAGCCGTGGATTGATATGCATGTGTGTTTATGATTTTGATTTTTGGGGAGGGGTGGAGCTAGATAGTCGGGAACGGGTTAGGCCGAACTCGGTGGTTTTGGTTCGAACCCCTGTATTTGTCTTAAAAATCCATTGAATATGTATAATTTTATTAATTTAAAACTCACTAACTTAAAAGGATTAGAATTCTTAACTCATAAACTTGAAATTCTGGCTCCGCCTTTAGAGGGGGTTCTTTTTCCTTTTGAACTTAATCTTTAGAATATTAAATTTACGGAGAAGTATGAAGTGATGAATTTTCGAATAAATAATTTATGTTTAAAGAGTTAAAAGAATACGTACGTTATTCAATTTTGCACAATATGACTAACATTAACCCCAAAATTACTAGAATATTTAATTAGAAGATCTTAACTGTCCATCTAATACATGCAGATCAAAAACAATCATCCGATCCATAGAGACCTCATAACAATTATTTCAAAATACCACTATGTAATAGAAGTGCTATGATTTAATAAGATTAATAATAAATCTTAAGTAAAGTGGCATCTTACTTACTTTATTATGGCAAATAATAATGGAGGTGGAGAAGATTTCATGTTGAGAAGTCATATCTTTCTATAAAAACCCTACTTGTCATATAACGTCCAAATTTTCCGGTACAGAAATCATTCCGTATTCAGTGTACAAATCATTCCGCATTCGGACAGGATCCCAAAAAAGGCTGCACCCGTTGAGATGTAATATAGATAATCTATCTAATGCAAATATTAGTGGCTACTTCGACGGCTTAAACCTGTACTGTAAATGCCTAATTTTTGCCTTATATATATATATATAT
>NC_032000.1:4119134-4155047 GCF_001879085.1 Nicotiana attenuata | reverse complement strand
AAGCATAGAGAAACATAATATGGGGAAAACGGGCGGGTAACTCACGTGACGACGGACCGGTCGTCACATCCTCCCCAACTAAAACAAACGCTCGTCCTCGAGCGGGTCAAGGAACATACCTGGAGTCTCAAACAAGTGAGGATATCTGCTCAGCATCTCCCGCTCGGTCTCCCAAGTAGCCTCCTCCACGGGCCGACCTCTCCACTGCACCTTCACCGAAGCTATATCCTTTGATCTCAACTTTCGAACCTGACGACCCAAAATAGCCACTGGCTCCACATCATAAGTCAAGTCATCATCCAACTGAACCGTGCTGAAGTCTAACACATGGGATGAGTCTCCAACATACTTCCGGAGCATAGAAACATGAAATACCGGGTGAACTCCGGACAAGCTGGGTGGCAAAGCAAGCATGTAGGCCACCTCCCCAACTCTCCTAAGTATCTCAAAAGGACCAATGAACCATGGACTCAACTTTCCTTTCTTTCCAAATCTCATAACGCCCTTCATAGGAGAAACCTTCAACAAGACATTCTTGCCTACCATGTAAGATACGTCTCGAACCTTCCGGTCCGCATAACTCTTCTGACGCGACTGAGCTGTACGAAGTCTCTCCTGGATCACTTGCACCTTCTCTAAGGCATCCTGAACCAACTCTGTCCCCAACAGTCTAGCCTCGCCGGGCTCAAACCATCTAACCTGAGATCTACACCATCTCCCATATAAGGCCTCATACGGCGCCATCTGAATACTGGACTGATAGCTATTGTTGTAAGCAAACTCTGCAAGTGGCAAGAACTCAGCCCAAGAACCTCCACAATCAATAACACAGGCACGCAACATGTCCTCCAATATCTGAATGGTACGCTCGGACTGCCCGTCCGTCTGAGGATGAAATGCGGTACTCAACTCTACCTGTGTACCCAACTCTCGCTGAAAAGTCCTCCAAAACTGGGAAGCAAACTGAGTACCCCTATCTGAGATGACAGAAACTGGGACCCCATGCAACCGAACAATCTCCCGGATGAAAATCTCTACCAGCCGCTCTAAAGAATAAGTAGTACACAGTGGAATGAAGTGCGCGGACTTGGTCAGCCGATCCACAATCACCCAAATCGAATCAAACTTCCTCGAGGTACGAGGGAGACCACTCACAAAATCCATAGTAATCCTCTCCCATTTCCACTCCGGAATATCCATCCGCTGAAGTACACCACCGGGCCTCTAATGCTCATATTTGACCTGCTGACAATTGAGACACCGAGCTAAATAACTCACAATATCTTTCTTCATTCTCCTCCACCAGTAGTGCTGCCTCAAATCTTGATACATCTTCGCGGCACCCGGATGAATGGAATACCACAAGCTGTGGGCCTCCTCTAATATCAGCTCCCGAAGCCCATCCACATTGGGCACACAAATCCGGCCCTGCATCCTCAACACGCCATCATCACCAATAGACACATCTCTAGCATCACCATGCCGGACCCTGTCCTTAAGGACAAGCAAATGCGGGTCATCATACTGGCGCTCTCTAATGCAGTCATACAAGGAAGACCGAGAAACCATACAAGCCAACACCCGACTAGGCTCCGAAATATCTAACCTCACCATCCGGTTGGCCGAAGCTTGGACATCAACTACAAAGGGCCTCTCCCGACCTGGAATGTACGCCAAGCTACCCATACTGACCGCCTTCCGGCTCAAAGCATCGGCCACCATATTGGCCTTCCCCGGATGGTACAAAATGGTAATATCATAATCCTTGAGTAACTCAAGCCACCTCCGCTGTCTCAAATTAAGATCCTTCTGTTTGAACAAATGCTGAAGGCTGCGATGATCCGTATACACCTCACAAGATACGCCATATAAGTAGTGCCTCCAAATCTTCAAAGCATGAACTATAGCAGCTAACTCCAAATCATGTACAGGGTAGTTCTTCTCATGGGGCTTCAACTGACGAGAAGCATATGCAATAACTCTACCCTCCTGCGTCAACACACATCCAATCCCAACTCTCGAAGCATCACAATACACAGTGTAAGAACCTGAAGCTGATGGCAATACCAACACTGGAGCCGTGGTCAAAGCTGTCTTGGCTTCTGAAAGCTCTCCTCGCACTCATCAGACCATACAAATGGTGCACCCTTCTGAGTCAACTTGGTCAAGGGTGAAGCAATAGATGAAAAACCCTGGACGAACCGGCGATAATAACCCGCCAAACCGAGGAAACTCCGAATCTCCGTGGCTGAGGACGGTCTAGGCCAACTCTGAACCGCCTCTATCTTCTTAGGATCAACCTGAATACCATCACTGGACACCACGTGCCCCAGGAAAGCCACAGAACCAAGCCAGAACTCACACTTGGAGAACTTTGCATAAAGCTTCTCCTCCCTCAATCTCTGTAATACCACTCTCAAATGCTGTGCGTGCTCCTCCTGGCTACGCGAGTACACCAGGATGTCATCAATAAAAACAATCACAAATGAATCCAGATACGGCCGAAATACACTGTTCATCAAGTGCATGAATGCTGCTGGGGCATTAGTCAACCCAAAGGACATAACTAGAAACTCATAGTGCCCATATCTCGTCCGGAAAGCAGTCTTCATAATATCTGAATCCCTAATCTTCAGCTGGTGATAGCCTGAACGGAGGTCAATCTTGGAGAATACCCTTGCCCCCTGGAGCTGGTCAAACAAATCATCAATACGGGGCAGGGGATACTTGTTCTTCACTGTCACCTTGTTCAATTGCCTGTAGTCAATGCACATTCTCATTGTGCCATCCTTTTTCTTTACAAACAAGATCGGTGCACCCCACGGTGACACACTCGGACGAATGAACCCCTTATCCAGGAGCTCCTGAAGCTGATCCTTTAGTTCTTTCAACTCTGCTGGTGCCATGCGATATGGAGGAATAGAAATGGGCTGAGTGCCCGGCACCAGATCAATACCAAAATCAATGTCCCTGTCCGGCGGCATGCCCGGCAGGTCTGCTGGAAACACATCAGGGAAGTCCCTCACAACGGGCACAGAATCAAGACTAGGAGTCTCAGCTCCAACATCTCTCACAAAAGCCAAATACGATAGACAACCCCTCCCAACCATCTGCTGGGCCTTTAGGAAAGAGATCACCCTGCTAGGAACATAGTCAGTCATACCACGCCACTCAATCCTCGGAACACCCGGTATAGCCAATGTAACTGTCTTGGCATGACAGTCCAGAATAGCATGGTATGGAGATAGCCAGTCCATACCCAGAATAACATCAAAATCTACCATGCCTAACAACAACAAGTCGACTCGGGTCTCCAGACCCCCAATAGTCACCAGACAAGATCGATATACATGATCCACAATAATAGTATCACCCACCGGGGTAGATACGTGAACAGGCAAAGCAAGACACCCTCGGGTCGTACCCACGTGATGAGCAAAATATGAAGACACATAGGAATAGGTAGAACCGGGATCAAATAAGACAGAGGCATCCCTGTGGCAGACTGAGATAGTACCTGTGATAACAGCATCTGATGCAATAGCGTCTCTCCTGTCTGGGAGAGCATAGAATCGTGCCTGGCCACCGCCCGATCGGCCTCCCCCTCTGGGGCGACCCCTAGCTGCCTGACTCTCACCCCTAGCTGGCGGGGCAGGTGCTGAAGAAGATGGGCCAGAAGACGAGGGCTGACCCCTCTGTTGAGACTGACTACCACGGCGCCGAGGACATTGCCTCTACATGTGCCCAACCTCCCCGCACTCATAACAGCTCCCGGGTGCTGGGGAATGGGACTGAAGGGAACCTCGCGCATCAGAGTGACTGGCTGACGCACTCGGTCTGGAGGAACCCTGAACAGATGGAGCTCGTGATGAACCCTGAGCTGGAAGAGCGCCGAGGGATGGCTGACTCTGCTGATACCCCTGATGACCTCGGCCGGAAGATGACCCACGATACTCAGAGCGAGCTGACTGAGGAGGCCTAAATGAACGACCTCTGCTCTGCTGGGACTGACCCCTAGACGGAGCACCACTGAAGCTACCAGAACCTCGAGGCCTCTTGGCCTCCCTCTCCTCTCTGTCCTGACGATGAGCCATCTCAATATCACGAGCAATATCAACTGCATCCTCAAAGGAAATACCCAGAACTCTCTCTCGAGTCATCAGAACACGAAGGTGATAGTTAAGTCCATCTACAAAATCTCTTGATCCTCTCTCTGTCGGTCGAAACTATCCACGAGGCATGACGGGCCAACTTAGAAAATTTCGCCTCATACTGGGTCACAGTCATGTCTCCCTGTCGAAGCCACTCGAACTGCCTACGTAGCTCCTCTCTCTAAGACTGTGGTACCCACTTCTCCAAAAAGATAGTGGAGAACTCCTGCCATGACAAAGGCGCTGCACCTGCCGGCCTACGCCGCTCATACGACTCCCACCATGTGAAGGCAGCCCCAGTGAACTGATATGCGGTGAATGCTACCCCGCTGGTCTCCAAAATCTCTACTGTACGAAGCATACGCTGACACTTGTCCAGAAATCCCTGGGCATCCTCGCCCTGAGCACCACTAAAAAATGGAGGCTGGAGCCTACTAAACCTCTCAAGACGAAGCTGCTCGTCGTCTGGCATGACTGGAACTACAAAGTCCTGAACTGGTGCAACCGGCTGAGCTGGAGCTGCTCCCGGTGTTTGTAAACCCTGCATAACCTGCTCCGGTGTGCGAGCAACGGGGGTCTGACTGCCTCCACCGGCCTGAGAAGTAGCCGCTATAGCAGTGGCTGAAACTACCTGGGCTAGGCCAGTGCAAACTGATAGTATCTCAGCCAAGGTCTCCTGGAGACTCGGAATCACAATGGGCACTGCCAGTGCCTGTACAGGTGCTGCTCGAATGTCTGCAGCTGGGGCCTGATCCTGAGCCGGGGTAACTGGTGGGGCAATAGGTGCTGCCCTCGCGGCCCTGCCCCTACCGCGACCACGACTGCGCCCGCGGCCTCTAGTACCCTCAGTAGGTGGTACCGGTGGGCGTCCGTCTCGTCCTGAAGCGCGGGTCCTCGCCATCTGCGAGAGGATAGAATACAGAAGTTTAGTTCCCGGATCAACAAAATCGCACGACAAGAATTTCAAGAATGTGAAGTTTTCCTAAGGGTTTGCAGCTCTCGAGGATAAGTACAGACGTCTCCGTACCGATCCGCGAGACTTTACTAAACTTGCTCATGACTCGTGAGACCTAGTAACCTAGGCTCTGATACCAACTTGTCACGACCCAATTCCCAACCCGGTTGTGATGGCGCCCTTCGTGAAGACAAGGCCAGCCAACAGAACGTTAACACTTCTTTTAACAATTTCTTAGCATAAACAGGTCTAAATCATAGTTACTGAATAATCATAAGTGCGGAAATAAAACGTAACATAACGGGGAAAAACCATCCCAAACTCAGCCCGATGATCGGGGTGTCACAAGTCACGAGCTACTACAGAGTTGATGAAAACACTACAAGTCTGGAAACATAGTCTGAAGATGAATAAAATATGCAGAAGATAAGGAAGAAACGGGGTTGTGGACGTCGACAGCTACCTCGTCTCTCCTAGTCCGCCTGGTCTGGAAGGAAGCCAGCGTTCAGGTACGAACTCAGCTGTGCCTGTCTCTGCACACATGGTGCAGGAAGTAATGTGAGTACTCCGACCCAGTGAGTAATAAAAATAAATAACAACTGAGAACATAAAATCCCACAAGGGCACAAATAATGTTATCTCAAGCAGCAACATCAGATAAACAGTAGAAACCAGTGAAATATAGTAAGAAAATCTTTTTGAAAACAGTTAAAAATCAATCATACTCAACCAATACGTCAGCCATTGTTACCTGACCAAACGCGTATTACAGTGCCATTGTTACCACTGGTCAGTCATTGTTACCTGACTGGTCAGTCATTGTTACCTAACCAAACGCGTATAACAGTGTCATTGTTAACACTGTTCAATATTTAATCACTCTAGATGGGTACCCGCGCTCACTGTGGGTGTGCAGACTCCGGAAGGGCTCCTACAGCCCAAGCGCTATCAACAAGGCCTGAAAGCCTGAACAACATCAATACGAGGCCTGAAAGCCTGCTCACAATGCACTTGAGGCCTGAAAGCCTCCTCACCTCGCTCATCATGCCCTCACATAAGGCCCTTGGCCTCAATCAGTCCAAAAATAGTCAAAGCCCCTCGGGCATCAATAAACAATAATACCCAGCTCAACAATAGTTCAAATATCAATTCAAACTCCAAGTTTGAGTAAAACTATAGCTGAGTTCATGAAACAGTGTAAATCACATGGACTGAGTTCAAATAGTATTTCAAATAGTGAGGGAAAACAGTGATAACAGCTCACAAAGAGTTCAAACAGTCGGCAACAAGCCCAAGTATGGCAATGAGCCCAAAACATAGTGAAAACAACAAGTCATAGCTAACACGCAGTAAAATATTATCCGGGCTGGACCAAGTCACAGTACCCAATAGTAAATGACCCCGCGCTCGTCATTGAACGCGTGTCTCATCTCAACACAGCACCAAGTCGTGCAAATCCGGGGTCTCAAGCCCTCAGAACATCATTTAAAATCATTACTCACCTCTAGCCGGTCAAAAGTCTAGCTCTCTATGCCTGTTCCCCTCGAATCGACCTCCTCGCGCGTCGAATCTGATCAAAACCACAAGGAATACATCACAATAGGCTAATGGATCATAACCCAATCGAAAAGACTCGAAAAATATCAAAAATCACGAAGTTGGCAAAACCCGAGCCCCGGGCCCACTTCTCGAAAAATTACGAAATTCACATCACCGGATTCCTCGTCTCGCCACGAGTCCATACATATCAATTTCACCAAAATCGGAGTCCATTTGACCCACCAAATTCCGTTTCAAAATTACGAATTCTCAAGCCCTAGCTTTACCCCCCTTTGATGAATTTCAACCAATTTCCATGTTAAATTTAGCATAATTTCATTTATTTGGGTCAAGGGACTTACCTCCAATCACACCTAGTCGAAATCCTCCTTCAAATCCGTCCAATAGCTCTCAAGCCGTGTAAAAATGGTAGAAATAACTTAACCCTCGCGGATGAAAAATGATATTATAAAACCCCTTCTGCCTACACCGATTTTCGCTTATGCGGTCCCGTTTCCGCATATGCGGGACCGCTTCTGCGGCCATTTCCCCGCTTATGCGGTTTCTCACTTAACTTACCACTTCCGCCTTTGCGACATATTCTCCGCTTCTATGATTTCCCAAGACCGCTTCTGCGGTTATTTACTCGCACCTGCGGACCCGCTGATGCGAAAAGGGGTCCGCTTATGCGGAACTCATCAATTCAACACCAGATCGCTTCTGCGCTTTTCCACCCGCTTCTGCGGTCCATTTCCGCAGAAGCGGAAATACCAGATGACAGAAATCTCAGACCTGATGCAACTTCCAAAAACTCTCTTTTAACCACTCGAAATCACCCCGAGGCCCCCGGGACCTCAACCAAAAACACCAACACATCCTAACACCTCATTCAAACTTGTTCCAATCCTCAAAACACATCTAACAACGCTAAAACCATTAAATCATATCGGATTCAAGCCTAAGTTTCTTAAAAACTTCCGAATTACGCATTCGATCAAAAACCCAGCCAAAACATCTCCGAATGACCTGAAATTTTGCACACACATCCAAAATCACCTAACGGACTACTGCAACTCTCGGAATTCCATTCCTACCCCCGGATCAAAATCTCACCCACCAACAGGAATTCGCCAAAATACTAACTTCGCCAATTCAAGCCTAATTCCACACCGGACCTCCAAAATCACTTCCGATCACGCTCTTAAGTCACAAATCATCCCCCGAAGCTAACCGAATCACCGGAAATCACATCCGAGCCCTCTAACTCAATAGTCAACTTCCGGTTGACTTTTCCAAAACAAGCTTTCCTTAAAGAGACTAAGCGTCTCATTTCCATCTAAAACCAATCCAATTAAACTCGATCACCTCAAATACCGATAATGAAGCATAGAGAAACATAATATGGGAAAAACGGGGCGGTAACGCACGTGACGACGGGCCGGGTCGTCACAGTGTTTTGGGTAGGACCTAGGTTTTTCAAAAATTGGGGATTTGGACCTCAATTTGAGGTTCGATTTCAAAACAAATTATATATTTGAGTTCGTGGGGGAATGGGTACTCGGGTTTTGGTTCGAAACTCAGGTTTTCACCACGTGGGCCCGGGGGCAATTTTTGACTTTTTGGATAAAACTTGGGAAAACTCATTTTCATGCATTGGGGTTGATTCATTTAGTGTTTATTAATGTAATTAAGTAATTTGTAATTATATACGAGCGAATTGGAGGTGGAATCGCGGGGTAAAGATATAATTGAGGCTTGAGTTGTATTCAAGGCATTGAGGTAAGTGTGTGGTCTAACCCTAGCTTGAGGGACTAGGAGTTGAGTCTTATTTGTTAATTGCTTCTTGTTGAGTACGACGTATAGGCATGGTGACGAGTATCTATATGTTGGTGTCAAGCATGACCGTGAGTCTTAAATTGATAGTTGTTGTGTTCTTAAATGACACTTCGGGTGCTTTAAATTGATGACTCTTGATATTGAGTAGAGATTTAGTTTATTCTCGTGGACTTTATTTATGTTTGAGTACTGATATTAATCGAGCTGAGTAAGAGTTGAGCTAGGATTTGGTTATAGCTGATTCTCCCTTGCCGGGATGGTTATTTTGATATTGTTGTTCCCTTGCCGGGAAATTATTATTTTATTGCATTTGTTTTCCTTGCCGGAATTTTATTGTGACTTTGTGTTGAATTGAAGTGGGAGCGGTGATACGCCTACCACAAGTTATGATTGAAAAGGGAGCGGGTGGTACGCCTACCACAAGTTATTGATTGAAATGGGAGCGGGTGGTACGCCTGCCACAAGTTATTGATTGAAATGGGAGCGGGTGGTACGCCTACCACAAGATATTGATGAAATGGGAGCGGGTGGTACGCCTACCACAAGATTTGATGAAATAGGAGCGGGTGGTACGCCTACCACGAGATTTGATGAAAATGGGAGCGGGTGGTACGCCTACCACGGAAACAATGAGAAATGGGATCGGGTTGCACGCCTGCAACGAGATGTGTACTTACAGTGAAATCTGCTTTTATTTCCCTTATCTGTGTTAGAGTTAATTTATTGATGTTCCTTATTATTCTCTTGAAATTCTGTATTATCTGCTATCCTCGAAGCATGTTCATCTCCCATTTAAAATGTTTATTCTTGCTATTTTCCCGCTGTAGATGTATATATGTATATATATAACTGCACAGGTTTATGTGGTAGTCTGGTCTAGCCTCGTCACTACTTCGCCGGGGTTAGGCTAGGCACTTACCAGCACATTGGTTTGGTTGTGCTGATGCTACACTCTATGCTCTTTGCGCAGATCCAGGTGTCGGAGCAGCTTTCGGTGCGCAGCAGTAGTCAGGGAGCCGACCTTCAGTCCACGAGACTCCGAGGTAGCCTTGCTGGCGTCCGCAGGCCCGACGTCTCTTCTTTCGGTTTTCATGTTCTGTTGACACTTGTATTCGAAACAGACTATGTTCATTATTTCAAACTCTTATTTGTAGCAATCTAGACAGTCCGTGTATTGTTGTGACACCAGGTGCTGGGTAGAGACTTGTATTGGCTTTTCTAGACGCTATTTCTATATTTAGTTCAGACTTCCGCTAAATTTTACTTTCCACTGTCTTTTAGCTGCTTATTCATTGATAATTTAATTGTAAATCAGGTATAAAACGAGATAGGTTAATGTTTTGCAAAGGTTCTTGGTCTTGCCTAGCTTCCACGAGTAGGCGCCATCACGACTCCCGAGGGTGGGAAATCCGAATCGTGACAGAGATTCTAGATATTAATTTCATTGTTCACAAAGAGCACAAGAAGTAAAGCCACATTTCTGAAAAAAACTATATACGTATTATGTAGGGCTGAAATAATTAATTTTTTGAGGAACATAAACAAAATAATCCAATCCTTTACTGTTACAAATGTATGTTGGGTTTTAAAGTTATTATTAAGTATAAAATTAAATAAAGAAAAGAAAATTTGGTCATTCTTAGGAAGAAGATTGCTTACTAAGGGAAATACTTTTATCGTTAAATGAAAATACAAGTTATGAAATATATGACGGAATAAGCCATTTAAGCTGGCAGAAATGAATTTATCAAACAATTGAAGGGGCGTCGATTATGCATAACTCATGATGAGCCAATATGTTTTCGAGCTGCGCTTTCGGAATTCACCTTCTAACTTCAGAAGTGAAGGAAATATATTTGGTAAGATATGACGGCATTGCACATATATCTACGGTTAAAAATGGATACTATGATTGAACTAAATCGATTATTTTCGTAGATTCAACTGGTATCCTATCATTTTGAATTCAAGTACTATCTTAATGGAATAACATTAATTTTCACCATTTAAAAAGTTATTGCATTTTATCCATATACATTGCTTTACATCAGTTCTTTATTCTTGTATATAATCTTTTGATAAATTTGATTTATTGGACTGAAGCGCACGTATATAGAGACTAGTATATTAAAAGCAGGAACATCAGAATTTAAATGTCAAATTACCAAATTACCCCTTTATTATCTATTAAAGTATCCTTTTAATTAACTTAAATACCCAAATATCCTTTTATTATTATTAACCAAAAAACACTGTATAGAAACCTAAAATACGCCTACGAACAGACGCCACCCTACGGAAAAGGCTCCAAGCTCAAGACGGCCTCTTTTCTGAAGAAGAGTTGTCACCATTTATACTCTTTAAAATTAAAATTTCTTATGACACTTTTTACTCACTCTTCTAAGTTTTACCCTGTTAAAGCTTTCACCAGGTTTGACTCTTTTTTAAAAATTATGTTTTTGTTTAATTCTCAACTTATTTTCATATACAGGTTTCTATATCTACTTTTACAATTTGTTATTGAATTGAGATATATTCTGTAAAATGGTTCTATTAATTCCTTTTTGAAGTTATGTATTTGTTTCTCAACTTATTTTCAGTTACGGGTAAGTTTATGGATTTCTTGGTCTACTTTTATAATTTGTTACAGCCCGAATTTAGTTCTCTCCGGGTTTACAATGACAGAAACTAAATTGAAAATTCTGGATTTAATTTAGCTCCTTACACTTGGTCATTTTTGAAAAGAACAATTATATATAGTCCTATTTTATTGTTATAGTATTTCTCTTTTTCAGCATTTTCGATGTTGAATCTTGAAAAGTGCCCGTATACCAAAAAATTTGCCTTTTTCTTAAGACCTGGCATAGAGCAGAATTTGTAACGACCCGATCGGTCGTTTTGAGCTTTTGCACTTTGATTGTCAGTTCTCGAGCATGACTTGCCCCGTGTGATGCATTATGACTGATGTAAATCGTTGGGTTTGGTTTTCATGGAAATTGGAATGAATTTGAAAGAACAATTCTCAGTTGTAGCTTGAAATTTGGAAAAGTTTGACCAAGATTTGACTTATTTGTATATGAGCTCGGATCAGAATTTTTATGATTTGGTTAGCTCCGTTAGGTGATTTGGGACTTGGGAGCGTGATCGGAATACATTTTGGAAGTCCGTAGAAGGTTTAGGCTTGAATTGGCGAAAGAGAAATTTCGGGGTTTTCCGGTTGATAGGTGAAATTTTGATATAGAGGTCGGAATGGAATTCCGAGAGTTGCAGTAGCTTCGTTATATCATTTGGGATGTGTGTGCAAAATTTCAGGTCATTCGGACGTGGTTTGGTCGGGTTTTTGATCGAAAGGGTATTTCGGGAGTTTTTAGAAAACTTAGGCTTGAATTCGATGAGTTTTGTGTAATTCGATGTTGTTTGAGGTATTTTGATGATTCGAACGAGTTTGAATGATGCAATGGGATATGTTGTCATGTTCGGTTGAGGTCCCGAGGGCCTCGGATGAGTTTCGGGTGGTTAAACAGACCTTTTCGGACTTGGAGAATTGCAGAAATTTCTGCTGGTGTTCAGTTCAGATATTCTTCTAAGCGATCGCGTGGTTATGAATGCGATTGCATAGGGCTATTTGGGGCAGCCTGATTTTGTTCTACGCGATCGCGTATAAGGGATTGCGATCGCATAGGCTTTTGTGGTGTGCCTTCGCGATCGCGTGAGTGTGTGTGCGATCGCAGTGAGTTAAAGGGGCAGAGCATAGCGTTCGCAGGGTGTTAATTGCGATCGCATAGAGTAATTTTGCCGGAGCTGAGTATTGTACATCCCGATCGCATGGTTTTATCTGCGATCGCAGAGAAGGAATTTAATAGCTGGGCAGAATGTTTAAAAAGGGCTATTCCGCGATTTTGAGGCTAAGAACCTCCATTTTTGGGCGACTTTGAAGCTTGGGGGAGCTAATTGAAGAGGGATTCAAAGGGAATCGATTGGAGGTAAGATTTTTGAACTTAAAACTCGTTTTTATTGTGAAATCCACCTTGAAATTCATGGAAACTAAGTCTAAAATTGAAGAACTAGGGCTTGAGAAATTGGACTTTTGATTTGGGATTTGAAGGACCATTTGAGGTCGGATTTGAGAATTTTTGATTTGTATGGACTCGTGGGGAGATGAGGAATCTAATGATGCAAAAAATTCTGAGTTTCGAGAAGTGGGCCCGGGGCTCGTGTTTTGGAAATTTTGGGATTTGTGCCCGTTATTGATTGTTTTCGCTTGGGCTTTGTTCTCTTAGCATATTGTGATGTATTCGTTCTGATTTTGGATAGATTCGACGCACGTGGAGGCCGATTTGAGGGGCAAAGGTATCGCGAGCTAGAGATTTCGCCGGTTCGAGGTGAGTAATGATTGTAAATGATATTATGAGGTTTTGAAACCCCAGATTGCACATCGTAGTGCTATATTGAGGTGACTTGCACGCCGGATAGCGAGCGTGGGGTAGAGCACTGTTGGGGATTGTGACTTGGTCCGTCCCGATTGATGAATTTACCGTGTATTGGACTGAAACTTACTTGTTATCATCATGATTTGGGCTGATTGCCATATTTGGGCTTCGTGCCAACTATTTGAACACTTCGGGGTTTATTATCACTGTTTCCTCACTATTTTGACTTATTACTTGAACTCAGTCATGCTGTTTTCCACTGTTTTACCACTCAGCCATTTTTACTCAGTTTTGAGACTTAAACGATATTTCTAAATGACGTTTTGGGCTGAGAACTACTATTTTAATAATGCCCGGGGGGCTTGTGATGATTTTTCCGACTGAGTGCGGCCGAGGGCAAGATGTGAGGATATACTGAGTGATATGAGGCCGGGGGCCTGAGCTACATATATACGCCACGAGGTGGCTTGAGTGATATGAGGCCGAGGGCCTAGATTTGATGCCACGAGATGGCTTGATATTGCGCTTGGGCCGTAAGGGGCCCCTCCGGAGTCTGCACACCCCTAGTGAGCGCAGGTACCCATTGTTCTGAGAGTGAGCCCAAGGGGCTGAGCGTGTTCTGAGAGTGAGCCCGAGGGGCTGAGAGTATTCTGAGAGTGAGCCCGAGGGGCTGATACTATTCCGAGAGTGAGCCCGAAGGCTGATATTGTTCTGAGATATGTGCCCGAGGGGTGAACCTTTATGTGTTCATCTTTCATATTTACTTGTCATTTTACCTGTTATACTGTGGTATTTGTGCCCGAGGGGCGGATTTTGGTGCTTATCGGCACTAACTATTTTTGCATTCATTGCATAACTGTTGAAAAATTCATTTTCAAAACTGAGCTAAGATATTTCTTAAGATTTCACAACTTCACTGCTTTTCCTCAAAGGGTTTTACACTGCTTCTATACAGCATGTTGGTTTGCTTTATGTGATTTCTTACTGCTCAGTTGTTATTTACCTTTATTACTCACTGAGTTGGAGTACTCACTTTACTCCCTGCACCGTGTGTGCAGATGCAGGTATTTTCGCACCCGATAGTGGGTTTTGACTGAGCGGAGGCAGAGTTATCGGAGTTAGCAATGTGACTGCCAGCTTTCGCAACACCGCTTTTCTCCCTTTGTTTATCAATCCTGTTTTGTATATTTCAGACCTTGTAGTTGTATTTATACTCTAATAGATGCTCGTGACTTGTGACACCCCGGTTTGGGCTGTGTTTGGGTTGTACTTCCGCATTGTTATGATATTATCTGCTGTTTAGCATTATTAAATCATGTTTTAGCATGTGTTATTATTGTTTAGTTGTTAACTTCGAATTGGTTATGTGTCGGCTGGCCTTGTCTTCACGAGAGGCGCCATCACGATCGGGTCTGGGTTTAGGGTCGTGACAAGTTGGTATCAGAGCCTAGGTTACATAGGTCTCACGAGTCATGAGCAAGTTTAGTAGCGTCTTGCGGATTGGTACGGAGACGTCTGTATTTATCTTCGAGAGGCTGCAGAACCTTTAGGAAAACTTCACATTCTTGAATTCTTATCGTGCGTCCTTCGATTCAGCTTGAAAAGTAACTCTTGAAATTCCTTCCACGCGTTCGTATGCGCGCATGAGCACTCAGTATCAGATGTGCCTTGATGGCTTGAGATTCCCTGATCGAGGGGCGAGATGTGATCTCTGTGAGTTTATGTTGGGCCAGTCTGGAGGACTTGAGGCCGGATCTTCGCCCATGGCTTGAGCACTGAGGTGCTGATTGTGTGAACAAGTGTTTTTGAACTTATACATTTGGTAGTGTCCCTGTTAGTGGAAGTGACGGCTGTGGCAATGTGACGAGTATGTTAGTATTGCGAGGTTTATCCATATGATTTGGAAGCGACGAGAAGGGTCTGCTGAATGATGGAAGAACTATTAGATGCTTGAAGTCCATCTCGATTTGAGGTATAGCCCGAGTTATGGGCGTGTGAAGAATCTTTCCATGTTCCTAGTTAGGAGTGAAGTAAATTTCATGTTGCCGTATGAGTCCAGAATCAGGAAGATCAAGTGAATGCGTAATGCTTGTGACGGCGGAAGGTATACAGCAATGTTAGTTGGAGGCAAAGCAGGTGGGTTATCTCCTGCGGAGTGTTCCAAGGTTGTGTGATCCTTATGTTGTCTATTAGAAGATCTCATTTACAAGTGAAGAATATGTGTTGAAATCTAAACTGGGTCGCCTAGAGAGTGAGCTTGATTGTTGCGAGGGTGAATGCGAGATTTGCAGAAGATTTAAAGT
This sequence comes from Nicotiana attenuata, assembly GCF_001879085.1. Taxonomy (NCBI): domain Eukaryota; kingdom Viridiplantae; phylum Streptophyta; class Magnoliopsida; order Solanales; family Solanaceae; genus Nicotiana; species Nicotiana attenuata. The sequence continues at coordinate 4,139,833 of NC_032000.1, read as the reverse complement.
ACCAGATGGTCCGTGTTTCGCGAGTTTATGAAGGATTGAGTTTAATCTCACTATGATATTATGGCAGCAATAGAGTATATGTGTTATGAGTTATTGGGTGTGTTTTGATCTATGGCTTCGAGCCAAGTGGGGGAGTTTGCTATCGATTAAGCTGATTGCACGATTAGGTGCTATGTTGGTTCCAGTTTGAGGCATGTTGGTGAGTCAGTGATGGCTCACAGAGATTGAAGTCGAGGATGGCTCGAGTAAAGGAAAATTTTGACAAGGTTATATGGTGCTTCGTAGGTGTGTAAGAATCATAGGATGTCTTAAATTGTTGTTGGTAAAGAATGCCCGGTGCATAGAGCAGGAAGATGCTTGTTGTATTGGGATGAGGTCGTATCCGCGGTGTCAGAGTACTAATGAGGCACGGGTGGTCCTGTTCGTTTGATCAGGCTAATTGCAGTGTAAATAGAGTAAATGACTCTCGAGAATGGTTCTAATGTGTTCGAGATTCTACATGTAACAATTAGGTGTCTTAAAGTTGTATACGTGGTTAGAAAACTGAGTTTTTATTGGAAGAGGTCAAGACTTGTGGTATTTCTATGTTAATTATGGGATTCTATGTATCAGTATCAGGAAAGTAAAGGTAGCGGATTTAGATTCGCAGGAAGTTTTTCAGAGTAAAGTATTTTGGAATGTGGTGTTTCTGGGAATGTTTAAGAAAGTATTCGGCGACGTATGAGCCTTAGACGGTGTGGCTTTATGCTTTGTTCCGCGTGGTAAGTCTGAGTTGAGGATTGTGGTGCTACAGCAAAAGGAAATATCAAGTTGAATATAAATCAGAAGGAAATTTAGATAGATGGGGTAATTTGGTAGTAGACCGGACCGGTATGGTAAGGATATGATTTGTTCCTTGTGTGTGTTTATTTTTGCGGCAATGCTCTTAGGTTTTGACGGCTTGCTTAGCTTGGTCGAGTTAGAAGGATTCAATCCTGGCAGGTCCGATTTGTGCAAAGGGAACTCGGAGAGTTCTTGATGGTTTTTACCGCGGTTTAGAGATGTATATTTTCTATGGGCATGCGGAGCATGGGAGGTATAATGATTTTCTTCTAGGTGGGACCAATGGAAAGTTCTTGACTAGTTGCGTACGTAGATGTTTGTGGCTCGGAGGGAGACGAGGTTCTCATGTTATCCTAGGATGGTATGGTATATGCGATATGCTGTGGAGGATTGAGATTTGCGTGTGTAAGGTTACAGTTCAGTTCTGAAGGGAAAGTCATACATTTCTTAGGCAGCTCGGGCAGTTTTAGGTGATTAGAGAAATGAGCTTCAGATGATTAGGGTGAATGATCTTCAGATGATTAAGGGAATGGTATTGCTAATCATAGTGGTTTGACGAGGGTATATGTTTCAGAAAAGGCAATGTGATTAAGTTGATAGTACTTCGGTAGTACTGCGACGCTTTCTTGTTAGATCGACTGCTGACATTCGAATTTGCTTGATGGCACAGGGGAATTTTAGAACATCTTTCGTGGAATGATTGGGTACTTGAGGTGTGATATGTATTCGAACGGCGGAATTTGGGATCAGGTATGGTATTTTGTGTGCTACATGGAGTTGGAGACCGGAAGTTCTCATATTCAGGCTATGTTGTGGTTGTAGATCGTATGCATCAACACTGTTTAGTGACTATCGGGGTTTGGAGACCCGAGCAGACCTTTCGTTTCTTGGGGATATTAGATCTTGGATGTGATATTGGGTTCAGATTGGTTGTTTCCGTGTTGTGTTATTCTGGACTATTGCGATAAGACGACGCTGTTGGCTATGCCGGAAAATGCCACGGATCGAGTGGCGATGTTCGAAGAATTATATCCTATTGGGGATTTTTATACTTCGAAGACCCAGCGGACAGCTGGGAAGGATTTGTCTTTCTTATTTAGGCTCTTGTGATGAGTGTCAGCGCTGAGGCTCCTCATATTGATTGAGTTTCGGTGGTGAGGGACTTTTCGGATGCGCTTCTTGTGGCCGGTCGTGTCGCCGGGCAGGGTTGTTGATTTCGATATCGATTTGGTGCCGGGCACCGTATCGTATGGCACCGGCAGAGCTCTGGGAGTGGAAGGAGCAGCTTCAGGTGTCCTTGATAAAGAGTTCGTTGGCAGGCCATTGTGGATGCGTGTTCTAACTTGAGTCGTCTTGGTTGGCTCCGAATTGTATTGTTGAGGGATGTGTTGATTCGACTGTTATTGAGCTTATTAGTAATCTGGTGAGATCAATGAGCTATTGTTCTGTGTTGCGAGATGTTGTGATTTGCTGGTTATGGGCACATATGTTGCGGTTCACTTGGGGTCTCATAGTGGAAGTCGAGCGGGAAAGTAATTGGGTGTTGCTCGGTGAATGGCGTATCGGTTATGTCTTATCGGGTTGCGTGGTATATGCTATTTGTTTTCACCGTGGGTGTAATGACTTGCTTTGGTTCCAGACATCAAATTGTGCGTGGCTGTCGATTTTGAGCATAGTGACTTGAGGTGTTTCATGTGGAGCAGTGTTTGGATAGGATCGCGCATTGTAGCGAGGCTACGTGGAGATATGACCTTTCGGGGTAGATTCCTGTGTTCTATTTCTATGATGTGAGACAGGTTCTCAGCCTTGTGTTGTGATGGTACTGGTGATCTTGAGGCACAACTCTTTCATTTGAGGCATTTTCATGATTTGAGTATGTTCAGACCGTTTCTTATTGGTGCGCGTAATATGCAAGCTGTGGCTTAGGCCTGTATTGATGTGTCATGTCACCAGAGTGGTGTGTTGGATTCAAGGTGATCGTTGGGATCATTAATGAATACGAACGGATTTGATTTCAGCTTGTTGGAAGGATAATATCGAGGTTCAGCTCGGAAATCTGTTGTGGTATTAGCCAAAAGGGAAGCGGCTTCATAAATGGTTGATATGAGAAATGGTGATGTACTGCGTGTTTTAGTTATCAGTTGCAGTATATGTAAAAGTGTTGGAATGAAACTTTAGTTGATAAGAGGTTTTCTACCAGTATTCGGTTGTTGTGTACAGCTGCTGTGAATAGAAGTTATCATTTCGAGTGTTTGAGTTATGTGGTATATCATATAATTGCACCTGAGGTTGCAGGTATGGGTTATTACAGCTGGTCCGGGCTTGTTCTGAATATAGATGTGAGGTTCTGATCTTGTGTATGATTTTGGAAATGGAAATGTGGTTATGAGGTTTATGGGCTAGATTGGGTTGTGAAATTTCAGTTTTTATGTGTTATCGGACCTATGTGAGGTAGGGTGACGTGGGATCACCTCCGGGTATATGCATGGCAAGGTTATTCAGCAATTGGTTGGCTTTTGGAACAACTCTGGGTACGTTTGAGGACGAACGCTTGTTTAAGTTGGGGAGGATGTGACGACCTGGTCAGTCGTCTCATGAGTTACCGCTCCGTTTCCCCCATTTCTGCTTCTTTATGCTTCGTTATCCGTATTTTGTGGTATCGGGTTGGTCGGATCGGGTTTGGAATGATTTTTGATAAGGTTTGAGACACTTAGTCTCTTTTAAGAAGGTTGGAGTTGGAAAAGTCAACTGGATGTTGACTTATGTGTTAGAGGGCTCGTATGCGAGTTCTGATGGTTCGGTTAGTTTAGGGAGGTGATTCGTGACTTAGGAGCGTGATCGGAATGGGTTTTGGAGGTCCGGAGTAGAATTAAGTTTGAATTGGCGAAGTTGATATTTTGGCGATTTCCGGTTGGTAGGTGAGATCTTGATCCGAGGGTCGGAATGGAATTCCGAGAGTTGTTGTAGCTTCGTTATGTCATTTGGGATGTGTGTGCAAAATTTTAGGTCATTCGGTCGTGATTTGATTGGATTTTTGATCAAAAGCGTAATCTAGAAGATTTTGGGGGCTTGAATCCGATGCAAATTTGATATATCGATGTGGTTTTGAGTGTTCCGAGGGTCGGAACAAGTTTGAATGATATTTTGGGATATTTTGGCATGTTTGGTTGAGGTCCCGAGGGCCTCGGGTGAGTTTCGGATGGTCAACCGGACCATTTTGTGCCTTAAAAGATAGCAGAAATTGCAGGTTTCAGTTGCAGGTATTTTGTTCATTGCGATCGCATAGGTGCTATTGCGATCGCATAGGAGCTTTTGGGGGCAGTCCGTTTTTGTTCAATGCGTGCGCTTATGATGTGTTGCGATCGTATAGTTGTAAGGAAATTGTTGATTGCGATCGCATGGAATTTGTTGCGTTCGCATAGGGTTAATTTTGGGAGCTGAGTTTTTGTGCTTCGCGATCGCGAAGGTTTTCCCGCGATCGCATAGAAGAAAATTAGACCTGGGCAGTAAGTTTTTAAACATTTTATGCGCGAGTCTTAGCCATTTTTCCACCATAGCTGAGTATGTTGAGAGCTCTTTGAGGGAAATTGAAGAGGGATTCAAGGAGAAGTGATTGGAGGTAAGTTCTATGAACCAAAAACGTGATTTTATTGTGTAATTAACCTAGAAATTCATGGAAATCTAGCTAAAATGGAAGAACTAGGGCTTGGGATTTTGGGATTTTAAATTGGGATTTGAAGGGCAATTTGAGGTCGGATTTGAGAGTTTTTGATATGAATGAACTCGTGGAAGGATAAGGAACCCGTTGATGTGAAAATTTCTGAGTTTTGAGAAGCGGGCCCGGGGCTCGAGTTTTGCTAATTTCGGGATTTGTGCCGTCATTGATTGTTTTCGCTTGGGCTTTGTTCCCTTAGCATATTGTGATGTATTTGTTCTAATTTTGGATAGATTCGACGCGCATGGAGGCCGATTTGAAGGGCAAAGGCGTCGCGAGCTAGAGATTTCGCCGGTTCGAGGTGAGTAATGATTGTAAATGATATTCTGAGGTTTGAAATCCCGGATTGCACATCGTAGTGCTATATTGAGGTGAGACACGCGCTCGATGATGAGCGTGGGGTCGGTTACTATTGGGGATTGTGACTTGGTCCGTCCCGATTAAGGATTTTACCGCGTATTTGGCTGAAACTTATTTGTTATCGTCATGATTTGGGCTGATTGCCATATTTGGGATTCGTGCCAACTATTTGAACCCTTCGGGGATTTTTATCACTGTTTCCTCACTGTTTGACTTATTACTTGAACTCAGTCCTATTGTTTTCCACTGTTTTACAACTCAGCCACTTTAACTCAGTTTTGAGACTTAAATGATATTTCTAAATGATATTTTGGGCTGAGAACTACTGTTTTACTAATGCCCGAGGGGCTTGTGATGATTTTCGGACTAAGTGCAGCCGAGGGCCAGATGTGAGGATACACTGAGTGATATGAGGCCGAGGGCCTGAGATACATTTATACGCCACGAGGTGGCTTGAGTATGTGAGGCCGAGAGCCGAGAGTTGATGCCACGAGATGGCTTGATATTGCGCTTGGACCGTAAGGGGCCCCTCCGGAGTCTACACACCCCCAGTGAGCGCGGGTAACCATTGTTCTGAGAGTGAGCCCGAGGGGCTGAGATTGTTCTAAGAGTGAGCCCGAGGGCTGAGATTGTTCTGAGAGTGAGCTCGAGGGGCTGAGAGTGTTCTGAGAGTGAGCCCGAGGGGCTGGTATTGTTCTAAGATATGTGCCCGAGGGGCGAACCTTATATGTTCATCTTTCATATTTACTTGTCATTTTACCTGTTATACTGTGGTATTTGTGCCCGAGGGGCGGATTTTGGTGCTTATCGACACTAACTATTTTTGCATTCATTGCATAACTGTTGAAAAAGTCATTTTTAAAAGAGTTTAAACTGAGCTAAGATATTTCTAAAGATTTCACAGCTTCACTGCTTTTCTCAAAGGGTTTTACACTGCTTCTATACAGCATGTTGGCTTGCTTTACGTGATTTCTTACTGCTTAGTTGTTATTTACCTTTATTACTCACTGAGTTGGAGTACTCACTTTACTCCCTGCACCGTGTGTGCAGATGCAGGTATTTTTGCACCCGATAGTGGGTTTTGACTGAGCGGAGGCAGAGTTATCGGAGTTAGCAAGGTGACTGCCAGCGTTCGCAACACCGCTTTTCTCCCTTTGTTTATCAGCCCTGTTTCGTATATTTCAGACCTTGTAGTTGTAATTATACTCTAATAGATGCTCGTGACTTGTGACACCCCGGTTTGGGCTGTGTCGGGATGGTTTCCCCTTACTGTTATCTATGGTTCCGCGAATTTATTACTATTAAGTTATACTTTAAACCGTTTTATGATCATTAATTGTTTTAAAGGTGTATTGTATTGGTCCGGCTGGCCTTGTCTTCACGAGAGGCGCCATCACTACCGGATTCGGGGCTAGGGTCGTGACATGGTTTTATTTTGAAATTTGAAGTTCATCCAAATTTAATTGATTCAACGGTATTATTGATCTTCTTTAAAGCTTTAAAAGTATAGAAAAGAAAGAATCAATAGCATACTATAGAACGACTAAAAATCATGTTTTCTATTCTAAAATAAATGAGTAGAGATTGCTTAGATTGATCTCAAACAGACCAGTAAAGAATTAAGAAGTTAGGAAAATGACACTGTATAGCCCCTCTCAAAATAATAGCTAAAAATATATATATTTTTGTATATATGTATACATTTTTGTATGTTGTTATATACAAAAAATATACAACTTTTATATATTTTTATGGCTACCGAATACAAATAGTTTCGGTTGCGGGCTAAAAGTGATCTTGCTCGAAAAAGTTTTACCTTCTTCATAGCACAAAATAGCCTCTGGTGATTTTAACACAATACCTAGATTTACAACACTACTTTCTCTAGAATCCATCACATTACGAAATGAGTTCCCAAAATATCAATAGAAAATAAACACCAAATGAAATCTAAAGAATGAGCAGATCATGTTATAGTACTCCCCTATGTACTCAATTAATGATAATACAAAAACTAAGAATGGAAAATGAAGGAAGAATATAAAACGTTTTCCGCTATACTATAACAACTATGCCTCAGTCCCAACTAGTTGGGCTCGAATATATGAATCTTCACTGACCATGTTTCCAATTTAAACTCACCTTTTGCGCAATACAAATCAAATTAATTCGTGTAATATGATGAATTTTAGGCTGTCTGAATCATACCCTTTAGGGTGCGTCCCTTTCCCGGACCCTGCCTGAACGCGGGATACCTTGTGCACCGGGCTGCCCTTTAATATGATGAATATCCATAACTTTTGTGGTCAAACAAGTGATTTGGCACTTGATGTAGCACAACCATTCGAAGGAACAACAGAAATAGGTGCAGTGTTCTTGATTCTATTCCTTCTAAGAGAATTTGGGTCTATTCCTGCCTTGTGAGCTGCAATTACACCTATGGCTTCCCAGTAGTTTGAGACCTTCACCTGTAAAATAAACTCCATTCTCATACTCCAAATTCTCATGTAGGACAGCATGATATAAAAAGAGATTTAGTATAAAGGAGATCATGGAAGGGGAGCCTTGGCGTAACTGGTAAAGTTACTGCCATGTGACCAGGAGGTCACGGGTTCGAGCCGTGAAAACAGCCTCTTGCAAATGCAGAGTAAAGCAGCATACAATAGACCCTTGTGGCCCGGACCTTCCCCGGCGCGGGAGCTTAGTGCACCGGACTGCCCTTTTTTAGTATAAAGGAGAACGTGCAAGTCCTATTTCTTTTTATAACGGTAGTGCCAGGACCAGCTTGCATGCACCACCGGATCCTATTTCTATAAGAAAGGAATGGACTTTTATGTTGACTAGTCTCTTTTTTTCATGAGGGGGGGGGGGGGGGGGGGGGGGCTTAGTATTCATATTCCCGTTTAAATTAGTATCTCCCCTAGTATCTTTAATCAACAATGTTATTGCAAATTATGCACTGCGCAAGTAAATGATCGTTGATAAGTTTACATGCTACAAGCTAAAGTTTTCTACTTATATGACACAAGCATCGACACTTTTTTCCCCAAAGTAACCAGTTTTATCAAATGAAAATGTATTTGGCTACAGGCATTGGCAGTTCATGTTAAGTTGCGGCTTGCCAATATGACAACTAGATGAGAAAATAAACACGGTATTGGAAGTAAGATTTCAACTTACAGCTTTGATACCGAGTGAGTCTGGCGTATCATTTAGAACAGTTTGATTCTCTTCAACGGCAATTATAAGAGGCTGCAAAATATGAGCAAATAGGAAAAATGGCATTATTATCATGAATGCTGAAGGTATCTGACAAGTCGTTTCCTATCTAGCATTAGTAGTATTAGAGCAAGTTTAGGCAACCGATATGGTACCACTGTCACGACAAAAGGAAGAAGAGAAAAGTAGTGTACGTTGGGGCACGGAATACTTAATAAGCATGAAAAGGAATGAGGTGTTTTCTTTTTCCCTACTGTTAGAAGGGAAAGGGGAGTGGGATGATTCCGATAGAATCAACTAGTCAGCTGTCGCAAGGGAAAGGCCTATCTCCAGGCCTAGCAAACACTAGACTCATCCAGTTGATGTCAAAATATCAAGAGCCAATTACCTTGTGTCTTTTGCCATTGGCAAAAGCAAGAACACCATCTCCGCCACAAGCGTCGATCGGTACAATTACACTGTCAACATCACCTGCTACAATGCAGTCCTCTGAAAAATTGTTTCCCTTGACCAAATACTGTGGTGCAGTGCTAAGCCCAGCAAGTACACATGGCAAGAATGTAAATCCTATCTGTCCGAAAATTGACGGAAGAAAACAAAAATATTATGAGAATGACAAATGGAAAAAGAGACTAGAGAATGTAAGTGTACTATCTTAGCAGTTTTATACACCTTCATGGTTTTCATATCTCCCTTACTCATTTTAATAAAAAAGGGCAGCCCGGTGCACTAAGCTCCCGCTATGTGCGGGGTCCAGGGAAGGGCCGGACCACAAGGGTCTATTGTACGCATTTCTACGGAAAACATTTCTACAGCATACAAACAACAACAACAACATACCCAGTATCATCCCACCCCGGGGGGTATGGGAAGGGTAGTGTGTACGCAGACCTTACCCCTACCTTGTGAGGATAGAGAGGTTGTTTCCAATAGACCCTCGGCTCAGGAAAGCACAAGCACCACATTAATGAAAATATAGACACGAAGGGGCAGTACCAAAAAGTCATAAAAAAGCAGAACAAAAACAACAAGATAGTAAGGTTATCAACAATAAAAGAAAACATCGGTTAGTCATAAAAACCTACTACCAGCAGACATTTCTACAGCATGTATCATAAAATATGAATAATTTCCAAACATTCTAAACTCTTCTTAAAGAATGTGGCTAGCAAGTCCAGCTAACTATACAAAGGAAAACCAAATGAATATACTTTAATATTCTGAACAGGTTTGACTTTTCAGAATTCATGTAGTAAACACTGAGAAGAAACTAAAATTGAGAATTTTGTCACAGCATCTTGAATTGCAAATTTAGAATGCCTTTTCCTTCGCCCAAAAACTGTCCATATGGACATGAACTCAACACAAAAACGACATGTATAACTGGATTTCAAACAATATGAACATAACAAAGCTAGCACTGGGTAAAATTTTGTCAACAAAAAGTTTACGACAGAGTAAAGGAAATACAAATAAATATAAGGCTTTATCAAGTACAACAACAACAAACCCAGTGTAATCTCATACATCAGAGGATCTATTAAGGTGTCTCCAATAGTATCTAGGAAAAGTTCAGCAACAAATGTGTACGAACTATTTAGCTCCTTCTCTTGAAAATGACCATCTCTCGCAAGAGAAGACCTAAATGGCTAAGGATTATCATGCTTCCATTTTCAAATGATTATCATTTAAAATCCCATAAGCAGAAACTACAAAACAAACATATCTCATGCACTATACTTGTGTAGCAAAGCAAAAGCTGCAGAGAAGCTATGCCCTGGCCACTCTACATTAGTTCCAGTCATTTAATGAACAACAAACTTCTTCATGATTAAACAGCACACAGCCTTCAATTCATGATTATACATGGTGAAAGCGTAAATCTTGTTATAATCAAAGGACAATAACTAACCTCTTCAGCAGCTGATTTTGGACATAGTGAAATGTTTAATTGAGGAGGCAATACTGCAGGAGCATGCGCGCAAGGAATCTGAAAATTTTTCACCACTAGATGACTTATAACAGCTTCTACACCTGCCAAAAGATCTATCCCCTGTAGATTTAAAGGGTATAGAATAAAACTGAAATCAGGAACTTAAGTACCGTATAATAGCAATGAATTTCCTCATCATAACAGTCAAATTAAAACAGTACAACTTTAGCAGAGTAATCAAAGGAAGAAGGAAACTCAAGCTGATATTATACTGAACTTAAATATTACACCTTCTAATTAGATAATTTCACACGCATAAGTTATGGCAAAATTGTGGAGACTCAAACTTTAGGACATAGCACCTTAGGAGTTGCTGAAACATACTTATTCTGTAATGAGCTCATGAAGTGAGACCGTCTTGTATCTAGAAATTTCAGATAGATACTATCGGTGACAACATTTGCAATGAAGTAAGAAGATATTCATAGAAAAAATTAATACCACTCCTTGTCGATAATCATCCAAGTCTTCAGTATCATCGTCTGGAAAGCGAGCCACCACTGCAACTGCATTTACCTTAGACTTATTTTGCAAGTTCTCCACAGCTCTCAATAGTGAATCTGGACGCTGTATCCTCCCTGTTGATTGGCCACTTGTTGGGTCAACCCATTTCTCCACCTTTACATACACCATACGTTAGCTACTTGCATTCCATTTAGAAGTTAATAATAAATAGACGTGATAATGAAACTGTCGTCTAAGCATTATAAAAATCAAATTTTTTTTAAAAGAATATGACATATGAAATAGTAACTAAATGAACCCCCACAACATCTACTTGAATTCAACTTAGAAAATGAAAAGCATACCAGTAGAGGTGTATCAGTTACAGTGTATCCCACTATTGGCAATCCAAGAGAAGCTCTTGTTGCATCAACTACTTGTAGATGGCGAATAAGAAGCTCTTTCTCAATCCCAGCATCAAAAACTAATCCTACCTGCTTCACATTACAAGTTCACAATGTGATTGCAAGCTGAATGATGCAGCAACAGCTCGAATACAGCTCCGATTTCACAGGATAAACAAGCAAAATATTGTACCAAGCATACCCTATTTTGATGAACTGGTTGCAGTCCCCAGAGGCCTTCAGCAAATCGATCAAGTGCATAGCCTTCAACATAGAGTGCATTCGGCATGGGCCAGTACAGCATTGCTGCATTAAGAACCTGTATGACTTTACAATTTTACAGAGAGCTAAGCTTAATGCATGTTAAACTAAAACGTACGTCGTGTTTCCTACTCTAGATTGACAACCTATTTACTTTCATCCACGCAATTATTCCAGCATACTTCCTGTCACTTTTCTTTCTTCTGATCCAATGTTTGAATGTTGATTCCTTATTCCGTTGACAATCTAAAGAAACAACTAGAATTGACTCTATCTTGGCCCTAAAGCATATGAAATATTTTTCAATTTTTCATTATTGTGGATCAAGTCCCATCAAATCGCTCAGTTGCTTGACTTGCCTCTCTATATTGTATTTTTTGTTCCACAGAAGCATTTTTTGGGGGACATACTAAGATTTTATGTTCCAAGATAGAGACTCGTCTAGGAAGTGAAATGTACAGAATGTAAATTTAATGTTGCAGAGGCTATCAAATTGCTCCAAGAAAAAAAAGCACAGCTCAATGTATTATATTATGCATCTGAAATGCTATACTACCAATGGTGATGCTTATAGCTAGATTATTAGACGTGTACTTCACTAGAAATTCATTATAGCCTGTTTGGCCAAGCTGCAAAAATCAGCTTATTTTGAGAAGTGCTTTTTCTCAAAAGTACTTTTGGTGAGAAGCAGTTTGTGTTTCGCTAATTTATTTGAAAAGCACTTCTGAGCAGCAATTAATGTTTGGCCAAGCTTTTAAAAACTGTTTCTAAGTGTATTTTTCTCAAAAGAGCTTTTCAAAAAAAGTGCTTTGGAGAGAAGCTACTTTTTTCTGCTTCTCCAAAACTGCTTCTGCTTCTACTCCAAAGCACTTTTTTTCCTCTAAAAGCTTGGCCAAACACTTCAACTTTGGAAAAAAAGCAAAAAAAAATGCTTATGGCTTGGAGAAGCTTGGCCAAACAGGCTATTAATTAGTATATGAAGTAACCGACATATTCCTTGTAGAATTACAAGCTAAGAGAAATGGACAAGAGATGGAGTGTGCTAAATGTTCAACCAAATAAAACATGTCTCACACTCAACAGACTGATGCAACATTTGACAAGTACTGACATATCATAGGAAGCAAAATTTTCTATATAAATGTGCTACTCTATTAAGGACAAGCTACATTCGAAGCCTAAGAATTTTCTTAAAAGAAAAACTACACTCTACATCTCAATTATGAAAATCTATGTTGCGTGGACTCCTCAAAAATATTATCGCACCCATGTTGGGTCCTCCAAAAATGCACTACGTTTGGAGGATCCAACACGAATCCAACAACATTGTCGGAGAGTCCGAGCAACATAGACGAAAACCGGCAATCAGTAAGTTCTTCACTTGAAGTTTCACCACTTTGAATTCTTAAAATATCTTAACTTCCATTGCCAAATCAATACATATACAATGTGTGAATTTAGATGGATAGATAAGCTCCTTCATCAAACTCCATTAATTCAATCTTTAGTTAATTCCTACTACAACAAATTGTCACAATATAATTTTTAAAATATCAAGCATGCACATATTATTTGGTTTTGACATCGCGGACCCCTTACTCTTCGGAGTTTCATCTAGACACCAATTGTTGTTGAAACACACTATTTTAAAACCCTTCTGACCCTGAGTGTCGCTCAATGGTACTAATGTCAACATCCACATCAGATGAAATAAGCACATCATTTTTATTATTAGGGCAGCCCAGTGCACTAAGCGCCAGCTATGCGTGGGGTCCGGGGAAGGCCTGGATCACAAAGGGTCTATTGTATGCAGCTTTACCCTGCATTTCTGCAAGAGGCTTCTTCCACGGCTCGAACCCGTGACCTCATGGTCACATGGTAGTAACTATACTAGTTACGCCAAGGCTATCATTTTTATTATTATAAAGTAGAAATAAGCAAATAAATAAATGCTACTATGCTAGTAATATAAGAACATAAAATTAATCATACATTAGGATGAGAGATAAGGCAGTCAACAACAGAGGAAAGAGCTCGAGCTACAGGTAAAGCATCACCAGCATAGCCACCAATGGCTGCTCCTACACCTGTTGGCACTATCATCACACTTGTATACTCCCTCTTAAACTGCTCAAGAACCATAAAAACACACAAAACTAACAATGAAAATCAATTGGGTAATTGTTAAAATCGTTTTCTTGAAATTCAAATAAATAAAAATCAAGTTCTGGTGAATAAAAATTGCACCTTTTTATTTTGCAAGTAAGAGGTGGAACATGAGATTCTGAAATTGGATTTTGAATAATGAGATTTGGGGAGGAGACATTGATGCCTTACTGAAGGAGAATAAAGATTGAGGCTTAGAGTTGCCATTGGTTCTCTGCTTGGTCTAGCGTGGCATGCTTCTGAGTTCTGAGCAGAGAATGAAATTGGAAAGAAGAGGATAATGGCATAATGAGGTTGATAAAAAAAGGTATTTGTCAATTTCACCCCTTAGATTGTAGAAAATGTCATTAATCATTGTATTGTAATACTCCATCCCATCTAGGGCTGGGCATAATTTGATAAATATGGAAATCGAAATACCGGTACCGTACCGAAATATATATTATATTACACAAAACATATATTATCAATTATAACATAAATATAAAAAATCTAAAATTTTACTTTCCTTTATTCTCAAAGTTCATCAATTAACTCTAAACAAGTAACAAGACACTTCTAATGATCAAATATTCTTTTATGTACAATTTTCTCTATTTGGATCGATATTTGCTAGTTTTGGACAAAATTTTTGTCAACAAACATTTTCAGTTTTGTTTTTGAGTACTTTAATTAAGAATATTGGAGTGTATGGCTCTATGCACTAGTTAGTATTCAAACCGAATAAATCGAAGTTACCGAACCGAATAAACCGAAAATCGAAAGGAGAAAAATCGAACCATACCGAATTTAATTAGGTACGGTATTGGTATAGGATTTTAAGAAACCGGATACCAAAAATACCGAATCGAAATGTCTAAATACCTTACCGTACTGTACCGACCGACGAACACCCCTAATCTGATCCATAATAAGTGACATTTTGGCCTCTTTTATTTGGTCCGAAATAATTACCCTTTCACATAATCAAGAAGGAATTGGCTTTATTTTTTTTTCAAAATTTACCCTTATTTAAGATCCCAATGTATAAAGTTATCAATATGCAAATTTTAATTAAGGGTAATTTAATTAGAATACTTTTTTTTTTCTATGAATTACCACAACAACATACCCGGTATTATAGTATTATCCCACACTGTGGGGTCTGTGAAGTGTAGTATGTACGCAGATCTTACCCCTACCTTGTGAGGATAGAGAGGTTGTTTCCAATAGACGCTCGGCTCAGGAAAACATAAGCACCACATTAATAAAAATATAGACAAGAAGGGCCAGTACCAAAAAGCCATATAAAAGTAGAATAAAAACAACAAGATAGTAAGGTGATCAACAATGGAAGAAAATAATGGTTAGTCAGAAAAATCTACTACCAACAGAAAGCGAGGCTGCGTGCCAATACTATTGTTATGAACACCCTAGACTACCTACTCTACTACCCTAATCTTCGACCTCCACACCTTCTTATCAAGGGTCATGTCTTCGATCAGCTGAAGTTGCGCCATGTCTTGCCTAATCACCTCTCCCCACCTCTTCTTTGGCCTACTTCTACCTTTCCGTAGGCCCTCCAATGTCAACCTCTCACACCTCCTCACCGGAGCGCCTGTGCTCCTCCTCCTCACATGACCAAATTACCTAAGCCGCTTTTTCCGCATCTTGTCCTCAATAGGGGACACGCCCGCCTTGTCGCGAATAACCTCATTTTTTTCTATGTCAAAAGTAAAAAAAAATCATTTATTATGAATAGCAGGGAGTAACTTGTTTCCCAACCAAGAAATATCAAATACATAAGTAAAAGAATGATGCAATTTTGTACTGCAAATAGCTAAAAGTATTAAGTAGTAAAATGGGGTGAATTAGATAAATGGGATTGTACAAGGACCAATAGAAATATGTCTAATTTGATTAAAAAAAATTAGTTATATGAGTCCTATGAGTCTCACTAACTTATAAAAAGGAAATATATATATCTCAGCTTCAAATGGATACCTTATTGAAGTTAACAAAAACAGAAAGGTAAAAGAGAAACTTGCATGTTCTTTCTTCTTCTATTTTCTTTTTGCTATTACAAAATTACTAGAGAAGAATATGAAAATGAAACAATGGATCCAACCTAGATTATCGATAGTGATTGTACTTCTGATTATCTAAAGTCTGGTTGCCGTTTATTAGTTATTACTAGGATTATTTTTTTGAAAAGCAGGAGATTCTGGTGAAATCATAGAGGAACTATGGGTTACCTAGAAATCGTCCATATATTATTTATGATTGCCTAAGTGATCTCCAGTTATCACTTATTAGTTATTACCTGGATTGTTTTCTAATAAACTGGGAGATTTGGTGAAAGCATAGATCGTCTATATATTACCTAAAAATCCCCATGTATTTTTTGTGATCACCTAAAGTTATCTCTGATTGATCGCTTATTAATTATAACTAGGATTATTTTTTATAAAGTTGGAAATCTTGGTGAAATACTAGATCGCCTATGTGTTAACTAGAAATCGTTCATGTATTATTAGTTATTACTAGGATCATTTTTTTATAAAGTGAGAGATTCTGGTGAAATTATATATCGCAAACACTACAGTAATAAGGAAAAGAAAAACTCAAATTGGCATCAATTTCATAATTTTTCACTCGATTAAAATTGGTAAATGGTTTATACATATGAGCTCATCAACACCCACAAATATATTATCAAAAATAAGAAAAGAAAAGGCCATTCCTATCAATGGATAAGCTTTAGAGGCCTCATCATGACATTATCTTCATGATCTAGAATCTGCAATTAAAAAAAGGAAATAATTAGATAAGAACTGTAATTAAAATGACCATTTTGCACCATAAAACTGAAACTTGAAAAAGAAAAGGGATGTTAAGAAATAGTAGTAATTTGCATGGCATGAAAGTGAGACATAAATAGAAAAACTTACATGGCAATGGTAAACATAGCCAGGCTCTGTTGTTGCATCAAAGGGATATGAAGCATTCGAATGAATATAAGAAAATCTCACAAGTATTCTTGTAACATGTCCTGGCATCATTTTGTACACATTTTTCCACCCTTTTTCATGAGCAGGCACCTCTGTCATTTTACCTTGTGCATACTTGCTAACTTGGCACTTGATTGCATCATTCAACTTCATCATACAAGCTTTAAATTCTTCATTATTCACCAATTCTGTTTGATCCAAGACAACAAACATACCTAAATGGATGTGTAATGGGTGATTGTCCTCCGTTAGATTGATGATGTTCCAGATCTCACTGGTCCCGACTTTTGGCGTCTCAGTCACTGGTGCTTCGAATGATTTTCCATTGATATACAAATGCGTAGGCTCGTCAATGTCACTAGCATACTCGTAAAAAGCTATGTACCTTGTATTTGAAGCCTCGGATACATTCAGGGATTGATACTTCATCAATTTTCGTGGAATGCGACTTGTATCTACCACGTGATGTGGTTCGATAATGAACTTCATGATCTTACTATTAGCTTCGTTAACAGGATCACCAGAAGGATAAGGGTATGCTGCATCATTGGCTAAGATCGCCGACTTTGACTTTGACTGTGAAAAGTCAACAATCACATCAGCTATTTCAGATGGAGCTAGTAGTAGGTCATGGAGCACCAACGGTTCTTCATGGTATGCTGAATCAGATGCCACGTGGATAAATGTCATATTATTGGTGAAGAAAAATTTAAAGAACCTCGCATTACTTGCATTGATGATCCTAAAACGATACTTCCTTCGTTTTACCACCATGTAAGGCCATGCTTTGCCATTGACAATAATTGCATCACCAAAATATTCAGGTTGCCATTGAGGATGTATTGAAGGATTGTTTCCAGTAGAATTCATGTAAATCGAACCGTCTGTTCGAAAACCACGATCAAATACGACCAACGGACGATCATATTCTTCACCATATAACAATCCCAGTGGCCCCTCGACACTTGGTTGAAGGATAACATAGACTCCCATTAAACCAGCAAGAATGTTTACCCTAGTCAACCCCATTGCGTGATCATGGTAATACATGGTTCCAGGATGTTGAAAATTGTGATAATGGTACTTTTTTTTAGTCCATTTCGGTCCTCGATTTTTGAATCCATTAGTAAACCATGCTTCAGAGTGTCCATCACTTTCTGGTTCATCAATTCCTCCATGGAGGTGCACTACTGTTGGAATTCCTTTCTTAGAAGAAGGTGTAGCAGTTGGAATTGTTGGATCCCAAGGAAGTATATGTTTTGAAGGGAGGTAATTTTGCCACGTAATGTAAGTTTCAACTCCATTAACGGCCTCGATTGTAGGACCAGGGACTGTTGCTGTGTGCCTCGATGTACCATATGCGAATACCGGAGTTGCAGGAAGATCCCTGTGGAATTTCTGCATAAGAAGCAAAACAATGAAAAAGATCGAGTTTAACTTCTATGCATTATTGATACAAAAAATTATTTTAAACGTAATTGCGGACGATTTTATATAAATAAATATTGACTAATAACCTCGAATAGATTATGCGTAACCAACTATAACAACTTGAATTACTCTGTTAATTTCTTTTCGGTTAAAGAAACGGCAAGATGGGGAGCCTTGGCGTAACTGGTAAAGTTGCTACCATAGGTCACCCGGGACCCTGCGCATAGCGGGAGCTTAGTGCACCCGGAATACCCTTTTAAGAGAAATTGCAAGTCTAAAGAGAATCTGATTCAATGACTATCTAGTAATATTATAGTACTATACTTTATGCAGAAAAAAGAAAAAGACATTTTTCTCCATTTTCAAATACGTTACATTTTATTCCAAAGTAATGATTAAGAAAGTAGGGCTAGTGGACATATGATCTGGACTTCGGACATCTAGAATACCAAAGAAATTCTTGTAACATTTAAACAATGCTAAAGTTAGAAGTAACTTTTTTTACTCTATTATACTGGCGGAATAAACATTGGGTACAAATTTAATATTAGTAAAATTTCTAAATGGAAAGCACATGTGTTCGGTTTTCAGTGGTTATACGATAAGATGTCTAGGCCACTTACCATTCAAAGGTACAACTTTCAAGTATTGACAAATGAAAAATACATAGTCGAGATATGCACAAACTGAACAAATATTACAACTATTAAAAAAAGAATACAATGCAATGAAACGAAATACTCCATTTTTGGATTTCCTATTCCCAATCCTATTTATAGGAATTATATTTTTCTATGATATAAAAAAATTACATGAAGATATGTTGTCTCTTTGACTCTTTATATGGTCTTACCAATTTTCAGGGCACAGGTCTTTGAATTATACATAAAAAGACTTAGATTTTGCATTCTGAAGAAAAAGCATTGTGGATAAAATATTAAAAAAACGCACACACACACACAAAAAAAAAACACTACTTGGTGGTATAAAGGGGTTTAAATTGTAATATGTAATAGTGTAAAAAACTTTTACACCAGTTAAATTTGATGGTTATAACAGGTTATTATCTTATTTTCTTAAGTTATCATATCAGACTTGCTATAAAGAATTACGTGTTATATATCAATTTAACTTGACTATGTATAATGTATAAAATTTATATAAAATCAGTACACAAAACTTAAACTCGGGATATATAAAATTAGTAACTTACCCATTTTTTGTGGTACATACCAATTTTGAGTGATTTAGGGACATGAACACCATTGATAACATCATAACCTTTTATTCTTGGCATATCTGGAAGTTTGTCAACAAACATTCTTAATTTTGAAGGGCTCATAAGTTTATCTTCTGCCATTGAAACCAAGAAAATTCCCAATAAATTCAAAAACACCAAAAATATCACTTTTTCCATCCTCTTTTTTATTTTTATTTTTGCTTTTTCAGGGTTTCTCTTTCTGAAGTTTTAGAGAGAGGAATGTTTGTGTTTTGGAGTTGTGGATGCTAAATAAGGAAGAAAGAAGGAAGATAAAGCTTAGAATATAAAGGACAAAGTTTGGTTTTGAGTTCACAAGAAGAAGAAGAAGAAGAAATGTTGGAAGTATTTATATTGAAAGGTGAGAATCTTCACTTTTTCCGAGTGACAAACATTTTTGTGTTTAAATTATATATATATATATATATATATATATATATATATATATCATATAATTTTTCACACTACTATATCCCTTTAAAAATATAAAAATATTTATAGATATATCTATTTAAAGCGTCGAATTTGTAATCTTGAAAATAAGACGCACACTTTACTATAATAAGTAAAACTTAGGCCTATTATGTAAAATTTTCTTACGCAATATATACATGCATACATATATATATATACTATATGATACTAAAAGTACGAAGGTCCTTAGTAAATGTCGTTCGATTTTTTTACCCTTTAAGAATATATTTTATATTGGATAGAGTAGTAATTTTAGTTATTTTCCTAATATGTAGGAAGTCGGGGGTCTTTCGGAAACAGCCTCTCTACCCCTTCGGGGTAGGGGTAAGGTCTGCGTACACACTACCCTCCCCAGACTCGATTAGTGGGATTTCACTGGGTTGTTGTTGTTGTTGTTGTTGTTGTCCTAATATGTAGGAATAATCATTAATTATTTTTCTAATATTTAGGGACAAAAACTTTAATTAATAGCCTAATATTTAGGACTCTGATATGGAAAATCAATTAAACTATCTTTCTGTTGTAAATTTTTTTGTTTAAGATTCCTTGACGAGCTTTTTTTTTTTTTTTGGTAAAAAGTTTTAGGTTTTGTATTGTTTATTTTCTTTTTTCTTTTTCAGTACACCTTTTCATCTTATAATTTATGTAATTTGATTATACATTGAGCTACAATAATTTATTCTTTTTCTAATTTGTTGGATATTTTTCATATAGTATTTATTATTAATTAAATGAATTACATTTTATTCTTGAAAAAAAAAGTTGTTATTTTCTATCAATTTGTTAATCCTATTTGAGTCTTCTAAGATGAACTAGAGAATAGTTTTTCAAAAAAAGAAAAAAATAAAAAAACTTCTTAAGTTTTCAAGGATTATATATGATTGTTAAAATTGAGAAAGAAGCATGATAACTTATGAATTTAAAACGATTCAATTAAAAAATAAAATAAATTTTTGGTTGAATATTGACTGATGATTGAGAACTTGTATGAAGATTCATCATTATAGAAAAAATTAACTTTTATTTTATCACTCACACATAATACTTTAATTTATTATTTATATAGCATTTTAAAATTCTTTCTTATTGAGATAATGTACACGCGCAAAGCGCGTATCATGAGACTAACATATATAAATTAGGTGGGAAGAAAAGATTTTTT
>NC_032000.1:4106374-4119114 GCF_001879085.1 Nicotiana attenuata | reverse complement strand
AGGGGGTGTGAGGTGAAATAAGGTGGGTTTCGATGTCTCCGAAAAAGTTGAGGTTGTAAAAAGTTGTTGAATTTTAAGGCTACTACAAAATACAAATGACCCTTCGTAACACTTTCATTAATTGACAAATTTTGTCTGCTTCTTTGATATTTTTATTCTTCGTTTTGTATGAAACGAAACGATAATCTTGTTGACTAAACAACATTTTCTTGTTTTTATTATACCCGATATATTTTATTTTTATTCAATAAATCAAGCATTCAATAATAAAATATGTTCCATTAAATGATCCAATTAGTATTATTTAGTGCCGCTACTAAGACAACTAGAATAAGTAAATTTGTGAACTTCATACTTTTAGTTGGCCTTATAAAGCACAAGGATAGTCACGCACTTTTTATGGAACTTCATACTTATGTAGTCTCTTAAAATAAATAGTACACTTAGTTGAACAAGTACTTATGACTTATGAGAAGCAAATACAACATAGATATTGAATGTCTGATGTATAATTAGGTTTTTGAAATGTATGAGAGAAAAAGATAGTACTAGTATATTTTAAGTGATATATAAATATGTTATACACCAATTAAGAGCTACTTATATTCAATGAAAAATATTGTTAACATTCCTATTTATCCAAATAGAGAAAAGAAAAAAGCTAACCGATTTCTTTCTATCTGCCTAAGCTTTGATAGACAAAATTATCTGGTGCATATGCAGATAAAAGGTATACAAAATATCCGATAGAATAGTTGATATGTGCGTAGGATACTTCGGACATCATTGTTATACAACAAAATTCCTATTTAACCCCCCACCCCACCCACCCCAACCCCACCCCCACCCCACCGTCCAAAGACCCTTAAATCCTTGAGGGTTGATGGATTTTTTTTCTTTTTAAGTAGGATAGCAGATTTGGCAATTCAAAATTATGATTGCAGATAGGAATCCAAGTGAAAGAGTTGTAGGCTATTAGATTATGAGAAAGACAAGTAAAAAAATGAAAGTGATGCGCACATTGGAAATCAGGTGACAAACTGAGGGCTATTTCTCTGAAAAGTAAAACTGCTCAGTAGTCTTGGCTTGGATTTTGGATGCTTGTGAGTATGTGGTTGGCAAAACTACAATGTGGGCTCTCAATGGCAGAATCAGGATTTCTAACTATATGGATTTTGGATTTCAGAATGACGATCAAATGTTAATAACTGAATTTTAAATTTAATTTTTTTATATTTTTAATGAATTTTTTAATACAAATTCACCGTACAAGAAAAGCTACTGGATTCGGTCGAACCCATATCCACGCTTCTGGCTCCGCCACTGTGGGCTCTTGTGATGACCCAACAGGTTATTTATAGTTTTACCCTTCATTCCTATTTTCCGATTTGCATGCGCAGTCCGTGTCCTTGTTCCGGAAGGTTTTTATGAGAAAATGAATGAAAATGTGAAATCGTGCCTTAAAACCGATTAGAGATGACTACAATTAACGTTTTGTGTAAACAGACACGGATCAGTATTTTGACGGTTCAGGTGGTCCGAATGGTGATTTGGGACTTGGATGTATGCCCGGAATCGACTTCGGAAGTCCCTAACTCGATTTAACGTAATTTGTTGAAAACTTGTAATTTAAAGGTTTAAAGACTTTCTAAGTTTGACCGTAGGTTGACATTGCTGCTACCGGTTTGAATTTCGGTTCCGGAACCTGGTATAGGTTCATTTCAGTATTTATGACTTGTCTGCAAAATTTGGTGCAAAACGGAGTTGATTTGACGTGATTCGGACGTACGGTTATAAAATTCCATGTTCTTGAGTATCTTTGAAAATTTTAATTATTTTGTTGTCTGATTCGTGGTTCTAGGTGTTATTTTAAATTTTTGATAGCGCGAGCGAGTTCCTATGATGTTATTACACTTGTATGCATATTTGGCTTGGAGCCCAAGCGGCTCGGGTGAGTTTCGAATAGGCTACGGATGATTTTAAACTAAATTTCTGGTTTTTGGAAGTCTGTTGTATTTGGTGTATTCTTTTTCGCGATCGCGAAGATACTCCCGCGATTACGAAGAGTAATCTGGGCCGGGGAAGTTTTTCTCTATGCAAACGCGAGGCTGTGTACGCGAACGCGAAGCTGTGGTGGGATCACCCTTCGCGAACTCGACCAGCACTACGCGAACGCGAAGAGTAAGGGGTCTGGGAGGGGGATCTGGGGTTTGCTCTACGCGAACGCGATGGCCGGGGGGATAGACCATCGCGAACGCGCACATCCCCACTCGAACGCGTAGGCCTTTGGCTGCTGCTGCTTTGCGATCGCGTCTGGTGTCTCGCGAACGCGATGAACACCTGACGCCCACACTTTAAAAAGATCCCAAACACGGGATTTCACCTATTTTTCACCATCTTTTCATTAGAGCTCGGCCTAGAGGCAATTTGGAAGAGAAATTTTATCACCCTTTTATAGGTTAGTGTACTTTAGCTTGTCTTCTTCCATTTCCATCAACACTCATTAATTTCTAATCTTAATCTATGTTCTTTCAAGGTAGAAAATTAGGAATTTGGGAAGAATTAGGGGTTTTGTATATCTGGGATTTAGACCTCAAATTGAGATCGGATTTCGAAACTAATTATATAACCGAGCTCGGGGGTGAATGTATAATTGGGATTTGGTCCGAATCTCGAGTTTTGACCAAGCGAGCGCGGGGTTGACTTTTGTTGACTTTTTAGGAAAAGTATAAAGATCTTAACTTTATGTATTGTAATTGATTTCCCTAGCATTGTTTGATGTTATTGAGTTGATTTTTGTTAGATTCGATTGGTTTGGAGGCGGATTTTAAAAGAAAAGCCCTGGTTAAGCTTTGATTTGCTTGCAGACCGAGGTAAATGTTAGTCTAACCTTGATTTGAGGGAATTAGGAACCCTTGAGCTATTTGCTATGTGAATTTCATGTGTAGCATCATATATGCGAGGTGACAAGTATATATACGCCGTCAAATACTTGTTTTTATGCTTTCCCGTATTTTATTAATTATTTTATTTCAAGTCTTAACTGTTACATGCTTTAATTGCTTCCTATGATTTAACTTGCTAGTTGTCAATTATTTCTCGCATAATAAAATGTATGTTTCTCCCACGCTTCCATGATTAATTGCTACTTGCTTTAATTGTCTTACTTGTACACTTTAATTGTCATATATTTGACTTGTCTTGTTATTTTGGACTAAGTGTAGCATTCGTTGACTTGATACAGAGTTCCCTATTGCTTTGCTTTCATAATCTTTAGTCGTAGAAATTCTTGTGAATTGAGTTGTTGAATTTGATCACATTTATTGATTTTGTTTATGAATTGGGTTTCACGTCACAACGGGTGAAATAAGGGAGAATTGATATAGATATGGTGGGATTGGGTTGCACGCCACAACAGATGTTATTCATGCTATTGATATGGTAAAATAAGGGAGGATTTATATTGATATGGTGGGATCAGGTTGCGCCTCGAAACGGATTTTATATGTTATCTTGTTATTGATATGGTGAAATAAGGGAGGATTGTATTTGTATAGTGGGATCGGATTGCGCGCCGCAACGGGTTGTGTGTTTGGTATTCATTGTGCATTGCGTTAGCTTTCAATATTTTCGTACAAGATTCTGAGCACCGATATCTCTGATTTTACTAATTTCGAGCATTGATTTTACTTTCATAAGTTAACTGCCTTATTTTTCCTGTTCTTCTTTCCTGTTATTATTATTATTATTATACAGCGTACAGGTTATTGTAAGTGACCCGTCTTAGTCTCGTCATTACTTCGTCGAGGTTAGGCTCGGCAATTACAGAGTACATGTGGTCAGTTATACTCATACTACACTCTACACTTCTTGTGCAAATTTTAGAGTCGGCCCTAGCGGCGGTCAGTAGATTGCTTGGATTGGTTGCCGGATTGGAGACTTGAGGTACAACTGCTTGGCGTTTGCAGCCCTCAAGTCCCATTCTACCTTATCCTAGCTGTTTATTTCATTTCAGACAGTTTTACTTTTATTCAGATTATTATCTGTATTATTCTAGTCGCTCGTGCACTTGTGACACCAGTTCTGGGATTGTATCTAGATATTGCGGTTATTATGGTTTTTCTCACTCTATTTCAATTCTATTTCACTTATTTCAGTTTAATTAGTATCAATTAATTTGATTTGTTAAAAATGGCTAAAAACTATTTCAACGGTGGCTTGCTTAGCAAGTAAAATGTTAGGCGACATCATGGTCCCGATGTGAGAATTCCGGGTCGTGACAGCTCTCCCTCTTCTATCTTCTTGTGGTTAACGTCTTAAACACCACCATTAGGGAATTAATTCCTATACTTTTATTTTGTAGAACTCAAATTTTATCCTCAACTAAGATTTACAGCTGTGCTTGTACACTACAGGAAAAGAGTTGGAAGTTCAAGTAATTGTTAATTGCTGCAAACTTTAACTTAGAAATTAAGTGGTACCAATAGATAGTATAGTCGAATTTTAGCAACTAGTCTGAACACGATAATGAGAACATGATTTATTCCAAAGGACACAACATTATAGTTGAGTGAACAATCATATTCCCTTTTTCTTCTACAAATTTAATTCTCCCCCATATCTAGCTAGAATAGTATAACATTCTTGAAAGTGAAACAACAACAAGGAAAATTGAGGGATAACACTAATCATTCGTTATTTCATATAATTGAGGGTTGAAGGAAGCAAATCAAATGGTGTATTTAATTGTTTTGAATAAGACTCTTCTTTAACTTAGCCATATATATATATATATATATATATATATATATATATATATATATATAATATATATACTCGTATTCATTCAGTAATTCTACCCCTTCTTCATTCTTGGACCTCGTTTCTTAATATTGTTACTTTTCCATGCTGTGTCTCAGGAACCTTTTCAATACGGTCCGGATTGCTAGCTCCCGTTCATAGTTTTGCTACAGATGATACACGAGGAATCTTTTTATGGCGGTTCTTCCTTCTAATGACCGGCATATCTATGATGGCATAGGAAGATTAGCGGAACCGCCAGGAATCAGTACTGCGTCGACTGCTATGTGCTAAAGACTGCGGAATAAGAGCTCTTAGTCCTTTCGGCACGGCATAAAATAAAGGCTGTTCTTGTTGCGGGTTTATCAGAGCTTGAGAATCTAGCTAGGGCTATTTGAACTAATAAGGAAAAGTAGGCATGCTAAGTACATTTTGATGGCATTGAATCGGAAGATAAGCTATCTAAGAGAAGATGAAATAGCAAGTGCTTGAGAAGAAAAGAATATATATATATATATATATATGACCAATCATCCGCCTATGCTTCTTAAGATAAAAATTGGGAGGAAATAAATTCGAAGAAGTATGTCCCAATTTAATTTAAACAACTCACCTACTTTCTATAGGCTAATTACGCCGAAGATAACTCGCCATGTGTTTTAATAATAATAGAAATTAAATATGCTCAATTTTAGTAAATATGAAGGACTTAACACCTACTTAAAATTGATGTATATTTGAAAGATTATCGTAGATTAACTCTCAAACATAAGAGAGTATTGTTATTATTTTTTCGAAAATGGAACATTAAAGTTAATAGCACCAAAATTTGTATGATTTGGAGTTACAAGCAATTAATTTTTATACTACATGACTGATTAAACGTTTTTCACCGCATTTTTTAAAAAGCAATTTGAACACCACATATTTTCAAAACTTAAATCAAAATCAAATCCTCATAATATATTGTACTATCATATTTTACATTTAGATTATTTTACTTTATGATAATTAGAAGGGCCAAGTTGATGCTTTTAGTTCCACATAATTTCAGCCAATTAAAGACTACCATTCTTTCAATTGGGAGTTTTTTCATACCTTTCTTGCTTATTGTGAGTATCTTTTTTTGTGCACATATTCTTTCTCCACTCCAAGCCAGCACGTAAAGACAAACAAACTTTCAAATCATTCAAGGAAAATAGAAGCCCTACCTTTTTCTAGCCTAAAAGATGTGACACTTGATTTTTTTTATTTGTTTTTTTGGTAACTGACGATGGAATAATTGAAAGCGTATGTATGTGAAAAAAAGTTGACTAAGTAGCAATACTAAGTAGGCGTTTAGACATAAAAATTGTAATTTTTAAAAAAAATAGTATTTAAAATTTGAAATTATGGTTGGACATACATTACACTTGAAAAAATATTGCAGTTTTGTGAGTGAAAAAATTGAAAAAGTGAATTTTTAAAAAAATTCATTTTCAGAAACTTAGAAAAATTTCATGGACATAACACATTTTTAAAAAAAAATTATGGACAAATGGGGCCTTAAATAAGAGGAAGACATAATTTAAAAGTTGGCTTTTCTGCATATTTTTCATTCATGTTCTTATCAATCACATAAGGACCACAGCTTGATGTTGTGTATAGCATAAGTTATTCACTAAGTCGTTTCTAGAGAAGAGGTTCCTTTTCAAGAAAGTATTGCCTTTAACTTCAATCTTTGGTTTGTTTCATAATTATTGTGTTCGGATCAACTTTTATACGCCATAACTATTTTATCGAGTATTTATACCTATCAAGAAGGGGAGTCTTGGCATAACTGGTAAAATTGTTGCTATGTGATCAGGAGGTTACGGGTTCGAGCCGTGGAAACAGCCTCTTGCATAAATGCAGGATAAGGCTGCGTACGATAGACCCTTGTGATATGGCCCTTCCCTGAACTCTGCACATAGCGGGAGCTTAGTGCACTGGACTACCCTTATTTATACATATCAACAGCATATGTATCAGTTAATTTAGACCATTTAGACTTAGATATATGCATGGAAAGAAACAAAACCAACCTTTTCTTTCCGTAAGAAGAGTAATCTGGTACACAAAATATTTTGTATTCATGCAGGGTTCCGGAAAAAGCCGTAACCTTAGGGGTGTGATGTAGACAGCCTACCCTAATGCAAGCGTTAGTTGCTGCTTCCACAGCTCGAGCTCGTAACCTATAGGTCACAGAAAGACAAATTTAACGTTGCTCCAAGACCCACCTTCAGAATGCATTTGGATGTGGATATGATTACTTCAGAAGGTAACACTAATGTTATTCATCATTGCGTTTCAGTGACAATATCTCATGAATGTATACTAAGCCCACTGCTTTCAGGTTATTCAATCAGAAATAATCATATTACACCTTTTTCTATAGATACCATCTGAACTTTTGAGTAGATAATGAATTATATAGAGGAAAATCATAGAATTTTCTGGTGTAGAACTGTCCTACTTCTTTAACTAGTGAGCTAAAAGTGGAAGCAAATCACAAATACATTAATGCATTGTGGATTTCCAAGGTGTTTAGCACTTAGTCTATTTAAATTCTTAAATTCTTCACCAACCTCCTTTCAAAATCTTGTAGTTGCGCTTACAAGCAGACTTTTTTTTCATCTCTATGAAATATATGTATATTTTTATGATTTTTGGCTGGCTATTAAGATGTTTTAGCTCGTCTTGTTCTCTCTTGCCTACCCATGGATTCAACTAGGGGTGGCAACTGGGCGGGTTGGGCTGAATTTGGGCGAGTCAAGATAGGTTATGTCAGTAAATGGGTCATTGGCCACCCAGCCCAAAGTGTACTTGGGCTAAGATGGGCTGGGTCAAGATGGACTAAACAATGGGTCATAACCCAACCTGCCCAACTTGACCCATGTTTTAGAACCATGCTCATCTTGCATAAAAAAAAAAAAACCTTCTACCTTAAAATGTGTAAGTTGAAAAAAATTTGGGGGGGTGGGGTAGGGGTGGGCGGGTGGGAAGGGGGGTTGGGGCGGGTGGGTGATGCATAAAAATGAAAAAAAATAAAAAACAGAAAATTGAAAATAAAAAAAAAAGCAAAATTTTTTTTGAGGGTTTTGCGGGTGGTGGTGGGAGGGGGGGGTGGTGCAGAAAAAAAATACAAAATAAAAGTAAAAAAAAAATATTTTTAGGGTGGTGGAGGGAAGGGCAGGGTGGGGTGGGTGGGTGGTGCAGAAAAAAATTGAAAATTGAAAATACAAAAAAAAAAAAACGTTCTTTTTTTAAGGGAGGGGGTAGGGTGGGTGGATGGTGCAGAAAAAAAAATTGAAGGGGAGGGGGGTTTTGCGGCCCGGGGGTGTGTGCAGAAAAACAAAATAACATAAAATTGAAAATATAAAAAAAAAAAAAAAATTGGGGCAACTAAATAAATTTATATATTAGTTTTTGGGTGATTTCATGGGTTGTATTTGGGCTGCTTAATGGGTCAGAATGGGCTATAAAATATAATGGGTTAATTTGGTCTCAACCCAAATTGACCAATGAGCTAAAATGTTTGTAACTCAACCCATTAATATCTGGACAGATTGGACAAGTTAGATAGGTTTGGGCTCAAATTGCCACCCTAGATTCAACATAGGCTCAGGTCCATCGAACCAAATATAAAGAGAAGAAAATTCTTTGGTTGACTAATTAATGATAAAATGTTATAAATAGAATTTTATTTATGGTGAATGTCTATATTTAGAGAGATTCTAGGGTTCATTGCTTGGTGGCTAAGTCACTCTTTCCCTATAAATAGAGGGTTCTATTCCATTGTAATACACCCCAAATCAATAAGAATCCTTTCTCTCTCTCTTTCTCTGCAATATTGTTCTTCTACTTTTATTATTTCATAACACGTTATCAGCACGAGACTCTAACCAATTGAGTAGAAGCTTTTGGATTGAGCATAATGATTGTCAATAGTTCTATGAACTTTCTTCATGATTAAATTTTGGATTTAAGGTAAGTATTTTACCGTATTTTTCTCTTTTATTCTATACTTTGATTTTATATACAAGCAAAGACAACAAAGTTTGATTATAACTCTAATGAAGTTTGTAAGAAATTACAACCACCTGAAGTGGTAAAATTTCTATGCCTTGCCATGATGAAATTCATGTATGATTGTGGGCAAACTATTGAAAACACGTCCCATTGAATTTGCTCCATTCTCATTCCCTTAAAAGAATGTGATAAGTCTGAAAGAAGACAAAATTATTACTATGAATGTATTAATGGATGTGGACGTGACAATAGACGAAATTATAATCGTCATCATTGTGATAAGGAGAATAATAAGGATTCTCAAAATAATCCTTCACTCTGTGAAAGTAATATTTGTCATCGATTTGACATGAGATTTTATAAAGCACATATAGATGATTATGGTCCATTCATGATGTGAATGTGACAACATCTGATTTATGAATACATATTCATTCTTCAAAGAATATGAACGTGCTAGTGGTAGTGAATATACCGCACTCACCTCTAAAAGGAGGTTTGAGATGATATAAGAAATGAATAAGAATGGCATGAATGGTCATTGGTCACGTACCTATTGTACGCCAAAATATTTTGGCATTGTGATTATTAAAAGACAACGGTAATGCAAGAAACATATCTTGCATATAATTTTGACCATAACCATAATGGTATAACTTTCTCTTTAAAAGAGATATTCACCTTATGGGTGTTGACGAATATGTGGTACTACAAAATTAATTGAGAACTCTACAAGAGCCAATTATACTATTTT
Organism: Nicotiana attenuata; assembly: GCF_001879085.1. Taxonomy (NCBI): domain Eukaryota; kingdom Viridiplantae; phylum Streptophyta; class Magnoliopsida; order Solanales; family Solanaceae; genus Nicotiana; species Nicotiana attenuata. The sequence goes on along the minus strand of NC_032000.1, from coordinate 4,109,510 downwards.
GGAGAAACACAATTGATTACCAATGAGGTATTGTGTTGTAGTAAGTCTCAAAGAAACTTATTCAGTTTCCAAAGTATACGCGAAAGCGGTTGATTATATTGAGACTATAAATAAAGGAAAGATTTAATATCTTCTATTACTACAACTTGTAGCTGGGTAATATGTATGTGAAAAGCTATCCGTTTTATTCTCCAGTTTGTACTACACAAATAAAAGAATACCACAATAAAGTGGATATTTATTTATATAAAAATCCATATCATAATAAACTTAGAGTTTATTCATAATTGCACACATCATGGTGTAAAGCTGAAGTTTATCAATATTGATAATTTATTCAGTTGGCATAATTGGTTTAGCCATATCAATTTAAGCATGATGTGCAAAAATAAACGAGAATTCACATGGGTAAATATTAAAGAACTAGAAGTTCTTTACGAATTCTCTTATAATGCTTGTTCTCATTAATTAATTGACTAACTAAAATTGGGATTGAATCCCATGAATGCTGGAAATATCAAAGGTGAATATGGGCCCATTCACCCGCCATGTATACCACATAAGATGCATCTATGAGATGGTTACATGTGCAATTATTATTAACCCGCAACCTGGCCGGTGTGTGCGAGGTAACTTGCTCAATAATTTAATTTGAGCATAATTTCCAGATTTCCTATTCAAGATTGTTTATCTTGATAAGTTGGTTTACATCACAGTTGGTTTAGCAAAATGATTTATTGAGTGCCTCCACTTAATATCTAAACTATTGCTAATGAGAACAAAGTTATCTATATCAGTTTGATATACATTATATACGAAAGTATATTATTTTCTCCTCTCACAAGTGGTTTCAGGGTCAGGAACCAAATAATTCCATCTTATTATCATTGATGTGCGGGGTATATTTTGATTAATACCATAACGCAAAAAGATGAGTTCTTAATGTTGAGGAAACAAGTTAGTTTTTCTAACATGAGGGGGAGACATGATAAACAGTTGAGAAAAAGTTACGTGGAATGAATTATCATTTGTACATCTAGATCCTCGAATAAGATAATATAAACTTGAAGTTCATAAAAAGATAATTCATTTGCAATATATTGCAAAGCATGCCAGATGCATTTGCTGGCCCAAAGAAAGTAACTATATTCTCATTGCAAATGCTCATATTAAGTCCTAGAAGGACAAAGTCTATAGTACGCTTAAAGCATATAGACAAATCGGTTTCAAATCAACTTCTTGATAAAGAAGATGAGCAAATGATCAAAATGATCATAATAAATGAGGCAAGTGATCTAGAAGATCATATGACATAATGCTTCATAAAATCTCAAAGAGAAATTCAGGTACCTGAAAATATGAATGAAGAGATCTCTATGTTATGTCTTTATGAAAAATAAGGAGGTTGGAACCGATATAAAATGTTTGTCGACGACATCTATGATAGCGCTAAATATATATGAAGATCTTAAGTCTTGTGAAACAATTTCGAATAGAATTGGTTTCATATGAAAGACATGTAGTGTTGAACATGCATGTAGTTCAAACACTTGAAAGTATAAAGTCAATGGTATGTGCAATCAGTTTTCGATATCTTATATGTCTAGCATGACATGAAAACTTGATTTGCATCTAAAGTCTATTATATGGCTTATATAACTTAAAAATCCTTGAAGGATTTAAATTGCTTAAAACATATAGAATTCATGGTCATGAAGTACTACATCCTAAGTGCAATTTGTGCACATATGTATCTTGCTATAACTATAAGCATGATAATGTGATAGCGAGATTACCTCTATGGAGATATTGAAAAGTCATTCCGCGGGCATTTGATGAAGATATTACATATCTATCAAGAATGATGATTTCAAGGTGCAATATATTCATTCAAGTTAATATGGCTGATTTGTTTATCAAATCTCTACCAAAGATCTTTTGAAGATGGTGCACAAGACTGGAATGCAAATGCTTAAAGATGTGAATTGATGCTCTCATCAGGGGGAGTTAATACGCGTTGTACTCTTTTTCCCTTACAAGGTTTTGTCCCACTAGGTTTTCCTTGCAAGGTTTTTAACGTGGCAACCAAAAGGCGTATTGTTAGATATGTGTACTCTTTTTCCTTCTCTAGAATTTTTTTCCCACTGGGTTTTATTTAGTTAAGGTTTTAACGAGGCACATTATCTGTTGAATAGACATTCAAGGGGGAGTGTTATAAATAGAATTTTATTTATGGTGAATGTCTATATTTAGAGATATTCTAGGGTTCATTGCTTGGTGGCTAAGTCACCATTTCCCTATAAATAGAGGGTTCTATTCCATTGTAATACACCCCAAATCAATAAGAATCCTTTCTCTCTCTTTCTCTGCAATATTGTTCTTCTACTTTTATTATTTCATAACATAAAAAATCTTTTTCTCCCTTTTTAGATTCGCCTTAGTTTCACTTTTTTTTCTTCTTTTTAATACATAAGGATATTTTTGTCAATAACACCAAATAGTTGGGAAAAAATTGTAGTTTCCTTTTTGTTTTTATTTTGATATTACCTACCAAGACAAAAATGAAGATGATATAGATGGACTCATTGGAATTGCCAATCTCTGGGTCAGAGGAAGTTGTAGTAGCAGAAGTGGGCAAGAGATTTTTACATGTTTGCCCTCTCCTATTTCTCATAAATGATAGTAGGCTTTGTTTATTTAAAAAACGGTACACTTTTTTATTTTTTTTTAGCACTTTTACGTTGATAACTCCATTAACTAAGGATCCCTCTATATTAACATACTTTTTACTATATTTTCTTTTTTTTACTCTTTCATAATTTCTTTTTTCTCTTCCATAAATAATACTAACCCAAATATATCAAAGATTCTGAAAGAAGAATATCCCAAAAATAATTCCCTCTGCACAATGAGAATTTTAGGATTTCTTTTTGTTGTGGAGTTTTTTACTTTTTTCTGTATAAATTTATTGTAACTCAAAATATACCTTTAATATATTACAAGTATATTATATTGTGATAATTTACAATGATATTCCATCAATATGTCATATGTTTTTTATTTGTATTTATACCACATATATATATATATATATATATATATATATATATATATATATATATATATATATATATAT
>NC_032000.1:4106112-4106361 GCF_001879085.1 Nicotiana attenuata | reverse complement strand
TATATATATATATATATATATATATATCAAAGTATATTGCTAGCGAATACCTTACATAAAATTTAATCTAAAATATTAACATGCCACTAATATGTATATAGAAGAAAAAAAAATATGTCACATATACTGTATATATACGGATAATTTATACAGATATGCACGTTATATTAGTGCAATATATAAATGGTATATTAATAATATCTATTTAAATATAAATAAGTGTATAAATAACATATGCATATATAGATG
>NC_032000.1:4046798-4106012 GCF_001879085.1 Nicotiana attenuata | reverse complement strand
CAGCGTCGTTTCGATGGCTGGGGAGCCGGACCGGGTCAGAGACGGGTTTTGGGCTTGAACTTGACCGGATTTGGGGAAGGGTTTGGCTTGGGCTGGTGCTTTATTTGAAGACTCGGACCCAATAATAAACAAGCCCCTCTTTAATTCTTTTGAATCTTTTCTTTCATTTTCGTTTATTTATTTTTCTACTTAAATTTTGTTAAATACAAAATTAAAATGAACAAAGACCTGATTTTAACTCTAGAATTAAACTAATTAATTTCAAAAAATTAACTCCTAATTTTGAACAAACTAAAACCAATTTGAGAATTAAAAGTAAAAATGCAAAAAGAACTATTTTTCATTATTTTCTTCTATTTTTGTGATGTTAATTGACCAATAAAACTAAAATATGAAATTGAGTCCTAAATGCAAAGGTACTATATTTTTTTATTTTTTTTTTATGAATTATATCCACTAAAAATGCACACAAAATACAAACAAACACAAAATCATGCAATTAATTCCCTAAAATTCAAATAATAAAAGAAAAATCCTAATTTTAAGAATTCTATAGGAATAATTCAAGCGTGGCAAAAATCACGTGCTCACACAAACTTGACAAACTGCTCGCCTACACAGATTTGATACTAAATATTCTCTCCCTTTTTTTTACGTCTTTTGTGGCCTTTTCCTTTTCTTTTTTCGTTTTTTAATTTTATTAGAGAAACCAATTTGAAAACATCAGCATTGTATACGATAAAATCATGCGTCCTCGATTTTGTAGGCTCGAGGGGTCGCATCGAGAAACAAGTTCGATATGGGCCGGGCTCGAGCCCGATGGCAGGATACTATACTCGAAGATCGGAATGCTCGATGAACAAAGGGGCCGAGTACGACCAACCTCGAGATAATACCGTTATGGTTTTATTACAGAAAGAGCGAGTGTGATGACCCAAAAGGTCATCACTTGTTTTAGAAATAAATTCTGTGTTCCGAGGCCTTAAAACCTCCTATTTTTCTCACCTCGAATTGCGTGCGCAGTCCGGGCGTGTATCCGGAAAGCCATTATGTGGAAAAATTTGTGAAAAAAAAATGACAAAACTTGCTTTTAAAATGAATTTAAGTTGACTTCGGTCAACATTTTGGGTAAACGGACCCGGACCCGTGATTTGACGGTCTCGGAGGGTCCCTAAGAAAATATGGGACTTGGGCGTATGCCCGGAATTGAATTCCGAGGTCCCAAGCCCGAGAAATGAATTTTTTGAAGAAAATTGTTTTCAGGAAAATATAAGAGTTTTTGAGAAATGAAAGATGTTGAAATTGATGGTATCGGGCAAGTATTTCGGTTCCAGAGCGCGGTACAAGTTCAAAATAATAATTTAGTTGAATCTGTGAAGTTTGGTAAGAATCGGAGTCCGTTTAGTATAAATCGGACCTTATTTGAGAAAATTGGAAATTTTGATGTTCTTGAGTGATTTCGTGAATTTGAGGCTTAATTCATAGTGGTTGATGTTATTTTAATGATTTGACCGCACGGCCAAATCCGTATGATATTTTTGGACTTGCGTGCATGTTTGGTTTGGAGCACCGAGGGCTCGGGTGAGTTTTGGATAGGCCACGGAGTGAATTTAGACTTAGAAAAATAACTGTTGCAAGTTCAGAGAAGTTGCAGGTCTCTAAACCAGGCTTCGCGGTCCGCAGTGATTTCTCGCGACCGCGGTGGGGTCTTCGCCCCGCGGTGGGATTTGTGCGGTCCGCGGTGAGCAAGGCTGTGTCTTCGCGGCCGCGCTCGATATTTCGCGGTCCGCGGTCCGCGGTGAAGCTCCGCGGCCGCAATCCTTTTTATGTGGTCTGTAGTGAGGGTCTGAGAGGAGTATATAAACGGGACTTTTCAGTTATTTTTCCATTTTCAGAAACCTAAAACATAAGGGGCGATTTTTCAAACACTCTTTCTTTTCCAAAACACAAGTAAGTGATTTTAAACTCATTTCTTTCACTTCTTAACTTCTTTTTACAAGATTTCATCCTAGAATCTAGGGTTTTCATGGTGGAATTGGGAATTTTGGGTAAAACCTAAGAATATTGAAATTTGGGGATTTAGACCTCAAAGTGAGGTCGAATTCCAAAACAATTATATAGCCGGGCTCGGGGGTGAATAGGTAATCGGGTTTTGGTCCGAATTTCGGGTTTGGACCAAGCGGGCCCGGGGGTCGATTTTCGACTTTGGGAAAATCATTTGAAAACCCATTTTCATGCATTAGAGTTGATTCATTTAGCATTTATTAATAGTATTAATTAAATTGTGGCTAATACAAGCGAATTGGCGGTGGAAACAAGAGGTAAAGCGGTAGTTGAGGCTTGAATTGTGTTCGTGGCATCAAGGTAAGTGTTTGGTCTAACCTTAGCTTGATGGATTAGGAGTTGTGTCTTATTTGCTATGTGTTAATTGTTGAGTACGACGTATAGGCATAGTGACGAGTATCTATATGTTGATGTCAAGCATGCCCGTGAGTCTTATACTATGATTAATGTGACTCCGTTTTGTATTGTTCATGCCTTATGTGATGATTTTTATTGTTGAACAAGGCTTGTGGAAGTAATATTGGTAATTGAACATTGAAGAGCGTTGGCTCAAGTTTATGATTTGTGGAAGTATGATTGGCAATTAAGCATTATACAACATTGGCTCAAGTTGTGAATTGAGTTGTGAAGTAAATGTGAAAAAGAGAAGAGGATTATGATATTGTCTCCCTTGCCGGGATGTTGTTGCTTTTAATGTTATGTCCCTTGCCGGGATGTTATTTCTTTTGATATTGTTCCCTTGCCGGGATATTATTGTGATTTTATTGATTCCCTTGTCCTTATTGCTTTGTGATTGTTGTTTGAGTAAGGAAGAGTGTTAAATCACGAAGGGTGATGCCGTGCATGATATTTGTGAGAGAGTGTTAATGCACGAAGGGTGATGTCGTGCCTCACGATGTACAATTCCGTGCCTTTATATGAGTGATAATGCACGAAGGATCATTCCGTGCCATGATTATGTGAGGTAAAAGCACGAAGGGTGATGCCGTGCCGATTATATTGATTCTTGGTGAGGACGAGAGTAAAAGCACGAAGGATGATGCCGTGCACTTGTCCTTGATTTTCCTGATTCTTGCTGATAATTGAGTTATGGTGTTCTCTACGTTTATTTACTGATTTCTGTTGTTACTTGATTTTATTGTGATGTTATTGATTTCCTTGCTCAAATTGCTTTGTGATTGTTGCTATGGTGAGGAAGAGTGTGAAGCACGAAGGGTGATGCCGTGCATGATATTGGTGAGAGAGTGTTAAAGCACGAAGGGTGATGCCGTGCCGATTATATTGATCTTATGGTGAGGACGAGAGTAAAAACACCAAGGGTGATGCAGTGCACTTGTCTTTGATTTCCTGATTTTTTATTGATAACTGAGTTATGGTTTCTCTACATTCAACTGTTGGTTTTCTGTTGATACTTGTTGTCCCCCCGCAGCATGATTCCCCCTTCCTATCTTTAATTGTAAAGTTTTGCCTTTATTTTCCGCTGTATATGATTTAACTGCACAGGTTTCTTTCGTAGTCTGGTCCCAGCCTCGTCACTACTTCGCCGAGGTTAGGCTAGGCATTTACCAGCACATGGGGTCGGTTGTGCTGATACTACACTCTGCACTCTTTTGTGCAGATCCTGGTACTGGAGCATACGGACCTTAGCTTTGGGTTGATGCCTTCAGTCCATTTGGAGACCTGAGGTAGTCCTGCAGGCGTCCGCAAGCCTTAGCGTCTCCTTCTATCCCTTCATTCTGTTTCTTTTAGGTATTTCAGAGACAGCGTTGTATTTATCTTCGAACCCTTATTTGTAGTATTCCTAGACAGTCTGTGAAATTGTGACACCAGTTCTGGGTAGTTTATGTTATGGATTGGTATTGGTATCATTATTAAAATATTGCATTTCAGTCTTCCGCTTATTAAATTTCGCTGTTTATATGATGTTGGTTCTTAATTTGTTAAAGGATTAAAATGGGAAAAAGATAAATAATACAAATGGTTGGCTTGCCTAGCTTTCACTAGTAGGCACCATCACGACTCCCTAGGGTGGGAAGTCCGGGTCGTGACAGCGAGATTCCCGTGGTGGCCCTAAGATCACGGCGTAAATTTCAGAACGGATTTGTACTAGGCGATTAGACAGTTGTATAATAACATTCCCTACTACAATTAGAATTGTACCTTATTTAGGATTCCCCTACTATATAATGGGGACCCCAATCATTTGTAAGATCCATTCAATTATTGAGAAGAGAATATACATTTTCACTTTCTTGCCTACTGTTCATCTGAATCGTCTTATTATTATTTTATTGTTCTTGTTGTTCTTATTCACTTACCTCGAGGTCGCCTTCGCTCGAGGTCGAGGTCTGCTTACACGACTGGTTTGATTTAACTTGTTTCTTTAACTTATACGTTTGATTCCTAGTTTATCAATTAGTATTGAATTAAATCACATATCTTTAAAACCACAAAATAAGTTTAATTGTTACTCGAATTTTAGGGTAAACAGTTTGGCGCCCACCGTGGGGCTAAAGATAATAGTAATTATTTCAGTATTGATTCTGATAACACACGTTATTTTCACACTTGTTCTTGTCAAGAATTCTTGTTCTCAGGTTAAAACATGTCAAACTCACAAAACGCACCCGTACACGGCGATGACGATCTTGGATTTCACGGGGAAAACAACAATGTAGTTGCTCCGGGAGTCGGTGTACCACCGATTAAACCTGGGGAGGTGCCGATGGTAGAACCAGTCAACGTTAGTTCACACATTGCTTTGAATGTGGACTTAGGCACAGACCCCGGAGGAAGTGTACGCAGGGAAGTCCGATCTGGTGGCCAAGGAACATAGGGTATAGCAGATGGAGGAGTTAGCCTCCAAGTAATATTCGAGATGCTACAAGCTCAACAGGTTGCTATAGCTCAGCTTCAAAGTCAGCATAAAACTCCAAGTGTGGTCGACCCAGAAATCACTCGCCGTACTGAGCCGGTGCCAGAAAGATCGAACGGTAATGGCTCGGGGACTGATCCCACGATTATAAGGATGTTCGAGGAACTCACCAAAAGAATCGAGTCAAGGGAGAAATAGATTGAGGATAATGACAAAAAAGTGGAGACGTATAACTCCCGTGTTGATCAAATACCGGGGGCACCCCCGGTCTTAAAAGGTTTGGATGCCAAAATGTTCATACAAAAGCCATTCCCTCCGAGTGCGGCTCCAAAGCCCATTCCTAAGAATTTCCATATGCCAGATATACCTAAGTACAATGGGACGAGCGATCCTAATGAACACATCTCCTCGTACACATGCGGGATTAAAGGAAACGACTTAAATGATGATGAGATCCAATCGGTTTTGTTGAAAAAATTTGGGGAAACTTTGTCAAAAGGAGCAATGATTTGGTATCACAACTTGCCACCAAATTCCATTGATTCATTTGCTATGTTAGCAGACGCCTTCGTGGAGGCACACGTCGGGGACATAAAGGTTGCAACAAGGAAATCGGACGTTTTTAAGATAAGACAGAGGGGTGATGAAATGCTAAGGGAGTTCGTGTCCCGATTTCAAATGGAACGAATGGAATTACCACTGGTCTCAGATGATTGGGTCGTGCAAGCTTTTACATAGGGGTTGAACGAGTGGAGTTCGATCGCGTCACGACAGTTGAAGCAAAATCTGATCGAGTATCCAGCTGTAACTTGGGAAAATGTACATAATTGTTACCAATCGAAGATCAGGGTCGAGGACGACCAGCTAGGAGCCCCCTCGGGTTCAGTTCATCCAAATAGATTGGCAGTTAAGGTCCCGAGGGATACCGACAGGGAACCAAGATCAAACAGGGAACGGTATCATCCATATGTCATAGATCGAAGAAACAACGGTTCGGGGCGCAATCCTCCTCGTAATGATCGAAGAAATTATGGAGGGCAAAACTCTCAGGGATTTATGAGCAAGAATGGTTTTGATAAACATACCGATCCCGCGGAAGAACCCCGGTTACCGGAGTATAATTTCAGTGTCGATGCATCGGGGATCGTGTTGGCTATCGGGAGGATCAAAGACACCCGGTGGCCCAGACCTATACAAAACCGATCCTTCTCAAAGAAATCCAAACTTGATGTGTAAATATCATGGCACACATGGCCATAGGACAGAAGACTGCAGACAGCTGAGGGAGGAGGTAGCTCGATTGTTCAACGAGGGCCACCTTCGAGAGTTTCTCAGTGACTGAGCTAAGAATCACTTCGGAGAAAGAGACGCCAATAGAAAGAATGAGCAGGAAGAACCGCAGCATGTAATCCATATGATCATTGGGGGAGTCGATGTTCCACAAGAACCTATGTTCAAACGTACCAAGGTGTCGATCACCAGAGAAAAGCGGACTCGGAGTTATGTGCCCGACGGCAACCTATCATTCGACGACGAAGAAGCGGAGGGCATTTCTCAACCGCACAACGACGCCCTGGTAATTTCTATTTTGTTAAATAAAATTCAAGTTAAACGTGTTCTAGTGGATCCAGGTAGCTCAGCAAACATAATCAGATCAAGGGTCGTAGAGTAGCTCGGCCTGCAGGACCAAATTGTACTTGCATCTCGAGTCCTAAACAGCTTCAACATGGCAAGTAAAACAACGAAGGGGGAGATAATACTGCCAGTGAACGTGTCTGGGACCATCCAAGATACAAAATTTCATGTCATCAAAGGCGACATGAGATATAATGCACTACTCGGGAGGCCATGGATCCACAACATGAGGGCAGTACCGTTGACCCTTCATCAAATAATGAAATTCCCAACAATAGATGGTGTGAAAACAGTTTACGGCGAACAACACGCAGCAAAGGAAATGTTTGCAGTCGATGTGGTGACGCCAGTATCTGCACTTTCGACCTCGGAAAAATCTAGCACCAAAGATAAGCAGACGACCAAATAGCAATCACCGTCCCCAGCCTCGACCGAATCAGAGAAACAGGTAATCGAAGAAGAAGAAGAAGAAGAGGATTTCGCTACTCCTCGAACTTTCGTTGTTCCCGAAGAGTCAGATGCAACCAAGTTAACGGTCGAGGAGCTGGAACAGGTAATACTGATCAAGTATATGCCCGAGCGAAAGGTATACCTGGGAACGGGGCTAACCCCCGAACTCAGGAAAAAACTCATTCAATTTCTTATCGATAACATGGAATGTTTTGCTTGGTCCCATTTAGACATGACAGGGATCCCACCGGAAATAACAACTCACCGACTAAGCCTCGACCACAGATTCAAACCGGTGAAGCAAAAGAGAAGGCCCTAGTCCGAGGTAAAGCATGCATTCATAAAGGATGAGGTAACTAAACTTCTTAAAATAGGATCCATTCGAGAGGTAAAATACCTCGAGTGTTTAGCAAATGTAGTTGTAGTCCCTAAAAAAGGGAACAAACTTAGAATGTGCGTAGATTACAAGGATTTAAACAAGGCATGCCCTAAAGGCTCTTTTCCACTATATCGATTGCATGATCGATGCCACAGCTGGCCACGAGATCCTTACCTTTCTCGACGCCTACTTCGGGTACAATCAAATTCTGATGAACTCCGCAGGAGAAGACCTCGTTTATCACTAAGTTTGGAACATACTGTTACAATGTAATGCCCTTCGGGCTAAAAAATGCTGGAGCTACATAGCAACGCCCAGTTAACAAAATGTTCGAGGAACAGATAGGTAAATCAATGGAAGTTTACATTGACGATATGTTGGTTAAGTCCCTACGCGCAGAGGACCATTTAATTCATTTGCACGAAACATTAGAGATCTTGAGGAAGTACAACATGAAGCTTAACCCAAAAAAATGTGCCTTCGGGGTCGGCTCGGGCAAGTTCCTCGGCTTCATGGTATCAAATCGGGGAATCGAAATCAACCCCGACAAGATCAAGGCCATCTAGGACATCACCATCGTGGATAGTGTGAAAGTCGTTCAAAGGCTGATAAGACGGATAGCCGCCTTGGGCCGATCCATTTCGAGGTCATCAGATCAAAGCCACAGGTTCTTTTCCTTACTCAAAAAGAAAAATAATTTCGCGTGGACCCCGGAATGCCAGCAAGCATTGGAGGAATTGAAGCGATACTTGTCGAGCCCACCTCTGCTTCACACTCCGAAGGTAGATGAGAAGCTATACTTATATTTGGCAGTGTCTGAAATAGCGGTAAGTGGTGTACTGGTTTGAGAAGAGCAAGGTACGCAGTTCCCTGTTTATTACGTAAGTCGGACTTTAGGAGATGCTGAAACTAGATATCCACACTTAGAAAAATTGGCACTTGCATTATTAAGCGCATCTAGAAAGTTAAAGCCATATTTCCAGTGTCACCCCATATGCGTGTTAACCACTTATCCTCTTCGAAATATTTTGCATAAGCCCGAGCTATTAGGGCGATTGGCTAAATGGGCCGTCGAACTTGGCGGATACGATATCGAATATCAACCCCGAACGGCCATCAAGTCTCAAATCCTAGATGACTTCATGGCCAATTTTACGCCGACCGTCGTACCCGAAGTGGAGAGAGAACTTCTACTAAAATCGGGTATATCATCGGGGGTATGGACCCTCTTCACGGACGGTGCCTCGAATGTGAAAGGGTTCGGGCTTGGCATTGTTTTGAAGCCACCTACAGGTAATACTATTAGACATTCTATTAAAACTTCTAGGTTGACTAATAATGAGGCCGAGTATGAGGCCATGATTGTAGGTCTCGAGCTGGTTAAAAGCTTAGGGGCAGAAGTCGTTGAAGCCAAGTGCGATTCTCTGTTGGTGGTGAACCAAGTAAACAAAAGCTTCAAAGTCGAGGGGATAGGATGCAAAGATATTTGGACAAGCTACAGGTAACCTTGCACCGCTTCAAGGAGTGGACTCTAGATCATATACCTCGAGAACAAAACAGTGAGGCCGATGCACTTACAAACTTGGGGTCATCAGTCGATGAAGATGACATTATCCCGGGGACTGTCGTCCAACTATCGAGGTTTGTAGTCGAGAAGGGTCATGCCGAGATAAATTCTACAAGTTTGACTTGGGATTGGAGGAACAAGTACGTTGAATATTTAAAAAATGGGAAGCTCCCATCAGACCATAAAGAATCAAGGACTTTACAAACCAAGGCTTCTCGGTTCACGCTGAATGAAGGGAACATTATACAGAAGGACGTTCGATGGGCCATTGGCGGTATGTTTAGGGCTGGGGGACACCGATTATGTTTTACGAGAGATCCACGAAGGCACTTGTGGAAACCTCTCCAGCGCCGAGTCTTTGATTCGCAAAATTGTTAGAGCAGGATATTACTGGGATAGCATGGAAAAAGACACCAAGGAGTTTTTTAGAAAATGCGATAAATGTCAAAGGTTTGCACCAATGATTCAGCAGCCCGGGGAGCAACTTCATTCAGTCCTGTCCCCGTGGCCTTTCATGAAATGGGGAATAGACATTGTCGGCCCTCTACCAACGGCCCAGGTAAAGCTAAATTCATTTTGTTTATGACTGACTACTTTTCTAAATGGGTGGAAGCACAGGCCTTCGAGAAGGTCAGAGAAAAAGAAGTTATAGACTTCATCTGGGACCACATCGAGTGCCGATTCGGGATACCTGCCAAAATTGTATGCGACAACGGGGAGTAATTCGTCGGCAACAAGGTAACAGAGTTCCTCAAAGAACACAAAATAAAAAGGATCATATCAACACCATACCACCCGAGCGGGAACAGACAGGCCGAATCGACAAACAAGACTATCATTCAAAACTTAAAGAAAAGGTTGAACGACGCAAAGGGAAAATGGAGAGAAGTTCTACCCAAGGTTCTTTGGGTATATCGAACAACATCAAAGTCCAGCACGGGGGCAACCCCGTTCTCTTTAGTATAAGGCTCCAAGGCCTTAATTCCAATCGAGGTCGGAGAACCCAGCGCCAGATTTCGACATGCATCGGAGGAATCAAATCACGAGGCTATGAATACTAGTCTCGAGCAACGAGAAGCTGTACTTGTTCGGATGGCGGCGCAAAAGCAAAGAATCGAGAGATATTATAATAGAAGGACCAACCTTCGACACTTCGGAATCGGGGACTTAGTTCTAAGGAAAGTCACCCTCAATACTCGAGGCCCGAATGAAGGGAAAGTAGGCCCAAATTCGGAAGGACCGTACCGAGTCATCGGAGTTACCGAAAAAGGATCTTACAAACTTGGCACGACGGAAGGTGAACAATTGCCAAACAATTGGAATGTATCACTACTCAAACGGTATTATTGCTAAGGTATGACCTTCTCCTTTTTCCATTTGTATTTAAGACTATCTCATTGCAGATGTTCGATCAAAGACGTCGAGGGCACCCGTATACACGAAGACCTTAGGTTTTAGAGCACGCGTTGCACTCTTTTTCCCTTAGATTTGGTTTTATCCCAAATGGGTTTTTTCGGCAAGGTTTTTAACGAGGCAACAACTATGTGCTACCTAAGGAGAATTCAACAGTATCCAAGGCTTCTTTTCAATCAACCTCAAATACTGGGGGGCATCACCCTCAGAGGTTATATTTTCGAGGAAAATACTTCACGCCAAAAAGGGCCTCGATATGAAAACTTTGTAATGGGCCAATGGTCAGATGAACCGTGTCCATATAGAATAGTCGAGCCCCGATGGCAAAACATGTACGCATGTATGAATTATTCAAAGAAGCATTCTTTCTATATCAAACACTTTGTGTCTCAAAGAAATTTGCTACTATATGAACTCTATACTTGTGATTCTGTGAGAAACGGCTCAAGGGCCAAAACACAAATACACCTCGAATACCCGGGGACTGTCGTCGACAATCAATACATTCGAGTCATCTAAACTCGAGTTCATAAGACCTCAAAGAGGCACCCCCGACGTAAAGGCCAAGGCCAACATACTCGGGGAGTAACATTTCGAACAAGTTTGAAATGTTATCGGGAAACAAGTACAAGAGACACACCCGAATGCTGCGGCCATATTAAAGGCTACGGCCAAAATAGCGCGGCTCGGAGACGTCCGAATTCCGCAATAAAGACAGGCCTTCGAACTCTCAGAAAATTGGTTAAGTAAAGTCTACCCTCTACAAAATAATCAAAGGGCTTCGATAAAATCATCCCTCGCAAAAACCTTAAGAGGTATCGAACTATTCAAATACAAACTTGTGCTAAGGCACTAAAAACAAAGGGTTCCGATCGAGCGCTTTTGCTTGAGCTATCTCCTCGGTGAGGTCAAAACCTCGAGTATGGATCTCTTCGAGGGTCTCCTTCCGGGATTGGCACTTGGCCAAATCGTTGCTCCGTTTCTCCCGGTCGGAGGCTTCCCTTAGTTCCATTTGAGCAGCCTCAGCATCCCTTAAGTACACTGCGACAGTTTTATCAGCTGTGGCCTTCGTCTTCTCGACCTCGGCCCTGGCTTCAGCAACCTCAGCTCCGATTGCGGCAAGTTTGGCCTCGAGCTCACCAATCTTTTTCGCCTGGGCCAAATTTTTCTCTTTAGCACCCCGGAGTTGGGTCTCAGCCAAGGCCAGTTTGGCTAAAGCAGCCTCTTTCTCAGCAGCAAGCCGGTCCATATTTTCCTTCCATCGGTTGCAGTCAGCCTTAACCTGATCGACCTCTCCTCGAAGCTACCCGATCATCTCCAGTTTTTGCTACAGCTGAGACACTAAAGTGTTAGCCTCCACAGTTGGGTCAAGTAGACCATACTCTTTCAAAATGACGGTTACCTGCTTGTCTAACTCGACTTTATTTTTACGAGCTTTGGGCAAGTCTGCCCGAAGGTCCTTGAGCTCCTCCTCCTTTTGGCTGCAAAGGAGTTTCAGGGCCTTCCCTTCATCCGAGGACTTCTTGAGCTCGGCCTCACATTGGCTCAGCTCGACCCTAAACCTAGTAATGGCCTACGCAGAAAAAGAGATATCAGTCGGGGTAAGGGGAGAAGAAGAGATTGCAGCAATATGAGTTAATGCTTACCCGAGAGAAAAGATGGTGAGCCTCTTCAAAGAGGGTAGAAGCATCGTTGAGGTCGGCGGCATCAACGACCCCAGTAAAGCAATCCTGGAAAGGATCTTCTTCACCGGGGACTCCGCTCGGGTCAGGCGTTCGCAAAGCTTGAGCTTCCCTTATGGCCTCCTCAGAATAAGCTGGTAGAGGAGGAGAATGACCAATTTTCACGGCCCCGAGCATGTCTCTCGAGGCGCTCTGTTCAGCCCCAAGGATATCGTTACTTGTCCCCTTTGGTATGCTTGTTGAAGGCGGAGGAACAATCTCGACCTCAAGCGATTCAGGGGCTTTGCCTACGTCTTTCTTCGAAGTTTCCTCGCCTCGAGGCAGAGTCTCCGGTTCGGAGGGCTTGACGGCTTCAACTGGTTTCCTGGCTCGGGTCACCAGCGCCGATTCTTCGCCCTCGTCTTCTTCTTCATCATTCAGTTGATGGAGTGAGTCTATGTCTATGTGAATGAGTTTCCTCCTTTGCCTTCGAGTAGGGGCCCTCCTATCTTGGGGGTCTTCGGGTTTCGAAGCCTTTTTTCTCTTATTATCTTTCCCCGATTTTGGAATCGGGGACTTGGTCTCTTCCCCAGGTGGGGCTAGCCTAATTTCAGAGACATCTCCGGTGCCTGCATGAATGAAAATTAGGCATAAGTAAGATGACATCTCCAATAAAGGGGAAAGCATCAAAGACTTGGGAGAAGAACTAACCATGGTGCTTGGCTTCCCATTTGCCCCTCGCCAAGTCAAGCCATTTGCGTTCATCATACGAGGAGGTCGCAGCTAATTTCGGACCCAGTCTTCATGGTCGGCGACAGCATGGGGCATCCAAGCAACCGCTGCAAAAAGAGAGAGGTCATCACACAATGCGAAAGCGGAATATAAAAGGATAGTGGGGGAAGGACTTTACTTATGATCGAGGTTCCATTTCTCTGGGAACGACATTTTTTCCTCGGGGATGATGTCCAAGGTCCTCACTCGTGCGAACCGGCTCATCCAGCCCCGGTCTTTATTCTCGTCATTGCTAGTGAAGAAGGCTTTGCTCGATCGCCGTTGGAGCTTGATCAACCCTCGGTAAAGTTGAGGCCGATACAATCGGATGAGGTGAACTCTAGTCCCGCGGCCTTTCTAGAGAAGTAGCGAAGCATAATCACTATACGCCAAAAAGAAGGGTGGATCTGGCCGAGGGTGACTTGATATCCTTTGCAGAAGTCGATCACAATTGGATCGAGGAGACCAGTGTGAAGGGGCAAGTGTAAACACTAAGGAACCCCTCCACATGAGTGGTAATGCTCTCCTCGGGGTCGGGGATCTGTACTACGACCTCGTCCCCCCAGCCACAGTCTTTCTTCACGGCCTTAAGGTGCTTCTCCGTTATCGAGCTGATATACCGGGATACATGCTCACATCGGCCAGGGACTGCGGGGGAATTTTCAACGTTAAAGTCTTTCTTTATAACGTAGGGGCCAGGAATAATCTCGTGAAGGGCCGGCACCACAAGTTTGGCCGGCCGGGAAAAGGAGGAGGAAGCTTTCATCCTTTTGAGGAACTGTTTTGGAAGTTTTTGCCATTGATTTGGATCAGTAGAGGCGGAAGTAGGCGGAACTTGGTATTTTTTCGGTGCTAAAAGGAATCAGGTAACGGTAATGAGACAGAAGAGATGAAGAGAGGGAGAGGTAAAAGGAATTTGAAGGCGGTCTAAAGATTGAAGTAAAGTTTTTTCCGAAATTGAACCTTTTATTTATAGGCAAGCGGCAGCGATTCAACGGCGCTAGTGGCCGACCACCACCGGTGAAGCATTTAATATTTTGGGGAAGCGAACCGACGGGACGTTTCGATCACTTCGAGTGCCTACGTCACGGAAATAACGTCATCATCAAGGACTCCGGAAAACCGAGGCTCAAGTCGTTTCTTATCATTTTATCCTAAGAAACGCGGGGACTATCTGTATACGGTAAAATCATGTGTCCCCGATTTTGTAGGCTCGAGGGATCGCATCTAGAAACAAGTTCGATATGGGCGGGGCTCGAGCCCGATCGCAGGATACTATACTCGAAGATCGAAATGCTCGATGAACAAAGGGGCCGAGTACGACCAACCTCGAGATAATACCGTTATGGTTTTATAACAGAAAGAGCGAGATTCCCGTGGTGGCCCTAAGATCACGGCGTAAATTCCAGAACAGATTTGTACTAGGCGATTAGACAGCTGTATAGTAAGATTCCCTACTACAATTAGAATTGTACCTTATTTAGGATTCCCCTACTATATAAAGGGGACCCCAATCATTTGTAAGATCCATTCAATCATTGCGAAGAGAATATACATTTTCACTTTCTTGCCTATTGTTCATCTGAATCCTCTTATTATTATTTTACTGTTCTTGTTGTTCTTATTCACTTACCTCGACGTCGCCTTCGCTCGAGGTCGAGGTCTGCTTACACGACTGGTTTGATTTAACTTGTTTCTTTAATTTATACGTTTGATTCCTATTTATCAATTAGTATTGGATTAAATCACATATCTTTAAAACCACAAAACAAGTTTAATTGTTACTTGGACTTTAGGGTAAACAAGCATGATGCAAGAAAAACCAACATATCGTTTTAGCATTTTTTTTTTATGCTGATTGATGGAGGTCTTGATTCAAAGCATTTTTAAATTTTAATACTACCTTTTTGTTTTCACCACGAAATATTTGTAATACCCTTTTGAAGTCTTTTGTCCTTTTATGTAAAAAGCAAAGATTTAAAAGAAGAAAAGAAAACTAATTTTTCATGTATCTGGTCTGGCTAAATAACAAACGAAATAAATAAATAGGATCATGTTCTTCTTTTTTTCCTTGGCTACCCCATTAAGAATCATTAATTTTCGTCCCCAACATGTCAGAATTTCTTTGGCATATTTCGAATATCAGAGAAAATGACAAAAATGGTCTGTTATGTTTAGTTATTGGTTCAAAATAATTCTTTAGATAAACTTTGAATAGTTTTGGTCCTTTTAAATTTAAGAACATTGAGCGTGTTTGATATCCATCAAATATTTAGTATACTCTACTTGACAGATTTAGTGAGAACAGTGAAAAAAAATAGGGTTTCACATGAATACAATTTGGAAGTTTAATATTTATAGTTTTCGCTGATTTTAGTCTATTTTAGATTTTGGTGCAGGCAAAAATTTCTGTAAATTTTTATCGATTTCTTGTGTTAAGTATAATTCTTTGTCTTGCGATTTTTAGTATTTAATTTTTTTGTGTTTTTAGTTTTTTTATATATATTTTTCAGTAAATTTAACAACTAAAAAATTATCAAATATTTAACAAAGACAAACGTGCTCACTCTTGACAAATTTAAAATATCAAAACTGCTTAGTGTAAATATAAAGGACCACTTTAAACCTAGCCATCAACATATGGGTTTATTTCTTTCATTTCCTCTCAAACATGACATAAACCCCTCTTAAATGTTTTATACAGACCAAAACTGTTATGAACTTAACATGAAAACAGAAGCAGATGTATTGATTCAATAGAAGACCAGTACAATTTCTTAATACCAATTGTAGCTAGAGAACAGGGAAGAACAAAGAGAAGATAAAACATAAGAAAGAAATAGAGAGTGGGGAACAGAGTCACAGACCAAGAGAGAGAATATTCTTAATACTTTTTGCCTAAACTTTCCACTACTCACACTATTGTATTTAATACTAGCTACTGGTCCCCAATTCCACATTGTCTTGCACTCCGAGTCCTAGCCAGCATCCAACACGTAGTCAGCTAGTTTTTGGTTTATTTTCTTCACCCTTAGGCTCCTTCTTGGCAGATCCTTAGGCCCAGTTGACATCCTCTAACGGCCCATTCTCCCCATTAGACCCAGTACTTTCATTGGCTATTACAAAAACTGCTATTTTTGACAAACTTAGAAGATCAAAACTGCTTTAATATAAATTTAAAAGGGCCACTTTAAACCTAGCCCTAAACATATGGGTTTATTTTTGTCATTTCTCTCGAATATGACGTATACCCCTCTTGTAACTTCGGTGGGAGAAATTAAAAAATAGCCAGATTTACAAGTGGTCGTTCAAAAATAGCCCAGTTTCAAAAGTAATCGAAATCTAGCTACTTTTATGTAAAGATAAATCTGAGCGAAAACACTGTTCAAAACCCGGAAAATACGACTCCAGCATAAGTATACTTGAACTCCAGCATATTATACTGGAGTTCCAGGATAAGTATGCTGGAACTCCAACATAATATGATGGAGTTCCAGCATAAATACACTAGAACTCCAGCATAATATACTGGAGTTCCAGCAAAGTATACCGGTCCAGTATAATATGCTGGAAGTTCATACACAAGTGCTCGAATCTCCAGTATATTATGCTGGAACTTTCCGTGTGTTGGAGTTCCAGCATAATATGCTGGAAGTTCATGCACATGTGCACCGAACTCCAGTATAATAGTATATTATGCTGGACCAGTCTCTGTTGCAGCAAAATAGTGGTTATTTTTCATTGACTTGGTAAACGTTGGCTATTTTTGAATGACCAATCCGAAAACTAGCTAGACCGTGCTATTTTTACACTTCGGTCGACTCCATCCGATAGCCGAACCTCGAGGTTCAAAATTGGCCCAGAAAAATATGATCCGTATAACCTGCTCAAGGTTGGACGGGTTATTGACCCGTCCATTTGTTGAAATTAACATATCCCAGCACATTTACAGCTTGTTTGGATGGTTGTTCCCCATTGTATCGTATTGTATTGTCATCTCGAAACAATGTTTGTTTTGATTGTTTCATTAAAATTGGTTGTATTGTATTGTTAAATCCATTATTCCGGAACAACGAAAAGTCCCCTTTTTTGAAACAACCGATTTGGTGTGGTGGAATTATTTCCTATTTTTCTTTCCAATTATGCCCTAACTTATTACTCCACAATTCTATTTTATCCTTTAGCTTTTTTTGCTATTTTAACTCCAAATCTCCAACCTATAAACTACTTTATTTTTTTTTCAGAACTTCTGCCGCCAACGTTAAAGGTGTTTTGCCGCCTTCTGTTTTATTTTTTCTCCTAATTTATTTTTAACTCAATTCTAATTAGTTGTGCTCCTTTGTTTTGCCTTCTTCTGTCTCACTCCTTTGTTCTGCTTTCTTAAGGTGTTTTGCCTTCTTTTGTTTTATTTTTCAAAGTTATTTTTATGCATATTTTTTGATAAATTTAATATTTAAACAATTGAGGGTATTTTAGTAAATTTATCAGTTATAGTACAGTACGATACAGTCAAACCAAACAGCAAAATATTATTTAACAATAACAAACAATACAATCTATTCAAACATTGTATTCATAAAACGATACGATACAATTTATAAAACGATGGGGAACAATGATCCAAACAGAGTGTGAGATTTGGCTCGATTTTTAGTCCAAATTGGTTCGTGAATAACTTTACCAAAATATCTTTAAAATAAGTCCTTTTTAAGATTTTGAGCACGTTTGTAAAACAAGCTCACAAGTTTTAGTGGATTGGTATTAAAAAGAAAAGAAAAAAAATAGAACAAAGAGTAGTAAACCAAAATCTTAATTTTCTTTTTTTTTAAAAAGGCAAGCTTGCTGGCAAAGTAATTGCTCCCTAACCCCCCACCCCCACCCCCGAGGGGGCTAATCTCCCGCCCTTCATCCCTTCACTATCATTTCTTCCTTCTTCCTTAAACGAACCATTTAAATTCACCACTCTGTCTCCACTTCACTTAACTCTTTCTTCAATTCTCACTCTACAAAAATTCCCAATTTTTCTTTCGAAATTACTAATACACCCCTACACTTATCGGTTTATCGGAAATGGAGAACCCGCCGGCGAACCGGATGTACAGTCGGGTCACAAGGCTACCGCCGAGAAGAGGCCAGGTTAAAGTAATGATTTTTAAGAAACTGCTGAAATCGGTGGATTTGATCATCGCTGGTTGCTTTCGTCCGACAGCAATTACCCCTGATAAATAACAAGAAGCTTCATTTGGTACTTACTAGTTATTCCTACTGATTTTTTCTAATTTGATCCTGTTTGTTAATTTCCCAGCTAACAAACAGAGCTATACAAACACTTTTTCCTTTTTTTTCCTTTTAAAAAAAAAATATTTTGTGTGTCGGGGAGGCTGCTTATGTAATGTTGTTATTTATTTAGTAATTTTTTTTTTTGGGGTTTTATTTTTTCAGGGTGGAGGGATTGGTTTGTAGTAGATTGTGTGTAGATCCTAATGTTGTACCATTAAGAAAAAACAATCTTCTGTACTGATTAATAAAATATGTACTTTTAATTAATTATTAGTCGTTTTTTTTTTTGTCAAAGTTTACAACTTCGAATGGACTATGGAAATGGCCATTCCTGATATTACTAGACACTAGACACTCATTCTTATTGGGGTTTGAGAGTGCAATATTTTTGTGGGGAAGAGTTGGTAATGTGTTGTATTTTTTTCTTAATTTTTAGACTATAACAGCAATGTACCAGGAGGATAATTTTAGACTATTTTAGGTAATATACTTCATGTAAGCACTTTCTTAAAATGCATTTAAATTATAGACCCAAATTGTGGTTTAGTGATCAATAAAATTGTTCAATAATGAAAATCAAGGATCAAATTTGAATTTATGTTACTATTAAAAAAAAGGAAGAATACATAAGAACCCCTTGAACTATAAGCTTTTTTTTTCAAAGAGACATTTTAAGTTTGCCAGGGTCCTAATACCTCCCTTAACTAGTTATAAATGGTGTTACTGTTAATACCATCCCGAGAGACCAAAACCAGATAAAAGCAAAGGCAGTGCAACTTACGCGCTGCTCTTATTTTTACACGTTAAATTTTTTTTAATTTTTTTTTCTGTTTCTATTTTCGTTTAGATTTTTTGTTTTCTTCTTCAAGGTGGGTTACCATTTTACTTTTCTCCTCATACCAAAAGCTCCATCCCCAACCTGTGAACTAGGGGTGTACATAGATCGGGTTGGTTCGGGTTTTGCAATTATCAAACCAAATCAATTATGTCGGATTATTAAATCTAAAGACCAAACCAAACCAATAAAACTCGGTATTTTNTTTTTCGGGTTTTTTAGGTTTATTTCTGGTAAAATCTTTGTAGCACAAAACATATAACTTGTGTTCAAAATATTTCATTAATCCTAGTAAGATACAAATGTATATGGTATTTTCCAAGAAAATAATACAAAATATGAGATGTTTCATAGCATTCTCCTAAAATATTCAACAATAAAGACAATAAAATTATGTAATATAAATATTGCTAATTAAAATTCATAATAAAAATAAACATAATCTAAAAGTACTAAGTCATGCTAAAATAAGTAGACTAATAAGGGAGATTCAAAATATTGTCGTTCCTAGTATTGAATTGAATGTTTTTTGTTAGCATTAGTATTGATTTGATTTTGTTTGGGCTTTTGTTACTAATATTAATGGATATAAAACTTATTGGAACATTCAAAAGTTCTAAGTCCAACCTTGGAATAATAATACCTTAAAAGATAAAATTATGAAAAAGTTTAAGAAATATTTATAAATTACATCAAAATAAGTATTTTATATATATATATATATATATATAAAATTTTTATAAATGTAATGTCGGGTTGGTTTGGTTTTGCTTTGACTTTCTTTAGTTAAAACCAAGCCAAACCAATTATGGTCGGGTCTTCATTTTCCAACACCAAACCAAATCAAACCAAATCATAATCAGGTTTTTTTTTCTCGATTTGACTCGGATTATCGGGTTGGTGCGGTTTGTCGGTTTTCTTTGTACACCCCTACTGTGGACAAGCGGAACCCTACTGCTCCACTCCTTTTCTTCACCAAAGTATTCCCAAAAAATAGGGGCTTACGCAAGAATTTTTGTAGGCGGTGTTAGAATTTATAAAATAACTGGGATATAACTTTGATTATCATACTTCAAGACAAGAAATAGCCTTAGTCCATTGATTTTGTCGCGTCTTAAGTTAGAAAAAGTCCTGAGTTTAATTTCACTTCATCACAATATTTAACCACAAAGGCTCTCTCAAATATTTGTAAAAGAAAAATGTGTTAGTCGAGGTTTGAACTTTTGACTCCTAGAGTAATATCAAGCACATAACCAACAACCAAAACACAATTTATATTATGTGGTGTCATTTTTTCCTATTTATTCGTTTCTGTACAGCATTAATACATATATTTAGTAAAATTTTCTGACGATGCCACCGCTTCGGTAAGCGTGCATCCGCCTGTTTAACCCAAAAAATAGTTTTCAAGGTCAAAGCAATAATTTTATATGACGGGCCACAAGCAACCGATTCAATCCGAAAGATATAAAATTTTGTTAATACAACGTGATAGAGAAGTGGAAAATAAATTCAATGACAGATAATATAATAAAAATAAAGCAGAGAAGAAAAAATTCTTATTGAATGATCCTTGATAGGATAATGAGCTGAACAAAGCTTGAAGGGCCGAACTATGGCTAACTTGAGAGCAATATGCTATCAATTACAATGTATAGAATTGTAAAGAAGAAATTAGATCCCCCTCATGGTTGTAAAAGTATGTCTATTTATAGGGCTAAATCTAAGTAACCATTCTCCTTGAATTATGGGCCCATTATGAGCATTTACTCAATCCATCCATTACTTTTGGAAGACTTGTAACAGTTGTGTAAATGCTGGAATTCCTTAACTGGTGAGTTAATTCCGTAATTGATGAATTAATTCCATAACTGATGAGTAAATTTCGTAACTGATGAGTCAATCTCGTGTCCGTTGAGTCAATCTCGTGCCTGTTGAGTCAATCCCGTGCCTGTTGAGTCAATCCCGTGCCTGTTGAGTCAATCTCGTGCCTATTAAGTCAATCCCGTGCCTGTTGAGTCAATCCCGTGCCTGTTGAGTCAATCTCGTGCCTATTGAGTCAATCTTGAATTGATTGACTTGTTCTGACCGTTACAATCATTTATTGCATCTATTGTACGTTACATAATTGATTTGTAACAGATGGTGCAATGATGATAAATCCCATATAATCTGGGATTAATTGATTCCTTCCTCATGAGATATTCTCCCGCACCTGATCCGGCTATTTCATGATGATCAGTTCCGAGGCTAACAGGCACGGTACGAGTATGTTCGGTCCCGGCGGTGTTTCACATATAATCCTTACATGTCATTCTTCATTTTTCTTCAAACTTTGCTGACACGTGTCGCCATTTAATATACCCACATGGCGAGTCTAATTTTCACCAATACAGATAGTTCCCCCCACTTTCCGGTTACTTACTATGATGTGACCGGGAAGTGGAAGATTTTATCCTTTTCATCCTTGCCTCTGCCTCATTAAAAACCTTGCCAGAAAAACCCAATAGGGACAAAAACCGACGAAGGAAAAAAGAGTGCAGAACTTAGAGATTCAGATGATAACTCCACCGCTTATGTTCCTTTCGTCAATAATCAGTTGGTTTACCCATGTCTTGTTTCGAGGTTTGAAGATAAATCTTTGCCTTATGTTTGCAAGGTTTGATATATATATATATATTTCGGCTTTATTTTCTGCCTATTTTAATTTTGGGTTTTTGTTTTACCCTTCAACTTTGCATTAAAAATACTTTAATGCTCCGTGACTTTTTTGAATAAGCACGAATTATAAAAGAGGGCCCTTTTATGAACGACACTTAATGAAGAAGACGTCTCAACTTCATAATGGTGTAAATATACAAAAGAGAGATAGGAATTTTCACATGTTTTTCTTTAACAATGTTTTGGAGAAAGTTTTTACATTGAACTTTCATAACATTTCACATGTGTTTGTGTATCGTCTATAACTCATTTGCAACTGCTTTTTCTTTTAACAGATTCGATATAAGCTTGCACTCGTAACTGTTTTTCTTTTGCAACAGTTTTTTTTGAATTAGTACAAAGGGATAACTATTTTTGTTTACAACAGTTTTAAATATAAGGGTAAGAATTTTTACCCATAACTATGTTTATTGATAACAGTTTTCAAATGAATACAAGGGTTTATGAATTTCATCCATAACTATTTTCAGTTACAACAGTTTTTGAGTAAGTACAAAGATGTGCATTTTTACCCGTAACTAATATTCTGCCTTTAACCTTTTTTGAAACAATCGTTTATATTTATGAATATGTTTTCAAAGGTTTTCGAGTCAGGCTTGTGCTTTTGGCTCGTGACTTTGCTCTTAACTTTCGATTTGTTGGGTAGACCTTAGGCTTGACTTGAATTTTGGTTTTTCTAGTCTTCTTTGCCTTTCATATATATAGTCCCCCAAGTGTTAGAGCTTTGAAGTATGAAATCTCGAGCATTTGATTATTCCTTCCATGTGGTCCATTTCCTGAAAAGGAAAAACATACGGGACTCGGAGGTATATATTTAGATGATGACTGCTTAACCCCCTTTTTTTTTATCAAAAGGGTTGTAACCTAGACCGGGAATAATACAGTGTTCCTCGTATCTTTCGGGTCTAATATCATCGTTTGGTTTTTTAGAGAATTTATCCGAGTACAAGTTTTTCTTGGCACTTTAGAAAATTATTTGAGTGCTCATACTTAGTCTTTTAGACTTAAAATATATATTTGGATGCATCGTTACTTGTGCGATGTCTAAAGTTGCACCTTTGGGTGTCTAACTTTTAAATAAAAGAGAGCTCTTTTATATACTTTAAACGCTATGAATAGGACCCTCCTTTTCATTCTGGCGTAAAATAGGATCGATTGATCCGAGTAGACTTTTAGTCTGAGGAATTATTAATCCTAGTAGGATTTACAAGAGTATTGATCCCATTAAGATTTACGGGAGTATTGATCCCGGTAAGACATTGAGTTTGAGGGAGTATTGATCCCAAATAAATATATATCTTAGTAGATTTGTCCTGAAGAGATATTTAATCTGATTGGATTTTGAATCTAAATTGGAGTATATGAACATACTTCCAAGTAGAGAGGGACACATGTCCGAAATAATATTTGAGATTTACGGGATAATCGATCCGAGTCATAATACAATTAGCCATTAAGAAAGGCTTATATATTTAGCTTGAATGGTCATTGTTGGACCGAATATAAGTTGCTTGTTTGTTCAAAGTGAACTTTATTCTGGAGGCATATTTGCATACCTTTATCTTGACTTAGATGTAAAACTCTCGTTTTTTATCGTGGGATTCTTGACTCTGACATGGAGTTCTCGATCCTTTTTGTGTACGTGTAGTATACGTATTTTTGAAGAACTCATTCAACACTGTTTGAAGCGTTTATGCTTGATATGAGTAATACAACTAACTGAGTTGAGCTGGTAATTAATGTCAGAATACTCTTAGGAATTCTATCTCTCAAGGCAATCAATTGCTTGTATCACTTCAAAAAGCTATTTTTCAAAAGTTTCACTTCAAATTACTCACAAAAATTTAAAAACAATCCAAAATTATATTCATTTCCAAACATAACTCTAATTTCAAATACCATTCATTTTTTTTCAAAATTTTACAATTATTATGTCTAAACGCCCGCTTAAAGTGTCTCTTTGAGAAAAAAAGCTCATAGTTGGAGGGGGTATTTATGTATTCTCCCAAAAAAAAAAAAGTACAAAACTTCATATAACATCTATTATCTAAACATGGGCATTATTAATTCTTGTTACTTGAACATTTAAAAAATTCTTTTATATACTATAGTACTACGTATATTTAAATTTTTCTTACTCTTTGGACCACTGCGGTCCAATTCATATACTCATAAAAACCAATCAAAAAACTGATTTGGTCAAAAGAAAAAAGAAAAGGTTTGTTTAGATGGATCTGAGTGTGAAATAAATTGAATTTAATAATTGGCACAAAAATGTGAAAGTTGCATGTCAATCTTTGCTTCCTTTTAATTAACGTGCAATTTTAAAATAAATTATCGTTCGAACTGATTAGCTGTAAATCATTGTTATTAAAAAGTCATTATTTCTTGTGGAACAAATTAGCTGGCACTTTTGAGACATCCTAATAGTATTACACGTGGCGGCAATTTAACTTCTTCCTTTGTCTCCAATCGACAATGATAGGGTAAAAAGCTAGTGGTTTGAAAATAGAAAGATACGAGTCTATCTATATACGTTCACACAAGAAATGGCTCAATTTTCAAAATCTTGATATTATGCAAATTGCATATTCCCTTCCCCCCCCCTCCCCCCCCGCCCCCACCCACAAATTAATCTGATCAATTGTTTGGCAGAGGTTTCCATCAATTTTCTGTACTTTAGCAAATTTGGCTATCGCAAAACATCCTGATTAGGTTGAGCAAAAATAGGGTCGTCTTAACAAAATTAGAGTCCTAAAGCCAAAATTCAGAAAGAAGCCCAAGTAAAAATATTAACGACAAATTTGCAATAAAAATGTATAAAATGAAGGTAGAATAATAAAATGACTCAAGAATTTGATAAGTTAATATACAACAACAACATACTCGGTGAAAAACTCACAAAGTGGGGATTGGAGATGTAGAGTGTATGCAGAACTTACTTCTACCTTGGGAGGTAGAGACTAGAGAGCTTGTTTCCGAAAGACCCTCGGCTCAAGAGAAAGCATGACAAAAAAAGTCAGATAAGGACAATCAATTCAATGCAGCATGAAAACGAAAGTAATGAAAGAGAAAAGTCATGACTAAGCAGTCTAAAAAGGAGCAGTAGCTATCACAGATAAGTAAGATAATAATCAAAGTACAAGAACAATAGATAGTAAGTAGGAGAAATCAAAGGATAAGAAACTATAGATATAAGTTGATATAATAACATCCAAGTGTTGAATTGCTTCAATATGATGATTGCTTATTGTAATGCTGAGAAGAAGATAGCTTGTAAGCCGCGGTAAGTTGCCGATTGAAGGATATAAATAAAATGAGGGCCCATAATTTTTTTTTTTGGTAACTAACAATTTTATTAATCACCAGTAAATCTTTACAAATCCATAGCCTGCTTATAACTCAACAGCTACTAATCCCAGTGGTGGCTCTCACATTACAATGTGGGCTACTTCTCGCGCAATACTATCAACTCCTCTGCTTCTCTTTTCAAACAACCTCAGGTTCCTTTCGATCCAAATGGCATGAGTTATCTCAGCATAAACCATCCTGTAGAGTTGAGCTCTATGAGTCCTGCCTTTAGCCCATTGTATCACGCACTGCACATGTTGATCCGAGTTGTCTCTTACCACATTTTGTCTCGGCATCCAATGAAGGATTTTTTGCCATACTTCTTTTGTAAAGCAACAGTTCACAGACAAATGTTCCGTGGTCTCATCATGGTTTTGACATAAAGAGCACTATAGTGTGGGCTCATATTAGTTGTTAGGATATAAATGAGGCAAAAAAAATAACTACCTTACCCATACCCGTGTAAGGAAATAATTCATTGAAATTTATTTCATTATCTAATTATTACAATGATCTTCACATTACAGCTATTGTACTTTCGCTCCAATTTTTTTTTAAAAAAAATTTAAATGTACACACATTTTTTTTAATAATACATATACAATATATCTTTAAGGAAAAAATGGAGCCCCAAAAAAGTTGGGCCCCAAACCATTGTCCAAAAACTATAAGGTATTCTGTTCTTTAAATTTTGGTTATAGTTTTAGCATTCCCTTAATCCCTTCCAGGCGGCTTAAGCATAGTAAGTAATGCTTTCTTTTATTTTTCTTCGGATTTTCTTTTTGCCGCTAGTCCTTAGGATACATGCAAGTATAGTGCAACGCGTGTTTGGTTCGATCTCTATAAATATAGTTCATATTTATTAGCATAAAAGATTAATGTGTAACATAACTTAAGAAAGGGAAAATTGTTGCCACATATAAGAATTGTAGTACTAAATGTTTACTCTTTGTAAGAAAGGGAGGAGTCAAGTTTTAGTAGGAAAATGACAGGGCTAAATTGGCTTCTTGTTGAGGCTTAACTTGCAAGGATTCCACAGTAAATATAGTAAAAATGGCGTGGGGTAGCCACTGTTTAAGCTGGTATTTACTTTTTATCCAGCATTTTAAATGCTTAGCAATAGTAGCCACTAGTCTATTAAAATTAATGCGAAAAGAATGTGTTACCCTTTCCTCCCCAAACGGAAATACACCGATGCATTCAAAACATAAAGACTTCAATTAATGATAAGTATAGAAGAAAATCATTACGAATTTAAACAATCATAGAATACTACTGTCTATCAACTACTCTACCACTAATTCACTACTAAAAACTAGGATTCTCAATGTCTGTTTCTGCAATTCTGCTTAATCATCATACATGTATTATCTTATCTGTCAACTTCATCTCTTGCCACAATCTTGAACTTCCCCGTTTGTTGTTGCTGCACACCAAAAATTACCTGTTAACACGAAAATTAAAAACGTTAAAAACTCAACACAACAAAAACAATAATAGTTTATCTTTTGATTTTTCTGCTGGTGAACTTATGAGTTTCTAACTTGAAGTCCTAAAGTTAAGTTCAATAGTTAAGGACACAAGTTCAAAAGTTAAGGACAGACAGTTCTTAACTTACAGTTACAAGTTCTAAAGTTAAGGACAGGCAGTCCGTAACTTATAGTTACAAGTTCAAAAGTTAAGGACATGCAGCCCTTAACTTACAGTTACAAATTCAAAAGTTAAGGACAATAGGTCCTTAACTTTGATTTCCAAGTTTAAAAGTTAAGGACAGACAGTCCTTAACTTACAGTTACACGCTCAAAAGTTAAGGACTCTCCTTGATCTCTTCTTTTTGTTTTTAGCCGGATTTGGCCTTTTAGCCATCCCTTCGATCAAATAGAGGTCCCAGGTCTCCGAGCCAGCCCGCGTTTTTTCGAAGAATCCTGCACCCATGGGCATACGACCTGGCAGGCCTTCCCTTTCCGCCGGAGCTTCATCTCTTCTCACGAAAGACTTTCCATCCCGTCTCTGAAAGTTTTGCAATATAAGTGGCCCTGCTTCAAAGCCCCAGAAAACCCCCCTATTGTGCCTTAAACGACGCGATATAGGCTTTAAAGAGGGTTTTCATGAAGGATTACAAGAAGTCCTTAACTTACAGTTACAAGTTCAAAAGTTAAGGACAATAGGTCCTTAACTTTGACTTATAAGTTCAAAAGTTAAGGACGCTTGGTCTTGAAGTTTGAGTTCCAAGTTCAAAATTTAAGGACAGATAGTCCTTAACTTGCAGTTACACATTCAAAAGTTAAGGACAAGCAGTCCTTAACTTACAGTTACAAGTTCAAAAGTTAAGGACAATAGGTCCTTAACTTTGACTTACAAGTTCAAAAATTAAGGACGCTTGGTCTTGAAGTTTGAGTTCCAAGTTCAAAAGTTAAGGACATGTAGCCTTGAAGTCCTGAACTTAGAGTTCCAAGTTCAAAAGTTAAGGACATGTAGTCCTGAAGTAGTCCTGAAGTCCTGAAGTTAAGGACATGAGCAGAAGGGTATTTTCGTCCCGACGGTTAATATTTATTAAAGCAGTGGCTAAAGACTAAAGACATTTTAAATGGTGACTTAAAAGTAAATACATGTGTTTTTAGTGGCCAACCGTGCACTTCCCCGTAAATATAGTATATTTCAGATTTTTCCAACTATACTCTTTTATAATATTTGTGTCTACAACGGGTTCATCCCCCTCCCATTGACTTCTTCAGATCTTTAAAAAAGAAAATCTTTTAAAATCCTAAGTGTATCAACATCAATCTCTAGTGACAATGACTATGTTTTTTTCACTTCTCTTGGGAGCTTTTATTTTTATTTTTGGGGTGGTGGGTGGGGGATAGTTTCCATGGTTATATGACGATGGGCTCGCTGCTGATTTAATTATAGGATTTGTAAACTAATAGTCAGTCAGATTCACTGTTTATATTTTTAATCAGTATATATAGATTATATGTTGATCATGCATGGTTGTACGTATATTATATATAGATTATGCATGTATTATATATTCATTGGAAGTCGACTCTCGTTCTTTGGACCAACCGATGACCGATTAAAAAAGAGTTCGTCACTCTTTTTCACATACACCGGGAGAAAAGCTTACGATAGCAAGTCCTCCACGGCCGGAGAGCCTCAAGGACGCCATACCGGGCAATGAGGCTGATGCTACTACCGAAGCGGGGAAGTAAAATTAAGGGAAACTTACACAAATGTCCCAAATAAATCTCAACTTACCAACCTCTAGCCATTAGTCATAGACTTACCAAAACTAGCCAACAAAAATTAAAAACCAAATAATAGGGTTCTTTCTCTCAAAGAATCACATGTAAAAACCACCTTTTATATTTTTAAGCGTGATTAGCAACATTAGATACAAGACGGAAAGAAAATTTCATGGACGGGGTAGAAAATAAGGTGATGAAATACAAAAATCTATACAATATTCCAAAAATCTAAACAAAAAAGGAACTTTTTAATGGGTATAGTTGAAATTCATTGAAAATATATAGATAAGTCAATATACAAAATTTGAGGAAGATTGGAGGTGATTTGGACTGGTTTTGTATCAAAATTCGTAATTAAATCGAGTTCAAAAAAGTCTCTGCGACACATGTATCAAACATGTATCATGCATGTATCTCAGACACAAGTATACATGTGATACAAATATGATACATATATGATACACAAATGATACACAGCGTGATACACATATTATTTTTTTTCATGTTCAGCTTTTACTTCGAATTTTTAATTCAAACCACCTCAAAACTTCACCAAATCATCCCAAAATTGAGATTCAAGCTCCTTAAGTTGTGCCCAATCTATTCTAATAACACCCACTCAAAACAAAGCTAAAATTTGATATTTTTTTGCAACAAATAACTAATTGGCTAATTTGGCTAATATTAGTAATATTCTATCAATTGGACAATTTTTGTAATGAGCTACTTATAAATGGACATAACTGATAATTTCCCTAAAGTTAATCCTTGTTCATACATAGGCTTCTCTGGTACGAAATGGGCCACTTCAAATAGGTTCATTGCTCTGGCCTACTTGTGTCAACGTCCATAAAGTGCGGAATATCGTATATAATGCGATTATTGTATATATTAATTTTTTTGAATAAAAAGTATATGTACTTTATTTAGTATTTAATCAGGAGGTTTGATTATTTTTAGTGTAAGCGGTTGGGTAGACAGCTATCTAAATTTTTCTTCAATAATTTATATGATAAGAGTGAAGGATTTAATAAACAAAACTTAATAGATTAAAAAAGTAGAAGTTTAGTTTTTACCCACTAATCTCGTAAAAAACATTTGTATAATCAAATTACATAAAAATATGAAAGAATAACACCAATTCAAAGACTGTTATCTAGAGGGGTATTATCACTTTTAGCCCGTACCAAAAATTATTTACATTTGATAGTCAAAAAAGTGTATAAAATTTATATACACCGTCATTATTCCTTTTCTAGAAGGTGTTTCACACAATCACTTACTCCCTAAGCTTGTAAATATAATATTCCTTCAATAGAATATTATTGCACGGACAATCCATGTTTCAATTTTGGTTCACCGTCTGGACTACAAATATGATGAGTCAAGTGGGCCAATTTCTCATTCTAACAAGAATTCTTGTATTCACACTTGCACCAGCAAATTGTCATTATCCAATCCTAACAAACGGACAGTTATTTATACATTTAGAAATTCTTTTATTTAAGCAGCTGACGTATAAAATGCTTTCCTTATTGATTAAAAAAATTAAAAAGAAAAAAACTAACTTGGTCTATTCGTTGGAAAAAGGAAAGAAAAAATATGTGTAGGGTGTCTGAGTATGAAATATGTTGAATTGAATTGAATTGACAGAAATATGAAAAGTTGCAGGCCAATCTTTCATACCTTTAAAAGGACTAGGAATTTTAAAGAATTTATTTCCAAACTCATTAGCTGTAGGAGACTTTATGACATTTGTGTCAATATGGAAGTCAAACATTCTTTTCTTATTGATTAGCTGGCACTTCCTCAGCATGGGCGGAGACACAAGTCGATGAATGGATTCGATCGAATCTACTAGCTTTTGATCAAACAACGGAGTATTTATTATTTAGTATTTATTAAATATGTACAATATTAAATTTAGACCTAATCACTAATACTTGAAATCGTCGTCCTAAATCTAGAAAACCATAAAATTAAAATTTTGCCTCCGCTTCTGTTCCTCAGGCATCCTTATGATAGTAATCATAAGTTCATTAAGACTAACGGTTCTACTAATTGGCGACTAGGCTAGCCAGCCCACGACCCCACCAAACCAGTCCAAAAGAAGGGCCAGGACCAGACCAAACAGTCCAGGACCTAACCAAACCAATCCGGAAAAGGGCCCAGAATCAGCCCAGACCACTAATCATTTTTAATGATTGGCCAACGGTGAACCGACTTTTTCAATTATGGTTCATTGATACCATTATTATCTTAATTTACTTTTATTTATGATAGTTTAATATAATTGATGTAAATAATGTGTGTAAGAATAAACATAGAGGATTACCATTACAGTTATTTTAATCCATTCTTATTTTTAGCATATCTTTATCAATAGACAATAGAAGTGCAAACTTAATCCTTTATAGGACTTGTATCATTAGTTGACTGATTTAGTAGGGCCCCGACGTCACAATAGGGTATCAAAAATCGGCTTAAATTTTTTTTTTTTTTTTAAATAAGAAGAAGAAGGAATGATGTAACTTGCTTTAGAATATGACATGGATAGAGGATTAGTTTCAACCTATAATCATTAAATTAGACACACAATAAAAGTAAGATCACATAATTATATTATTTCCACATAAAAGTAACTTAGTTTGTGTGAACTGCTTAGAAAATATAAATAAGCACAGGATTGTAATAGTCACTTATTACGTTAATAATGCTTTATCACTCTGGAAAATTCACATTAAAAAAATATATTTATTTTTTTAAATAATCACCATCCCCTACCCTAAGCCGCTGCACCCCTCCTGGTATAGTTCTTCTAGAAGGTGCTTCCTATAATCACTTAATCCTTAAGCAATTGCTCCTCCAATCTTTAAAAATTAAAAGAAGTAAACTCTAATGAGAAAGAATATTGATACTCTATTAGGCATTTAGCAACTCTATTATTAAACTTATTTTACCTTCTTTAATTTATTAAACACACTTGACAATACAGTCTTATATTTTTTTTTTCTTCTCCTTAAGTGGACCTCTTCAAATTTGATTAACAAAAAGCTAAAAAGGGCAAAAGATGATTACAATTTACTTAGAGGTGGAGACAAAATTTTGAATTTATGAGTTTGGAGTTTTAAATCTTTTAAGTTATAGAATTTTAAATTAATAATTTATACATATTCATTGAATAATATCTTAAGACAAATATATGATTTGGACCCACCCTACTAAGTTTGGCGCCGTGAGATTCTGAGAACTACCCCATATAAATTCTAAACTGGACAATTCTAATTTCCCAAAATTTGTTGTAATTTGTTAACTATTTTTAAATCCTTTTTTTTTTTTTTGTAAAAACTCCTAAATATTTTTTTGTGAAAACTATTTTTTTTCTAACATTTTTTAAACCAAACGTCATTGAGAGGTCCATTAGTGATCTAAGCCAATTGTCACTGCATTTGGTAACCTTGGACCCCAAGTAATTGGTATTCTCATTTTAGCCCCTCTTAACTCACATATATTTAAATGTGGCCATACTTTAGCAAAATTCATTACCAATAATAGACCCTCTCTCATTTTCTTCACTCTATACTCTCCAACTTCAAGCTCTGTTTTTTCCTTTATTTTCCCACAAAAATCCTTTTTGAAAAACCCCATAATTATAAAAATGGAATTGAATCAGAAACAGCAGAGGCTTAATCCTCAACCAAGAAGGGGACAAATAAAGATGAAAATCTTGAAGTCTCTTATTAATTCTGCAGCTGAATTGGTTAATATGGCCAGTGGATCGAAAAATAAAAAGGGAAGTGCTATTTCCTTAATATCTTCAAATGGAAGAAAAAACCCAGGAGAAACTCCTAGTTGCTATGATTCTGGTACTGATTCTGATGGATCATACAGATGATGGTGTGTTTTTGTAGTTTTTTGAAGTTGAGGGGAGTTTTATGTACAGATTTAAACTTTGGGAATTTCTGTTTCCCCTGTTTCTTCCCTCTGCTTCAGCTTATTAATTATACCTT
Source organism: Nicotiana attenuata (assembly GCF_001879085.1). Taxonomy (NCBI): domain Eukaryota; kingdom Viridiplantae; phylum Streptophyta; class Magnoliopsida; order Solanales; family Solanaceae; genus Nicotiana; species Nicotiana attenuata. The sequence goes on along the minus strand of NC_032000.1, from coordinate 4,073,752 downwards.
TATATTAATCTCTTTGTTTCTTTTTTCCTTTTACTTCTTTTTCAATTTCAGAATGTTTAATATTGTTATGAAATGAGCTTTTTTGTAAAATAGACTCAATTGTTTTCTTGTTTTAATTGATAGTGGCCCATTGTAAATTTAGAATTTCATTTTTCGAGTTTTTATTATTATTTCTGGTAACATTGGACATAAGCTATTCACTATTCACTTATAGTTTCCATTTTGATTTTGTATTTATCTGATTCACCATGTCATAAAATGTTCAACTTTACATGATTAAATAATGAAGTAGACCATATTTGAATTGTGAAGTCTCACTTCGTATTGTTTCTAACAATAGAATTCTTTAAAGGCTTAGAACATTAGGAACATCACTAAAAAGTAGCTCGGTGTACAAGATATCTCGCGTTCACGTAAGAGTGTAATATAAACAGTCTAACCTAATACAAGTATTAATGACTGCTTTTATTAGCAACATAATTGATAAATAAAAAAGGACTTAAATTACAAAGTTGGAAGCTCAAAAATGGACATATCTACATAAGTGATTTGAGAACACTTATGTTTAATCAGAATTTTTTGTAATATTACAACTTGTAATAAAGTTTTTCCCGAGGGCCAACTGAAATTTTGCTTTTAAGACTGTCCCTATATATAATTGTACTTCATGTGCCTAACTTTGCCTTGAAATGGCCCCTTCAATATTGTGACTTGTAAGTTGGGTCAAGTTTAAATTGGTAAAACGGGTCATGATTTAACCAATTCAATGCTTGCATAGGCCAAAAGGGTTTGGATCATGATGGATAGAGAATACGTAAATGTTTAGTCGCATCGTGTGTTTATATCAACTCAATAAATATATGGTACATATTTTTACAAATATAATTATTACTAAATCATATACATAGTCACTTTAATTTACTCTCTCCGATCCACTTTAATTGATTTTTCACACATATTAAGAAATTTATCTTATTAGTAATAATATTGACCATATTAACCTTAATTTATTCATTTAAAGTAACAAAAAATACTCCTAGACTCTTTAGTTCAAGGGCAACTCAGAGGAAAAAAATCTAAGTCTGTCTTGATATCTGAAAAAATAAAATATTGTGGAAAAAAAGATCAAAAAATCAATTAACTTGAGTCCCGGGAGGTTGTAAGGTTACTAGGGAATGGGGTTACGAATTTATAGGTCAAAATTTGTCACTGTTGAGGTGGCAAAAAGTAGAGTTACAAAAAAAACATTTGTTACACTGTTGAGTAAAATGAACGAGTCAAAATAGATTAAGCTCATGTTGTCATTGCAATGAATAAAATAAGCTCAAAATATGTTTAATCTGAGATTTTTTACTTCCTTATCTTGATTGACCTGACAATTGAAATACAGAGCATCAGTCATCGAGGAATTCTCGTTGAATTCTATAAGATGTTCTATTTCCACGTCGATAGGACTTTCTTTTAAATTTATACTCCACTACTATAATTTTGGTAGTAAAGAAATTTAAAACTTAACACGACGCTATCCTTTTTCTTTTAATCTTTTCTTCCTCTTTTGACGGTGCAATTAATTCTCTTGTTACTTCATCAAGTGAAATTGTATCCCCATAAATTAGCGACTAAGGTTAGAAAATAAATAATGACAGGGACATCTCTTGCAAAATTTCACTATAAGCCCGACAACTAACGCACTTACGAATGCAACGACGAACGAGTATTATGATGGGGAGGGCTGGCCGTATTTTTCGTGATTCCGATGGTAAGTGATTTGGTGGATTTTCAGTCAGGATTAAGATCTGCACATCCTTCATAGCTGAGCTATGGGGGATTTGTATACGGGTAAAATCAGGGCTAATGAGCACCTTGATTTTTCGGTTGGGCAAACGAAGCAAGGACATAGCTACAAGGAATCGGAACCGAGGTAAGGAACCGATTGTACTAAACGCCTACCACCGAAGCTATCGAGACCACTCTCCCCGGACCCTGTTCTAGATCCATGACTCCGAAAAATACTACAAAGTACTTGCACTCGACTAGCGAAGGGCCGTGATATCCGCGCCCGACCGGATATCACAGCGTGAATTTCGGACCGTATCGACAGTGGATCAGTGATTAACGAAAAATATGTACAATATTAAATTTAGAACCTAGTCACTAACACTTGAAATCGTCGTTCTAAAATCTAGAACCCATAAAATTGACATTTTGGCTCCGCGATATTCCTCGGGAATCCTTATGATAGTAATCATAAGCACATTAAGACGGGTGGTTGTCACGACCCTAATTTTCTTCCGTCGGGATTGTGATGGCGCCTAACTGTTTAGAATGCTAGGCAAGCCAAGGTATAGAAATTAAATACGCTAACCCGTTAAGCAATTCACTAGATGACAATAATTTAAAACATCACCAATTAATAAAGTGCGGAAGTTTTTATTAACACAAAATCTAATACTCCCAGAAATCTGGTGTCACAATCCACGAACTTCTAAGAATCACTACAAATACTGGTTTAAAGAAAATGCATCTGTTCTCCAAAATAAAAGATAACAGGGAAACTAGGATAACTAGAAGGGGACTCCAGGGTCTGCGAACGCCGGCAGATCTACCTTGGGTCTCCTATGGACTGAAGGCAGCAACCCAACTCTAATCAACGCTGTCCAGTACCGGAATCTGCACAGAAAGTGCAGAGTGCAGTATCAGTACAACCGACCCCATGTACTGGTAAGTGCCGAGCCTAACCTCGGCGAAGTAGTGGCGAGGCTAGGACACGACAATAACATGAACCTGTACAGTTAAATCATATATGAGAAAATAACAACAATTGAAAACCAAACAGATAATAAAGAGAAGCGGGAAAACATGCTGAGGGGAGTATCAAATCCGAAAATTAGTGCAGTAAGGAAACGCAGTAAATAACATGCTTTGCACCAACGAAAGTAATGACATAGCAAACAAGTACACGACATCACCCTTCGTGCTTTTCGTCCTTACCATAAGAATCAATAGAAACGGCACGGCATCACCCTTCGTGCATTAACTCTCTCATAACATGGCACGACATCACCCTTCGTGCAATATCACTCACTCATAATAAATTGCACGGCATCACCCTTCGTGCTTTACACTCTTCCTCACCCAAACAACAGAACAATAACAACCCGGCAAGGGAATTATCAACAACCAACCTTGTTTCAATATTTAACTTCACAATATAAATCTCAACTTGAGTCAATACTCAACCAATGTCCAATTCCAGGAAAAACACGATAGGATTTGTTCAATATGAAGAATAACCAGTTTAAGCATGAATAGTACGAATAAAGAATACCACAATCACAAATATAAGACTCACTCGCATGCTATGACCCGACAACCACGTGTAGGTACTCGTCACCTCACCTATATGTCGTACTCAACAACCAAACACATAGCAAATAGATAACAACACCTAATCCCTCGAGCTAAGGTTAGCCACAACACTTATGTCGATTCTACGGCCGAACTCAAGCCTCAATTATCGTTTTTCCTCTAGATTTAACCTCCAATACACTCGTATCTAATCATAATTAACTCAATAATATCAATTATCGCTAAAGAAATCAATTCCAATGCACAATTACAAGTTTCCCAGCATTTTCCCCGAAAAGTCAAAAATTAACCCCAAGCCCGCTTGGTCAAAACTCGAGATTCGGACCAAAACCCATTCACTCCGAGCCCAAATATGTAACTAGTTTCGAAATCCGACCCCAAATCGAGGTCTAAATTCCAATTAATAAAAATCCCTAAATTCTACCCAAACCCCCAATTTCTACCATGGAAACCCTAGATTTTAGGTTGAAAATTGATGGAATGCAATGGGTAATTGAACGAAGGTAGTTTAGAATCATTTACCAACACTTTGGGGAAGAAGTTGTCTATTGAAAATCGCCTCTATGCCTTCTAGTTTTTGAAAATATGAAATAATGGCCAATTCCCGTTTCAGCTTCTGTTTTTAAAACACTGGACAGGTCTTCATCGCGTTCGCGATGGACCTGTCGCTTTCGCGATGCATTATGGCCAGAAGGGCCTTCGCGTTCGCGAAGAGCTGCTCGCGTTCGCGATGGTATGTCCCCTTGACCATCGGACTGCGTTCGCGAAGAGCAACTCAATGATTCCCCAGCCCACCTCCATTTTACTCTGCGCGTTCGCGTGATGCCGGTCGCGTTCCTAAAGAGCAACCCCCCAGTGCTCCGCGTTCGCGACCATGGCAACACGTTCGCGATGAACAATCCCCTTCCCAGCCCAGGTTACTTCGCATTCGCGAGAGTATCTTCGCGAACGCGAAGAAAAAAACCAGAAACACTGACTGCAGACACCAGATTTCTAAGTGTAAATCACCTCGTAGCCTATCCGAAACTCACCCCTCGGGGCTCCAAACCAAACATGAACACAAGTCTTAAAACATCATACGAACTTGCTCGCGCGATCAAATCGCCAAAATAACACCTAGAACTACGAATTTAGCATCAAATTGCATGAAATTTTCAAGAAAGTTCAAAAGTTCTAATTTCTCAACCGAAGGTCCGAATCACGTCAAATCAGTCCCGTTTCTCACCAAATTTTACAGATAAGGTATAAGCATCATAACAGACCTGTACCGGGCTCCGAAACAAAACCCGATACCAACGAGATCAACTATTAACCATTTTCTCGGAACTATTATAGTTTCAGTTTAACAATTTTCATCAAAAATTTATTTCTCGGGCTAGGGACCTCGGAATTCGATTCTGGGCATACGCCCAAGTCCCATATTTTACTACGGGCCCTTCGGGACCGTCAAAACACGGGTCCGGGTCCGTTTACTAGAAATGTTGACCGAAGTCAACTAAAATCAACTTTTAAAGGCAAAAATTATTATTTTTTCTCAGATTTTCACATAAAGGCTTTTCGGAAACGCGCTCAGACTATGCACGCAAATCGAGGAGAAATAAGATGAGGTTTTGAAGGCCTCGGAACCCCGAATTGGTTCTAAAACACGAGATGACCTTTTGGGTCATCACATTCTCCACCTCTAAAACAACCGTTCGTCCTCGAACGGACATAGAAAAGTACCTGAACCAGTGAAAAGATAGGGATATCTGCTCCGCATATCGGACTCGGACTCCTGGGCAGCTACCTCAACGGGCTGACCTCTCCACTGCACACGAACCAAAGGACAACTCTTCTATCAGAACTAACGAACCTGCCGGTCTAGAATAGCTACCGACTCCTCCTCGTAGGTCAAATCCTTGTCCAGCTGGACAGTGCTGAAATCTAACACGTGGGATAGATCGCCGTGACACTTCCGAAGCATGGACACATGAAACACTGGATGTACCGCTGATACGCCTGGTGGCAATGCGAGCCTGTAGGCCACCTCTCCCACTCGTTCAAGGATCTCAAAAGGCCCGATGAACCTAGGGCTTAACTTGCCCTTCTTCTCAAACAGCATCACACCCTTCATGGGTGACACCCGAAGAAACTCTCTCTCTCCAACCATGAATGCCACATCACGAACCTTACGGTCGGCATAACTTTTCTGCCTGGACTGAGCTGTACGAAGTCTATCCTGGATGATCTTAACCTTATCCAAAGCATCCTGTACCAAATCTGTACCCAATAACCGAGCCTCTCCCGGCTCAAACCATCCAACCGGTGATCGACACCGTCTACCATACAACACCTCATAAGGAGCCATCTAGATGCTCGACTGATAACTGTTATTATAGGCAAACTCTGGTAACAGCAAGAACTGATCCCAAGAACCTCCAAAGTCAATAAAACAGGAGCGGAGCATATCCTCCAAAATCTGAATAGTACGCTCGGACTGTCTGTCTGTCTGAGGATGAAATATTGTGCTCAACTCGACCCGCGTACCCAACTCATGATGTACTGCACTCCAGAAATGTGAGGTAAACTGCGTACCCCGATCAGAAATGATAGACACGGGCATACCTTGAAGACGAACGATCTCACAGATATAAATCTCTGCCAATCGCACCGAAGAATAGGAAACTGCCACAGGAATGAAATGCACTGACTTAGTCAGCCTATCCACAATAACACATACTGCGTCGAACTTCCTCTGAGTCCGTGGGAGCCCAACAACGAAATCCATAGTGATACGCTCCCACTTCCACTCAGGAATCTCAATCTTCTGAAGCAAATGATGCTCGTACTTTACTTACTGAAAATTCAAACAGGGAGCTACATATGCAACAATATCCTTCTTCATCCTCCTCCACCAATAACGCTGCCGCAAGTCCTGATACATCTTAGCGGCACCCAGATGAATAGAATACCGGGAACTGTGAGCCTCCTCCAGAATCAACTCAAGAAGTCCATCCACATTAGGCACACAAACACGACCCTGCATCCTTAAAACTCCATTATCTCCAACTTTAACCTGCTTGGTATATCCGTCCCGCACTGTGTCCCTAAGGACAAGCAAATGAGGATCATCATACTGTCGCTCCCTAATATGCTCGAAAAAGGAAGGCCGAGCGATTGTACAAGCTAGAACACGGCTGGGCTCAGATACATCCAACCTCACGAACTGATTGGCCAAAGCCTGAACATCTAATGCAAGCGGACTCTCACCGACTGGAATATACGGAAGGCAGCCCATACTAGCTGACTTTCTACTCAAAGCATCGGCCACCACATTGGCCTTCTCGGGATGATACAAGATGGTGATATCATAGTCTTTCAATAACTCCAACCACCTCCTCTGCCTCAAATTGAGCTCCTTCTGCTTGAACAAGTACTGCAAACTCTTGTGATCTGTGAACACCTCACACAATACGCCATATAAATTGTTCCTCCAAATCTTCAGCGTGTGAACAATAGCTGCTAGCTCCAAGTCATGAACTGGATAATTCTTCTCGTGAATCTTCGACTGTCCCGAAGCATATGCAATAACCTTGCCACCCTGCATCAATACCACACCAAGTCCAATACGAGATGCGTCACAATACACTGTATAGGGCCCTGAACCCATGGGCAATACCAACACCGGTACCGTAGTGAAAGCTGTCTTGAGCTTCTGAACGCTCGCCTCACACTCGTCCGACCACCTGAACGGGGCACCCTTCTGGGTCAACCTGGTCATTGGGGTTGCTAAAGATGAAAAACCCCTCCACAAATCGACGGTAATAACCCACCAAACCCAAGAAACTCCGGATCTGTGTAGTTGATGTGGGTTTAGGCCAATCCTTGACTGCCTCAATCTTCTTAGGATCCACTTGAATACCCTCTGCCATACAACGTGACCCAAGAATGCAATTGAACTCAACCAAAACTCACATTTCGAAAACTTACCATATAACTAGCTGTCTCTCAGAGTCTGAAGAACGATCCGAAGATACTGCTCATGCTCCTCTCGGCTGCGGGAGTAGATCAAGATATAGTCAATAAGAACAATCACGAAGGAATCCAGGTAGGGCTTGAACACCCGGTTCATCAAATCCATAAATGCTGCTGGGCATTTGTCAACCCAAATGATATCACTAGAAACTCATAACGCCCATACCTAGTCCGAAAAGCTGTCTTAGGGACATTGGATGCCCTAATCCTCAACTGACAGTAGCCATACCTCAAATCGATCTTTGAAAACACCTTGGCACCCTGAAGATGATCAAATTAGTCATCAATCCTCGGCAATGGATACTTGTTCTTGATGGTGACTTTGTTCAACTGCTGATAATCTGTGCACATCCTCATCGATCCATCCTTTTTCTTTACAAACAACACTGGCGCACCCCAAGGCGAGACACTGGTCCTAATGAAGCCCTTATCAAGCAAGTCTTGCAACTGCTCCTTCAATTCTTTCAACTCTGGTGGGGCCATGCGGTATGGCGGAATAGAAATGGTCTAAGTGCCCGGAGCCAAATCAATGCAAAAGTCAATATCCCTGTCGTGTGGCGTCCCCGGCAGGTCTGCAGGAAATACCTCTAGAAACTCACGAACAACTGGTACGGAATCCATGGAAGGAACTTCCGCACTGGAATCACGAACATAAGCCAAATAAGCCAAATACCCCTTCTCGACCATACGCCGAGCCTTCATATAAGAAATGACCCTACTAGTAGAATGACCAGGAGTCCCTCTCCACTCCAATCGAGGCAACCCCGGAAAGGCTAAGGTCACGATCTTGTCTTGACAGTCCAATATAGCATGATAAGGTGACAGCCAATCCATCCCAAAAATGACATCAAAATTGACCATATCAAGAAGTAGGAGTTCTACGCTAGTCACAAGACCCCCAATATTAACCACACACGAGCGATAGACACGATCTACAACTATAGAATCACCCATCGGTGTGGACACATATATAGGAGCCCTCAAGGAACCACGAGGCACAACCAAATATGTAGCAAAATAAAATGACATATAGGAGTATGTAGACCCTGGATCAAATAGAACTGAAGCATCTCTACTGCAAACTGGAATAGTACCTGTGATAACAACATCGGATGACTCAGCCTCAGGCCTGACTGGGAAAGCATAACATCGGGGCGGGGCCTCACCACTCTGAACTACATCCCTCGGATGGCCTCCTGCTGGCTGGCCTCCACCTCTAGCGTCCTGACCTCCACCTCTAATACCTCGACCTCCACCTCTAGCTGCCTGACCCCTACCCCTAGCTGGATGAGCGGGTGGTGGAACACTCGATGTCAGAACTATGGCACGAGAACCCTGATGCTGAGAACTACTCGATGCTCGAGGGAAAAATCAAGCAATGTGCCTCGGATCGCCACAAGTATAACAAGACCTCGGTTGCTGAGAATGCTGACCCTGAAACTGACCTTGACGGCATAGGTAACCACCCTGAAAACTCTGGAGCGGAGGTGCACTAATAGGGGCTGGTGGTGCACTATAGGCTAGCTGTTCAGAATACTGCATATGAGAGCCACGGCCACCTGAAGCAATGTGAGAAGCCTGAAGTGCTGAATGAAACGGCCTGGGAGGATGGCCTCTACCAAAAGAATACCTGCCTCCAGATGAGACACCACTAAACATACCAGAATGACGAGGCCTCTTGTCAGACCCCTGACAACTCCCCTAAGCTAAAACTATCTCAACTCGTCTGGCCACATTGGCTGCATCCTGAAAAGAAATCTCGTTCCATGTCTCCTTAGCCATCTGCAATCTGATAGGCTGAGCGAGTCCCTCAATAAACCTCCTCACTCTCTCCCTCTCGGTAGGAAGTATAAGAAGAGCACGACGAGCCAAATCAACAAACCTAGTCTCGTACTGAGTGACGGTCATAGAACCCTGCTGAAGATGCTCGAACCGCCTGCGATAGTCCTCTCTCTGAGTGATAGGAAGGAACTTCTCAAGAAATAGCTGAGAGAACTGGTCCCAAGTCAAGGCAGGCAACCCAGCTGGTCTAGTCAACACAAAATCATTCCACCATCTCATAGCGGACCCTATCATCTGGAATACAGTAAAGTCGACCCCATTGATCTCCACTATCCCCATGTTCCGCAACACCTCATAGCAGCGGTCAAGGTAATCCTTTGGGTCCTCAGAAGCTGCCCCACTAAAATGAACCGGAAAAAGCTTGGTGAACTTATCCAACCTCAACAAAGCATCAGAAGACATAGCTGATCCATCACCGGTCTGTGCTGCAACACCCGGCGGAACTACTCCAACTGGCTGAGCTGCTGGAGTCTAAAACTGAGGAGCCATCTGCTCCGGAGTGTGGGTAGCGGGAGTCTGTGCTCCTTCCCCAGCCTGAGAGACGGCTGGTGCTACAGGAAATGTGACAGTATGAGCTACGCCCTCCATAAGGCCCACTAGACGGACCAAAGCATCCTGAAGTACTGGGGCAGCGATGAACCCCTCTGGAACCTGAGCTGGCCCTGCCGAAACGGTCTGGGCCGGAACCTCAGCATCAAACTCCACCTGAGGCTCCGCTACTGGTGCTGCTGCTCGAGCCCTAGGATGAGCCCGGCCCCTGCCTCGACCTCTGGCACGGCCTCGGCCTCGTCCTCTGCCCCTCGTAGGAGCTGCCGCTGGGGGCTCGGGCTGCTGATCAGCTGATGAAGCGGTACGTGTTCTCGCCATCTACGAAAGAACAAGAGTAGAAAGTTCAATTAGCATTGAGAAATCAAATCGCACGATAGAGAAGAATAGATGTGAAGTTATTCCTAAACTCTGTAGCCTCTGGGGGATAAGCACAGACGTTTCCGTACCGATCCCTCAGACTCTACCTAGCCTGTTCGTGAATTGTGAGGCCTAGGCAACCTAGTGCTCTAATACCAACTTGTCAAGACCCGGATTTTCCTCCGTCGAGATCGTGATGGCGCCTAACTTTTTAGAATGCTAGGAAAGCCAAGGTATATATATATTAAATACGCTAACCCGTTAAGCAATTCACTAGATGACAATAATTTAAAATATCACCAATCAATAAAGTGCAGAAGTTTTTAATAACACAAAATCTAATACCCGACTACCCAGAAATATGGTGTCACAATCCACGAACTTCTAAGAGTCACTACAAATACTGGTTTAAAGAAAATACATCTGTTCTCGAAATAAAAGAAAACAGGGAAACTAGGATAACTGGAAGGGGACTCCAGGGTCAGTGAACGCCGGCAGATCTACCTTAGGTCTCTTGTGGACTGAAGGCAGCAACCCAACTCTGATCAACGCTGTCCAGTACCGGAATCCGCACAGAAAATGCTGAGTGCAGTATCAGTACAACCGACTCCATGTACTGATAAGTGCCGAGCCTAACCTCAGTGAAGCAGTGGCGAGGCTAGGACACGACAATAACATGAACCTGTACAGATAAATCATATACGAGAAAATAACAACAACTAGAAACTAAACAGATAATAACTGGAATGGGGAAAACATGCTGAGGGGAGTATCAAATCCAGAAAATAGTGCAGTAAGGAAACGCAGTAAATAACATGCTTTGCACCGACGAAAGTAATGACATAGCAAACAAGTACACGGCATCACCCTTCGTGCTTTTACTCTCGTCCTTACCATAAGAATCAATAGAAACGGCACGAAATCACCCTTCGTGAATTAACTCTCTCATAACATGGCACGACATCACTCTTCGTGCATTATCACTCTCAGAATATGGCACGTCATCACCCTTCGTGCATTATCACTCACAATAAATTGCACGGCATCACCCTTCGTGATTTACACTCTTCCCCACCCAAACAATAGAACAATAACAACCCGGCAAGGGAATTATCAACAATCAACCTCGTTTCAATATTTAACTTCACAATATAAATCTCAACTTGAGTCAATACTCAACCAATGTCCAATTCCAGGAAAAACATGAAAAGATTTGTTCAATATGAAGAATAACCAGTTTAAGCATGAACAGTACGAATAAGGAATGCCACAGTCACAAATATAAGACTCACTCGCATGTTATGACCCGACAACAACGTGTAGGTACTCGTCACCTTACCTATACGTCGTACTCAACAACAAAACACATAGCAAATAGACAACAACACCTAATCCCTCGAGCTAAGGTTAGCCACAACACTTACCTCGATTCCACGGCCAAACTCAAGCCTCAATTATCGCTTTTCCTCTAGATTCCACCTCCAATCCACTCGTATCTAATCATAATTAACTTAATAATATCAATTATCACTAAAGAAATCAATTCCAATGCACAATTACAAGTTTCCCAACATTTTCCCAAAAAGTCAAAAACCGACCCCGGGCTCGCTTGGTCAAAACTCGATATTCGGACCAAAACCCATTCACCCCGAGCCCAAATATGTAACTAGTTTCGAAATCTGACCCCAAATCGAGGTCTAAATTCCAATTATACAAGATTCCCTAATTCTACCCAAGCCCCCAATTTCTACCATGGAAACCCTAGATTTTAGGTTGAAAATTGATGAAATGCAATGGGTAATTGAAAGAAGGTAGTATAGAATCATTTACCAACACTTTGGGAAGAAGTTGTCTCTTGAAAATCGCCTCTATGCCTTCTAGTTTTTGAAAATATGAAATAACGGCCAATTCCCGTTTCTGCTTCTGTTTTTAAAACACTGGACAGGTTTTCAACGCGTTCGCGATGGACCTGTCGCATTCGCGATGCAATATGGCCAGAAGGGCCTTCGCGTTCGCAAAGATCTGCTCGCGTTTGCGATGGTATGTACCCCCTGAACATCGCGTTCGCGGGCCTGGGACCGCGTTCACGAAGAGCAACTGAATGATTCCCCAGCCCACCTTCATTTTCTTCTACGCGTTCGCGTGATGTCGGTCGCGTTCGCAAAGAGCAGCCCCCAGTGCTCCGCGTTCGCGGCCATGGCTACGTGTTCGCGATGAACAATCCCCTCCCCAGCCCAGGTTACACTTCGCGTTCGGGAGAGTATCTTCGCGAACGCGAAGAAGAAAACCAGAAACACTGACTACAGCAAAACACACCAGATTTCTAAGTGTAAATCACCCCGTAGCCTATCCGAAACTCACGCGAGTCCTCGTGGCGCCAAACCAAACATGCACACAAGTCTTAAAACATCATACGAACTTGCTCGTGCGATCAAGTTACCAAAATAACACCTAGAACTATGAATTTAGCATCAAATTGCATGAAATTTTCAAGAAAGTTCAAAAGTTCTAATTTCTCAACCGAAGGTCTGAATCACGTCAAATCAGTCCTGTTTCTCACCAAATTTTACAGATAAGGTATAAACATCATAACGTTCCTGTATCGGGCTCCGGGACCAAAAAACGGACCCGATACCAATGAGAGCAACTATTAACCATTTTCTCAGAACCATTATAATTTCAGTTTAACAATTTTCATCAAAAATTCATTTTTCGGGCTAGGGACCTCGGAATTCGATTCCGGGCATACGCTCAAGACCCATATTTTACTACGGACCCTCTAGGACCGTCAAAACACGGGTCCGGATCCGGGTCTATTTACTCAAAATGTTGACCGAAGTCAACTAAAATTAACTTTTAAAGGAAAAAATTATTTTTTTTCTCAGATTTTCACATAAAGGCTTTCCGGAAACGCGCTCGGATGCGCACACAAATCGAGGAGAAATAAGATGAGGTTTTGAAGGCCTCGGAACTTCGAATCGGTTCTAAAATACGAGATGACCTTTTGGGTCATCACATTCTCCACCTCTAAAACAACCGTTCGTCCTCGAACGGACATAGAAAATTACCTGAACCAGTGAAAAGATGGGGATATCTGCTCCGCATACCGGACTCAGACTCCCAGCTAGCTGCCTCAACAGGCTGACCTCTCCACTGCACACGAACCGAAGGATGACTCTTCGATCTCAACTGACGAACCTGCCGGTCTAGAATAGCTATCGTCTCCTCCTCGTAGGTCAAATCCTTGTCCAGCTGGACAGTGCTGAAATCTAACACGTGGGATGGATCACTGTGACACTTCCAAAGCATGGACACATGAAACACTGAATGTACCGCTGATAAGCCTAGTGGCAACGCGAGCCTGTAGGCCACCTCTCCCACTCGATCAAGGATCTCAAAAGGCCCGATGAACCTAGGGCTTAACTTACCCTTCTTCCCAAACCGCATCACACCTTTCACGAGTGACACCCGAAGCAACACTCTCTCTTCAACCATGAATGCCACATCACGAACCTTACGGTCGACATAACTTTTCTGCCAGGACTGAGCTGTACGAAGTCTATCCTGAATGATCTTAACCTTATCCAAAGCTTCCTGTAACAAATATGTACCCAATAACCGAGCCTCTCCCGGCTCAAGCCATCCAACCGGTGATCGACGCCGTCTACCATACAACGCCTCATAGGGAGCCATCTGGATGCTCGACTAATAACTGTTGTTGTAGGGAAACTCCGCTAACGACATGAACTGATCCCAAGAACCTCCAAAGTCAATAACATAGACGCGGAGCATATCGTCCAAAATTTGAATAGTACGCTCGGACTGTCCGTCCGTCTGAGGATGAAATGCTATGCTCGACTCGACCACCGTACCCAACTCATGTTGTACTGCCCTCTAGAAATATGAGGTAAACTGCGTACCCAAAATTAGAAATGATAGACACGGGCACACCATGAAGACGAACGATCTCATAGATATAAATCTCTGCCAATCGCTCTGAAGAATAGGAAACTACCACAAGAATGAAATGCGCTGACTTAGTCAGCCTATCCACAATAACCCATACTGCGTCGAACTTCCTCTGAGTCCGTGGGAGTCCAACAATGAAATCCATAGTGATACGCTCCCACTTCCACTCAGGAATCTCAATCTTCTGAAGCAAACCCCCAGGTCTCTTAAGCTCGTACTTTACTTGCTGACAATTCAAACACTAAGCTACATATGCAACAATATCCTTCTTCATCCTCCTCCGCCAATAATGCTGCCGCATGTCCTGATACATCTTAGCGGCGCACGGATGAATAGAATACCGGGAATTGTGAGCCTCCTCCAGAATCAACTCACGAAGTCCATCCACATTAGGCACACAAACACGACCCTGCATCCTCAAAACTCCATCATCTCCAACTGTAACCTGCTTGGCATCTCCGTGCCGCACTGTGTTCCTAAGGACAAGCAAATGAGGATCCCTGATACGCTCAAACAAGGAAGACCGAGCGACTGTACAAGCTAGAACACGGCTGGGCTCAGAAACATCCAACCTCACGAACTGATTAGCCAAAGCCTGAACATCTAATGCAAGCGGTCTCTCATCGACTAGCATATACGCAAGGCTGCCCATACTAGCTGACTTCCTACTCAAAGCATCGGCCACCACATTGGCCTTCCCGGATGATACAAGATGGTGATATCATAGTCTTTCAATAGCTCCAACCACCTCATCTACCTCAAATTGAGCTCCTTCTACTTGAACAAGTACTGCAAACTCTTATGATCCATGAACACCTCACACGAAACGCCATATAAATAGTGCCTCCAAATCTTCAGTGCGTGAACAATGGCTGCTAGCTCCAAGTCATGAACTGGATAATTCTTCTCGTGAATCTTCAATTGTCGTGAAGCATATGCAATAACCTTGCCACCCTACATCAATACCGCACCAAGTCCAATGCGAGATGTGTCATAATACACTTTATAGGGCCCTGAACCCGTGGGCAATACCAACACCGTGCCGTAGTCAAAGCTGTCTTGAGCTTCTGAACACTCGCCTCACACTCGTCGAACCACCTGAACGGGGAACCCTTCTGGGTTAACTTGGTCATTAGGGATGCTATAGATGAAAACCCCTCCACAAACCGACGGCAATAACTCGCCAAACATAAGAAACTCTTGATCTTTGTAGCTGATGTGGGTCTAGGCTAGTCCTTGACTGCCTCAATCTTCTTAGGATCCACCTGACTACCCTCTGCCGAGACAACATGAACCAAGAATGCAACTGAACTCAACCAAAACTCACATTTCGTAAACTTAGCATATAACTAGCTGTCTCTTAGAGTGTGAAGAACGATTCGAAGATGCTGCTTATGCTCTTCTCGGCTGCCGGAGTAGATCAACATATCATCAATAAAAACAATCACGAAGGAATCTAGGTAGGGCTTGAACACCCGATTCATCAAATCTATAAATGCTGTTGGGGCATTTGTCAACCCAAATGACATCACTAGAAACTCATAATGCCCATACCGAGTACGAAAAGTTGTCTTAAGGACATCGGATGCCCTAATCCTCAACTGATAGTAGCCAGACCTTAAATCGATCATTGAAAACACCATGGAATCCTGAAGCTGATCAAATAAGTCATCAATCCTCGGCAATGGATACTTGTTCTTGATGGTGACTTTGTTCAACTGCCGATAATCTATGCACATCCTCATCGATCCATCCTTTTTTTTACAAAAAACACTAGCGCACCCCAAGGCGAGACATTTCTCCTAATGAAGCCCTTATTAAGCAAGTCTTGCAACTGCTCCTTCAATTCTTACAACTCTAGCGGGGCCATGCGGTATGGCAGAACAGAAATGGGCTGAGTGCCTGGAGACAAATCAATGCAAAAGTCAATATCCCTGTCGGGTGGCATCCCCGGCAGGTCTGCAGGAAATACCTCTAGAAACTCACGAACAACTAGTACGGAATCCATGGAAGGAACCTCCGCACTGGAATCACGAACATAAGCCAAATAAGCCAAACACCCCTTCTCGACCATACGCCGAGCCTTCATATAAGAAATAACCCTACTGGTATAATGACCAGGAGTCCCTCTCCACTCCAATCGAGGCAACCCCGAAAAGGCTAAGGTCACGATCTTGGCGTGACAATCCAATATGGCATGATAAGGTGACAACCAATCCATCTCCAAAATGACATCAAAATCGACCATATCAAGAAGTAGGAGATCTATGCTAGTTTCAAGACTCCCAATAATAACCATACATGAGCGATAGATGTCACACCTCCTTTTTTCTACTTACACCCCCGTAAGGGCATAAAGGGAGTTTTTTCAATTAAAGGACAATCGGAATGAGATTTGTTATTAAAAATCAGAGTCGCCTCTTGGGAGATTAATGGTGTCACAAGTCACCGGTTGAATCCCGAACCGAGGAAATTATGACTCTGTTAACAGTTCGCGAATCAGAAATCCGAGTAAGGAATTCTGTTAACCCGGGAGAAGGTGTTAGGCATTCCCGGGTTCCGTGGTTCTAGCACGGTCACTCAACTGTTATATTTGGATTTATCTGATTTCAAAAAATGTTTTAGCTTATGTGCTTTTTAACTGTAAATCGCTTTTATTATTATTTTAACGAGAATTGCAACGTCCTGAAAATGTGTCTCGAACCACGTCACATAAATGCACCCGTGGTTGTTGACACATTTCGACTTCGTTGAGATTTGGATTTGGGTCACATAAATGTGCACCCGAGTTTAGGAAACTAAATTATTAAAATACACGCCTAAAGCAACTACGCGTTTGCACTTTGCGAGGGCCATGGAATTTGCTAAATGGCACGCCTCGAATCTAAGGATCAATACAGAATTAACTACACGAGGGCCATGCAATTATCATCTTTTGTTTGGCATGGCGCACCTCAATTCCTTTTAATTCCAAGCTAGCACAGCTAAATGGGTTCATGTCGATATAATCAATCCAATATCCCCTTTAATATGATCCAACATCCACATCCCAATTTAATGAATAATAGCCCCTTGATTTCCAGTTAACGAGTTATGTGCAAACAACAGATGATTCTGTGCAAATGTGCTTTTAAAAAAATAAATAAGGACGCCCTAGGTAAAAGAGCACATATAATTGCCATTAACTATTCTTCAGAAAGGTATGAGACAAAATCGTCTGCAAATTGTGAAAATTACAACTAAAGGCTTATGCGTACGATCAAAAATAGTATCTTTCATGAAATCTATCAAAATTTATTTGAACACTTGTTAAAATTTACATAAAACTACTACTGATCCTGATCTCATCTACTTCAACATATTTCATGCAATAGTATACAGAAGCTAGACATCGAGACCCACTTTCAAAATTAATACTTGTTGTATGCAAATCAAATAAATAAGACAAATACCTAAGCAAATTTATCCATACCTAATTGTACACAAATAAATCACTGTTCCATTACACAAATCGTTATTCAGCTACAACCAACAACAATTGCCAGAAAAGTAAACAAAATCCATAAACCAACACCGAGAAAAACATCGAGGATTTGATCGTGTCAAAAAAAAGAATTCTATTAAGATATTAAACATAAGAAGCTGTGTGGTCTTCATTTTTGGCCAACATGAAAGAAGCAGATGTAACAGCTATATTCGAATAACTTACAAAAAGATTGGCTCAGTTGGAAGCGAACAGATCTGAAAACGAACAGAGAACGACGAGCGGAACCCTGATGACGACCTCAACGGCTCGATGACTGGAAAACTCTCATGTACACCTAGGAGCACTCAAAGAATCACGAGGCACAACCAAATATGTAGCAAAATAAGATGACACATAGGAGTATGTAGACCCTGGATCAAATAGAACTGAAGCATCTCTACTGCAAACTGGAACAGTACCTGTGATAACAGCATCAGATGACTTAGCCTCAGGCCTGGTTGGAAAAGCATAACATCGGGGTTGGGACCCACCACTCTGAACTACATCCCTGGGACGGCCTCCTGCTGGCTGGCCTCCAACTCTAGCGGCCTGACCTCCTCTAGCTGTCTGACCCCTAACCCTAGCTCCGATACCAACTTGTCACGGCCCGAATTTCCTTTCTTCGGGATCGTGATGGCGCCTAACTTTTTAGAATGCTATGCAAGCCAAGGTATATAAATTAAATACACTAACCCGTTAAGCAATTCACTAGATGACAATAATTTAAAACATCACCAATTAATAAAGTACGAAAGTTTTTAATAACACAAAATCTAATACCCGACTACCCAGAAATCTGGTGTCATAATCCACGAACTTCTAAGAGTCACTACAAATACTGATTTAAAGAAAATACATCTGTTCTCGAAATAAAAGAAAACAGGGAAACTAGGATAACTGGAAGGGGACTCAAGGGTCTGCGAACGTCGGCAGATCTACCTTGGGTCTCCTGTGGGCTGAAGGCAGCAACCCAATTCTGATCAATGCTGTCCAGTACCGGAATCTGCACAGAAAGTGCAGAGTGCAGTATCAGTACAACCGACCCCATGTACTGGTAAGTGTCGAGCCTAACCTCGGCAAAGTAGTGGCGAGGCTAGGACACGACAATAACATGAACATGTACAGTTAAATCATATACGAGAAAATAACAACAATTGGAAACTAAACAGATAATAACGGGAAGGGGGAAAACATGGGAGGGGAGTATCAAATCCGGAAAATAGTGCAGTAAGGAACGCAGTAAATAACATGCTTTGCACCAACGAAAGTAATGACATAGCAAACAAGTACACGACATCACTCTTCGTGCTTTTACTCTCGTCCTTACCATAAGAATCAATAGAAATGGCACGGCATCACCCTTCGTGCATTAACTCTCTCATAACATGGCACGGCATCACCCTTCGTGCATTATCACTCTCAGAATACGGCACGACATCACTCTTCGTGCATTATCACTCACTCACAATAAATTGCACGGCATCACCCTTCGTACTTTACACTCTTCCTCACCCAAACAATAGAACAATAACAACCCGGCAAGGGAATTATCAACAACCAACCTTGTTTCAATATTTAACTTCACAATATAAATCTCAAATTGAGTCAATACTCAATCAATGTCCAATTCCAAGAAAAACATGATAAGGCATTCAACATGAAGAATAATCAGTTTAAGCATGAACAGTACGAATAAAGAATACCACAGTCACAAATATAAGACTCACTCGCATGCTATGACCCGACAACAATGTAGAGGTACTCGTCACCTCACCAATACGTCGTACTCAACAACCAAACACATAGCAAATAGACAACAACACATAATCCCTCAAGCTAAGGTTAGCCACAACACTTACCTCTATTCCATGGCCGAACTCAAGCCTCAATTATCGCTTTTCCTCTAGATTCCACCTCCAATCCACTCGTATCTAATCATAATTAACTTAATAATATCAATTATCGCTAAAGAAATCAATTCCAATGCACAATTACAAGTTTCCCAATATTTTTCCCAAAAAGTCAAAAATCGACTTCGGGCCCGCTTGGTCAAAACTCGAGATTCGGACCAAAACCCATTCACCTATTCACCCGTAGCCCAAATATGTAACTAGTTTCGAAATCCGATCCCAAATCAAGGTCTAAATTCCAATTATACAAAAATTCCTAATTCTACCCAAACCCCCAATTTCTACCGTGGAAACCCTAGATTTTAGGTTAAAAATTGATGAAATGCAATGGGCAATTGAAAGAAGATAGTTTAGAATCATTTACTAACACTTTGGGGAAGAAGTTGCCTCTTGAAAATCGCCTCTATGCCTTCTGGTTTTTGAAAATATGAAATAATGGCCAATTCCCGTTTTTGCTTATGTTTTTAAAACACTGGACAGGTCTTCTCGCGTTCGCGATGCATTGTGGCCAGAAGGGCCTTCGCGTTCGCGAAGAGCTGCTCGAGTTCGCGATGGTCTTTCCCTTCCTGACCATCGCATTTGCGGGCCTGGGACCACGTTCGCGAAGAGCAACTCAATGATTCCCCAGCCCACCTCCATTTTACTCTACGCATTCGCGTGATGCCGGTCGAGTTCGCGAAGAGCAGCCCCCCAGTGTTCCGCGTTCGCGACCATGGCTACGAGTTCGCGATGAATAATCCCCTCCCCAGCGCAGGTTACACTTCGCGTTCGCGATAGTATTTTTGTTAACTCGAAGAAGAAAACCTGAAACACTGACTGCAGTAAAACACACCAGATTTCTAAGTGTAAATTACCCCGTAGCCTATCCGAAACTTACCCGAGCCCTTGGGGCTCCAAACCAAACATGTACAAAAGTCATAAAACATCTTACGAACTTGCTCGCGCAATCAAATCACCAAAATAACACCTAGAACTACGAATTTAGTATCAAATTGCATGAAATTTTCAAGAAAGTTCAAAAGTTCTATTTTCTCAACCGAATGTCCGAATCACGTCAAATCAGTCTCGTTTCTCACCAAATTTTACAGATAAGGTATAAACATCATAACGGACCTGTACCGGGCTTCGGAACTTAAATACGTACCCGATACCAACGAGATCAACTATTAACCATTTTCTCAAAACTATTATAATTTCAGTTTAACAATTTTCATCATAAATTCATTTCTCGGGCTAGGGACCTCGGAATTGGATTTCGGGCATACCGCCAAGTACCATATTTTACTACAGACCCTCCGGGACCGTCAAAGAACGGGTTCGGGTCCGTTTACCAAAATTTTGACCGAAGTCAACTAAAATCTACTTTTGAAGGAAAAAATTATTTTATTTTTTTCTCAGATTTTCACATAAAGACTTTCTGGAAACGCGCCCGGACTGCGCACGCAAATCAAGGAGAAATAAGATGAGGTTTGAAGGCCTCGGAATCCCGAATTAGTTCTAAAGCACGAGATGACCTTTTGGGTCATCATAGTGGTTCTACTAATTGGCGATTAGGCTAGCCAGCCCACGACCCCACCAAACCGGTCCAAAAGAAGGGCCCGGACCAGACCAAACGGTCCAGGAAAAGGGTCCAGTACCTAACCAAACCTATCCAGAAAAGGGCCCAGAATCTGCCCAGACCAAGAAATCGAACTAGAGTCAGATTGACCGGGAATGGAAAATGCTTGTCAAACTAATCATTGTTAACGGTTGGCCAACGCTGGACCAAATTTTTCAATATTGTTTACTCACTTCGGTCCACTTTAATTAATTTTTAAACCTTTTTTGTGCTCCATAATATTTAATTTTTTCAAATATCAAGAAGAAATTAACTTATTTTTTCCAAAGTTGTTTTTAGAGTAAAGAGCCTAGGAGTATTTGTTATGCTTCAAATGAACAAATTAAGGTTAATATAGTCAATGTTATTGTTAATTAATACTAAAAGGTGAATTCCTTAATATGTGTAAAACAACCAAAAAATCAATTAAAGTGGACCGGAGGGAGTAATTGTTTAGCCTCAATTCATTTAATCATTACCCTAAAAACCATGATTTATATATTTCGAAAATCGAATTATCATGCACTTTAGGCCCTTCTGAAAGCCATGAGGCGGGGTCACACGAGTAGCTGATCGTCTAGTTCTACCGGATGGGCATAGGTCAAAAGTGCTTACTCATGGTCTATCATGCAATTGATGATATCATTTTGGACTAGTTTCTACCTTGACTTCGATGATTTGCCTGCAGTAGGATCATCGGAGGTTGGAGAAAGAGATAGAAAGCTGACTACATTCAAGTTTCATCACGCATTTTTCTCACACAACTTCAATTTTTCCAATCGCAGCTGGTTCTATGCACTAAATTTCTTTTTAAGCATGCTGCTGATCGACGGTAGAAATATACAATTACATTTTATATTAAATCAATATATATAATAGGAGAATCTTGGATCAACAGTAAAGTTATCTTTGTATGAAAGCAATCACTAATGCACGCATTAGAGTAGACTGTCCCTTGGAATGTGACTCTGGACCCTACGTGAATGCAGGATACTTTGTCAACACAATAATTCAACCATTACAATTTATTTTAACCATTATGATTTTTTTTTTAGCAATAGCTTTATCAATATTAGACAATAGAAGTGCAAACTTAATCCTTTATAAGACTTGTTGACTGATTTAGTCGGTCCCTAACGTCACAATATGGGTATCAAACATAGGTGAAAAGTTAAAAAATAAAAAATTAAAAAAAATTAAAAAAAAATTGCTTAGGATATGACATGGAGAAGACACAAAATAAAAGTAACATCACATAATTATATTTTCCACATAAAATTTAGTTATGTGTGAACTTCTTAGAAAATATGAATTAGTCACTTATTACGCTAATAATGCTTATTGGAAAATCCACATTAGAAAATATATGTATTTATATAAATAAATAAAAATCGCCATCCCCTATTAGGGGTGTTCAAAATCGATCCGAAACCGAAACCGAACCGAACCGAAGCTTAATGGCTTACTGGTAACGGATTAACGGCTTAACGGACGGGGAACGGATTGAGATTTTTTTATTAACGGCTTATCGGTTTGGGGGCGGATTTTTCAATTTTCTTAACGGATAATCTGTTAACCCGTTAAGAGTATATATGTATATATATATATATATATATATACACACACACACACTCTACTAGAAAATAGGCCTATGGCAACGGGTCTACAACTGTTGCTATAGACAGCAAAACCGTTGCCATAGACATATTACGTGCCAATAGAGACTGCAACGATGTTTGCAACGGTTGAAAAACCGTTACAATAGGCCAATCTATTGCAACGGTTTGGAACTGTTCCCATAGCCTTATCTATCGCAACGGTTATCGTGCCAAATGGAACGGTTGAAACGTGTTGCAATATCATTTTCTATAACGGCAATTGGGGCTAATGCAACCCTTTTCATGCTATACCAACGATTATTAGGATCTATAGCAACGGTTATTAGAGGCTATTGCAATAGTTCTCAAAAGCTATTGCAACAGTTATATATTATGAGTTATTTTGATGGTTTTTCTAGTTGTTGCAACTATTTGGTGGCCTATTACAATACTTATTTTAGCTATATAATAAAAGATGATATACTGAAATTTATATAAATCATAAAGAAATTATTAAACTGCAAAATCATTCAATTTATCCAACTAATATTATCCATACATAAAACAAAGTATACAATAATGTTTGACAAATTCAAGAGTAAGCATACATAAGTTTATATAAACTCCTAAAATAAAAGTTCCCCAGAACATCTAAAGTCCTTGCAACAATCAACCAATACTCTCGAGTGAGGTATCCACTGTTTTCGTCTACTTCTTCTTCATTAATGTCACCTACAAAACAATGAAAACCGCAAAATATGTCAGATTTGGTTACATAGCAACTAATTAAAAAAGAACTCATATGGAAAGGAAAGCAATATAAACAAGCTTAACATAGAATTTGATTTACTCAATTTAACAATATAGTATAAAGCCAAAAGATACGGATACAACTAGGGACTACTACTATCCAGTAATTTCCAAATAAGTTTGATTCAAGTAGTATAAGTTGCTTGTAACAATAGTAACTATAGAGAAAAAGTATAATAAGTAAAAGGCTGCAACTTCATCATTTAGAAATACTAGTCATACAAATTTACCAAACTTCCAACTAACATGCACAAGCGAACAACACTTAAAAGCATCTTCAACAACTTCTAATAATAAAAATAGAAGCTACTGAATGTTGAAAACTGAAATTAACTGCCCACGCCTTCCATTCATTTAATCAAATCGCACAATATTTTCTCTACTTTCAAGACACATCCTGTTTAAAAGTTCAATCTTGATGAAATATATACAAACAATTCTAGTAATCTGATCACCACGAACCACATAAAACAAGGATCACATTGTTAAGAGAGGGTGAGGAAAGCACTTATATTGGCAACAATGATTCTTCATTGTTAAGCAGCTAACTCAAATATCACCAGTTCATTGTCAAACAATAAAACTTCATAGGAATTAGCTTATTGACTCAGAAAGAATCAATAAAAATAATCAACATATATTTTCTCTAGGTTGGGCAGCCGAATGCAACATTCAAAAGATAACAATAGGTAATAGAATTCAACACACTTTCATACAAACAGGTGCATACACACAAGAGAGAAGAAGAGAGGGACTTAAGTCCATAAGTAAGACTACTGAGAAAGAATCACCACGGCAAAAAATCAACTTTTCAATTGCCAAAAGTTTATATTCAAGAAAGTTTAAACAAGATGAATCCTAAAAATTAATCAACTCTTAAGAAAACCTCAATATCTACATTTCAGCTCTTAAGTTAGTCAAGGGAATGGGGAACTATAATTTCATCAATTTATATCTTATAATCTTTTTGTGCCAACTATGAATACACACCGTCACACAACAGCGCACACCTAACCACACTCCGACCCTGCAATCTTCATCCCCATAGTGTTTGCCTAGATAATATATAAATGCTCATGGGACTATATTTTATGCTTACTAATCGGACACAAAAAATAAATAAGAAACCCACTTATTTTCGTGATTTTTTTTCCCTTCATACTAAACATATGTGTGCTCCTGCAATTAAGTCTTTGTTAGCACAGCAGCAAGCTAGTTATCTTAAATTTAGGACCTTTCCATCATTACCAACAGATCTATAAGGATCTCTTTGAAAACCATAATTGCAAGCTTTTCTTATTTGAATCAATAACCAACTGCTAAAACATAACCTTCACATGAATATTCTAGGTTAGAAAAATAAGAGTACTAAGTTTTTCATATGAATTTAGCAGTGGAACAATAATCTCCGGTATTTATTTACAACAAACACAATATTCTAATGTATAAACTAGAAAAAGAAAACATATAATGAGATACATACACATGAGTCAGAATCAACTACCTTTGATAAATTTGCCTTGGCCAATCTTGAAATAGAAAGGTTGTTGGCGTAGATCCTTAGTGTTGTTACTCGTACAAATTCTGCAAAGTTATACCACGAAAATCCCTCCTTCAAACTTCAAATAAATAAAAAGTGATCTAAGCTTATCTCCAGCACTTCTGATTCAGATCTCTATTTTTTCCTACAGGTGTAGAGCAAAAAAAGTATTATTAACGCAACCTCTACAAAAGAACTGAACATAATAAAGATTTTAAAGACTCAGCCATTCTGGCTGCTAACCATACCTCATACAATAAGCAGAGAAAAATTATTCATTCTATTTGTTTTCTTCTGCTCACACAAGTTTTATACAACTTATAAGAATTTCTTTAAACAATTTTAAGAAGGATGTATCAGCTCAAGGCTCAAGGGGAAAAGAGAATCAGGACAGTAGAATCACTATCACGATTAAATTAGCTACCATAATAAGTTAATTTATTTTCATTAAGCTCTCATAATATTTACCAGTAAGTTTGGGTAACAACAAACTCTAAATACAGAATATCTATGTTAGTAAACATATTTCAAACTGCCAAAGAAAGTTAACCCTTTAGAAACAATAACCAAAGTCCTTTTGTGGATGCTTTAATAATAGTAAAAGCATCAGCAACATGTAACCACAACTTAATTCTGACGCTAAAATCACTTTAGCACTCTATAATTGTTCTCTTAGTCCAGTTTCTTTACTCTATTCTTGTATTATCAATCATAGATACCTTTGCAAATGTATAAACATGAGAAACTACCATTCAAAAGCAAATAAAGCCGAGAAATGCCAAAACAATCTGAAGAAACTCATTTAAATCTACTTCAGATGCTCAAGAAAAAAGTGCTTGAGAAAACCACTCACTGGTCTAAGTTCAAAACAGAGTTGAGAGTGGGCATATACAACAACAAAAATTGTAAGTAAAATTCAGATAGTAGAAATAATTTAACAAAACATGAAGTCTCAATTTTACTCATTGAACCTGAAGGAATTCATACCCACAACAAGCACCCAATGATATTCATAAATCAAATGCATTATCACATATAAAGACCAAACGGGAAAAGAAGAAAGATATAGAATTGAGAAAAAATACTACCAAAATAATTTTGCCGAACGAAACCTCGAGAAATCCGCAAACCCTAGATTTGATAAAACCTCTCTGAATCAATGAAGACTTCAGACTAATGTTTCTGAAGAGTTGTTTTGAGATAAATTTGGGGATTTTAGAATCGAATTTCTATAATAATTTCAGCGTAAAGGGATGATTACTGGTTCTCATTTTGGATCGAGGATGGAAGATGAGTATGAGCAGAAAATGAGAGATGAAGTCTGGGCTGAATAAGCTTGAAAACAATATAGTCGAAATTCAACTTTGTTCGATTAAATAAGGATCGGAGATCTCCCTTGGCTCAAAGAGATCTAGGTCGACGAAATGACTTTTCTCGAAGGAGAGCTTTGATGTTTTTTTAGAGGGCTAGATATGTTCTCCAGATAAATATTACTCCACATAAGAGTGACTTAGTATACTTGACAAAATAAAAAATTAAAAAATGAAACAATTAAAAAGAGGCTCAGTTTTGAGAAAAATTAGAGGAGGGAAAATAAGGAGGGAATTGAAAACGTTGCAATAACAAAAAATTTCATGTAATCGTTGCATAGATATATCTATTGCAGCGGTTATAACAACTGATGCAATAGATTGATCTATAGCAACGGTTACTACACTAGTTGCAACGGTTTATTTGCAAAAGTGTTACAATAGGTGGAAGATCTTTATGCAACAGTTAAAACCGTTGCTATAAATAATCTACGCAACGGTTACTGTACCGTTGCCGAAAACGCGTTGCCGTAGATCAAATTTCTGGTAGTGATATATATATA
>NC_032000.1:3973213-4046781 GCF_001879085.1 Nicotiana attenuata | reverse complement strand
ATATATATATATATATATAATTTATTTTTATTTATATATATTAAATATAAAAAGACAAAAACCCTTGACTTTAGTTTCCAGTACTTTGTCTGTCTAAGAGTCTAAGACTAACGTTACGCACCTAAGGTCCCAATTCCAAACTTCCTCTGAGTTTGAGTGGGATATTTCTAGATATGTTATTAAACTTTGCTTTACAAGATGTCACGTCTTTCCTTAGGTTTAGTGGCATGTCTTTTTTAGCAATTTATTCTCCTTAACAATAGAAAATGACAACCAGTACATGGTTTACTAGAAAATCAGACGGTCAAAAAAGAAAGAGCTTATTCTAAAATCAACCTATTGTTAGCGCAAAAATATAACATACACAACTGCACCTCAATCTGAAGATAGTTGTGATCGACTTCATGAATCCTTGTTATCATTTAGATGCATATCAATTCAATAATTTTTGTTTTAGATTCTCTAACAAAATAAAAAAAAAAAACTCCGAGCAAACTAAACTTTAAACATAACTAATAGTAGAAAATTCGAAATACAGGAGCAGCATGTAAGCTTGAGTTCTGCACTGAAGTAGACGAACTCCTTCACAAAGGCAACTCTGCTAGCAGAGCAAGTGACAAACCAAAGATGCTGAGCAGCAAACCTCTTCTTGAAGCGAAGTTAAGCCTACAACAGAGATTGAAGTTAATAAAGTAAAGTTTAATAACATATCTAGAAACAAACTCCCAAGTTTAATCACTGGATAAATATTTGAATGACTTCAGTATCTAGTTGAGGATAATCATTGGATAAACATTGAATGGCAGAATGTTGGTGGATCATTACTTCTTTTTAACAGACATGTATGTCTGGTGTAATTTCGATTTGTGAATATGTATGCTAGGCCGATAAACCGCCCGATAAGAGCTAAACCGATATCAATCCGCACGATATCTTATCGGATGGCTAACGGATTAATACGTCACTTAATTCTTAAGCAATTGCTCCTCCAATTTTATTTTTATTTTTTAAAATTTTAAAAGAAGTAAACTCTAATGAGAATGAATATTGATACTCTTTTAGGCATTTAGTAACTCTATTATTGGCGTTATCCCACTTTCTTTGACTCATGTTACACAATTGACAAAGCAGCCTTCATTTTTTTTTTCTCCTTAAAGTGGATCTCTCCAACAAGCTAAGATTCTAAAAAGGGCAAGTTACATATTTGGCCGGTCAATAAAAAAATAAGAAACAATTGCATCTGCTTGCTATTATTTTTGGAAAGGGACTGTGTAGTTTTCCCTCATGAGAACTTCACCATCTTAACCGGACAATTTCTGATTTCCCAGCAACAACAACAACAAATCTAGTATAATTCCACAACCGAGGCATGGGAAAGTTAGTATGTATGCAGTCTTACGTCTACCTTGTGAACGTGGAGAGACTGTTTCTGAAATATGTAATTTTTTTAATTATTATTCATAAAACCGTTTTTCAATCAAATGTCCAATTTATATAGAGAACTTTTTGTTTCCAATTTATTTTAAACCAAACGTCATTGTGAGTTGCATCAGTGAGCTAAGCCAAATGTCACTACATTTCCTAGACTTGGCAACCAAGTAATTGGCATTCTCACTATAGTCCCTCTTAACCCACAGAAACTGATGTATATTTAAATGTGGCCTCTCTTTAGCAAAATTCCTTACCATTAATAAAAACTCTCTCATTTTCTTCACCCTATACTCTCCAACTTCAAGCTCTGTTTTTTCCTCAATTTTCCCATAAAAATCCTCTTTCAAAAACCCCATATAATTATAAAAATGGAATTGAATCAGAAACACCAGAGGCTTAATCCTCCACCAAGAAGGGGACAAATCAAGTTGAAAATCTTGAAGTCTTTGATTAATTCTGCTGCTGAATTGGTTAATATGGCCACTGGATCAAAAAACAAAAAGGGATGTGAAATTTCCTTAATATCTTCAAATGGAAGAAAAACCCCAGGAGAAACTCCTAGTTGCTATAATTCTGGTACTGATTCTGATGGATCATATAGATGATGGTGTGTTTTTGTAGTTTTATGAAGTTGAGGGGAGTTTTATGTACAGATTTAAACTTTGGGAATTTCTGTTTCCCCTATTTTCTTCCCCTGCTTTAGCTTATTAACTATACTATACCTTTATTAATTTCAATCTCTTTATTTTTCTTCGTTTTTACTTCATTCTCAATTTCAGAGTGTACAATTATTGTAATGGATATGAGCCTTTTCGTAAGATAGTTCTTGTTTTAATTGATAAAGTGTAAATTTGAAATTTCTTTTCTTACAGACTTTGCTTTTTCTTAGTTTGTGCATGACTAATGAGGGGACAAAAGTCAACCAAAAATTATCAAGTTTTTCTTATTTTTTTAAGGCAAGTTTCGATGAACTTTTAACTAATTTTCACTTTGATTCTGACTTTTTCTGATTCACTAGTATAGTACCCGCGAAAATATTAGAAAAAAAATTATAACAAATTATTATCATACTTGCTTGACTACCTCATGCTTTTATAATTTGATAAATTGTAAAATTTAAACCATTTAATCATCGGTCGTTGATGATAAGGCAACTAATGTAGGAAAAATAATTTTATACACCCTAAATTGCCGTAAGATCTTGTATTATGCGCAGTGACATTCAAATATAATTTAACTTACTACGATTAAGAGATTTTATTAAGTAAAAGCTTGCATTTATAATAATGACTAAGTAACATAAGTGCATATGTAATCACATATTATGTGTTTAATAATTTTTTATAAATATTTAATGTTAATAAGTTTTTACCCCAATATACATAGAGTGCAAAATATCAATAAAATTAAGTGCTACTTTAATTCCTCCTTGTTTCTGCCTCCCAAAAAAGCATGCATTAAATCCTTCAACATATGCCAGGGAAGATGTTCATCGCAACACTTCAATGAAATGGTTCTCTCTTACCTTGCGATACACTTTGAAGAAGCCCATCATATCCCTCAAGACACAAATCCCCTCCCTTGAGCAGTATTAAGACATATCCCTCAAGACACAAATCCCCTTTGATAACTTAGTCTCCTAGCTTTTTTAAGCAGTTTTTATTAAGATTGCACATCTTTCCTTTACTATAATTCAATATATAAATCAAGCTCTTTGAGGGGGGAGGGGGGTGGGGAATAGGGAAATGGCTTGGATACAGTGGACTTCCTTGGAGGCGTACTTCTAGAAACCACAATCTTCTCGGGATAAGAATCATTAACTACACGAACCTGATTTCCACTACATACTACAATCTTCCTTGGCTTAATTTTTATTTTTAAAACTCCGAGCCTGAGAAAGAGTCGAAAGCAAAATTAAACAAAATTATATTTATTTGCTCTATTATTCCATGTGAGTTCAGCATGAAAACTATATATAGCTTCACCAGTAGCATACCAACTCAACTGCCAACCCCCCCTTGTTGATAAATGAAATCACACTTATGGTTTAGAAAGGCGTAGCTAGCAAGTAAAGTTTATCTCACCCTGGAGATTAGTAATTCAAGAAATAAAAAGAATTACGCCGCAAGTTGGGCCTGACTATATGAATCTTCATTAACTCAAGTCCTATCTTCCATCAATTTGGAAGCCACCCATTTTATCCCATCTTCAACGTGATCGCTAGCACAGTGAAATAAACTAATTACACTTGTTACTGAATAAGTAATGTTACCGAAGTAACTATAACCATCACATTTCTTCTGTCAGTACGACTCTCATAGAGATTGAATATCAAGGCATATGCCAAAACAAAAAAGAATTAACTATGATTGAGGGATAATTGGAGCTTATTCATAAGTTGCAACCACAAGTTTAACCTCAATTTAAATCTAGATGTTCAATGGGTCTATGATAGCTTCCTCAGAATGTCAAGTAAGGCCGTGGAGAGGCAGGGAACGATCCATATATATCCAATTGAGCTGATGCAAAAAGTACAAAAAATATCCAAAAATCAAAAACAACAAACAGAAAATTATAAGTTCTTATCTTCTTGAATTTAGAAGTAGATGCAAAGAAAAAAGAAGGAAAAAGACAGAGAGCGTAACAAAGAAAACCTAAGAAAATTTGAAGAAGACGAATGAACAAAAAAAACACCCTAAGCCCTTGGGGATCATATATTATTATATATGTTTTGTAATATTCATTTGAATTCTCTCAATTCTGAAATTGTTAGGATGGTAAAACCCAAAGAAGTGATGAAAGGAATAGAAACGTCATTAAATTTTGTCTCTGTCGCTGGATGTCAACTAAAGGTGAACCTTTTAAAGAACTTTTACAGTAAGCATACAGAATATTTAGTATTGGTTCAGCTCTTTGTTGCTTACTGTCCCGGCTCTAGTATTCCGTCCAGGCGAGTCTTATATTTTTCTTTTATACCTTGCTCACTGATACTTTATTATATTCTATTTGATCATTGAAATACCTTTTTCTTAAACCATGGATATATGACATTAAAATTACATACAAACTTTTTTTTTTTTTTTTTGCAGAAACTAAAGGGGGAAATAGTACAAAGTTGTCAAATTTTTACATGCTTACATATAGAGAATTCTGTTGGGAGATAGGAACTAATAAGTTCCACAAATTTGTAGCCTATAAAAATTATATTATGGGCATGCTATAATCTTTTTCATATAATATGACCCACATTGAAATGAAGATTTATAAAGAAGAGAACTTACCAGATTATTACTTTGAAGATATCGACGAAAAGTTTAAAACTTAGACATGGAACCACAACAAAAATATAGGTAAGAATTTGATGAAGAACAAAACGTCAAGTATTATAGCAGTGACTGATTAGTGATTCAGATAAGCATTTTATCTTTACATGAAATTATAGGAAAAACATAAATAATATTATTCTCACAGCCTACCCTCCACAATAATACTACTTAAAGGATGGTATGCAATATAATTAAGGGAAATCCGTAACGTAATACAAAAAAGTTATATGATTTTAAAATTACAGTTTATGTAAATCTAAGTTATGTTCTCCAGTGATCCGCCATGAATTTTATGTTAACATCAAGTAGTTCATTAGACAAATATAAAAAGGCAAAATAATTACAGAGTAGAGCAAAAAATTACCAAGTCAATTTGCAATACCGATTTAGAAGTACACCTCACATTAGGAGCTTATACCTAGGGCATTCTAGGTGGAATTCTAATATCTTCTCCTCTCTTAGCTACTACTCAATTGGCTGCAGTACAAAATTTTATTTATTTCTTCCATGCTTTTAGTGATATGAATCGCCACCTATCCTCTGGTTACCCTACACCTACTAACAATCAAGTGTTTTATTAAAGTTGCACTTCAGCAATTAATCCTATAAATCTAGGTCTCGGCTGGTTATTGTTTCGCTATTCATATTGTTGGGTTTCACATTCTGGATCTAGAGATCTCCTTTCTTATTCTACATTGCTTTTCACTACTTTTCTTTAGTAGGTGGAACTTCCTATTGTGTTAAGTTGATGCATAAATAGTTCAATATTCAAAGACCTGCTACAAAAAACAAAGTCCCAAAAAGCTAAAACATCCATTTATCTGCAATATTACATGATGACTAACATCATATTCAGAACCTCACAACCCTTCAATTGTCTCATCTATCACCTATGGCTATGCAACAGGAACGGCTACAAAGGCATTTTTCTGTGTTTTAAGTGGGGTTCTATGCCCATCTGTCCATTACTCCTATAAAAAGGTAACATTAGGAAAAGCAAGATGCAATTTGACCAGCAAAGCAGTCATTTAATTAACCACACCTATTACTATATATTGACATGTCTAATTAGTCCCTTCAGAAATAAATATACTGCTGAAATAAGTTTTCTCACTATCTAAAACTACAAAATACTTCCTTTACTTTGAATTCAAAATTTGATTTGAATATTATTTATCTTTTTAAAATTTGACATGTGCACTTCACGCTTCACTCAATATTTGAGAAATTTAAAAAGGGATGATAGACGTTTACTCAATATTTTGCTAATATAAACTGATACATTAGGAGATAGAAGCATGTATGAGTACCTCTTGACCAGTTTTTTATAGTCCTTTGGGTTCAGAAATTATGTTACACAAAATTTCTTTGCTCCAGAAGAATGGGGTAAATTTATTTTTTGGACAGGAGGATGACTAACGATAGAAACAAAGGTCAATAGATAAAAAAATTAAAAGTACTAATGTTCAAGAAAGACCACACAAATTTGGATATTTTTTACCTAGTTCAAATTTGCTTGCGTTCAAATTAACACCAATAACTCTTGAAGCACCTGCAATCTTGTTCCTTCTGAAGCCTTTTAAAATGGTATGCAATCAATTTAGTCGCTTCAACACTTATTTTGCAGATAACATATTCAAAAAAACACATGAGGAAATTGTCATTAACAATAGTAAGCCTCACATACCGGGGGTGAGACGGGGTTGGATTAGGGTTAATCTGAGATGGCTTGCAGTTTATGTTGAATACACATTATACTTGCTGTTTATCTTAGCCCCGGGCCTTAGATACTGGTTACTGTTATTGCATGTCATTCATCTTTTGGTTGTTATGCTTCTGTTACTATTACGGTTTCTACTGGAGTTACTAATGAGTTGTCTTTTCTTGTTTTTTATTTTCGTCTTTCTGAGCCGAGGGTCTATCGGAAACATCCTCTCTGTCCTTTCGGGTAGGGGTAAGGTCTGTGTACACATTACCCTCCCCAGACCCCACTTGGTGGGATTTTACTGGGTAGTTATTGTTGTTGTTGTAATAGTAAGCCTCACAGCAAGGCCTACAACTCGACATCACAAAAATAGCTATACTTGAGCCCTTTGTTGTTTTGGCAACATTCAGAGTCGCACCAAGGGCTATAAGCATGTGCAACTTGATTAATTAATATGTGAATAGACCCTCTACAGAATTGATTACTCAAGATAGAGAATGACTTTATAATGAAAATAACTTAAGATAGGCCAAACTCTGACTAACTTTCTTTCAATTCTTACATTCTACTTTAGAAATTTCTTTGTCTGTTATAAGGCTTCAAAAATTAGTTCTCCTACACTTTCCTCCTTTGATGATATTTGGAGTAAACTGTGAATATATTACTTCAAACTATGAATAAAATTATCATAATAACTATATTTTTTTTCTTAAGAAAAATAATATTTTCTAATCATTGAGCTATGAACCCTCACAACGTTTTGGGATGAACAGTCATAGATGGACTTAAAGAAAGGAAAATAGGTTCAGAAAATTGACTATACAGAAGTAGAGTGAAAAATACCTGAATAAATATTACAGTCTTTGACATAAACATTAGTTGCCATGAAATCGTTTTTCTCTTTCTCACTAATACTGATCTCCGTGTCGTACCTCTTTGGGAGAGTTTCTTCGCCGGCCATGGAGATTCCTTCAATAATTACATCCACGCAAATCTACCAAATAGAATAAGAATCATAAAATTAATCCATGGGAAGGTACCTATAATTATTCTACCGTGATCATTATCCAAATCTGATCAAACATTTAGGCAACATGGACATACAAACAACATTCACTAATCAACAAATTGGAAAAAGAAACAGAAGTAACTGCAAATTGAATGTAACATAAAGAATCAAGAAGAAATCCCAAACCTAAACTTTTCTGAGACGATCAGTAAAGTTGCAATGTAAATTTGATGTTTGTGGCAAAAATTTTTTCTCGCAATAGATCTGCAAAATTATGTTGTTTTGACCTGGAAACTGCTCTTTCAAAGTAAGACTCTATAACACGATCTTTCAGTTTTCACAAGTTACTTGTAAAAGTAAAACACTTTTTTTTGGGTATTTGCGGCAGTTATCTCATTTATAAATAAGATAATAAATTTTCAGGTTTATAATAAATTAAATAAAAAAGCTAATAAAAAACATGAGAGTCCAATTTTTTGAATAGACCTCTGTTCAAAAAAAAATTATCTGATGAAAAAACGTGAGAATTGGCGTGGGAATTAGAATTGGAATTGGTGTCTGTTTCTTGGAATGGGAGTAACTATATTTTCTTTTCCTTTTTCAGTTTTAAAAAGGATTTGCCCAAAAACGTGGGAGCAAAGCTGTGAATAAATGAATTTGTAAGTTTTTTTCTATTTTCAAATTTTTTTGAATCTCCAAAGTTATTGGAGTTTTGTCATAAAATTTGACATGTGCTAATATTTCGTTTTGACACTTGGCATAATATCATTGATTTGCCTCTCCTTTTCTATATTAATAGATCATGTGATGAAATGTCCATTTGTTTGTTATGATATTTATCGGCTTTTATAATAGTTGTTATTCAAGAACAATAATATACCCAGTATTATCCAAAACCCTCAAGTCTGGGGTGGATGGTGTTTACGCAAACAAGGGCGTATACAGGAATTTCTTAAGCGGTGTCGAAATTTATAGAATAACTGAAAAACTTTGATTATCGTGCTATAACCTAAAGTCTATTAGTTTTGTTGAGTCTTAAGTTAGAAATAGTCATGAGTTCAATTCTATTTCATCACAATTTTTAACCACAAAGGCTCTCTCAAATATTTGCAAAAGAAAAAAGTGCTAGTTGAGGTTTGAACCTTTGACCTTTTAGAACAAAATCAAGCATATAACGAACACACCAAGACACAATTTATGTCTTTCGATTCCGTATAGTAGTAATACATATATTTAGTAAAATTTTCTACTTCGATAAGCATGCATCCACCCCAAACCTTACTTGCTATACATCTATGACAATATTTGATCGTTAAATATTATTCGAGTGTTATAGACAAATTATCTGGAACCAATTTTTTTTCTTTTCTGATGTTAAATATATAGATTAAAAAATTACTCAAATTTAAAATTTTAAAAGATATGTATATTTTACTAATTAAATATTAAAAAAATTAATACGTTACAAATATAAAAAAATTAGTTATGAGAAAAAACTGACAATTATAGTAAAATGTTGTTATGACGATTATATCGTATTTGAATTGTGAAAAATTTTACTTTCTATTTCTATAGAATAAAATGAATTCTCCTATTATTAGTTTCAGAAATGCCTTTGCGGCAAGTTTGATTTCTTTGATGACATGTGGAATAATAACTTAACTCATAAGTAAAAGAGAAGTGCCAAACTTGTCAATTTATTCCCAAAAAGGACTTAAATTACAAAGCAGGAAGCTCTTAAGTCTTAGAGAGCCTAAGCATAATTCAAAACCATAGTATTATGAAACAACGTTACTTGTCAAAAATCTAATCGAAAGACAAAAAAAAACAAAAAAAAAAAAAACGAAATGTTCCAATATGAAGAGTTTGGGTCAATGTTAAAATTGGTAAAACATGTCATGAATCATGATTTATCCAACTCAAAGCTTGCATTAGCCAAAAAGATTTGGATCTTGATGGATAGAGAAGCCATAACTTAGGGGTAGATTGGTATGTGGACTAATTATTCCGGAATTATAATTCTAGAATTATAATCCCTTGATTAATTATCCCACATGGGAGATGGGATAATATAATCCTAAATTTGATGGGATAAGGTGGAATATTCTGTATTAAGATTAAGATTAAATTTATACCATGTTCGGTTGACGGTGTAAATTTCTCCCGGGATAAATTTACACCGTCAACCAAACATGGTATAAATTTAATCCCATACTTATCCCACCTTATCTCGTGTACCAAACGACTTCGTTTGGTATTCAGACTAAGTTATCCCGGGATTAGAGGTGTACAAAGGAAACCGACAAACCGTACCAACCCGATAATCCGAGTCAAACCAAGAAAAAAAACTGACCATAATTAATTTGGTTTGGTTTTAACTAAAGAAAGTCAAACCTAAACCAAATCAACCCGACATTACATATATAAAAATTTTAGATATATTTCATATATAAATATACTTATTGTGACGTAATTTATAAATATTTCTTAAACTTTTTCAAAATTTTATCTTTTAAGGTATTATTTCAAGGTTTGACTTAGAACTTTTGAATGTTCCAATAAATTTTATAGCCATTAATATTAGTAACTTAAATAATGCTAACAAAAGCCAAAACCAAAATCAAATCAATACTAATGCTAACAAAAGACATTCAATTCAATACTACAAACGGCAATGTATTGAATATCTATTGTTTGTTTTGCAATAATTTAGATAAAAATGCATAACCTATTTTTATTTTTTCTTTACGTTTAGTCATGTAATTAATACTTCCTTATTAATCTACTTATTTTAGCATGACTTAATACTTTTAGATTATGTTTATTTTTATAATGGCTTTTTAATTGACAATATTTATATTACATAATTTTAATGTCTTTATTGTTGAATATTTTAGGATAATGTCATGACACGTCTCATATTTTGTATTATTTTCTTGGAAAAATACCTTATATAGTTGTATTTTACTAGGATTAAAGAAATATTTTGAGCACAAGTTATTTTTTGTTCTACGAAGATTTTATCGAGAAAAAAACCCCGAAAAACCGAGATTGAAAAACCCAAATTTTATTGGTTTGGTTTGGTCTTTAGATTTGATACCCCGACATAATTGGTTTGGTTTGGTAATTACAAAATCCGAACCAACCCGACCTATGTACACCCCTACCCGGGATTATAGTCCTGAGATTATAATCCCTATACTTATTTATCCCACCATAAGGTGAGATAAGATGGAATATCCAGGATTAAGTCTGGGACTAAGTTTATACCATATTTGATTGACGGTATAATTTTAGGAATTTTTACCTCCTATAGCAAAGGTTAACACCTCATTTATTTTAAATAAATAATATTTTAAAAAATTATATTCTATAGATACCTTTTAATGTTTATAGCAAAATATCTAATTTTGGTTACCCCTACCCCTAAGCCACTAAATACGCTATTCAGTTACACTATTTTCTTTCTCCTTCTACTTTGATACATGCCATTCTCTTCTCCATTCCCTGAAAACACGATGCTCAATCTCCAAATTCCTCTCACCCACATCACCTACCATTAGTCACGAACTGTGCGTTTGCCTCTTTCTCTTCTCGTATTTTTCTTCGCAATCGGTAATCCCTTGTGTACTGTTTTGAGCCTTAAATTTCTCTGATTAGGGGACTTTGCATCCATGACCAAGAACCTTGACTCTCCTGTCTTCTCATTGTGCACATACGACACAACGTACCCATCGTCCTCATCCGCTGCCGAATTGTTGGGATCCTTTGCCATAAAAAATGGCTCGTCGCCAAAGCAGCCTTCTCCAAATAATCGCCACCCCACTATTCAATCGCGCCGATCAGCTTCTGCTACTGATACGTCCAATTTTGGTATGCCTGCTATCTTTGGCATAGGGTCTCCAATGACTGCATATACATACATGTTGGGAACAGTGAGATTCAGGGTTTTTGCTCGACGGCGGATTCGTCGGAAATTAGGGTTTGTTCTTGAACAAAGACGACGGAGTTTGGGGCTGAGCAACTTGATTTTCTGTTAATATATTTCAATGTATTTTCAATGTATCACGCTGTATTTTTATGTATTTCATTGTATTCATTGTCTTTTTTTTTTTAATTGTAATTCAATGTATCTCGTTGTATTCCATGTATTTTATTGCATTCACTGTCTTTTTTTTCATTGTATTTCAATGTATCCCGTTGTATTCTATGTATTTCATTGTATTCACTGTCTCGCTATATGCCATGAATGTATTCACATATTTTTTTTAATTAATATAATTTATGTATTCAGATGTATTATATAATTTCTCTGAAGATTGCTATTTTTGGGGTATTTTTTGGTTGAGAATCTTTTTTATAACTGGAAATACAAAATTTGTGTGTTGTAATTGAGTTTGTTGAGTTATATTAGGAGTCTATTATGTTAATTGATTCACTTTCCGTTCAAAAACAGTGTAATCCCCTGTTTCACGCCGTGAATACAGTCGAATACAATAATCTGTCCAACTGTAATCCCATGTTTCACGCCGTGAATACAGTCGGATACAATAATCTGTCTAGCTGTAATCCCATGTTTCACGCCATGAATACAGTCGAATACAACAACTGATTAGCTGGACTTCCCTGATTCACGCCTATTTTTGCTACTGTATTCATGAATACAGTAGCTTAAATACATCTAATACATCTTATAACAACAGAAAACTTATCTGCAATCCGTAATATAGCAAATGGTATCTATAGATAGCTAATTACCATTAAAAGATAGTGCTTTATGAAAATTTCTCATAATTTTATTCCTCCTGGGTATCTATCTTAAGAAATTAAGAGAAATTTCAGAGGACTAGTACGATTTTGACACTTGATGAATAATGAGTCTAGCACTCTGTTATATTTATTTAAATACCTGGTTTTTATTTACTTAGAATTACACATTTATAGGTTAAAATTCTCTATTGAAGTAGCGGAAAGTTGGTTTTCTTAAATTAACGAGTTTTAATGAATCAAATTAGTAAAAATATCGTGATCCGAGTATGAAGTGAAATATACTATATGATAACTAATAATTCAACTCACACAACTTGAATCTAATTGAAATGGAATGAATACATTTCTCTGTCAAAATAAAAATTGATAGATACTGATACAAAGGAGGGGAGGGGGGGGGGGGACTATTGATGAGCATGATGTCATGCAGTGTTTACTTTGACTTGACTATAGCGCCATGCATAATTTGGTAAATACTGAATTACCGTATCGAAATCGAGAATTTTGATATTTGGTTTCGGTATGGTATTTGGTTTAATTTTTTTAAAAAAAAAGTGGTATTAGGTATGGTATTTGGTATTATAAAATAAAATCCCGAAATACCGATACTATACCGAAATATATATTATATTGCACAATACACATATTATTAATATAACATAAATATAAAAAATCTAAAATTTTGCTTTCCTTTATTCTCTAAGTTCATCAAGTAACTCTAAGCAAGTAACAAGACATTTCTAATGATCAAATTTATTCCTTTATGTATAATTTTCTCTCTCTGGGTTGATATTTACTGGTTCTGGATAAAACCTTTGTCAACAAACGTTTTTAGTTTTGTACTTTTGAGTACTTTATTAAGAATATTACATTCTATGACTCTACGCACAAGTTAGTATTCAAACCGAATAAACTGAAGTTACCGAACCGAATAAACCAAAATCGACAGGAGAAAAACCGAACCATACCGAATTTAATTAGGTACGGTATTGATATAGCATTTTAAGAAACCAAATACCGAAA
The DNA here is from genome assembly GCF_001879085.1 of Nicotiana attenuata. Taxonomy (NCBI): domain Eukaryota; kingdom Viridiplantae; phylum Streptophyta; class Magnoliopsida; order Solanales; family Solanaceae; genus Nicotiana; species Nicotiana attenuata. Next base: position 4,033,517 of record NC_032000.1, on the reverse strand, counting down.
AAACCTAATCGAAATATTTAAATACCGTACCGTACCGTACCGTACCGACCGACGAACACCCCTACTTGACTATGAATGAAATAAGTTCAACAAATACTTAACGTGACAGTTCTTCATTTCTTGATTAACCAAAGTACAGAATATCAGCAATATTCGAAAATTCTCTTTGAATTCAATAAGATTTCTATTTCCACGTCGACTTGACTTTCTTCTAATTTATACAAACAATATTGGTACAAAATAATTTAAAATTAACATGACGTTTGTTAATTTTCTAAGATAAGAAGGAAAGAAGATACTCGAACCTAGACGAATTCATCAAATGAAATCGTGTTTCCCATATTATTAGCGACTAAGGTTAGAAAATAAATGACGATAGAGATATCGAGGCTAACAATATAATTAGCCTCGATAATTAACGCAAGGAATGACGACCTTTATCAGATGGTAATTTTTTATCCTAAATACAGCACAATAAGCTATATATACCTCAAAGTAATTAAGTTTCAGACTATTTACCTTTAAAATGGGTAACAATTAAATTTATACGTGGTTTAAAGGATATGTGATTTAATTTAACACGTATGATATAAAAATAGTAAATAATTAAATTAAAAGAAAATAAAACAATCAAACCAAATAAGATGAAGGATTAAGTCTAACTTTTGAAAGAGATGCTGTTTAGGGTTTCATTCCCTCGCTTGATTTCCAGCTAGTTTACTTTTGTTTCCCTTTAAATATAAAAAAGAATGACGACCTTTGTCAAATGGTATTTTTGATAATAAATACAGCACAAGAAACTATTCCTCAAGGTAAACAAGTCTCAGATATCTCTATATATATATTGAAAAATATTCAAGAATTGCTTATAACCATATATAATAGACATTAAATATCTCCACTGGTTATTACTCACACTACTTATCACCGCAAAATTCATAACTAGATTAATGAATGTTGAAGTGTGTGACAGGGAGAGGTTTTGAGTTCGAATCTTATTGCTAAAGAATTTTCACGTGCTTGACTCATAAAAAAGAATCAAGCCACACGTAAGGGGGGCGTGTTAAAGACATCTAATATCTTAAACTCTTATATGAGATGGTCACATACTTCAACAACTGAAAAATGAAAAATCCAAAGTACTTTCTACTATAGTAGTTTTTTAATATATAGCCTTAGAGTTCTAAATTTATACTAAATATTCAACGTGACCTTGAAAATAACAAATTCAAGTGAGACATTAAAAATATTAAAATGGTTGCCATTGTAAATTTTTATAACAAGATGGACGATTAAGTCCACCACTTGATCTAATACAAGTCAAAGTGAGTAGACGAAGTTAGGTTGTTTTTGTTAGCTTGCAAGATTACTCTTCTATCAGTATGACTGTATGATCAATAATAATATAGTAACTTAGATTATTGGCATCACATATGTTAATTTAAAGTGGGAATAGAATGGGCGTGCGAATCCAAATTGTTGGCATCACATATGGTAATTAGATTATTTATGCATTACCTCCCTTAAACTATTGTATATGAAGAGAGGTGGCAAAGAATAGGAAAAATGGAGAGGAAAGGAGAGAAAAAATGAAAAAAAAGTGTGTAACTGAATGCCCTAATTTAAGGTACTAATAATGAATTTGTATATGGAGAGAGGTGGCAATGAATAGGGAAAGAGAAGAGGAGAGGAAAAAGAAAAAAGGTGTAAGTGAATCACCTAATTTAAAACAATAATAATGGATTATATATAATTTGTAAGTAATTCTTGTTTAGGGCGGGTAATATACAAAATTAGAATAATTTTAATAAATAAGTTTCAAATATTGTATAGAAAAGAAAAAATCCCAACAATAAACTTACCTCCACCCTCACCCCCCAAAAAAAGATTACTTTATGCTAAGTGCCAGAAGGGGGAAAAGAGGAAGAAATCCATTCAAATTTCAAACTCAAAAAGAGCCCAAATAAGCACCGGGTCGGCCCCGCTTTTACACAAAAGACCACCTTTGTGTCCATAGCTACTTTTTTACTTCACTATTTCTTGAACAGAGCTTAGCTCCTTGTACTAAGATTCACATTCCAAATCGAATCCCAATCAAATTCTGTCAGAAGAAAAGTAAAGTGAAAGACAGACAAAGAGAGCAGAAATGGAAAACGAAACCAATGAAAAACTGGAAATAAAAGGAGTTCCAACACATGAGGGGAAATATGTAGAGTACAATGTACTAGGTAACTTCTTTGAGGTTACATCAAAGTACATCCCTCCTATTCAACCTGTCGGCCGTGGCGCTTACGGCATGGTCTGGTACTTCCCTTCAACCCTTTTTGTTGCCTTTTTACTGTTACAGAATTCACAATTTAGAGTAAAACGATTTTTGCTAGGGCGGTTTATTATGTATATACATTTTTAAATATTAGTTTAGCTTTTTAAAGATCCTTTTCTGTTGGTAGAGTGAAGTTGTGGTGTAAAGTTTAAGTCTTTTTAATGAGATTGAGAAACAAGTGAAAGTTTAATATAGGATTTATGTTAATTGGGATGCCTATGGTGAATTTGATTTGATTTGGATTGTATTCTTGTTAGTTTTATTTGGTGGGAAATTGACAATTTGTTGGGTTCCCCTGCAGTTGTGCTACGAATTCGGAGACGAAGGAGGAGGTAGCAATCAAAAAAATTGGGAATGCATTTGAAAATAGAATTGATGCGAAAAGGACACTTCGTGAAATCAAGCTTCTTTCGCACATGGATCATGAAAATGTATGCTCAAATTAATTACTATAGTTGTTTTATGTTGGAGAATTGATGTCCTTTGCCTATGCTACTTTCAGTACTCCCTCAGTCCCATTTTATGTGATGTTGTTTGATTGTGCACGGAGTTTAACAAAGAAAGAAAGAAAGAAAGACTTCTAAAATTTGTAGTCTTTAAACAAGTCATAGACAATTGTACGTCTGTAAATCATCCCATTAAAGGTAAAATGGAAACTTTACAAGTTCTAAATATAGAAATGTGCCATTCCTCTTGTGCCAAGTGCTAATGGAATCTTTAATACTACTTAAATGTGACTATCAAATATTTGAGGATAAAAAACTATGTTTTTATTCTATAGTTTCTGAAGTGGAGCTTATAGCTTTGCCTCTAGTGTTCTTTTTTAGTAGAATCTGTAATTTGGTTACAAAATTCGTTGATTTTGATATTGGTATACTGGTTGTGCAGATCATCAAAATAAAAGACATAGTAAGACCACCAGACAGAGAGGAATTCAACGATGTGTATATCGTGTACGAATTAATGGATACTGATCTGCATCAGATAATACGCTCTTCGCAGGCATTGACAGATGATCACTGTCAAGTATGTGTACCTCTCTACTTATGCTCATTTTTCTTTGAATTTTAGTTGAAGTATAGCAATCACTCTCTAATAATTGATGCTCGATAAAAAGATCAAATTTGTCGGTTATGCTAGTTGCTGAGTTTTTGTTTGATTATGTACTATTAAGTTGCACACTGTGGCATGAGTAGTTTAGCCTGGAGCATTCCAAGTTTAGTAGACTAGTACCTGCATGATTGGTGTGGCTTGAACGAGAAAAGCAATATGTTCTTGTATACTCTTTCGGACTTGTTTACAGAAATAGTGAGAACGAGGTAGAACTTGTATACTGACTAGTTACAGCTAACTCCATGCTCCTAGTTGGGAATGCACATGCTTTTCGGGATATTCTGGGGGAGGGTTCTGAAATTTTAGAAGAGGTGGTTGCTATTCCAGACGATATTATGCATGATTGGTTAGATTAGCATATCAGCTATCTATACTTATAGTATAAACCTCTTTGTGAGCTCCTTGGTCGCTGTAAACTATCACCTACATTTCCATAGACCACAGGGAATTGGATGTGGCATAATCTTTTCTTTGCATTCCCTGAAACAAAACCACCACTTTTAACTGGCAGAACTAACCCCTTCCATAGTTTCACAAGCATGTTTATAGCTGATTCGCTTATGGCGTTTAAGGTGGATCTATTTGCAATACCTCCGGCCTCTGATGCTATGTGTAATTTATTTTTGTTACCAATACAATTCCATGATGCACAGTAACTCATAGGAGAAATTTTTAGAGCAGAATCTGTTTCCTTCTGAATGAGATTGGTTATGTTAACTTGCATACTGAAGGCTCAAATTGGATGTTTGATCTAGGTTCAGCTTTTCCTATTTCGTTCTTTCGTGTTGATGATGATGACACTGCAATTTGTCAGTTGCTATACCCTCTGCTACATACAGGTTTTCAACCACAAGGAAAAAAAGAAAGAACTACTTATTGCCTGACCAAGCTTTACCATATTTGTGGTGTCATCATTTATGCCAATTCAGTTCAGTCAATTTCCCATTGAATCCGTCTAATTTGCTTGTATTGCTTGATACCGGAATCTTTGGTATCTTAATATTAGGAACTAAATGATGGCCATTTAAATAAATTTAGTCTTAAAATGATAGTTTTCAGCAAATGATCTCATTTGTAACTATTTAAGCTGTCATTTTAGCAATACTGTGTTAACTCCTGTTTAACTACTTCAGACTTTATAGTTTTAGTGTATGTACTAGGTTAATCATATATATTTGCACAATGAAAATAGTCACTTTGGTTTGGCGAAGTTTCTAACATCCTATTTATGATGCTTTCAGTACTTTCTCTATCAATTATTACGTGGACTCAAGTATGTACATTCAGCTAATGTCCTCCACCGGGATCTGAAACCTAGCAACTTACTACTCAACGCAAACTGTGACCTCAAGATTTGTGATTTTGGGCTCGCTAGAACCACTTCAGAGGCAGATTTTATGACAGAGTATGTTGTCACCCGATGGTATAGGGCACCGGAGTTGCTACTCAATTGTACTGAATATACTGCAGCAATTGATATATGGTCAGTTGGTTGCATTCTGATGGAACTCATAAAGAGGGAACCACTTTTTCCAGGCAGAGACTATGCTCAGCAATTGGGGCTTATCATTGCGGTATGTCTGCTTTCTTAATAAGTAGTTGTATAACGCCATTTAAGTATTATACTCTTATTAGCAAACACTAATGCTCATCTATAGTAGATCTACTTTATTGTCATTTTTATAGACCAATCATAAAATATTTTTTTCGCTCTTTTCATAAATAAGCTATTAGGTTCGCCAGAGGATTCTGATCTTGGATTCCTAAGGAGTGATAATGCTAGGAAGTACGTAAAGCAGCTCCCTCGAGTTCCAAGACAACCCTTTTCCCAGAAGTTCCCGGATGTGTCCCCTTTAGCTCTTGATCTTGCTGAAAGGATGCTGGTTTTTGATCCAGCTAAACGCATAACTGGTATGCTCATTGGCAACCACAGCATAAAAAAGTTTACTTTTCTAAACTTGTTGGCTCTTACTCATAAAGTCTTATATTGATTTCAATGTGCATGCAGTTGAGGATGCATTGAATCATCCATTCTTGATAAGTCTCCATGAGATAAACGAGGAACCTGTTTGCGATTCTCCTTTCAACTTTGACTTTGAACAAGCATCTCTAAGCGAGGATGACATAAAGGAGCTCATATGGAACGAGGCTCTAAAGTTTGATCCTAATACAATGAAGTGATTTCATTCTATATTTCCTCAATTGCTGGTTTCATCGATGTATTGAGTGTGATTTGGCTTTGGCAGGTTAGCCAATTGTAACATCTGTTTTATTTTTCTTTTAAGCTGAGCTTGGAGAGTTTGGTTTGCCTCCCTTCATACACGGGGTTGTTATAGGGGAGTGCATGACGGGGTAATTATTGGATTCATATTCTACTCAAGAATCCTTCCCCCTCAAAATTTTCTGTAAAAAGTAAGTCTTGTTCTGTTTACAAACCTGAAACTCTTTGTAAACAGATCATGAGATAGAAAACCAATAAGTATGAAAAAGAAAGAAATATAATTATGCTTTTGCGCATATGTTGTTGTATAAGAAACCAAACAATACCAGTGGTATTGATACTTAAATTTTGAATTGCTCTTTGCCTTGAATTGACATTGATCAGTTCCTTTCTCCCTGCATAAGGACATATAATATTTTCCCTCAGATCTGTCGCGCAGATGATTTTTTCTACAATTTGTTTATGGGATTAGTGTGTGGTGTATATGATGCTGCAAATTTTCCCATTGCTTTGGTCCCACTGGTCCAATTCCTTTCAACCTGGAAAAAGATTTTGTTACATTATGCTTGCAGTAGTAAATCGATAGTATCCTTTCACATCTTCACACAGTTGTTCCTTTTCATGGCAGCCATTGAGCAAATATAACAATCTTTACCAAGTAAAACAAGCTTAAGCACAATTGTTACAGATTTTTGACACTGTAGAAGAGGCAGTCCACTATATTTAGGATATGGTAAAGATCTCTTGCGACTGGTTTTGTTAGTGCTTTTGACACGCATACATGTTTGTGCCGATCCAAATCAACCAATTCTAAATCTTGGATCTACCTATATGACATTACAGCAAAAACTTGGCCTCTTCCTACGTTGAAAAAGTGATTTGTGCGAGCATGACTGTTATTATCCGTTCAAAGGTGCATGAAAAAATTCAGCACACTTCTGACGAATTTACTACTAAAACTTGGTATAAAATCGATGGTGAAAGTTCAGTAACAAGAGATTCAGGTTAGTGGCAAATGATACACACGAGTACTGAACTGAAACCCTTTAGAGCCAGGGAGAAATGCCCCAACGATTTGCATTGGCGATCTGTCTTGTTATTTTCCATTACATATACATTTATTCGATAAATTTCCTGATGTCAGCAGACCTTAGCTGGCTTTATTTTACAAAGAGGTCTGCTGTAACAAAGCTAAAACTATTTCTGCCTACGAACTCCTTAACTATCACATGAATTTCCAAGCCTTAGCATTTTTGGGATCTGGACTACAGCGTACAGAGGACCTCAACACCGTTACATGGGTGTTTACAGGTATGCCTTCGGACTGCAGAGGTTCAAAATAAAGAATTGTTCATATTCAAGCTAGTTTTAGATCGAATCTAAATGCACATGACTTAGAACTTAAGAACTTGTTTTGGTTGACTTCCTCGCTTCCCCATAGCCTTTTCAAGAGCTGAATGAAAATCATCAAAAGGTGCCACTTCCAACCTGTATAAATATGACGGAATATAACATCAGAGCCCTGCATCAAGATAATATTACTTGCAGTTCGTGGTAACATTGTGAAAGAAGCAGCTCCAAAAAACCTTGAAAAAAATATAACCTCCTCCCCTTAGGTCATAAAACTAAATACGTCCTCCTGATCATTAAGTTAACTATTGACTTCCTCACCCACTATCATTCATCCAACAGTCAGCAAGCCACAAACATTTTCAACTCTTTAGAATTAATTTATCATTTTCAATAAAATTCTAGTAACTACAAAATTTCCAGAACTTTTCTTTCACAAGGACACGACGACATCAAGTGAGAGATAGGGGTCATACTCATATTTCAATTTCCCATCACGACATAGGCCCAAAAGATAATCTATCATGGATCGGCACTCTTCAGCTTTGTCTGAACTCATCCACCTCTGCAGCCAGAATCCTGTCAAGGTAAGCTCCTGAAAATATAGAAGCAATGACAGTTCAGTGTTCTTTTCCCTCACAAGCATATACTAACACACAGCTCACTGGGTTTCAATAATAAATTTTTACAGGTCTTAAATGCACATACTTGACGCCCTTATTTGATCCAAACTCCCCAACAACAATTAAATATTCTCAGTTATCAATCATGCATTGAATGGATCACTCATTGAGGTTTGTTTCCTGTTAGAGTGTCTCAGAGTTTTATTGTCACATTATATCCCTCACTTTGTTAATGCTCATTCAGGTATAATTGAAGTAGCTCCATCATAGATACACTTTTTCAGAGGAAAAACACTAAAGGGTGATGCTTGAAGCTTGCCTTGAATATAAAAGATGAAGTAGATACAGTTATAGGTCTCTTTGACATCCCCCCATATGTAACCATTGTTCCACCCTGCCTGCAAAAAACATACTATGCTTTTAAATCTGAAAAGTTGAACTGGATAGAAAATAATATTAAGAATACCATCTTACTTCAGGAATTTGAGGACTAATGAAGTGGCATTGCCACCAACACAGTTAAAGCCCAAAGCAGGTTCAGATATATTGCCCTACACCATTAATGATAATATATGGTTAGAATGGAAAATACCAACAAGAAAGAACATCTGAGAGAAGTTAACTATTTTAGAACAATGCCCCAACACATTGAAGATGTGTAAAGTTGGAAAAAGGGGATGGGCCTAGGAAACTGAAAATTGAATGGGAAATGACCTATATAAATTGCAGTGTAAACAAGACTATATAAGTCATTATAAACTTAAAATGGCTGTTGATTGATACCAGGAGACCTCTGACATTCTTCACTTCCAGTTGGCTTTCTGTATACACTTCATCAGCACCTAGTTTCTTGAGATTTTCTTTTGCCTCATCTGATCCTACCCTGAGAAAGCATTAAGTTTGTGATCTTGTGCATATGTCATGCATTGCAATTTTGAATAAATTAATAGGACCTAATATGTTTATCAATAAAAAATGGACCAAGTACGGTACATCATACGCATATTAATGATAAAATACTTAACTGAGACCTGATTGGTGTGTAATTCATTACTTGAGTTTCATTGAGAAAAGCTCTCAAAGAAATGAACAAAATTTATGTAGATACAAATTGTTTGGACGTGGACTCATACTCCCAGTGGAAGAGCAATTCCCAGGCAATCCATGTTAAATTCCAAGCATAAGGGCACTTTGGATGCAATAAAAGGGGAAAACTTAGAATCAACATATGATATCACAACAGTAATTTTTTTTTCTTGTCACTATAGAGAGAAATTACAGATGTAAGTAGCGAGACATCTACTTTAAGCAAATTTGAACTTTAACAAGAAGTCTGTCCTTTCTTTTCTGGAAAAGCACAAGTATCTTTGTAGAGAAGTGGCATGTAGCTAAAGGAAGCATGATTTTCACACCAGAGAATTAGACGGTGCTCTGAACAATTATTTTGGGAAATAAGATAACTGAAAATACACCAAGACCAAAACATATCTGCAACAGAAGTAAACTCCACCTGTCTCTGATGATATTGACGCTATGAATCCCACGAAGTCGAGCTAGTTGAATAACACATTGCCCCACCATGCTTGTAGCACCATTTTGTACAATAGTGTCCCCTGCTTATGAAAATATTAGCAAGGAATGGAAGCAAGCACTAACCATATTATTAAGTACCGGACAACCTGGTTTTAGTGTCACAAAGTCCTCAAGCATTCTCAAGGCAGTCAAAGGATTAACAGTAACAGTCGCAGCATACTCCATCGGGGTGCTTTTATCAATTTTATGCCAGACAGTTTGTTCTTTTACGACATAGGTCTGCCATGTCCCTGCATGAAAACATTATTGTGGTGATGCATATGGAATACCACATTAAGTGCCTTGATTGGGTCTTAAGTCTACTCAGGCTAATAAGATATGCTTAGGGTTCACAACTTGATCTTTTGACACCGAAATTTTACCTGAAGAAGGTGGGGAAGGGATAACCCAATCTCCAGTGGAAAGACCCTTAACTGCAGAGCCAACAGCATGCACTTCTCCAACCCCTTCATATCCCCCAACTGCAGGCATTGGTGGTCGGACAGGATAAACTCCTGCGGTACAATAGATTTGGGACAACTATTGTGAAATAATGTTCCTTTATGAGAAAGATTAATCTTGAAAATGAAAGAAAACAATGGCTAAAGAAGGTTTTTCCATTATGAGGTCGCGTATCGAAACTTGAAATTATGTATTTAGTCCTTAGCTGGGATTGAGACATAATTGATTGATTGATTGAAAGAAAGAAAGAAAGAAACACCTTTAGTGCAATGAGGCATCATTTGAAGAAAAGTAAGTTGCACAAATAAAAGCAGAATATTGCCTCTCCCCTCCCCACCCCTCCCCTCGTCATTTTAAAAGTGGATAAATTTTGAAACAAATAGAACTACCGAAACCTACTTCTTATTATTCTCTTTTAGAACAATGCACCAAAGTGCATAATATCCAATGTATTAGGTGGCATATATTTCAAAGTAACGAGAACAACATGATTTCTACTACTCCCTCCATTTCAATTTATATGGTACTTTGACTTGGCATAGAGTTTAAGAAAGAAAGAAAACCTTTTGGAACTTGTGGTCTTAAGGGGAAAATGATTTGTGAAACCTTTTGGAACTTGTTGCCTTAAGGGGAAAATGGTTTGTGACTATAAAAGCATAGGATTAAGGGGGAAATGGTAAGCTTATATTAAATTTCCTAATTATAGAAAAGTGCCATTCTTTTTGAACGGATTAATAGAAAATATCGTCACAGAAATTGGAATGGAGGAAGTATAGGACAATAATTTGGCATACTCGTACTCAATCAAGGTACAAAAGTAAATGTAACTTCGTATTTGGAGTCAAACTCCAACGGGACACAAACACAAGTAGAACGTTACTCGAAAACTTGTTAAGACCATTAGGAATATAGTCTGAAGAAGAAAAAGACATGCTTCCATAACAGAAATATCCTACAATTGGAAAAAATCAAAATTGCGAACAGAAAGCTAAGAAATTCAAATAATCAAACCTTCAATTCTATTAATATCAGAAGGATTGATCGGAGCCGCAAGCATTCTAACACACACATCATTCTCTTTAATTTCCACCGGCGGAAGCTCCGTTACTCTGCAACACAAACACACCCACGGCCACACACACATAAACATATAAGCTTACAAATAGTAGTAGTAAATAGAAGAGAACTTAGCGAATTACCGAGTGACAATATCAGGAGAGCCGTGTTGATCGTAGACAACGGCCTTAGAAGGCGGCGATGTGGCGGCGGAATAAGCTCGCACGGCGGAGGTAAGAGTACGAGAACGGAGGAGGAATTGCGAGTGTGGTGACCATGCTGAAACTCCGTGTACGAGGGCTTTGAGGGATACGATCCTCGCCGTCGCCATTTACGGGACATTACAAAATGAGCTGCTATTTGACTTCAGATGAGCTGCTAAACGACGCCGTTATTAGGTCCGCCGAACCCAAAAGTTTTAATAGGACGGCTTAGAGCATAAATTTAATCTATTTCTATTCCTAAGAAAATAAATAACAGCTTCCTGTAATTTAAAAGAAATAGTAGGAGTCATCCATTTCAAAAAGATTGGGCACAATTACTATTTGGAAAGTCTATAAAATTGTTCTTTGACCACGTTTTTATTAAATATAAATATTTTATATTATAGATTATTATAACTTATAAGTAATACCTTTTATGTAGTTTCCAAAAATATAAATTTTATTTTTAAAAATTTTAGAAATTTATGTCCAAATTCACGATCAAAATTAAGTACTTTACCTTGGTACTTCGAACTATACCAATCTTACTAAAATGGAGGGAGTAGTTGAGACTTAGAGAGAGGGATACCAGACTCTTGCTCCCTTGTAATGCGTTGCGTTCAGTCACCACAAAATGCAGAGAAATTCAAAAATAGCCAGATTTATAAGTGGTCATTCAAAAATAACTACAATTTCAAAAGTAATTGAAATTTAGCCACTTTTCATGTAAAGATAAATCTGAACGAAAAAATTGTTCAAAATTCGGAAAATACTCCAGCATAATATATTATACAGGAGTTCCAATATATTATGCTGAAACTCCAGTATATTAGCCACTTTTCATGTAAAGATAAATCTGAACGAAAATATACTGGATTTCCAGCATAATATATTGGAGTTCCAGTATAATATATTGGTCCGGCATAATATGCTGGAAGTTCATACACATGTGCTCCAATCTCAAGTATATTATGCTGGAACTTTCAGTGTGTTGGAGTTCCAGCATAATATGCTGGAAGTATGTACACAGGTGCACCGATCTCCAATATATTATGCTGGAACTTTCCGTGTTGCAGCAAAATACTGGCCATCTTTCAATGACTTTACAAACGATGGCTATTTTTGAATGAACAGTCCAAAAATTGGCTAGCCCATCCTATTTTTACCACAAAATGGTGAAATCCCAAACTTTGTTAAATTGGGATGGGCTAAAAAATTTGGGTTACTCCACTAGTCCACCCACAGTGCATTTCCATGCACTTGTTACAAATAACAAGTAACAAGTAACAAGCGGGTATATTCAATTTTGGGGCTACAATTAAAGTTATACTCGCATTAAATTACTAATAAATACCTTTGAGTGGTGGCATTAAGTTTCTAATAAACGCCTTTAAGTGGTGGCATTAAGTGATTAACAAGTACTCGTCCACTTTAAGTAATTTTTTGGCTCTTTTCACACATATTAATGAATTCACCTTTTAGCATTAATTAACAATGAAACATATTAACCTTAATTGCTCATTGGAAATATATAAAATACCCCTAGGCTTTTTATTCAAGGGTAACTTTGGAAAGAAGAAATCCTTCTTGATATCGAAAAAAAAATCAAATATTATGGACCACAAAAAAAATATCAAAAAATCACTTAAAGTGGACCGGAGGGAGTACCTTTACGTGGTGGCATTAAGTGTCTAATAAGTGCCTTTAAGTGATGCCGATAAATGACGGGAAAAGTACAGAACTATCCAATTTAAACTCAAACTTACCAACTTCTAGCCCAAAATTAGACACTTACCAAAAATAGCCGAAAATTAGAGATATACGCAAAGAAGGATTCTTCCATCCGAGAATCACACTAAAGATCTTCCTTCCCTGTTTTTTAAGTGTATTAATTTCACAGAGGCCTACATTGTGTAAATCGCGGCCTTCTCTCCCAAAAAATTCTCAGAAGGAGCTTCAAATTTCACTCAAAAATCGATCAATTTCACTGTAGAAGCAACAATCTCCTTTCACGATTTCTCTATAGATACATCTGTGATGAAGGAACTACGAACTACAATCAAAATCAATCAAGAAATTAGTGAGTTTTGACGTAATTTCAGCTACTTCAATGGCAAATTTACCAATTTTTATTCAATATGGTGGCCGATGGAATTTTAACAACAATTTTGTGGATTATAATGCAGATGCTGTAATAGTTACTCCAAATATAAGTTTTGAAGATTTTGTATAGGTAATTTCGAAATAACTTTTGATAGATACTTCATCGAATGTTATTGAAATCAAATACACTATCCAAAACGGTTCTCCACCAATAGTGATACACAATAATATGGGTGTGTGTATCTTGAGCTAAAAAAAGCTCGGAATTTACAATATATCCCCTTTGTATAACATCGAGTGAAAAAGATATGGACATGATCTGCTACAATTCAAATTCTGCTGTGATTTTCTCAGAATGTGCACAAAGCTCAGTGCGATACAATTAATATGATTGAGTTTGGGGATGGAGAAGACTGGCAGGATACACAATCTGATGAAAATACAGTAATAACTGACCCTCAACACATAGATGTAGAAGAAGGTCAAATTTATAAAGACAAGGCTACGATAGTCAAAGTCATGAAGCACTTGCCAGTAAAGAAAAAAGTCCGGTTTAAGGTGCATAGATCAAGTGAAAGCAGGTATCAAAATATTTACTATATAATTATGTATCTCAATGTATATCGTAGTTGATGTTAGAAGCATAATTATGCAGAAAATAAGTTGTTGCTTATAAGTTTGTTGTTGTACACTTTCAAATTGTGGTTTTCACCGTATAGTACTGCATAGTCGTTGTATTTTTTCATCTCGTATTGTGGATGGCAGTGTGTATCACTATACCAATGTTTTTCATGTCACTCTGTTTATTGATGGAAAAATTTATATCCTTGTCGTAGGTATTGCCTAGTATGTATCAACAACAACTGCGATTGGTGTTTTTAATTCTTCGAGCCTGAAAACAACGAAACTTTCAAGGTCAAAAATTTCAGTAAACTGCTCTCATGCCCACTGGAAGACAGATCTTATACACAACATCAAGCTACTGCAAAACTCATCAGCAGTCTTCTGATAGACAAGTATAAAGACCCAAAAACAATATACACTCCTAATGACATAATTGGAGACCTGAACAAGTAGTATGGTCTTCAAATGACATATATGCAAGCATGGAGATCGAAGGAATATGCAGTTCAACTACTGAGAAGGAACCCGAGCGAATCATATGAAAAGCTTCCAAGCTACTTTTATATGTTGGTTCTTGCAAATCCTATGTCGGCGGTAAGTTTGAAAAAAACAAAGGAAGAACTGGTCATGTATGCTTTCGTTGCACTATATCCGTCTATAAAAGGATGGAAGTATTGCAAACTAGGTAACGACCTGACCGGTCGTTTTGATTTATAGATCCTCTTTCCCCCAATTAAGATTTCCCGTATGCGCTTCTACCATTTTATGACTTGCAGGGATGGTTAGTTCAAGTTTGGAAGGGTTCGGGTTGAAATCAGAATACTTAGTTCCTTAATAGTGGCTTATAATGGTTAAGTTCGACTTGAGTCAATGTTTTGAGTAAACGACCTCGGAACCGGGATTTGATGGTCCCAATAGGTTTGTATGATGATTTTGGACTTGGGCGTATGTTCGGATGAACCTGGGAGCGTTTCGGCGCTTAATATTGAAAGTTGGCGCATTGAAGGTTTTCAAGTTCTTTAAGTTTGGTTTGGAGTAGGTTTTGGTGTTACCGAGGTCCATTTGGAATTCTGAGCATGAGAATAATTCCGTATGGTGATTAATGACTTTTACGCAAAATTTGGGGTCATTACGAGTAGTCTAAGCATGTTTCGGCGCGTTCAGAGCTAGTTGAGAAGTTTGAAGTTCATATGTTGATTCAATTTAGTTTTGGGTGCGATTCTTAGTTTCGTTGTTGTTTTATATAATTCGAGAGTTCGAGCAGGTCCGTACTATGTTATGGACTTGTGGGTGTATTTGAACAGGGTCCCGAGTGGCTCGGGTGTCGTTTCGAACTGCCCGGAACTAAGTCAGAAACACTAGAAATTTCCTGTTCTGATTTCCTTCTTCGCGAACGCGGA
The DNA here is from genome assembly GCF_001879085.1 of Nicotiana attenuata. Classification (NCBI taxonomy): domain Eukaryota; kingdom Viridiplantae; phylum Streptophyta; class Magnoliopsida; order Solanales; family Solanaceae; genus Nicotiana; species Nicotiana attenuata. Next base: position 4,018,467 of record NC_032000.1, on the reverse strand, counting down.
TCACTGGGCGGGTTCGCGATGAAGGAACAACACTAGGTGGCATTTTTCCCTATGCGTTCGCGAGACGGGGACTTCGTTCGCGAGGCCCTGGGGCACTGGCCTTCGCATTCGCGCTCAGGCCTTCGCGAAGTGTGAGGCCAGCTGGGGAGGGGGTCAATCGAAGGCCTTCACATTCGCGTTGAGGCCGTCGCATTCGCGGAGAGCAGACCAGCTAAGGATCGCGTTCGCAAGGATGGTCTTACGTTCGTGTAATGCATTTTCCCTGGGCTTGGCATTTTGCCTTCACGATTGCGGGTGCCCTATCGCGATCGCGAAGAAGGAACCACTGGGCAGTGTCTTTTAAAATATCGGGACTTAGGCTTTTGGGTTCATTTATTTCACTTGTTGGACGAGTTTAGAGCTCTTTGAAGAGGGGCTTTCACCTAGAACTTTGAGGTAAGTAATTTCTATACAATATAAGTTTAATACATGCATTTTGGGTAGATTATTAACATTTAAATTGTAGAAATTGGGTTTAGTTGAAAAACCTAGGTTTTGATAAAAATGGAATTTAACCACGAAAATGATTATGGAATTGGGTAAAAATTATATATTTGAGTTCGTAAGGTTTTGGGTAATATTTATCTTCGAAAATTTTAGAAATCCGAGCACGTAGGCCCGAGGATGAATTTAAGAATCTTCCAATTTAGGTTGGGTAATTACTCTAATAGCTAAATTATGAACTTGTGAGTGTATATTGATTAATCTACACAATATTTGGCTAGCTTCGGATTGTTCAGCACCAAGTTGAGGCTTTAGAGTGAATTTGTGGGCCGGAAAGTGAGCTTTGGGATGAGGTAAGTCTCTTGCCTAACCTTGTAAGAGGGAATTTACCCCATAGGTGTTCTAAATTACTATGTGCTTCTAATATTGGGGACTACGTACGCATGAGGTGACAAGAGTCCGTGCGTAGCTACAATCATGCTTATGTCTGGGTAGTTTTAGGACCCAAATCATGAAATACTTGTATTGTTAGCACTCTAGTTGTTAATTTAAGTGCTTAAATTACAGTGCGAACAAGCGAAAAAACCCTATCTATTCTATAAAGGATTCGTAAAGACCGAGTTTCACTTACTTTGAGTTTTGGCGGGTTACTTGACCGTTAGTAAAAATTGTGCTTCCTTGTGTATTAGTCTTGTGATAGCTTTTAAATCGGATGTTCGTAGAGTATTCTCTCTTCTTGTGGAGCGGGCAAAACGCCTCAACGGTATAATAGATTCATCTATGGTTCGTGTCGTTCGACCCTGGGCAGTGTACACATTATTTTGGATCGGGTCGTACAACCTCAGCATATATCGTGCGTGATAATGCTCGGAGCCCGATTACACTTGATATCATATTTAGGACTTGAGGGGTTATAATTTATTTATTGGCCCGAGAGTTGTTGGAGTTAGTACGTGTCAGTTGGAGATTTTTAAATTGACTATCAGTTAAAGAATCATTTATTCACTGCTTGCTATTATGTTATTATTATTATTCACGTATTTCATGCCTATTTAGAATTTCTGTATTTTACTTGTTGGCCCATAGCAAGTGTCGATGTCAACCCCTCGTCACTACTTCTTCGAGGTTAGACTGGATACTTACTGGGTACATGTTGTTTATGTACTCACGCTACACTTCTGCACTAATCGTGCATGATCCGAGGTAGGTACATCTGGCATTCATTCAGGCGTGCACCCCCGTTACCCTGAGGCATAGTGGTGAGTAGCTCTCTGAGTCCGTTCTACAGCACCCGCAATCTCCCTTTTGTAATTAATTTATGTCTATCTTATTTTAGAAAATAGCATAGGTGTTTTGTATATTCTACTAGTTGCTCATACACTTGTGACATCGAGTTTTGGGACATGCTAGTAGACACTTTATGATTTTGAGTAATTATTTCACTGTATTTGCTCTTTCATTAGTTTATGCTTTACTTTATTATAATTTTTCGCTTCTCATTTACTTAATAAATAAAAATCAATTACTTCGAACTTATTAAAGAGAATAAATACACGACTAATTATCCATTGGCTTGCCTAGAGGTGACGTTGGGTGCCATCACAACCTATAGGTGTGTCGTGACAACTTTGTTGTAGATGGAACCTTTCTTAAATCGACATACAGAGGAATATTATTGATAACATCCACACAAGATCCAGCAGGTAAAAATAAGAATAATAATGTAAGAAAAATATATTATTCATGTATATACTCACATATGTTTATATGATTCAATTTATCAAATAGTATCCTACCACTCGCATATGCCATAGTAGATTCAGAGAATAATGCTTCCTAGGAGTGGTTTTTTGCAAGGTTCAAGGTTGCATTTAGGGAAAGGGAGGGAATGTGCATAGTCTCGGACATGCACGAAGGCATTGAAAATGCAGCGGCAACATTGTATCCATAAGTACCTCACTGTGTCTGCATATGACATCTACGGAATAATGTAAAGAAAAATTACAAGAAGAACCATTTTGTAGCTCAAAGAAATATTCTTTGCTATGTCCAAAACATACACAATTGAGAAGCTTGATCACCACATGGCAGAGATAGAGAGAATTGATAATGACGAGCTCTTAGTGCATAGGAAATATTCGCTCGTTTTCCGTCAAAATCTAGTATAGTTTAAGATATCGTCCCACAGAGATTGAAAAATCTATGCTACAAACTTGTACTATTTTTAGCTACTATTTGAGAGAACTAAATTGATGAAAAGAGAGCAAGATTTTAAATTTGTAAATTACTTAAACAAAAATAACTTTTGAAAAATTTATATTTAAAAAGTGTTGGGAATAATTGAATTCACTTGATGATATTTTTATAATGAAATCTCAATTTGTACATATATTTCACTAATGGATAATTGCTTATTGCTAGTACAATTATGCTTTGCTCACTAGAACGTAAAAAATTAATAATAATCCTTGAGGGTACATTATTAACGATTTACGACTAGTGACGATAAGACCGAAATATATGTCTTGCATGAATTGTGCCAAGAAGTAGTAAAGACCTCTTGAGATTATCTTTACGAAGAAATCAGTGATATTGTTTATAAAAATTCCTTCGTGAGAATTAAAATTGAAGTAAGCAAAAATCAAGATTTGGAATGCTAGATTGCTGAAATTACCCTCTATCTACTGATTCACACTAGTCAATATGTATCGATTTTGTTTCGTGAGAATTACAAAATCAATACAAGTAAATTTAGAAAAAAATAGATAGATGTGATTAATTAAAATCTAACATCCCAGCACAATATAAAAGTGGAGCTAGAGAATCTCATCCCACGTATGCAATAAGATTGAGAAAACTATTATAAATAGGAAAAATGCATAAGTACCCCCCTGACCTATAGCCGGATTTCCAACAACACACTCTATCTTTGCGGGGGTTTTATTAACCCCTTAAGCTCTTTTAAAGTAGAATTATTTGCACCTTTAAATCTTACGTGGCAGAGTGCGTGTACTTCACTCTCCTTGGGTGAGTGAGAAGCAAGAAAAAATAATTTCTAGATTTTTTTTTTTGCTTTTTTACATTTTTAGTGAGATATATAATTTCTTGCTTTTTTTCCTTTTCCTTTTCCTTTTTCCTTGTCTTTTTCCTTCTTCTCCTCTACCTCGCCATTCCCGTCAATAACATACAGCACTCGCCGTCGACTTTTATTGCCTTCTTCTTTAATTATTTTGGTTAGTCTTCTTTCTCTTGCTCTCCCTCTCAAACACATAAATCACACTTCCATTAAAAAATTATGCATATGTGAAGCAAAACCACTCAGATCCGGAAATATCCATCGTTGGAAAATCTTTTTTCTACCGAAAAAATAGAGTTTTTCAAATTTCAAACTGTAAGAAGCCTTTTCTTACCCAACAAATACACATATACTCACATAATTCACTATCACTCGCCTCTTAATCATAAGAACCACCATTTTCATCCCCCCACAATTACCGGCGATAGAAACCATCCAAAACTCCATCACCACAATAGCCATTTAAAGTCCTCCAGCTTTGCTTAGCAGCCCCCAAAAAAAAAAGAACAGATCAGGGGCCAAAAATTAGAACATGGGGTGAAACTTTTTTGTTTAGTTTGATGGTGACGAGAGTAAATGAAAAAGAGAAAAGAGAAAGAAGAAAATAAGGAAAAGAAAAGAAAAATAATTTTTTAATAAAATATACACTTATCTAGGGCGTGAAGTTCAGCTCCCATCAGAAATCTGGTTGTAGTATTTCAACGGTGCATTTATTCTATTTTAAAATAGTTTGGGGGAGGGGAAGGGGGGGGGGTTTAATAAAACTTCCGTAAAGGTAAAGTGTGTAGTTGGGAAAGGTCAGGGGGGTACTTATGTATTTTTCCTTATAAATATATATCAAGCTTCATCAACTATCCCAACAAAAGACACTACTCCATTATCGAGTATTTCAAAAAGAAAGGACTTCTATAATATGGCCTATATTGCCAACACTACGAGGATATCTGAAAATTACAAGAAGTAACGAAAGAAAGAACAAGAATGATTAAGAGACCAAAACTTTAGAAAATAAAGTGACTCTTTTGTTCCTAACTGAAGAAGATACATAGTGAGGACTGATGAGAATGTGTCCCGAGGAAGATGCATCGTAACCTTCTTGCATTGTGAAGTGAATGTGTTACAACCTTATCGTTTCTTTCATTTTCTTGCTTTATTAATAGTGTTCTTATCTCCTGCAAAACATTGTTAGAAAATACAAAAAATCAAATATTATATAAATACTTTATTTCATTCCGACAGTTTTACTTTTATTCAGATCATTACCTGTATTATTCTAGTCGGTCATGCACTTGTGACACTGGTTCTGAGATTGTATCTAGATATTGCGGTTATTATGATTTTTCTCAGTTATTTCAGTTCTATTTTAATTATTCAATTTAATTGGTATCAGTTAATTTTATTTATTAAAAATGGCTATAAATTGTTCTAACATTGGCTTGCCTCGCAAGTGAAATGTTAGGCGCCATTAAGGTCCCGAGGGTAGGGATTCCGGATCGTGAAAGGAAATAAATTTTTTTTTATCCATTTCGGCCGAAAAGAAAACCACCAGAGTACTAGACAATTCCATGCCTTGCAAAAGTAGATCCCATTACACAAAAGGATGATTCTCTATAGTTCAACTAATTCCAATTCATCAGCATTACATAGTATAGCAAGTGCTCCACATTCTTTTCGATCAGGGAGGTTGTCACAGCACGTCACACAGTATATTGACCACCTTTGACTCTAAGACCGACACCAGTAGAAGGTTTGAGTCTAGCTCTAGCATGAACAAGCAATCTTATAAATCCGACTGCATTAGCAACCAAGTGATAATGATACTTCTATTATCATGGGACAAAAGATGTATTCAGATAGCTAGTAGGGATCATGTACACACAGAGCGGAGCCAGAATTTCAAGCTTATGGGTTTAGGATTCTAATCGTTTTAAGTTACTGGGTTCTAACTTAATAATTTATACATATTCGAAGAAATTTTTAAGACAAATACAGGGTTCGAACCAAAGCTACTGAGTTCGGCCGAACCTGCTGACGTCACTCTAGCTCCGCCTCTGTGTACACAGATGGAAAAAATGCAACATGGTAGGCTCTGGCTTATTCAGTTTTGACTGCTAGGATTTCCTAAGGCTTAGTCTTTTTCATTCTTAAGTACTCATGCCTCATCTTATTATCTTCTTCTTTTAAGATTTTATTAGTGATTGAAATTTTTCATGCCTTTACTACAAATAACAAAATGTCACGACCCAAATTTCCCTCCATAGGATGTCGTGATGACACCTAATCTCTATGACTAGGTAAGCATAATACTTACTGAATTAAAGGCATAATTTAACCAGATATCAGAAGGTGACTCCGAGGCCTGCGAACGTGACGGCAGGTTTACCTTGAGTGTCCATGGCAATGCTCGACCAACTAGCTAATAATCAACAATATCCGAAGTACCTGGATCTGCACAAAAAAATGTGCAAAAGTGTAGTGTGAGCACACCACAGCAGTACCCAGTAAGTATCAAGACTAACCTCGATGGAGTAGTGACGAGGAACAGTCAAGACACTCACTGGACTAAACAACCTGAACAAGTATAAATGTAGAACTAACATGGAACAATATCAATGTAAAGCTAGGCATGATTATAATAATAATACAGTATTTGCAATAGGGATTAAAAGCAACAGTTAGCAACGAGACACAACATGTAACAACACTATAGAGTAAGCTGAACACAGTTCAGATCCGGTGAAACCAAATAAAGAAAAACAAGTGACAACTCATTAGGAACAACCACTTTCTCACCAGGTTTATCCAAGAATTTCCATGAGGTACCAAACCTCAATATCATAAATCACGGGTTCCAATTTGTGAACCCTAATCACTTGGCATCTTGTGCCCACATTACAATTCATAACAACACGGACAACTCACGTGCCCAGGGAGTGACAATATCTAATATCCGCACGGACCACTCATGTGCCAACGATAATAATGACTCATGACTGCACGAACAACTCACGTGCCAACAGGATAACTCTCACATATAAGGCAAGTACACGGGAGTACAGGTAAATGGTCAAAACATCAGGATTCATCTTCTTAGACCGATATGGATGATTTATTTACGTGTATGCTTGTGCAAGTGTTCTACCACAATTCAAGTCAACAAGTAAGAGTAGAGACAACGAATGACACATAAGAAACGATCACCATAAAATGTACAGTGTAATAAGAACAACAATAAAATTGAAACAACGAATAGTAGAACAAGATTAGCTACACAGAATTAAACAGATAGTGCAAGACAGAAAAAGACAATTAATAGTATGCTAAGGAAACAACAATCTAAGACAAGTACAAAAGAATGGAAAAATATCAATAAGAGCCACTACCGAGGTACCCCTCGTAGTGTCAAATCACAAAATGAATCACAATCTTTCCTCATATAACCGTGGGAGCCTTTACATTTTGTCTTGAAAATTATTTTTTCCGAAATAGCATCCCGCGTTTTAGCCCACCTTATCACACCGCATGCGTTTCAACACCCAGACCTTATACCACCACATGCGTATCAATATCACAATGTATCACAAATCGCACCTCAAGTGCCCAAAAATCACTATTTTCCAAAGAACCAAACAATAACAGAATTTCACAATAAGGAGCCCACGGCTCAACCACAACGTACAACAACAATAATAATAACACGAGAATACGACAAGTAAATCATCACAAGAACCTCAGAACACAAAGAAACGGAAGAACGAGCTAAGAAAGACACAACAAGGAATAATGGTCTCAACAAGACTAGCTCAATAAAGGAGAGATAATGTGAAACAATGATTCTACAAAAGTACAATTCGACGACAAGAGAGATAGCATGAATCAATGACCCCAAAGAAGAATATAATGAAAGGGATAACAAACTTCAATTAAGGCTAAGCAATTACGGAAGAGATAATAGTAATTTCAATTAAGGTTAAGCAAATTACAGAAGAGATAATAATAATTTCAATTAAGGTTAAGCAATTACAAAAAGTATAGCATGACAATAAAAGAGGCAACAACTTCAGTTAACGCACATAAGAGTTGAATTGCCAATAAGGGTAGAACATGAAGCAATAAATTCCAAAAGTCAAATGACTCAAATCCTAAGGGGTAGTTCCCCCCACAAAGTTAGGCAAGATACTTACCTCAAAGAAGCTAGACCGATACTCTAAAATGACCTTCTCGAGTGAAACAACCTCCGGACGACTCAAATCTTTCCAAAATAACTTCAAATCTTAAATAAAACTCATAGGAAACAATTCCGAATAATAAACCTTCGATCTTTAATTAATACTAAAAAATCAACCCAAAAGTCAACCCCTAGGCCCGCATCTCGGATCAAGATAAAATTCACAAAACCCGAACAACCATTCCGATACGAGTCCAACCATACTAAAATTATTAATTTTCGATATCAATTCGTCCTTCAAATCCTCATTTTACCTTCTTGAAAGGTTTTACAAATATTCCCCAAATTTTCAACTTAATTCACTAATTAAATGATGAAATAATAATGGATTCATGAAATATAATAAGATTGGGGTAACTAACACTTACTCCAATGAATTGCTTGAAAAACCCACGAAAAATCTCTCAAAGCCGAGGTCTACAACTCCAAAAATGATAAAATCCTCAAACCCTCTAAATATATGTTCTGCCCAGGCTTTATCGCACATACGACATAATTAGCCACTTCTGCGGCGTCGCTTTTGCGACAATGGAACCGCATCTGCGAAGACCACTGACCAGCTGCCATTTCGCACCTACGGACTCTGTTTTGCTTCTGCGCAATCGCAGGTGCGCATGCCCAAATCGCTTCTACGCTCCAGCTCGCCTCTGCGTCCAATATCTCGCTTCTGCGGAGCCGCAGATGCGCACCAATTTTCGCATCTACAAGGACTACCAAGCCTAGTCTTTCTCCTTTATGCGCCTTTATCTTCACACCTGCGACCATCTGTAATGACCCGGCCGGTCGTTTGGAGAATTTACGCCCCGATCCTTCTATTAACTGCTTCCCCCGTGTCTATTTCTACTATTGTGACTTGCCGGGATGATTCATCTTGAGTTTCGGAGTGCTTTGGGACACTTAGTCCCCAAATGAGAGTGTAAGCCTTAGAATTTGGATCGTAGTCAGAGCAGTGTGAAGACGGCTCCGGAATGGAATTTCGTCGATTCCATTAGCTCCTTTGGGTGATTTCGGGCTTAGGGGTGTATCTGGATTGTGTTTTCGAGGTCCGTAGCTTATTTAGGCTTGAAATGCCGAAAGTTGAATTTTTGGAGTTTTCGGGCCGATAGTGAAATTTTTATATCGGAGTAGGAATCCAATTTCGGAATTCGGAGTATGTCCGTAGTGTTGAATATGACTTGTGTGCAAAATTTGGGATCAATCGGACATGGTTTGGTTGGTTTCGGCATCAGTTGTAGAATTAAGAGATTTCAAGTTCATTAAGGGTTGGATTGGAGGGTGATTCGTGGTTTTAGCGTTGTTTGATGTGATTTGAGGGTTTGAATGAGTCCGTATGATATTTTAGGATTGGTTGGTATGTCTGGTTGAGGTCCCGGGGGGCTCTGGTGAGTTTCAGATGCTTAATGGATTGGAATTTGGACTTAGGCAACTTCTGAATTTGTTGAACCTGTTGTTGTCGCACCTGCGGATTTTGGACCGCAGGTGCAGCGTCGCAGAAGCCGTTTGGCAATCGCAGAGCGGTCTGAGGCTTGAAGACCATTGGTCGCAGATGCGGCTCAAGGACCGCAGAAGAGGAACCGCATCTGCAAGGAGTGAGCGCAGGTGCAGTGTTTGGAGACTTAATGAATTTTCGTAGATGCGGTTCCCTGGCCGTAGAAGCGGGACGGCAGAAGTGGCCCCGTGATCGCAGATGCGAAAATCGCTGGGCAGAAATATGAAATTTCGAGGGTTTGAGTTCATAACTCAAAAATTGGATTGAGAGCTTGGTAGGAGGAGAAATTTGGAAAAATTTTCGGAGGAACTTTGTGGGTAATGATTTCTAACTGCTTTTTGATATCCCATTAATCTAAGCTTAGTTTCATCATTTACTTTTGGATTTGGGGTGAAAAATTGAGAAAAGTTCTTAGGCCGAATTTTGGAATTTTGATCGAGATTTTGGTATCGGATTTGAGTGATTTTGGTATGGTTAGACTCGTAAGGGAATGGGCATTCATAATTTGTGACTTTTACCCGATTCCGAGACGTGGGCCCGGGGAGGATTTTTGGGCGTTATTCTATTTTCTCGTCTTAGCTTTAATTTCATTAGCTAAATTAGTTGCTTGTAGCTATATTTACGTTATGTAATTGATTTGATTAGATTTGGGCCACTCGGATTGGGATACTCGTGGCAAGAGTGTGATATCGGATTAATTTTGAGCTGGTTCGAGGTAAGTGGCTTGCCTAACCTTGTGTGGGGAACTCCCCTTAGGATTTTGTTACTGTTGTTATATGAAATGCCGTGTACGTGAGGTGACGAGTGCGTACATGTGCTAATTGCTGAAAAACCCCGTTTTCATTAAGTAAATATCTATGGTTCCTTTAATTGAGCAATACTAGTATATGAAGCCTCTTGTTTAGCTTAGGAAAGCATGCTTACGTGACTTAACTGTCTTATCTGCTTTAACTGCTTACTTGGATTCTGTGTAGCATGTCTAGAGTAGGAATTTCCTATTTTCTTGATACGAACTTGAATAGAACTGTCGATTTCTGTTAAGACTGTTGTGTATTTACTTTGGGACTACGGATCGGTATTCCGGGAGATCCCCCTGCACATTTATGTTTGGGACTACGGGACGGTATCCTGGGAGATCCCTCTATACTGGATATTTACTTGGGACTACGGATCGGTATTCCGGGAGATCCCCCTGCACATTTATGTTTGGGACTACGGGACGGTATCCCGGGAGATCTCCCTGTACTGGATATTTACTTGGGACTATGGAACGGTATTCGGGGAGATTTCCCTGCACATTTACGATTTGGACTACGGGACGGTATCTCGGGATATCCTCTGTATATTTACGTTTGGGACTACAGGACGTTATCCTGGGAGATCCCCTGTTGCTATCTCTGTGTAATGAGTTATTTCTTTCTGTGGTTTCATCTTTATTTACTTTTAGTATTTTAATTATACTGTCACATTTCATACTGCTTTACCTTGTTGTATGTATATATAACCAGTAGAGCCCTAACCTTTCCTCGTCACTACTCGACCGAGATTAGGCTTGGCACTTATTGGGTACCGCCGTGGTGTACTCATGCCCTTTTCTGCACATGTTTTTCGTGTGCAGATCCAGTTTCTTCTGCTCAGCCATACTATCCGTGAGGCGAGGCGATTCAGAGACTTCGAGGTATATCTGCCGCGTCCGCAGACCTAGAAGTCCCTCTCTATTCTCCCTTTAGTTATAGACTTCTTTTATTTTCTTTCGTTTAGACTTATTGAGTTAGAACACTATGTATTTTCTTTAGCTTGTGATTCATGAGATTCCGGGTTCTGGGAGTGGTATGTTAGTCGAGAGTGTTATTATTGTATATACCGAGCGGCATTCTAAACTCTTTATTTATATTTACCTGTTAGTTGGCTAGTTTTGTATCTTAAAATCATCTTTCCGCAATTTGTTAGGCTTACCTAATAGTAGAGACTAAGTGCCGTCATGACAGTTCACGGAGGGAGAACTTGGGTCGTGACACCATCGCACTTGTGCCCAGTGGTCCGCAGGTGCGACCACACCAGAACTCAGCCCAAGCCAGCCTCACCCAAAAATGCTCCAATTGATCCGAAGCTTGCCGAAACTCAGCCGAGCCCCTCGGGACCTCGTCCGAATATACCAATAAGTCCTATAACATAACACGGGCCTGCTCGAGGCCTCCAATCTCATCAAACAATGTCAAAACTACGAATCGCACCTCGAATCGAACTTATGAAATTTCAAATCTTTCAACTTCTAGACTCGTGCCGAAACATATCAAATCAACTCGGAATGACTTCAAATTTTGCATGCAAGTTATAAATGACATAACGGAGCTGATACAACTTCAAAATCACATTCCGATCCCGATATCACCAAAGTCAACTCCCGGTCAAACGTCTCAACCTTCCAAAACTTCAACTTTCTAATTTTCGCCGAAATGCTTCAATTTACTCTAAGGACCTCCAAATACAATTTTGGACGCACGCCTAAGTCGGAAAATCACCATACGAAGCTATTGGAATCATCAAAACCTTATTTTGGAGTCGTCTACATAAAAGTCAAAACTCCGGTCAACCATTACCGCTTAAGCTTCTTAAACAGGAATCCTTCTTCCAAATGGATCCCGAATCATTCAAAAACCGAACTTGGCCACATACGCAGGTCATAACACATAATAAAAAGCTGCTCGAGACCTTAAGCCGCCGAACGGAACGCAAATTCTCAAAACACCAGCCAGGTCGTTACACAAAAAATAGCCAAACCAGAAAACTTATACTTATAAGACTGTATGTAACTATTTAAGAAAAAGAAACTTACCTCTCGATGCGTCACATGATGGAGGTTTGATGCATCAGGCATATGTTTGTCACTTTCTATCTTGGATTCATTTTTCTTTCATGTTTAACCTTTTCTTCAACAATGAAACCAAAACAGTTAGTATACCATAATATGTAATATCACCAAAAAAGATTGGAAATGTCATGAAAATAAAGGGAATGAACACTCATGGTGAATCCATATCAACTTGTGCAGTCAGTAAAAAGATTTGCACAACCTTTGACCATCTTTATAATAAAAATATCATGGTTCTTTACAACTGAAGCACCCATTCACAATAAATGTACCAACATAAAAAATAAAAAAACAGCTTTTGCAAAATATGTGTTGGCCTTGCTCTACCTGTACATATTTAAAAAAAATTGATTCAAGCAAAAGTTGTCCTTCTATTAGTTGTATACATTCTTTGACTTCCTATGGGTGTTTTTGCACAGAGCATTAAGAGCAGTTAACCTCTTAACATTAGAATAGTCCAAAGGTCCATCTATATATAAATGCGAAACTATATTAATCTAGAAAAAAAATTATTAAGACAACAATAATACTTAAAACGTAGTATTTACATTAACTTAAAAGCTCCTGATTTACATGACAACGCCTTGATATGTTCCAACTATTCATAGCTGATACTAGCAAAAACTTGTACCTGTCAGCAAGCGAACATTCCATGTACGTGCAAATATTTCACAGCTTGGTACCAACAAAAACTTATACTTACCGGATGGACAATAATTAGGTACCATATAAACACTAAGAAACAGTAGCATATTTCTTATCACCAAAAAACCTAAAGTTCTCTCGAATGAATTACGCCGCGTGAGAGATATTTCCCTTTATCTCTTGGTCCTCATCCTCCGAATCAGAAGATTCTTCTGTTAGGACTCCCTGTAACGACCCGACCGGTTGCTTTTAGCATTTGCACTTCGCTCGATAGTTTGGGAGTACGAGAAGCTCCATATGATGTATTAGGACTTGTGTGCAAAATTTGAGTTTATTCCAAGTTGATTTGATATGTTTCGGCATGAGTTTTTGGAAGCCGAAAGTTCGAAAGTTCATTAAGTTTGATTTGAGGTGTGTTTATTCATTTCAATGTTGTTATGCGTGATTTGAGGCCTCGACTAAGTCCGTTGTCACGACCCAAAACCCTGACCTGTCGTGATGGCGGCTAACATGGTACTAGGCAAGCCGACATTTCCAGAATATTCTCAACAGATAATAGAATTGAGTCAAAGTAGTTTTAAATTACAAAAATTCTCATAAATGGGGTACAAACCCAAAACACAAATGCGGAAAACTCCCAAATCGGGGAGTCACTGAGCTCATGAGCATCTATACATCACTAGTCTAGAAAAGTAATGTCTATGAAAGTTTGGATCTAAAAATAATAAAAGAAAAGATAAGGAAGGAGAAACAAGGACTGCGAACGTTAGGCAGCTACTTCGAAGTATCCAACGATCAGCTGTGCGAAATATCAACACCCACCGTGTCCAAAAACATCTGGATCTGCACACGAAATACAAGGTGTAGCGTGAGTACAACCAACTCAGTAAGTAACAATACAAAATAAAGAACTGAAAGTAGTGACGAGCTATGCAATTATAGCTCAACTTCAGAAATCTCAACATAGGAAAATAGGCATGCTTTCACGTTCGATAATTTAGGCCAAATTAGGTATCTCATATCAATTCAAGTAAAACAGAATATAAAATCTTTCAGAAAACTTCCAGACAGAGATATACGGCAGCTAAGTGCAACAATAATGAAGTCAAGAGCACTCTCTCAGAGCAACAGTCATTCAATATTTCTTAATAGCATAGCACTCGGCACTCAGCACTTAACACTCGTACTCAATAGGTACCTGCGCTCACTGGGGTGTACAGACTCTGGAGGGGCTCCTTCAACCCAAACGCTATATCGCTGAAGCGTGCAGCCCGATCCCACAATAAATAAATAGCCATAAGGCCTGTTATGACGTGCAACCCGATCCATATATATACAGCCCTAAGGCACGTTGCGGCGTGCAACCCGATCCATATACATGCAGACCTAAGGCTCGTTGCGGCGTGCAACCCGATCCATAGATATACATATAGCTCACAGCTCGGCACTCAGGCCCTAACTCAGTCACCAACCTCTCCAGTCTCTCGGGCTCTCAGAAATCATAAAAATCTGCCCAAACAGAGATAATATAATATATCAACAAGAAACAAGAAGAGACTGGTACGTAAGTAAAACTGTGACTGAGTACAAGACAACAATTAGCAAATAATTCAACAAGTACACGACCTCCACGGGTTCCAACAGTATCAACACATAGCCTAAACATGATTTCTAACATGATTTGCAGTCAAATTTCTATAACACAGGGAGAGCATATAACCGTCAACAAGTTATTCAACTTTAGAGTTCCATGGGACGGACCAAGTTACAATTCCTACGGTGCACGCCCACACGCCTGTCACCTAGCATGTGCGCAACCTCTAGACTAATCACATAACTCATAATCCGGGGTTTCATACCCTCAAAATCAAATTTAGAAGTGTTACTTACCTCAATCCGAGCAAAACCTTACTCTAACACGCCTTTGCCTCGTGAATCGGCCTCCAAATGCCTCGAATCTAACCACAAAAAATACAACAAAATCAATACGGGCTAAAGGAATCAGTTTCACAAGAATTACAAGATTGTAAGTCAAAATCCGAAATCGGCTAAACGCTGACCCCGCGAGCCCACATCTCGAAATCCACGAAAGTCACGAAACACAAAAGCCCATTAAACCACGATTCTTGTCATACCAAATTCATAAAAATTCGACACCAAATCACCACTCAAATCCCCAAAGTCAACTCTCCAAATCCCAACCCTCAATCCCCCAAATTACACCTCAAAAACACACCAACTAGGTGGGAAAATCAATAGGGAAACATAATTATTGAAGAAATTTAACCACAAGTGACTTACCTCAAGAATCCCTACAAAATCTCTCTCAAAAATTGCTCAATTCTGAGTTCAAAATGTTAGAAATGGTGAAAATCTCGGAACCCTCGCTTATATAGGTTCTGCTCAGGTTTTCCGCACCTGCGGCAATTTAGCCGCTTCTGCGGCCTCGCAGGAGCGACAAAATGCTCGCCTATGCGCTTTCCTTCGCATCTGCGGCTCCCACGTCCGCTCCTGCGGACACCCTCCTGCGTAGAATCCTCCGCTTCTGCGAAGCCCAGCTCTACCTCCCTTCTTCGCTTGTAGGGTCTTCATCCCGCATCTGCGGTCATGCAGGTGCGGGAAAACCTTCACACCTGTGACTATCTGCCTCCTCTCCTCAAACTCCACAGCTGCGGACCTTCGCCCACACCTGCGAGCTCGCATTTGCGGTTCCCACTCCGCAGGTGCGATTACACCAACAACACTCAGAATTCAGCAATCCTTCAATTTCAAACCTTTATCCGTTAACCACCCGAAATCAATCCGAGGCCCCCGAGACCTCAACTAAACATACCAACAAGTCCTAAAATAAGATACGAACTTAGTCGAACCCTCAATTCACCTCAAACAACATAAAAAACACGGATTGCACATAGATTTAAGCCTAATGAACTTTGAATTTCCAAATTTGTACAAACGACGCCGAAACCTATCAAATCAAGTCCGTTTGACCTCAAATTTTGCAAACAAGTCACAAATGACACCACAGACCTACTCCAACTTCTGGAATCCCAATCCGACCCCGATATAAAAAAGTCCACTCCCGGTCAAACTTCCCAAAAATTCAACTTTCGCCATTTCAAGCCTAATTTCACTATGGACCTCCAAAATCACAATCTTGACAAGCCCCCAAGTCCAAAATCACTCAACGGAGCTAAGGGAACCATCAAAATTCTAATCCAGGGTCGTTTACACATAAGTCAACATCAGGTCAACTTTTCCAACTTAAGCTCTCAATTATGAGACTAAGTGTGTCAATTCATTTTGAAATCTCTCCGGACCCGAACCGACTAAATCGGTAAGTCATATAACAGTTATAAAACAAATAAAGAGTAGAAAATGGGAGAACGGGGCTACAACTCTCAAAACGACCGGCTGGGTCGTTACATCCTCCCCTTCTTAAACAAATGTTCGTCCTCGAACAGGTCTAGAAACATACCTGGAGTCACAAATAGGTGTGGATATCTGCTCCGCATCTCCCGCTCGATCTACCAAGTAGCCTCCTTGACGGGCTGACCTCTCCACTGCACCTTCACTGAAGTTATATCCTTTGACCTCTACTTTAGAACCTGCCGATCCAAAATGGCCACCTGCTCCACATCATAAGTCAAATCACCATCAAACTGAACCGTGCTGAAATCCAAAATATGAGACGGATCACCGACATACTTCCAAAGCATAGAAAGATGAAATACTGGATGCACACTTGACAAACTAGGTGGAAAGGCAAGCTTGTAAGCCACCTCTCCAATCCTCTAAAGTACCTCAAACGGACCAATAAATCAAGGGCTCAACTTGCCCTTCTTCCCGAACCTCATAACACCCTTCATGGGTGAAACCTTCAGCAAAACCTTCTCCCCAACCATGTAAGACACATCACGAACCTTCCTGTCAGCATAGCTCTTCTTCTAGACTGTGCCGTGCGAAGTCGCTCCTGAATCAATCTAACCTTATCTAATGCATCCTGGACCAAGTCAGTACCCAATAGCCTAGCCTTACCCGGCTCAAGCCAACCCACCAGAGATCTACACCGTCTCCCATACAAAGCCTCATATGAAGCCATCTGAATGCTCACGAGTGGCAGAAACTCATCCTATGAACCCCAGAATCAATGACACAAGCGCACAACATGTCCTCCAATATCTGAATAGTGCGCTCGGACTGTCTGTCCGTCTAAGGGTGAAATGCTGTACTCTTCTCAACCTGAGTGCCTAACTCTCGCTGCACGACTCTCCAAAACTGCAATGTAAACTGCATGCCTCTATCTGAAATGATAGAAATTGGCACACCGTGAAGGCGCACAATCTCTCGGATGTAAATCTCAGCTAACCGCTCTAAAGAATAAGTAGTACCAACTAGAATGAAGTGCGCAGACTTGGTCAGCCGATCCACAATCACCCAAATAACATCGAACTTCCTCAAAGTCCAAGGGAGCCCAACTACAAAATCCATGGTGATCCGCTCCCATTTCCATTCTGTAATCTCTATCCTATAAAGCAATCCACCCGGTCTCTGATGCTCATACTTTACCTGTTGACAGTTAAGACACCGGCTAAAAACCCCACTATATCATTCTTCCTTCTCCTCCGCCAATAGTGCTGACTCAAGTCCTGGTGCATCTTTGCGGCACCCGGATGAATGGAACACCGCAAGCTGTGGGCCTCCTCAAGAATCAACTCCTGTAGCCCATCTACATTGGGCACAGATATCCGGCCCTGCATCCTCAACACCCCATCATCCCCAATGGTCACATCTTTGGAATTACCGTGCTGAACCTTGTCCTTGAGGACAAGCAAATGAGGATCATCATACTGGTGCTCTCTGATGCGATCAAATAAACAAGACCGAGAAACCACACAGGCTAGAACCCGACTGGGATCCGAAACATCTAATCTCACAAATTGGTTGCCCAAAGCCTGAACATCAACTGCAAGAAGTATCTCACCAACAAGAATGAATGCAAGACAACCCATACTCCTTCCTACTCAAAGCATCGACCATCACATTGGCCTTTCCCGGATGATACAAAATAGTAATATCATAGTCCTTTAGCATCTCCAACCATCTCCGCTGTCTCAAATTTAGATCCTTGTGTTTGAACAAGTGCTAGAGACTCCGATGATCTGAAAATACCTCACAAGACACACCGCAAAGATAGTGCCTCCAAATCTTCAATACATGAACAATGGAAGCCAACTCCAAATCGTGAATAGGGTAGTTCTTCTCATGTGGCTTCAACTGACGCAAAGCATAAGCAATCACTCTACCCTCCTACATCAAGAAACACCTAATACCAATCCGAGAGGTATCACAATACACTGTATAAGAACCAGAAGCTGATGGTAGAACTAGAATTAGAGTTGTGGTCAATGTAATATTGAGCTTTTGAAAGCTCTCCTCACACTTATTCGACCACTTGAAAGGAGCACCCTTTTGGGTCAATTTGGTCAAGGGCGATGCAATAGACGAGAAACCCTGCACGAAAATGATAATAACCAGCCAACCCTAGAAAGCTCCGAATCTCCGTAGCTGAGGACGGTCTAGGCCAACTCTGAACCGCCTCTATCTTCTTCGCATCCACTTCAATCCCCTCACTGGATACCACGTGCCCCAAGATCGCCACTGAACTGAGCCAAAACTCACACTTGGTGAACTTGGCATAAAGCTTCTCATCCCTCAACCGCTGCAACACAATCCTCAAATGTTGGGCATGCTCCTCCTGGCTATGAGAGTACACCAGGATATCATCAATGAACACAATAACAAATGAGTCGAGGTAAGGATGAAATACACTGTTCATTAGATGCATGAACACTGCTGTGGCATTGGTCAGCCCAAAAGACATCACAAGGAACTCAAAATGACCATAACAGGTCCTGAATGCTGTCTTTAGAATATCCGAGTCCCGAATCTTCAACTAGTGATAGCCAGACCTCAAATCAATGTTGGAGAACACCCTCGCTCCCTGAAGCTGGTCAAATAGATCATCAATACGCGGCAAAGGATACTTTTTCTTGATTGTGACTTTGTTTAACTGCCTGTAATCAATGCACATTCACATAGTGCCATCCTTCTTCTTCACAAACAGAACCGGTGCACCCCAAGGTGACACACTAGGCCTAATAAACCCCTTATCAAGGAGTTCCTGAAGCTGCTCCTTCAACTCCTTCAACTCAGCTGGTGCCATACGGTATGGAGAAATAGAAATGAGATGAGTGCCCGGCACCAAGTCAATACCAAAGTCAATATCCCTGTCAGGCGGCGTGCCCGACAGGTTTGCAGGAAACACATTCGAAAAATCTCGTACCACCGGAACAGAATCAATAGTAGGGGTATCAGCACTAACATCCCTCACAAAGGCCAAATAAGATAAACAACCCTTCCCAACCACCCGTTGGGCCTTCAAGTATGAAATCACTCTACTGGAAACATAGTCTAGAGAACCTTTCCACTCAATCCGTGACAACTCCGGCATCGTCAATGTCATGGTCTTAGCGTGACAATCCAGAACAACATGACATGGAGACAACCAGTCCATACCCAAGATCACATCGAAATCAACCATACTAAGCAACAAGAGTTCAAATCTAGTCTCCAATCCCCCAATAGTCACTACACACGACCAATATACACGATCCACAACAATTGCATCGCCCACCAGTGTAGATAAATGAATAGATGAAACTAGAGACTCACGGGGCATATCCAGATAATGAGAAAAATACGATGATACATATTAATAAGTGGAACCAGAGTCAAAAATAATACAGAGGCATCCCTCTGGCATACATAGACAATACCTGTGATCACTGTGTCTGAAGCAATGGCATCTGGTCTTGGGGGAAGAGCATAGAATCGATCTTGGCCGCCACCTGATCGGCCTCCCACTCTAGGGCGACCTCTAGCTGACTGAGCTCCACCCCGAGCTGAACTGGTGCTGAAGTCGTAAGTTGGCTCCTCTGCTGAGTTGGGCCTCCCAATAGGTAGGGACACTGCC
This sequence comes from Nicotiana attenuata, assembly GCF_001879085.1. Lineage (NCBI taxonomy): Eukaryota > Viridiplantae > Streptophyta > Magnoliopsida > Solanales > Solanaceae > Nicotiana > Nicotiana attenuata. Next base: position 3,998,638 of record NC_032000.1, on the reverse strand, counting down.
TCCTGATATGACCAAACTCTCCACACTCATAGAAACTCTCCAGTGCTGGTGGCGGGGACTAAAGGGAGCCCCGAGCACCGAGATAACTAGTAGAAAGACCTGGCATAGATAAGCCCTGAACCGATGGAGCACAGGATGAACTCTGAGCTTGAAGGGCACTGAGAGATGACTGACCCTGATGAGAACTGTAAGAACCCTGACCGGATGATGCACCACGGTGAACTGGACGAGCCGTCTGAGTATGCCTGTAAGGACGACCCCTATCGTGGTAGAGTTGACCCCTAGAAGGAACACTACTGAAACCTCTCGATCCACGAGGCCTCTTGGCCTCCCTGTCACCCCGATCCCGATTGCGGACCAGCTCTATTTGCCAATAAATGTTGACAACCTCATTGAAAGTAGCACCAGATACCCTCTATCGAGTCATAAGCAACTGTAGTTGATAAGTGAGGCCATCAATGAACCTCCTGATCCTCTCCCTATCAGTGGGAACTAACCAAACTGCATGACGGGCCAACTCACAAAACCTCATCTCGTACTGCATCACAGACATACCATCCTGACAAAGCTGCTCAAAGTGTCTGCGCAACTCCTCTTTGCGAGACTGAGGCACGAACTTCTCCAAGTAGAGAACGGAGAACTCCTGCCATGTAAGTGGTGCTGCACTGACCAGCCCGCGCCTCTCATAAGCCCCCACCATCTTAAGGCAGCCCCAAAAAATTGGAAAGTAGTGAATGAGACCCCATTGGTCTCAATAATACCTGCTGTACGAAGAATCCTCTAACACTTGTTCAAGAAACCCTAGGCATCCTCCGACTCTGCCCCACTGAAAAATGGAGGCTGGAGCCTCCTAAACCTCTCTAGTCTCCGCTGCTCATCATCAGTCATAACAGGAACCACATGGGCCTGAGCAGCTGTAACTGGCTAGGCTGGTAGTGCCCCGCTGTCTGGAGTCCCTACATCACCTGCTCTGGTGTGCGCGCGGCGGGAGCCTGAGTACCTCCCTGGCCTGAAAAGTGGCTGCTGTGGCCGAATTAGAGACCGCCTGAGCAAAACTGGTCACACGGTCAGAATCTGAGCTTAGGCCTCCTGAAGGCCTGGAATCACGATGGGCACAACTGGTGCCTGAGCCGGCCCCACTGGCTCATCCACAACTAGAATCTGCTCCTGAACTGGGGCAACTAGTGGATCTGTAAGTGCTACCCTAGCTGTTGTGCGAGCTGCACCTCTGCTCCTACCACAGTCTCTACCGCGACCTCGGGCTCTCGCGGCCATAGCTGGTGGTACTGGTGGCTATCCATCCTGCCCAGTAATGCATTTCCTCACCATTAGTGAGAGAATAGAATAACAAAAGCTTAGTTACCAGAATTAATAGATTCGCACAACAAGAATTCAAGAATGTGAAATTTCTTAAGGGTTCTGTATCCTCTCGAAGATAAGTACAGACGTCTCTATACCGATCCGTACGACTCTACTAAACCTGCTCATGACTCGTGAGACCTATGTAACCTAGGCTCTAATACCAACTTGTCACGACCCAAAACCCTAACCTGTCATAATGGCGGCTAACATAGCACTAGTCGAGCCGACATTCCCAAAATATTCTCAACAAATAACAGAATTTAGTCAAAGTAGTTTTAAATGACAAAATTTCTCATAAATGGGGTACAAACCCAAAACACAAATGCGGAAAACTCCCAAATCGGGGTGTCACTGAGCTCATGGGCATCTACATATCACTAGTCTAGAAAAGTAATGTCTATGAAAGTTTGGATCTAAAAATAATAAAAGAAAAGATAATGAAGGAGAAACAAGGACTACGAACGCCGAGCAACTACTTCGATGTTTCCAACGATCAGCTGTGCGAAATATCAACACCCACCGTGTCCAAAAATACCTAGATCTGCACATAAAATACAAGGTGTAGCGTGAGTACAACCAACTCAGTAAGTGACAATACAAAATAAAGAACTGCAAGTAGTGACGAGCTATGCAATTATAGTTCAACTTTAGAAATATCAACATAGGAAAATAGGCATGCTTTCACGTTCGACAAATTAGGCCAAATCAAGTATCTCATATCAATTCAAGTAAAACAGAATATAACATCTTTCAGAAAACTTCCAGACAGAGATATACGGCAGCTAAGTGCAACAATAATGAAGTCAAGAGCACTCTCTCAAAGCAACAGTCACTCAATATTTCTCAATAGCACAGCACTCGGCACTCAACACGTGTACTTAATAGGTACCTGCGCTCACTGGGGTGTACAAACTCCGGAGGGCCTCCTTTAGCCCAAATGCTATATCGCTGCAGCGTGCAGCCCGATCCCATAATATATAAATAGCCATAAGGCCCGTTACAGCGTGCAACCCGATCCATATATGTACAACCCTAAGATACGTTGCGACGTGCAACCCGATCCATATACATACAGACCTAAGGCTCGTTGCGGCGTGCAACCCGATCCATATATATACATATAGCTCACAGATCGGCACTCAGGCCCTAACTCAGTCACCAACCTCTCCAGTCTCTCGGGCTCTCAAAAATCATAAAAATCTGCCCAAACAGAGATAATATACTGTATCAACAAGAAATAAGAAGAGACTGGTACGTAAGTAAAACTGTGACTGAGTACAAGACAACAATTAGCAAACAATTCAACAAGTACACGACATCCACGGGTTCCATCAGTATCAACGCATATTCTAAACATGATTTCTAACATGATTGCAGTCAAATTTATATAACACAGGGAGAGCGTATAACTGACAACAAGTTATTCAACTTTACAGTTCCATGGTAAGGACCAAGTCACAATTCCTATGGTGCACGCTCACACGCTTGTCACCTAGCATGCGCGTCATCTCCAGACCACTCACATAACTCATAATTTGAGGTTTCATACCCTTAGAACTAGATGTAGAACTGTTACTTACCTCAATCCAAGCAAAACTCTACTCCAACACGCTTTTGCCTCACAAATCGCCCTCCAAATGCCTTGAATCTAACCACAAACGATACAATACAATCAATACGGGCTAAAGGAATCAGTTCCACAAGAAATTACAAGATTGTAAGTCAAAGTTCGAAATCGGCTAAAAGCCGCCCCCCGGGCCCACGTCTCGAAATCCAACAAAAGTCAGAAAATCCGAAAGCCCATTCAACCACGAGTGTAGTCATACCAGATTTGCCAAAATACGACACCAAATCGCCACTCAAATCCACAAAATCAACTCTCCAAATCCCTAGCCTCAGACCCCCAAATTACACCTCAAAAACACACCAACTAGGTGGGAAAATCAATGGGAAACATAATTATTGAAGAAATTTAACTACAAGTGACTTACCTCAAGAATCCCTTAGAAATCTATCTCAAAAATCGCCCAATTCCGAGTTCGAAATGTTAGAAATGGTGAAAATCTCGGAACCCTCGCTTATATAGGTTCTTCCCAGGTTTTTCGCACCTGCGGCAACTTAGCCGCTTTTGTGGCCTTAAAGGAGCGAGAAAATGCTCGCTTTTGCGGTTTCCTCCGCATCTCCGGCTCCCACATCCTCTCATGCGGACACGCTCTTGCGTAGAATCCTCCGCTTCTGCAGAGCCCAACTCCACTTCCCTTCTTCGCTTCTGCGGCCTTCACCCTGCATCTGCGGTCACATAGGTGCGGGAAAAGCTTCGCACTTGCGACCACCTGCCTCCTCTCCTCAAACTCTGCATCTGCGGACCTTCGCCCGCACCTGCGAGCTCGCATCTGTGGTTCCCACTCCGCATGTGCGATTACACCAACAATAACTCAGACTTCAGCAATCTTTCAACTTCAAACCTTGATCCATTAACCACCCGAAATCAACCCGAGGCCCCTAGGAACTCAACTAAGCATACCAACAAGTCCTAAAACATGATACAAACTTAGTCGAACCCTCAAATCACCTCAAACAACATCAAAAACACGGATTGCACATGGATTCAAGTCTAATGAACTTTGAATTTCTAATTTTCTACAAACGATGCCGAAACCTATCAAATCACGTCCGATTGACATCAAAGTTTTCACACAAGTCACAAATGACACCACAGACCTACTCCAACTTGTTGAATCTAATTCTATCACGACCCCAAATACCCCGGTCGTGATGGCGCCTATCACAGTACTAGGCCAGCCGAAATGACACGAACAACATAAAGGTGTTTATAAGTTCATTATTACTAGTTAGTCATAATCCCAAATCTTTCATTCTTAATATATATATCGAATATGCAGAAAAGACAAATACGTAAGTACATCAACCCAGCCCGATCCTGGTGTCACTAGTCATGAGCCACTAAATACAATTCAACACTGTTTGCTTAATACAAGATAAGTCTGAAATATAAAATACTAAGCATAGGGAGGAGAAGGCAGGGCCGCGAACGCCGTACAACTACCTTGCTAACTCCGGAAAATACACAGAAGCTGCTGAAAGCTCAGAAATACCTGAATCTGCACACAAGGTGCAGGGAGTAATGTGAGTACGCCAACTCAGTAAGTAATAAAAGTAAATAAAGACTAAGCAGTAAGAAATCACGTAATCCACGTCATAGCACCACAGTGGGTACAGTATGTTTCCAAAACAAGATACGAATTCAAATCATCTCGTTAAACTCCAATTTCAGTAAAAATCCTTTAAAAAATAACTTTCTAACAGTTTCAATAGAGGTTCGATATAGTTTATAGTGAAAGTAATGAAAATCGTAATCGGCCCCTCGGGCAAATATAAATCATAAATAGCCCCTTATGGCAAACCCGTCGATCATTCATATACATCACATAACATGAAAATCTCAGTGGAAATAACAAAAAAACAAATCATTAATTTAATTCCAAATATCTCGTAAAAATTTCAATTTCAATGAATGTTGTTCAAAATATTTGTTTAACACTTTCAATGGAGGCTCAATATAAAGATGAGTGAAAACAGTAATTTCATAAAACAAGCCCCTCAAGCAAAGCATCACTCATATACATGTATATGTAGCCTCTCAGAAAACCTCTCAGTCACTCATGACTCAACTGTCATCAGTCAGCACTCACACTCAGCACTCACGCTCAATATGTACCATATAATAACCGCTACAGCGTGCAGCCCGATACATATATCGCTGCGGCGTGCAACCTGATCCATATATCGCTGCGGCGTGTAGCCCGATCCATATATATAGTCGACTGCGCTCACTGGGGGTGTGCAGACTTCGGAGGGGCTCCTACAGCCCAAGCGCTATATCGCTGCGGTGTGCAGCCCGATCCATATAAATATCGCTGCGGCATGCAGCCCGATCCATAATATATATATAATATCGTTGCGGCGTGTAGCCTGATCCATAATATATATATATNTATATATATATATAGTCCTCACCATTAGGTCCTCAACCTCTCTCAGTCATTAACCTCACGGCCACTCGGGCACATCAGCGAAAATCAAGGAAACTCAGCCCAAACAGTCATATATTAAGAAGTAGAGTAATGAAACCGGATTAAAAAATAAGCAGGTAAAACATGACTGAGGATATGCTTTCAAATCAAATAGAGTGAGGAAAGTAGTAAAAATACCCCTATGGGTCTAAACAGGTCGGCACAAAGGCCCCAAACATGGCATTCAGCCCAAGTTAACAACCAATTTCTAAAACACATGGATATCATATATAATATATCAAAATATGCAACTATATAGTCGCCACGGGACGGACCATGTTACAATCCCTATGGTGCACGGCCCCACGCTTGTCATCTAGCGTGTGTGTCACCTCAAAGTAGCACAACGATGTGAAATCCGGGGTTTCATACCCTCATGACAACATTTACTATCATTACTTACCTCAAACCGGATGAAAATCTACTCCGCAATGCCCTTGCCTCTCGACTCGGCCTCAAATCGTTCCGAATCTATCCAAATTCAGAATCATAACATCAATACAAGACAAAGGGACAAAGCCCATGCGAAAATTATCAAATTAAACTCAAAATCCCGAAATTGGTCAAACCTGGCCCCCGGGCCCATGTCTCGGAATCCGGACCTCAAATGGCCCCTCAAATCCCCAATTTTAACTCTCCAATTTCAAGCCCTAATTTCCCAATTTTTCACCCCTAATCTCTTTAATTCCCATGTTTAATCAACTGAAATTCACCATAGATACGAGTATTAAGTTCAGATTTCTTACCTCAATGGGAATCCCCTTGATTTCCTCTTCAAAACCCTCTAAAAGCTTCAATCCCGACTTCAAAAATGGTGGAGTGGGCTAAATTTCGTGAAGGGGAACTTATATATTTTCTGCCCAGCGATTTTCGCATCTGCGGACAAAATTTCGCACCCGCGGGACGCTTCTGCGCCCAAAAATCCGCACTTGCGAAATCCACTTATCCCTTCTAATACCGCACCTGTGAACCAGGTCTCGCAGATGCGGTCAAAATCTTCGCTTCTGCGACCAACACCTCTTCTACGGTCTTCCTTACGCTCTTGCGGCTCGCACCTGCGGTCCCCAATCCGCAGGCGCGGTTATGTCAGACAACAACAGCTGAAGTTGCTAAATTCCAATTCCCATCTTTCCGAAAACATTTCGAATTCATCCCGGGGCCTCCAGGACCTCAACCAAAAATACGAACAAGTCACATATCATCATTCAAACTCATACCAACCCTCGGGACACTCAAAATGACATCGTAACACCAAATCACCCTCGGATTCAAGCCTAAGGATTTCAAAAACCGATCCAAAAACCTATCGAACCTCATCCGAATGACCTAAAATTTTGCACACACGTCACAAATGGCACAACAGACCTACTCCAATTTTAAGAATTCTATTCCGACCCCTATATCAAGATTTCCTCTGCCAACCGGAAATGCCAAATTTCCAATTTCGCCAATTCAAGCCTAAATCCACCACGAACCTCCAAATTCCATTCCGGACGCGCTCCTAAGTCCAAAATCACCCGACGAAGCTAACCAAATCATAAAAATCCAAATCAAAGATCGAATACTAAAAAGTCAAGACAAGGTCAATACCTTTCAAATTTAAAGCTGCAAGCTGAGAATCATTCTTCATATCTATTCCGGTTAACCTGAAAACCACAATCGACGATTTACCTAAGTCATAATACATCATACGGGGCTAGTCATGCCCGAGAACTAGCGAGCGAAGTACAAATGCTCAAAACGACTGGTCAGGTCGTTACATCTTCCCCCACTTAAACATACGTTTGTCCTCGAACGTGTCCAGAGTTGCTTCAAAAGCCATCAAATCGCCATGTATCCTCACTATGCACATACTTGGGGGTGATCCTACGTCACCCCATCCCATATAGGTCCGATAGCACAACATGACCGAAATTGTACAATCCAACCAAGCCCATAAACCTTAGAACCAAATTTCCACTTCCGAAATCATCTATAAGATCAAAATCTCACATCTATACTCTGAATAAGTCCGAACAAGCTGTAACAAACCATACCTGCAACCTTAGATGCAATTACTTGATATACCACATAACTCAAACACTCGTAGCGATAACTTCTAATCACATCAGTTGCTCAAAACAACCGAATATCAATAATAAACCTCTTATCAAATAAAGCCTCATTCCAACACTTCCGTATACTACCAATGATGAATGAAACATGCAGAAAGTCATAACCATTCCTCAGATCAACCATTCATGAAGCTCCCTCTCCTTTGGCAAGGACCATAGTAAATTTCTAAGCCGAATCCCGGTATTATCCTTCCAACATGTTGAAACCGAATCTGAAAGTATTCATTCTGGGTTCAATGACCTCATCTCATCCAACACGACTACTCGGGTGACATGACACATCAACACGATCTAAAGCCACAATTTGTGCAATCTGTGCAATCCGTGTACCAAAAAGCAACAACCCAAATGTACTCATGTCATGGGGAATGACTCAAATGAGAGAACTGTACCGCAAGCCCACCAGTACCACCACAACACAATGCTGAGAACCCATCACACATCGTAGAACCAGAACACATGATCTAACCCGAAGGATCATACCTCCATATAACTTCGCCGCAATGCGCGACCCTATCCAAACACTGGTTCACATGAGACACCCCAAGTCACCATGCTCAAAATCATCAACTAAGTGCAATTCGATGCCTAGCACCCAAAAGTGAATCATCATAACCTTGGAGAAGCAAATGACGCAATGCCATACCCGTCCGAAAGAACACCCCAATGCGTAACAATTCATGCAACACCCAAATACCCGTCTCATTCAAATCCCGCTATAAAGCCCAATGGAACTGTGCCATATGTGCATATACTCAAAAAATCACAATCCCCTCGTAAAACAGGAGAGTAAATCATAGATCACTCCAGAACACGAATAAGCTCAACAACAATCGAATTGCACATCTCCCAATAATAGCAGTTCGGAGTCAACAAATCCGACTCGATGCAGAACGCACATCCATATTGGCCTATCAACGGACCCCAAATCAACTCTGGTCACCCACAATAGATAAACAACTCTCCGAAAGTTCACAATGACTGAATCATAGCACATACTATCATCTGACTAGCTTGCCCACATCTTCACAGTCCATAACCACAAAATAACCCGTTTATGAGAACTCCCAGTCTCCAAATCCATAAAGCACACAAATCGTCATATCCGATCCCAACTTTACCGCCCAAATATCTAACACATCTCTAATACTCTATCATCCCACTAGGGTACTCCTAAAATTCTCCTGTGCCGCCAAGCAAACTTTGAATATCAGCAGTCGATCAGACAAGATAGTACCGCAATACCGATGAAGCACCCATAACTCAAACACATCGCCCTTTCTGAAATGTTTACCCTCATCAAACCACACCAATCAGTGATCTCATTTACCTAGTCATCTGAAACTGTCCATGCTGCCTAAGAATTTAGAACCTTCCTTCCAAAACTGAATCATGACCTTACAAATACAACTCTCAATCCTACACAACATACCGCATATACCATGCCATCCTATGTCAAATATGAAGACTTTATAATTCATTCCGAGCCACAAGCAACTACGTACTCAACTAGCCAAGAACTTTCCGTTTGATCCCATCTAGAAGAAAATCACTATGCATCAGATGCTCCTCATGCCAGTAGAAAATGTACACCTCCAACCGTGGTAGAAACCATCAAGAGCTCTCCGAATCCCATTAGCACCAAACCAAACCGTCAGGACTGAATTCCTCTAACTTAACCAAGCTACGCAGGCCATCAAAACCTAAGAGCATTTCCTTGAAACACCTATAGAAACTCATTACATCATAAGCACCCAAGAACTGATCATATCCATTACCATGCCGATCCAACCTACTACCAAGCTGTTCTAATTCTCTGAGGTCCTCCCGAATTGCCTTTAAATTGATACTTCTCCTTGCAATAATACCGCAACCCTCAACTCAGACTCACCACAGGAGACCCCCAAGCATGAGACTGCCGCCCTAAGGCTCATAACCCATTGTATTCTTCTAAAGAACCCCTAAAGTACCACAACCGAGATACCTGCTCTGAAGAGACCGCTCTGTGAATCTAAAGCCATTACCTTCGCCTTCCTGTCACTGATATGTAGAATCCATAAGGATATAGAAATGCCACAAGTCCTGACACCCTCCAATATAAATATCAGTTTCTAGCCAAACACACATCCTGAAGATTCCCAATTGTTACATATACATTACGAATCCATTGGAACCATTCTAGGGAGTCGTACACTCTGCTCAAACCTCAATTAGGCTGATCAAATGGGCCGAATGACCTGTGCTCCATTAGCACCCAACACCCCAGGAAGTAATCCCATTCTTCTAAGCCATACAGACAACAACTAGATCATTCGATGTTTCTCATGTACCCTTACAGCATAACCCAACCTTTATCCGCAATTTCCTGTACTCAAGTCATCCTCGTTCTCAACCTCTGTAAGTCATAGCTGATTCACTAATATCCCTCAAATTTGGAGCCAACACCCATAACCGTGCAATCAACTAACCAATAACAGACTCCCCCACTTGGCTCAAAGCCATATGTCAAAACACACAATAAATCACAATGCCTATACTCTATCACTGCCATAGTACCATAGTGAGATTCAACTAAATCCCTTATAAGCTCATGCGACACATTCCATCTCGTATTCAGATCATTTGCGAACCTCGCATTCACCCCCGTAACAGTCAAGACAACTCTTCTACGCGATCCAAACTCAAACGGCAGCACGTATGATTCACTGATAAAAGAGGACTGCCAACCGATGACATAAGGATCACACAAACCTCAGGACACTCCGTTGGAGATAATCCACTTGCGTAGCCTCAAACTGGTATCTCTCTATACTCTTCCATAATCATAACTATTACCCGATCACTTACCCTTCCTGAGTCACGACATGAAATTTACTTCATTCAACAACTAGAAAACATGAAAAGATCCTTCAACACACCCACAACTCAGGGCTATACATCAAATCACGATGGAAATCAAGCACCAAATCGTTCTTCCTACCCCTCAAGTAGACTCTTCATATCACATCTAAATCATATGAACACATTACGCAATCCCATCATGCTCATCACATAGCCATCCAGCCATCACTTCCCCTAATAGGGACACTATCGGACATATAAGTCCAAAAGCACGTGCTCACACAATCAGCACCTCAGTGCTCAAGCTACAAGCAAAGTCCGGCCTCAAGTCATGCAGACTGGCCAAATATCAACACACAGAAATCACATCTCGCCCCTCGATTCAGGGAATCACAAGCCGTCAATGCATAACTAATACAGAGCGCTCATGCGCACAACAAACGCATGGAAGGAATTCAAAGAGTTACATTTAAAGCTGAATCAATGACGCACGATAAGAATTCAAGAATGTGGGATTTTTCTAAAGGTTCTGCAGCCTCTCGAGGATAAGTACAGACATCTCCATACCGATCCGCGAGACTCTACTAAACCTGATCATGACTCGTGAGACCTATGTAACCTAGGCTCTGATACCAACTTGTCACGATCCCAAATACCCCGGTCGTGATGGCGCCTATCATAGTATTAGGCCAGCCGAAACGACACGAACAACATAAAGGTGTTTATAAGTTCATTTTTCCTAGTTAGTCATAATCTCAAATCTTTCATTCTTAATATATATATCGAATATGCGGAAAAGACAAATACGTAAGTACATCAACCCAGCCCGATCCTGGTGTCAATAGTCATGAGCCACTAAATACAATTCAACACTGTTTGCTTAATACAAGATAAGTCTGAAATATAAAATACTAAGGATAGGGAGGAGAAGGCAGAGCCGCGAACGCCGTGCAGCTACCTTGCTAACTCTGAAAAATACACAGAAACTGCTGAAAGCTCAAAAATACCTGAATCTGCACACAAGGTGCAGGGAGTAATGTGAGTACGCCAACTCAGTAAGTAATAAAAGTAAATAAAGACTGAGCAGTAAGAAATCACGTAATCCACGTCATAGCACCACAGCGGGTACAGTATGTGTACAAAACAGGATACGGATTCAAATCATCTCGTTAAACTCCAATTTCAGTAAAAATCCTTTGAAAAATAACTTTCTAACAGTTTCAATAGAGGTTCGATATAGTTTATAGTGAAAGTGATGAAAATCGTAATCAGCCCCTCAGGCAAATATAAACATAAATAGCCCCTTCTGGCAAACCTCTCGATCATTCATATACATCACATAACATGAAAATCTTAGTGGAAATAACAAAAAAAACAATCATTAATTTAATTCCAAATATCTCGTAAAAATTCCGGTTCCAATGAAAGTTGTTCAAAATATTTGTTTAAGATTTTAAATGGAGGCTCAGTATAAAGATGAGTGAAAACAGTAATTTCATAAAACAAGCCCCTCAAGCAAAGCATCACTCGTATACATGTATATATAGCCCCTCGGGCAAACCTCTCAATCACTCTTGACTCAACTCTCATCAGTCAACACTCACACTCAGCACTCACGCTCAATAGGTACCATATAATAACCGCTGCGGTGTGTAGCCCGATCCATATATCGCTGCGGCGTGCAGCCCGATCCATATATCGCTGCGGCGTGCAGCCCGATCCATATATATAGTCAACTGCGCTCACTAGGGGTGTGCAGACCCTGGAGGGGCTCCTACTGCACAAGCGCTATATCGCTGTAGCGCGCAGCCCGATCCAATACATATCGCTGCGGCGTGCAACCTGATCCATATAAATATCGCTGCGGCATGCAGCCCGATCCATAATATATGTATAATATCACTGCGACGTACAGTCCGATCCATAAGTTTTCTTGATTTTCACTGATGTGCCCGAGTGGCCGTGAGGTTAATGACTGAGAGAGGGACCTAATAGTGAGGACTATATATATATATATGTATATATATCTCGGGCACATCAGTGAAAATCAAGAAAACTCAGCCCAAAATTTTTTCATATATTAAGAAGTAGAGTAATGAAACCGGATTAAACAATAAGCAGGTAAAACATAACTGAGGATATGCTTTCAAATCAAATAGAGTGAGGAAAGTAGTAAAAATACCCTTAAGGGTCTAAACAGGTCGGCACAAAGGCCCCAAACATGGCTTCAGCCCAAGTTAACAACCAATTTCTAAACCACATGGATATCATATACAATATATCAAAATATGCAACTATACAGTCGCCACAGGGCGGACCATGTCACAATCCCTACGGTGCACTGCCCCACGCTCGTCATCTAGCGTGTGTGTCACCTAAAGTAGCACAACGATGTGAAATTCGGAGTTTCATACCCTCAGGACAACATTTACAATCATTACTTACCTCAAACCGGACGAAAATCTACTCCGCAATGCCCTTGCCTCTCGACTCGGCCTCAAATTGTCCCAAATCTATCCAAATTCAGTATCATAACATCAATACAAGCCAAAGGGACAAAGTCCACGCGAAAATTATCAAATTAAACTCAAAATCCAAATTGGTCAAACCCGGCCACCGAGCCCACGTCTCGGAATCCGATAAAAATTACAACACTAGAATCCTTATCCTCTCAACATCAAAATCGGACCTCAAATGGCCCCTCAAATCCCCAATTTTAACTCTCCAATTTCAAGCCCTAATTTTCCAATTTTTCACCCATAATCTCTTCAATTCCCATGTTTAATCAACTGAAATTCACCATAGATACGAGTATTAAGTTCAGAAATCTTACCTCAACGGGAATCCCCTTGATTTCCTCTTCAAAACCCTCCAAAAGCTTCAATCCCGACTTCAAAAATGGTGGAATGGGTTAAATTTCGCAAAGGGAAACTTATATACTTTCTGCCCAGCGATTTCCGCATCTACGGACAAAATTTCGCACCTGCGGGATGCTTTTGCGCCCGAAAATCCGCACCTGCGGAATCCACTTATCCCTTCAGATACCGCACCTGCGACCCAGGTCTCGCACGTGCGGGCTCGCAGATGCGGTCAAAATCTTTGCTTCTGCGACCAACACCGCTTCTGCGGTCTTCTTTACGCTCCTGCGGCTCGCACCTGCGTTCCCCAATCAGCAGGTGCGGTTATGACAGACAACAGCAGCTGAAGCTGTTAAATTCCAATTCCTATCTTTCCGAAAACATTCCGAATTCATCCCGGAGCCTCCGGGACCTTAACTAAAAATACGAACAAGTCACATATCATCATTCAAACTCATACCAACCCTCGGGACACTCAAAACAACATTGTAACACCAAATCACCCTCGGATTCAAGCCTAAGGATTTCAAAAACTTCCGAATTCCGCAACCGATCCAAAATCCTATCGAACCTCATCCAAATGACCTGAAATTTTGCACCCATGTACAAATGGCACAACGAACCTACTCCAATTTTCGGAATTCCATTCCGACCCCGATATCAAGATTTCCTCTGCCGACCGGAAATGCCAAATTTCTAATTTCGCCAAGTCGAGCCTAAATCCACCACGGACCTCCAAATTCCATTCCGGACGCGCTCACAAGTCCAAAATCACCCGAGGGAGCTAACCAAATCATAAAAATCCAAATCCGAGATCGAATACTAAAAAGTTAAGACAGGGTCAATACCTTTCAAATTTAAAGTTGTAAGTTGAGAATCATTCTTCATATCTATTCCGATTAACCTGAAAACCACAACCGGTGATTTACCTAAGTCATAATATATCATACGGGGCTAGTCATGCCCGAGAACTGGTGATCGAAGTACAAATGCTCAAAACGACTGATCGAGTCATTACAAATTCCGACCCCGATATCAAAAAGTCCACTCCCGGACAAACTTTCCAAAAATTCAACTTTCGCTATTTCAAGACTAATTTCACTACGGACCTCCAAAATGACAATCCGGACACGCCCCTAAGTCCAAAATCACCCAACAGAGCTAATGGAACCATCAAAATTCAAATCTGGGGTCGTTTACACATAATTCAACATCCGGCCAACTTTTCCGACTTAAACCCTCAATTATAAGACTAAGTTTCTCAATTCATTCCAAAATATCTCCGGACACGAACTGACTAAACCGGTAAGTCATATAACAACTATGAAAAACATAAGGAGTAGAAAATGGGGGAATGGGGCTACAACTCTCGAAATGACCGGTTTGTTATATCCGTGTTATGTTATGGGACTTATTGGTATGATTGTACAGGGTCACAAGGGGCTTGTGTGAGTTTCGGATTGGTTTGGGTTGTGTTGCGCTCGTTTTTCTTATGTTTCGACGTTGTTTGTTCAAGCATAAATGGTACCACATTGAACAAATGAACTCCGATTTCTGTTTTGATTGAAGTATTACATCCACATCGTAATTATGGAGCTAAACAAAAAAGAATCACCAAATTTGGAAATCATATGAGGATTTTATGGCCATTTTACTAAGAATTGGGTTTGCCAGATTTTTTAGATTAATTAAAAAATTGCCACTGATTTCGTATTTAAAAATCTACACTATGTTCAAATATTGAAACCAACATATCTCCTTCATTATAAGGTCAAATGGAGTGATTCATAAGCCTAACTTGACTGAAATTTTACAAGGAATTCATTGGAGGTATCAAAAGCAAGTTTTGGGATTGTTTGGCACGCAAAACGAGGCAGAACAGTTGGGTAAAAATACTTAATATCGAAGGTTTGTTCATTTGGTCATATTTTGAGTTGGGGAGCTCGGATTTGGATAATTTTTGGAGCCTATTTTCATCAAATGGATTGAGATAAGTGTTCTATACTCGATTTTGGTTATATTTCATGAATCCATCTTCGTTTTTGGTATTTGATTGATGATTTCAAAGTGAAATTTAGGGGTTTTGTCTAAAATTTCATAAAGTAAAATTTTGAGTTTTGAACATCGATTCGGAGTCGGATTTGAGTGAAACTAGTATGATTGGAGTCGTAATTGAATGGGTTGTTGGATTTTGTAAGTTTTATCCGGTTCCGAGGTGCGGGCCCGGGTTTGACTTTTTGGTCAATTTTGGGGTTTTGATTAAAGATTCGACCTTTATCGATTAGGTTTATTTTCTTTGGCATTATTTGATGTATTTGAGTTGCTTTTGGCTAGTTTCAAGCCGTTCGGAGGTCGGTACGCAAGTGATGGCATTTTTGGATCATCGTTTGGCTTGCTGGGTATTGAATTTTGCTCTTTCGAGGTAAGTATCACTTCTAAACTTGGTGCTAAGGGTATGAAACCTCGAATTACGTGTTATTTGTTTTGGTGTTGAGGTGATGCACATGCTAGGTGACGGGCGTGTGGGCATACACCGTGTGAATCGTGGCTCCATTATTTCTGTGGTACTGTGTAGTTACCTGATCTTATTTGTAACCATGAATCTCTACATACTAGAGCTATTGAGCTGTGATCCATGTTAGAAACCATGTTTAGGCTAAATATTTAATCTAATGGAACCCGCCGAGGTCATATTGCTGTTGAATTATTTGTTCCAATTGAAATTTATACTCAGTCATGTTCATTCATTTCATATCATATCTCAGTCTCTGTTGCTATTTACTGACACATCATATCATTATTCTGGGCTAGTTTTATGGCATTGTGAGCCTGAGAGACTAGAGAGATTGATGACTGAGTAAGGCCGAGGGCTTGATTATGAGTGACATTTATGGGATCGGGCTGCATGCCGCAGCGGGCTTTATTGATTTATGATAGCGCTTGGGCTGAAGGAGCCCCTCCGGAGTCTGCACACACACCCGGTGAGCGCAGTTTATTTATATTGAGGGATGGATCTTCCCTGTGCATGGATCTTGCCCGAAGCATTTCTATTTCGGGATGGATCTTCCTCGGGCTGGATTGGCCTTATACAGTACCAAGGTGACTGACTGGCAGTTGCTATGCATATATTCGGGATGGATCTTCCCTGGGCTGGATTGGCCATAAACAGTACTGAGTGATTGAGCATGATAAGTGAAAAGTGTGAGACAATGAGATTGGGTACTCTGAGAGTGTGAGTACATGAGTTCATCTCTAAGATACATTACATTGACATGCATACATGACATACATGCATTAAGATGTATTTTCTTGATGTTGTACATTATCACGTCATTCCTGAATTTTCACACATGTTGACATATAGACATAGAGATGTATTTTTCTCATGCCATTTGATAATGAAACATTTACCTGTTGAAAGTTTTTTGGGGAAAATTACAGATTTTAAACTTACTCACATTTTTGGCGATCTCAGTAATAGATTTGGATTTTCACTGATTTACTCGAAAAGTTGACCTATTTTCTGAAACTATGAAGGAGCCGAGCATTTTATCTCCGAGTACTTCTTTTATTGCTTTCATTATGTTGTTATGAATTGTTGTTGGCTATTGGTGTTGGACTCCGAACTATGTTCCAGCTCGTCACTTCTTTCAACCTAAGGTTAGGTTTGTTACTTATTGAGTACATATGGTCGGTTTTGCTCATACTATTCTTCTACACCTTGCGTGCAGATGTTGGATGTTGATATTTTTGTGATCGGCCGGAGCTGGAATTGAAGACGTACCTGCATTCTGGTTGTAGTGGCCTCTTGTTCATGGCAGCCTTAGATTTTATAAAAATCTATTTATGTGCATTTCAGATAGATGTAGTTGTTTTATACCAGCTTTGTAAATTGTAATCTTAGAAGCTCATGATTTGTACCACCAGTCCCTGGGAACGTATAAGATTCAGATTTTTTATTTATTTAATTGCCTTATTAATCTCATTAGAATTGGATAGTTGTTAATTGGCTTACCTAACAGGTTGGGTTAGGTGCCATCACGACTAGTTGGATTATGAGTTGTGACACTCCCTTTCCTTTTCCAATTACTTCTCTTAGCCCCTCTGTTTTTTTTCTGATGTGGAGCACTTTCGTTAATCACAATTGCTTTACCTTTTGCATTATGAGTAGGCTGAAAAATACTTTCAAGATTATTAAAAGTAGTAATATCTTCCAGATATGGTAAATTTTTGAAAATATTACTGCTTTGAGCAGACATTACATGCATCTGAACCATTCGGAACATCAACTGTAGGTGGTATCATTGGTTCGAGCATTTCATCAAGTAATGTTTGTTGGGTTGCAAGATATTGTCTTCACAAAAAAAATGCGGAATGGCCGAATGGGTGTAGCAGGATTTAACCATCTTTTTGGTGGAAAAGAGGCAACTCATGAAATCCCCAAATATCACCCATGAACCAAGAGAAGAATTATACATTGTGTTATGCATATTAATATGCTCACCTCTGTGAAACTCCCTTTCCATTGTTTCTTGCATCCAGCTCATCATCTCTGCTCTCTTTTCTTCTGCCTTATCATGCTTTACAACAAGTTGCGCCATTTGCTGGACCAATTGCCTCATTAGTGTTAGTCGTGCATTTAGATATGCTTAACTTGGCCTTTCTCTTTGCCCCGATTATCTCCTTGGACCATCTATTTCATCACTTCTACTCCATAATTTTTTGATAATCATAGAAGGTGTGACAACAGTTTGGGGGAGTGGATACACACCAAAGTGTCTTAATAAAGTAGTTATTATTGAAGGGAAGAAAAAGCTAATCACACTTGGACCATCTACACATTGTTGTCCGCTACTGTGTTAAAACACAAAATCAGAAAAAACTGTTAGAAGAATAAAAAGAAATTGGAGAAACAGTAAAGATTAAGAAATATTCCGAGTCCACAATTTGCTTCTGCGTCCTTAAGGAATTTTAACCCCCTCACACGTTGCCAAGGTAATGGATTAAATCCTCCCAGGATAAAACGGAATAAACCTTCCTGCAACAGTGGCAATACAAACTGCAGGATACCAACGAACTTAAAGAACGGAACAAAATCACACTTACGAATTTGAGAGAGAGAGACTGCGAATTAGAATGCAGTATTTTCAGAAAGAAGGAAGTTCTGTAATGTTTTTGGTGTGTAAAAAACGAAGCCATGCCTCAGAATTTATAGGCAATTATTGGAAGAGGTGTGATGTTTGTTCTGGAAAAGGTGCCTTTTCAGAAGTTTACACGGCCTGCCGCGGTTACGCCCGGATCGGGGCCAGAGTGGCCCTCTGAATCTGCAGCAGGGTTCTGGCGCGGTCCTACCGCGGTTACGCCAGGACCGCGGCCAGACTATCCTTCTGAATCTTCAGCAGTGATCTGGCATTTAATTAATTAATTAAATAAATTTTGTCCAAAAATAATCTTATCGATCGATCATTTTTCCAAATCCAAATCCAAATCCAAATCAGCCAAAGCCGAAGCCGAAGCCGAAGCCGAAGCTGAAGCCGAAGCCGAAGCCGAAGCTGAGCCGAGCGAGCGACGACGACGGCGCGAGGGATCATTCTCTTCAACTCCTTTTAAGAGCTTTAAGAAGTGATTCTATATATAAGCACACAAATGTAGTTGTCCCTCACCAATGAGGGACAAAGTGCAAGTCAAAAGCTCACTTCATTCAAATTTTCATTTCCCTCCATTTTATTTCCTACCATTTCCAATTCACACTCTTATACTTTAAAGCCCATTGCTTAAAGTCTTTTGAAGCTCAATGCCTTTAAAGTCCAACAATCCCCCACATGAATAGGAATGGCTGTAACAAGAATAATCATAGATGAAAACTGTGTGATTTACAAGTAAGGATTAATCGCATCTGGATAAGTAGGTTTCCCTTTGAACTTTCCGTAGTGAACATATGTCGGATATACTCGGTCAATCGGTAGATTTGATATCTTTGAACCGTCGAACTTTAGTGTATACCTAGACAATCATATGTCACACAACCAACCCTTAACCGTCTTTTGGTTCTCATTGTTGTGTTCGTTTCAGCCATGAACACCGCCTGGTTTCATAAGTGCGTAGAGAATTGGCCTTACAGAATTCTCATTGAAGCGGCTTCCACTTCACACTTACATAGGTGATTCCTAAACGTGTAATCCTTTAGATTGACACTATTTGATAAATACCACATCAAACTTAGGTAATCATTAAAGAACGTATAAGGTTCTATCCTTGTTACTGAACATTGTCTTAATCACGAGAAGGGACCAAAGATTTTACTTTGGCAATGTTGAACCGGTCAATCACAACTTTGTTTGAGCTCCTTGAACCTAGATCTCGGAATATCCAAAATTCTAGGTAGAGTTACCGCCATGTTGACTTGTCCTCGGCCATAGTCCCATTCCCTTAGATGATTTCTCAACTCCCTCTCTAGTTAAGCCTTTTGTAAGCGGATCCGCCACATTATCCTTTGATCTTACATAATCAATAGTGATAATTCCACTAGAAAGTAGTTGTCTAACGGTGTTATGTCTTCGTCGTATATGACGAGACTTTCCGTTATACATAACGCTCCCTGCCCATCCTATTGCAGCCTCACTATCGCAATGTATGCAAATAGGAGCCAAAGGTTTTGGCCAGAACGGAATGTCTTCTAAGAAATTTCGAAGCTATTCAGCTTCTTCATCGGCTTTATCCAAAGCTATAAACTCTGATTTCATTGTAGAGCGAGCGATGCACGTTTGTTTGGAAGACTTCCAAGATACTGCTCCTCCACCAACAGTAAAAACATATCCACTTGTGGACTTTGTTTCTGTTGAGCCGGTTATCCAATTTGCATCACTATATCCTTCGATAACCGCAGGATATTTATTGTAGTGCAAAGCGTAGTCTTGGGTATATTCCAAATATCCCAGAACTCGTTTCATTGCCACCCAGTGATGTTTGTTTGGATTACTTGTGAATCGACTAAGTTTACTTATTGCACAAGCTATATCAGGTCGTGTACAGTTCATGATGTACATTAAGCTTCCCAACACACGAGCATACTCCAATTGAGACGTACTTTCACCTTTATTCTTTATAAGATGATGATTTAAGTCAATTGGAGTTCTTGCACTTCTAAATTCCAAGTGTTTGAATTTTTCAAGTACCATTTTCACGTAATGTGATTGAGACAAAGCTAGACCCTGAGGAGTCCTCTTGATTTTAATTCCTAGAATTACATCGGCAACTCCTAAGTCTTTCATATCAAACTTACTAGCAAGCATGCGCTTAGTAGCTTGAATGTCGGCAATGTCTTTTCTCATTATTAGCATATCATCAACATATAAGCAAACAATGACTATATGATTTGGAATGTTCTTAATGTAAACACATTTATCACATTCATTAATCTTAAAGCCATTTGACAATATTGTTTGGTCAAATTTCGCATGCCATTGCTTGGGTGCTTGTTTTAGTCCATAAAGGGACTTAACAAGTCGACACACCTTCTTTTCTTTTCCCGGAACCACGAACCCTTCAGGTTGGTTCATGTAGATTTCTTCCTCTAGATCACCATTTAAGAAGGCTGTTTTTACATCCATTTGATGGATTTGAAGATCATACAAGGCGGCTAACGCTATTAGCATCCGAATGGATGTAATTCTTGTTACCGGCGAGTATGTGTCAAAATAGTCAAGACCTTCTCGCTGTCTAAATCCTTTGACAACAAGTCTTGCCTTGTATTTGTCAATAGTACCATCGTCTTTCATTTTCTTCTTGAAAATCCATTTAGAACCCAATGTTTTGTTACCTGGAGGAAGATCAACCAATTCCCAGGTATGGTTGCTCAATATGGATTCTATTTCACTATTGACAGCTTCTTTCCAATATTGTGCTTCTGAGGAAGACATTGCTTCCTTGAAGGTACGAGGCTCATTTTCTAACAGAAAAGTCAGAAAATCTGGACCGAATGAAGTAGATGTCCGTTGACGTTTACTTCTTCTCGGATTTTCCTCATTAGGCATACCATCTGTTATTTCCTCCCGAGGTCGTTTTGACTTTTGGTAGGTCACTTCACTTTCCTTTTTATACGGATAAATAGTTTCAAAGAATTCAGCATTATCGGATTCTATTATCGTATTAACGTGAATCTCAGGATTTTCTGACTTATGAATCAGAAAACGATATGTCTTGCTATTGGTTACATATCCAATAAATACACAATCAACCGTTTTTGGACATATCTTAACCCTTTTAGGTTTAGGAACTTGTACCTTAGCTAAACACCCCCACACTTTGAAGTATTTCAAGCTGGGCTTCCTTCCTTTCCATTTTTCATAGGGAATGGATTGTGTTTTACTATGAGGTACACGGTTGATTATTCGGTTAGCTGTAAGTATAGCTTCCCCCCACCAGTTCTGTGGTAAACCAGAACTTATCAACAACGCATTCATCATCTCTTTCAACGTTCGATTCTTTCTCTCCGCAATTCCATTAGATTGTGGAGAGTAAGGGGCAGTTGTTTGGTGAATAATGCCATTTTCCAAACATATTTCTTCAAAAGGAGATTCATATTCGCCACCCCTATCACTTCTTATCATTTTGATCTTTTTGTTTAGTTGTGTTTCAACTTCACTCTTGTATTGCTTGAAAGCATCAATTGCCTCATCTTTACTATTAAGTAAATAAACATAGCAATATCTTGTGCTATCGTCAATAAAAGTAATAAAATACTTTTTCCCACCGCGAGATGGTGTTGACTTCATGTCACAAATATCTGTGTGAATTAAGTCTAAAGGACTTGAATTCCTTTCAACGGACTTATAAGGATGCTTAGCATACTTTGATTCCACACATATTTGACATTTGGAATTAATGCAATCAAATTTTGGCAATACCTCTAGATTTATCATCTTTCGCAATGTTTTGAAGTTTACGTGACCTAAACGCGAATGCCATAAAGTGTTTGACTCAAGCAAGTAAGAAGAAGCATTCACTTTATTGATAGGAACTGCTATTACATTAAGCTTAAAAAGGCCCTCATTTAGGCAACCTTTTCCTACATACAAATCGTTCTTACTTAGTACAACACTATTGGAAACAAAAATACATTTGAATCCATTCTTGACAAGAAGTGAAGTCGACACAAGATTCTTGCGAATTTCTGGAACATGGAGGACTTGGTTTAGAGTCACTATTTTTCCCGACATCATCTTCAACGCAATCTTGTCAACTCCTTCAATTTTGGATGTAGACGAATTTCCCATGAAAATTGTCTCGTCGGGTCCTGCGGGGGCATAAGAAGAAGATAACTCCTTGTTAGCACAAACATGGCGGGCGGCTCCAGAATCTATCCACCATTCTTTAGGATTTCCTACCAAGTTGCATTCAGACAACACATGTTTGCTTGATTTTTCTTCTTCTTTTTCTTTTGTACATCATTCTTTGGTGCACGACAATCCATGGCCTTATGCCCAGATTTTCCACAGTTGTGGCAATTACCCTTGAACTTCTTCTTGCTTGGGTAATTCTTTGGTCCAGAAGCCTTCTTTATTCCGGAAAACTTTCGGGTTTTTCTGCTGGTGCCATAGCATGAGCAGGAGTTGAATGGCTTGACGAGGTAGCCACATTTTTAACAGTAACACCCGTTCCCGCAACATTTCCATTAGTTTGGTTTTCATTCATCATTTTTTCTGTAAAGTTGGAAACAAAACAGAACTTGGTTAAATCAGTGAAGTTTTAATATCTTCAAATTGAATACCAAACCAAGCATACAACACGTAACAATGGTGAAGTTTTTATATACTTCAAACCCGTACGTTTATTATTCCGGTAAAGTTTTTATATACTTTAAACCGGACAGAACTATTATTGGAGTAGAAAGCACGAGGCTTTAGTCTCCAAAACAGTATACAAAATATGAATAACAGTTTAATATATGTTTCAACACAGAAACGTTAGAATAAAATTCCTTAAGCTTGTGAGCGTTACTGTGTTAAACCAAAAATCAGGAAAAACTGTTAGAAAAATAAAAGAAACTGGAAAAACAGAAGAGTTTAAGAAATATTCCGAGTCCACAATTTTCTTGTGTGTCCTTAAGGAATTTTAACCCCCTCACACATTGCCAAGGTAATGGATTAAATCCTCCCAGGATAAAACGGAATAAACCTTCCTGCAACAGTGGCAATACAAACTGCAGGATACCACCGAACTCAAAGAACGGAGCAAAATCACACTTACGAATTTGAGAGAGAGAGACTGCGAATTAGGATGCAGTATAATCAGAAAGAAAGAAGTTCTGGAGTGTTTTTCGTGTGTAGAAAATGGAGCCTTGCCTCAGAATTTATAGGCAATTATCAGAAGAGGTGTCTGGAAAAGGTGCCTTTTCAGAAGAATACGCTGCCTGCTCTGAACCTGCCTGCTGCGCGCGGCCAGAGAGGCCCTCTGAACCATCAGCAGGGTTCTGGCGTATTTTTAGCAGTGATTTGGCATTTAATTAATTATTAAATAATTAAATAAATTTTTTCCAAAAATAATCTTATCGATCGATCATTTGACAAATGCAAATCCAAATCCAAATCCAAAGCCGAGCGAGCGACGACGACGGCGCGAGGGTTCATCCTCTTCAACTCCTTTTAAGAGCTTTAAGAAGTGATTCTATATATAAGCACACAAATGTGGTTGTCCCTCATTGGTGAGGGACAAAGTGCAAGACAAAAGTTCACTTCTTCAAATTTTCAATTTCCCTCCATTTTATTTCCCTCCATTTCCAATTCACACTTCTTCTACTTTAAAGCCCAATGGCTTAAAGTCCAACATGACTCGAGACCAGAAATGTGGTTAATGGTCTCAGGGGAGAAGCAGATTCTCCTAATTAGAAGGATCTATAGTGTTTCCACACTTTCCCTCCAGCATGACTCGAACTCAGACCTAATGGTCTTGGGAAATTCATTGGTTTCTTAGTTAAGATACCTATAGAACTCCAAAACTAGCTCCAAGTAGAAATCTCCACGAGGATGCACAAAAGTTTCCTATTTATAGTACTTGATTATCTCTGTTATGGTTTCATCAAAGTCACCATACAGAAAAAAATTCCATTTCTTTTTCTTCAGTATAATTTGGACTTCTCCGTCCATTTTTGCCTGAAGCTTTAGGAAATGGATTTTTTTTTTGTTGGCCATTTGAAAATGGTGATGAGAGATTTGTAGAAGAGAAAGAAAGAAGAAGAAGATGATGATTTTTGTGCGGTGGTGTTACTGATAAACATGAATGAAGAGGAGAAAACAATAAAAGACTAGGGTTGAATAATCTAAATGGTCCCAAGGAGAATACTTTATAAGCCTAAGAAAAAAAATATAATGATACAAAATACTACTCCTCCGCTCCAATTTATGTGAATCTATTTTCTTTTTGGTCCGTTCCAAACAGAATGACCTCTTTCTAAATTTGGTAACAATTTAGCTTAAACTTACAATTCTACCCTTAATGAGAAGCTTTTATAACCACACAAATACTCTGGACCCTTTTTTGACTTGTTTAGAATGTCAAATTCCAAAAATATTTATTTGTTCTTAAACTCCGTGCCCAGTCAAACATGTTCACATAAATTGGAACGGAGGGAGTATTAATCTATGATAGATTACAGGAAGCACACAGTATGGTCTCTATCTCAAAATTCTTGCATTGTTTTACGCATCTCTTTTTTTGGTTTCCCACACGGTGTCCGATACCCACATTGGAGCCCGACTATATCCGGATTCGCGCTGCATAGGGCCCCATTCGGGGGGAAACGCTCCCTACCAAGGATTTTTCCATACCCAGGGCTCGAACTCGAGATCTCTGATTAAGGGAGGAGCAGTCCCATCCACTGCACCACATCCTTTGGTGGGGTTTTACGCATCTCAATAGAGTACTATGTGCTATCTTCTTTCTTTTAGATATTTTGTTCTCCCTTTTATTTTTTGAAAAGTTTATATAAAATATGGTTATGTACTACCTTGTTGTAGTAAATAGGCTAGAATCGTTACTTATTACACAACACATTACACATACACAAATATTATTGTTTGTATATTTATTAGAGAACTCATACTAATAATTTTTATATGTATAAAATTGTAACAGGTAAAATATAGATAACTATATATA
>NC_032000.1:3945810-3973193 GCF_001879085.1 Nicotiana attenuata | reverse complement strand
TATATATATAGATTTGATTGAAGATAGAATATTTATATTTATTATTTAAAGAGATATATAGGTAAAAAAAATTTATTGTACATGTAAAAAGACAATAAAAATATTTTTGGCTTTCAAATTTACTCTTAAAGAAGAAAGTTTGAAAGAAACTGTGATCACACGTATTCTATGTGTAATAGACTGACTAATTTAAGAAATTATCAGTCATTTGGTCTTGGTTTAAATATAAACCAAAAAAAATTACTAGATCCAATAATTAATTTGCACAATTAAACGGTTAACCAACCAGCCACTTAGGCATACCGATCACCATGGAATTACTCCTGTATAAGTGACTCTATATTTGTAGAGGCCTTCATAAATTATTCTGGTTGTACAATAACCTGGATATTAACCAGATCAATTGGGTAAGCAATTTATTATGCAAATTTATACGGGACTTATAAGGCTCTATTGCTTCATCCTCAATAGCTACGGGTAGAAAATGTATTTCTGAGTTTAATATCGTCAGATCGACTTATTTTCTATATGATTCTTCATTCAATTTGAGTAACTGATGGTTGTTTCTCAAATTGCCCTCCAAAAAATAATTTTAGTCTGTGACCATTTACTTTAAATTTGTCTCCACCACTGATCTACTGAATCTCAATAGCACCATATTAAGTAACATTTATAACATTGTAAGGACCTATCCATTTGGATTTTAATTTTTTAGGGAATAGTGTGAGTCGACTATTGCAAAGAAGTACCTTATCTCCAATTTTGAAACTCTTTTGTCGGATCAAATTGTTATGACATATTCTTTTCTTTGAAAATTCTAGCATTTTCGTAGGCTTCCAATCTTAGTTCTTCTAGTTCATTAACCTGAAAAAACCTATTTTTACCGGCAGAGGTCAAATCAAAGTTTAGTGCTTTCAATGCCCAAAACCCTTGTGTCCTAATTTAACTGGCAAATGACAAGCTTTTTGTAATGACCCGGATGGTCGTTTTGAGAAATTAAGCTCCGTTCGGCGGTGTAAGGTCTGGAACAACTTCATAATATGAGTATCGACTTGCGTGGCCATGGTTGAATTCAGTTAACGGATGATTCAGAGTCAAATTGGAATAAGGAATCTAGTTTTGGAAGCTTAACCGGTGAGAATTTGACTGGAATTTTTTACTTTTGAGTAAACGACCCTGGAATGGGATTCGGGTGATCTCAACAGCTCCGTATGGTGATTTTGGACTTAGGCGCGCGCCCGGATTCAGATTTGGAGGTCTGTAGAGTAATTTGAGGCATTCGGCGAAAAGTTGAAGTTTGGAAAATGGAGAAGATTGACCCATAGTTGACTTTTCTGTTATCGGGGTCGGAATGCGATTCTGAGAGCTGGAACAACTTCGTCTTATCATTTGGGACTTTTCTGCAAAAATTGGTGCCATTCAGGGTTGGTTTGATTGGTTTCGGCACGAGTTTTCAAAGTTGGAAGATTTGGAAGTTCATAGTTCGATTCATAGCACGATTTGTATTTCCGGCGTTGTTTGATGTAATTTGAGACCTTGAGCGAGTCCGTTTTAGGTTATGGAACTTGTTTGTGTGTTTAGACGGGGTCCCGGGGGCCTCGGGTGCGTTCCGGACGAGTTTCGGATGTTTTGCATGGTTTTGAGCATGTCTGATTTCTTGTGTTTTCGCACTTGCGACCTTGGAGCGCAGGTGCGGCTGCGCTTCAACGTGAGCCTTATCGCATCTGCGATCTTTGAGTTTTGGAAGCTAGCTCACTTCTGCGAGTCCTGGAATGCAGGTGCGTAACCGCTTCTGCGGTTGATGCATCGCATCTGCGAAGGAGCCCCGCTTCTGCGCTCCTGATATCGCTTCTGCGACGCCGCTGATGCGGCTAGTTGTCCGCAGATGCGGACCTAGGCCTGTAAGTAAAGTTCGCAAATGCGAACGTCTGCCCGTAAATGTGATAGCGCGGATGCACTTAAGTATCCGCAGATGCGAAAATGCCGGGCAGAATCCTTTGTATCGAGGGTTTGGCCATTTTCTTCATATTTTGAGTTTTGGACTTCGATTTTGGGAGCTTTTTTCGGCGTTTTCAAGCAAATCGATTGGGTAAGTGTTCTTCACCTAGAATCTAACCTATTCTATGATTTATCTTTATTTTTATCATTTAATTTGTGTTGTGGGTTGAGGAAAATGTTGTTTTTTGAAGAAAATTCTAAAATAAAAAATCATGATTTGAGGGATCAAATGGTATCGGAATCTGATAATATTTGTACGGTTGAACTCCTAACGGAATGGGTATTCGGTTTTTGTAAAATTTGTCGGGTTCCGAGGTGCGGGCCCGAGGGTCAACTTTTGGACAAATTTTTGGATTTTGTTAAAGATTTAGACTTTATGATCCGAAATAGTTTCTTATGAGTTTTATTTGTGCATTCAAGTTATAGTAGTTGGATTTGAGCCGTCTGGAGGTCTTTTCACCCGAGGAGTTCATTTTAGAGTATCGGTTTATCGTCTTTGAGGTAAATGTCTTGCTTAACCTTGTGTGGGGGACTTCCCCTTAGGATTTGAGTCTTCTATGTTGATTGTAGTCCGTGTACGCGAGGTGACGAGTGTGTGCTCGGACTTATTTGTGTATAGTTGGCCTTTTAGGGTTCTTAGGTCCTTATATTCACTGTGTATGAAGTGTTCTTGATATGACTGCGTTCCTATATGCTAGTTTCATATCTACATGCTTAAATTAGAATTTATTGCTTTAGGATTCACTCTTAGTGCCTATTTGACTCTTATTTGACTTAACTGATGATTTTGCCTCTTCTATCGTCATGCTATCTCTTCATAACTGATTATCATTAATTGAAATTATTATTATCTCATCCTATAATTATTTAGTCTTAATTGGAGTTATAATTATCTTTTGCTACTTACCCTTATTTGAATTGTTGAATATCTCTCCTAATTGCTCAACCTCAAAAGGAGTTTAGATAACCTATATCTTAGACGAATTGCCTTTATTTGGAACTATTTGACTCGTGTTGGCTTCTTATTCATGATTTGTATATCGTGGATTCGTTGCTATGTTTTTGTCTTTTCCCAGGTTAAGTTGTTCTCTTTACGCCTAGCATTCTTTACCGTGATTATTCCTTGTGAACTAGTTCTACCGTTTCATTGTGATTTAAAGTTCTTGTATTTATTTACTCGTCGTACTTTGTATTACTGTCATTGTTGCTTTGTACTTGTTGTGGTGATGTACGAGTTTTCTGCCGTGCTATAATGGTTGTCCTTGTTGGTTGTGCTACAAATTTACTTTGGGACTACAGACGTATTCCGTGAGATCCCCATGTACTGCATATTTATTTTGGGACTACGGACGTATTCCGGGAGATCCACCTGTACTGCATATTTATTTTTGGACTATGGATATATTCCGGGAGATCCCCCTGTACTGCATATTTATTTTGGGACTACGGACGTATTCCGGGAGATCCCCCAGCACTGCATATTTACTTTGGGACTACGAACATATTCTGGGAGATCTCCCTGTACTGCATAATAAATTCGGAACTACGGGACGGGATCCGGGTAGATTCCCCTGTTGATGTATCTGTGTTCGGAGATGTTAAATCTTCTATACTTAGGTGTCACGGGGTGACCTATACTCGAAGGATATTTACTTGAAAAGTTGTATTTGAAAAGCATTCATCTTGAAGAAACTATGTTTGAGAGACATTTATTTAAAAAGTATATTTGAAAAGCATTTATCTTGAAAGATCTATGTTCGAAGGACATTTATTTGGAAAGTTTATATTTGAAAAGTAATTATCTTGAAAAAACTGTGTTCGAAGGATATTTATTTGAAAAGTTTATATTCGAAGGAAGTATATTTCAAACGAATTTCCTATTGGAAATGTGTCACGACCCAAAACCCGACCCGTCGTGATGGCGCCTATCGTGAAACTAGGTCAGCCTAAACTCCACAATCAACCCGATAATAATACATTTGAAAACATTTATGGAAGCTTTTAACAGTTAAAGAACTATTTGAAACACAAGAAATTCCAAGAATAAATACAATCCAGCCCAAAATCGGGGTGTCACTGAGTGCATTAGCGTCTAAGGAAATATACATAGTCTCATATAATGTCTAAGGGAATAACTGAAATACAACTGGAAAGTAGGGTGGAGAGCCAAGGCATGCGAATGCCGTGCAGGTACCTCAATAATCTTCTAAGTCAGAAGCCTCGATCAAACATCCGCCACTGGATCCTAAGTGCTTGAATCTGCACACGAGGTGCATGGGGTAACGTGAGTACACCAACTCAGTAAGTAACAAGTCCAACCTTTGGACTGATAGGTGGTGACGAACTCAACCTCCTCAAGGATAACAGAAATAATGTACAGAAACGTAGGCATGCTTTCAGTTAAATAAACAGCTCGAACAGTAAAATAGAGCAGGTATGAACAAGGTAAAGGAGTGTAACTCTGCTACATCTACATGTCAATGCACATGCTGTATGGAAATGCACCATGCTGTATGGAAATGCACCATGCTGAGTGCCTCATGTGCCCACAACCTTAAATGCTTGTCCACTCAGTACTATATATGGCTCATACGGCCCAGGTAAGATCCATCCCGGAATATATACATCTCTGATAGCAATCACTCAGTACTGAGGAAGGCCATTCCAGCCTACGGAGAAGATCCATCTCCAGATAATATCAATAACAAACTCACAACCACTCGGTACTGTATATGGCTCACAAGGCCCAGGAAAGATCCATCCCGGAATATATACACATCACTAACAACAGTCATCCAGTACCGAGGAAGGCCATCCCAGCCTATGGAGAAAATCCATCTCCAAATATAAATGCTTCGGACAAGATCCATGTCCAGGGAAGATCCATCCCTCAATATCATCAACTGCGCTCACTAGGGGTGTAAAGACTCCGGAGGGGCTTCTCTCTTTAGCCCAAGCGCTATAACAAAGCCAACAAAGGCATGTTCAATATCTCGCTGCGGCGTGCAGCCCGATCCCATACTGTCACTCAATTTCAGGCTCTCGACCTCACTCAGTCATCACTCTCCAGCCTCACACACACGGGCTCGAAATGTCATGATACTAGCCCGAACAACGATATGATGTGTCAAATAACAATAATCGAGACTGAGGCATGATATAATATGCATGAACAGGAATGAGTACAGAATATCAATAAAGCAAATAATATGACAGCAAGGAACGATCTCTCGGGTCTCAACAGTATTAGTGTGAAGCCTTAACATGATAATTAGCATGATTTGCTGCTCATTAACTTAATCACATAATTACCACACAGATATTAGCAAGAAAGAGTCACTAAGCGGTGTCATGGAATGATCTAGGACGCAATTCTCACGGTGCACAACCACAAGCCCGTCACTTGGCATTTGCGTCATCTCAATAGTAATCATAAAACACATAGTTCGAGGTTTCGAACCCTCAGAACCAAGTTTGGAAGCGTACTTACCTCAAGCCAAGCCAAACTCTAGCCCGCGACGCCCTTGCCTCTCGAATCGGCCTCCGAATGCTCCGAATCTAACAAAAGCAGATTCATACCATCAAAAACATGCTAGGGGAACAAAGCCCACTCGAAAATAACAAATTTGCACCAAGAATCCCGAAATTGACCAAACCCGGCCCCCGAGCGCACGTCTCGGATTCCGATAAAATTTACAAAACTGGAATCCTTACACTCTCAATACCAAAATCCAACCACAAATGACCCCTCAAATCCCTAATCAAAGGTCTGCAATTTCAAGCCCTAGTTCTTCAATTTTTAACAACCAATTTCCATAAATTTTAAGCCTAATCAGTGAAATAACACCACAGAAATGAGTTTTAGGTTCAACAATCTTACCTCAACGAAGTTCCCTTGAATTCCCTCTTCAAATCTCCCAAAAAGCTCCAAAACCGTCTTATAAATGGTGAACAAAGGCTGAAAATTGCGAAACCCATAATTTATATGTTCTGCCCCAGCTAAACCACTTCTGCGGTCAAAATCTCGCACCTGCGGTCCCAGGTGCGCATCTGCGGAAGCCACTTATCCGCTCAAGGATCGCACCTGCGCACTCGAACCTCCGCATCTGCGGTTCCAATCTTCCTCAACCTTGGCCGCATCTGCGACCCTCCTTGCGCTTCTGAGGGCCCGCACCTGCGGTCCCCAAGCCGCAGGTGCGGTTATGACAGGAACTTTAGCAGCTTCAGCTGCAAATTTCCAACTCCAAACTTCCCGTCAACCACCCGAAATCATCCCGAGGCCCCGGGGACCTCAACCAAAAGTACGAACAGGTCATATACCACTATTCAAACTTATACCAATCTTCGAAACACTTAAAACAACATCGAATCATCAAAACACCCTCGGATTCAAGCCTAAGGTTTCCAAAACTTCCAAATTCCGCTTTCGATCAAAAAGTCTATCAAACCTCGTCCGAATGACCTGAAATTTTGCGCACACTTCCCAAATGACACAACGTACCTACTCCAATCTCTGGAGTTCCATTCCGACCCCGATATCAAAATTTCCAATGCCGACCGAAAAATGCCAAATTTCAATTTCGCCAATTCAAGCCTAAACCTTCCACGGACTTCCAAAATATATTCCGATCGTGCTACTAAGTCCTAAATCACTTAACGGAGCTAACCAAATCATAAAAATCCACATCCGAGATCATATACTAAAATATCAAAACTTGGTCAAACCTTTCAAATTTAAAGCTTCAAACTGAGAATTGTTCTTCCAAATCTATTTCGATCATCCTGAAAAACAAAACCAATGATTTACATAAGTCATAATACATCATACGGGGCTAGTCATGCCCGAGACTGGCGAGCGAAGTGCAAATTCTTAAAACGACCGGTCGGGTCGTTACAAATATTTATATTTTAGAGATTTTTATAAAGGTATCATCTATTTTTAAAGACAAGTCTTTCCTAGAAATTCCAACTGTCTTCTCAAGAATTGTTTTAACTCGTGGTTCGAAACTTTGACTTGCCCTTGAGATTGAGCATGATATAGTGTTCCTACTTTGTGAGTCACACTATATTTTGATAGCAAAATAGAGAATTTTCTATTCATGAAATGAGTTCCTTGGTCACTACTGATGACTCGTGGTGTGCCATATCTAGTAAAAATATTTTTTCTAAGAAAATTGAGCATTGTACGAGCATCATTCTTTTTTGAGGGGATCGCTTCAACCCATCTTGACTCATAATCCACAGCCACAAAAATAAATTCAAAAGAGTGAGAAGAAGGAAAAGGTCCCATGAAATCTATTCCCCAAAAATCAAATATTTCACATACCTATATCGATTGCAATGAAATTTCATCTCTCTTAGTGATGTTACATGTTCTCTGACACTTATCACATTGATCAACGTATGTTCGAGCATCTTTAAAGAGAGTCGACCAGAAGAATCCAGCTTCTAAAACCTAAAAAAGTTTTTCGATTTACTGTATAATGACCTCCAATTGCTCGATCATTGCAGCTGTATAAAATTTTGGTCATCTCTTCTTCAGGTACACATCTTCTAATGATATTATCTGCAAAAAATTTAAATACGTAAGGTTCATTCCACAGATAACACTTAGCATCAGATATAAGTTTTTTCCTTTGTTGGTACGAGAGATCTTGGGATGTCCACTTTCCAACCAAGTAGTTTGCAATATCTGCAAACCGGGGTGGTTGAGTCACTACTTAGTCGATTGAAAAAAATATGTTCATCAGGAAATTCTTCTTTTATCTCACTGAACTCAAGGGGAGGGTTTTCTAATCTAGATAAATGGTTAGCTACATGATTCTCCATCCCCTTTTATCTTTTATCTCAAGATCAAATTCTTGTAGAAGTAAAATCCATCTTAACAATCTAGGTCTAGAATCCTTCTTTACTTAGAGGTATTTCAAAGCTACATGATCAGTGAAAATTGTGACCTTAGTTCCTATCAAATATGGACGAAACTTATCAAATGCAAATACTACTGCTAGTAATTCTTTTTCTGTTGTGGCATAATTCGGTTGAGCAGCATTCATTGTTCTCATTGTTCTACTAGAATAGTAAATGAGACGAAAAATCTTATCCTTTCTCTGTCCTAAAAAAGGTCCTACTGTTATATCACTAGCATCAAACATAACCTCAAAAGGTTGATTCCAATCAGGGGACACAACTACATGGGCAGTTGATAACTTTTCCTTAAGGGTCTCAAATGCATCTAGGCAATAACCTGAAAAATTAAACTTAGTATCTTTCATCAAGAGGTTAGTCAGCGGTTTTGAGATCTTTGAAAAAACTTTTATGAACCAAAGCTCCTAATGTCTTTAACAGTTGTGGAAGGGGGTAATCCTACTATAAGATCAATTTTAGCATTATCAACTTCTATCCATTTAGCTGCGATTTTATGTCCTAGAATAATTCCCCTAGTAACCATAAAATGATATTTTTCCCAATTAAGAATTAAATTTGTCTCTTCACATCTCTTTAGAACTAACGTCAAGTGGTAAAGACAATCCTCAAATGTCTTTCCAAAGAGTATAAAATCATCCATAAAAATCTCAAGAAATTTCTCGGTCATGTCAGAGAAAATTGCTGACATGGAATGCTAAAATGTAGCAGTAGCATTGTACAAACCAAATGGTATACTCCTGTAGACATATGTTCCATGAGGACATGTGAAAGTTGTCTTATCTTGATCTTCTAGTGCAATTGGTATCTGGTTATACCCTGAATAGCCATCAAGAAAATAATAAAACCTGTATCTTGCAATTCTTTCCAATATTTTATATATAAATGGCAAAGGAAAATGATCTTTTCTAACATCATTAAGACGTCTGTAATCAATACAGACTCTCAATCATGTAATAGTCCTGGTGTAACGATCCGGCCAGTCGTTTTTGGTTTCGTAGCCCTGTTCCCATATTTATTACCAATTGTATGTTTGTTTGTTGTAATGTAACTTTCTAGGGTGGTTGGTTTGGTTCCGGAGATGTTTCGGAATGAGTTGGGACACTTAGTCCCAAGGTTGGAAGCCTTAGTTAAAAGAGTTGACTGGATGTTGACTTATGTGTAAATGGCTCCGGAATGGAGTTTTGATGGTTCTGATAGCTCTGTATGGTAATTTTGGACTTAACAGTGTGATCGGATATTGATTTGGACATCTGTCGGTTATTTTGGCTTGAATTGGCGAAAATTGGAAAAGTTGAGGTTTGATAAATGGAAAAGTTGAGGTTTGGAGAGTTGAAAAGTTTGACAGAGAGTTGAATTTTTTGTTACCGGACTCGGATTTTGGTTCTAGAAGTTAGAATAGGTCTGTTGTGTTAGTTATGACTTGTGTGCAAAATTTGAGGTTAATCAGAGTTGGTTTGGTATGTTTCGGCATTAGTTTTGGAAGTTAGAAGTTCATAAGTTCATTAGGCTTGCATCGATGCGCGATTCGCGGTTTTAGTGTTGTTTAATGTGATTTGATGTTTTTAGCAAGTTTGTATGACGTTTTAGGACTTGTTAGTATGTTTGGTTGAGGTCCCTGGGGCTTCGGGTGTGATTAGGATCATGTTCGGCGCATTTTGAACTTTGAGGAACTGCTAATTGGTTTTTGTTCTTCGTGATCGCGAGGGACTTTCTGTGATCGCGAAAGGAACATCTAGGTAGAATGTTAAAATATCAAAATTGAGTGTTTGAACCCATTTTTATATTTTAGCTAGAGACCTCGGATTTGGGCGATTCTTGAAGGGATTTATAAAGAGTTGATTGGGGTAAGTGATTCTAACTCGGATTTAGTTGTTATACATGAATCTATCATTGTTTTTACCATTTAATTAGTGTTTGGGTTGGAAAAATTAGGGAAAATTGTAGAAACTTCATACGCTGTAATGTGATGATTTGATGGTCCAGTTGTAATCGAAATTGAGTAATTTTGGTATGGTTGGACTCGTGGTTGAATGGATGTTCGAATTTTGTTAATTTTGTCGGATTTTGAGATGCAGGCCCAGGGTTGACGTTTGAGTTGACTTTTGTTAAAGAACTTAGCTTTATCATATAGAATTGATTCCTATAGCTTGTGTTGATTGTATCGAGTTGTTTGTGGCTAGATTCGAGTCGATCAGAGGCCAATTTGCGAGGCAAATGCTTGTTGGAGTAGATATTTGCACGATTTGAGGTAAGTAACACCTCTAAACTTGGTTCTGAGGGTATGAATTCCCGAAATAGGTGTTATGTGGAGGTGGTGAGGTGACACACATTCTAGGTGACGGGCGTGTGGGCGAGCACCGTAGTAATCCATGTTAGATATCATGTTTAGGATATATGCTTATCCTTTGAGACCTACTGGGGTCATTTCTACTGTGAAGTATTTGCTTAAATGGCAATTTCATACTCAGTCACATCCATGATTTGCATATCATATCTCAGTCTCTGTTATTATTTACTGTTGTATCATATATCATTGTTTGGGTTGATCGGCATGAGATATGTGAACCCGAGAGACCGGAGAGATTGATGACTGAGTTGGGGCTTGAGAGCCGTGTTGTGAGTGAGATTTGTGGATCAGGATGCACGCCGCAGCATGACTTCTTGTCTTTCTATATATATTATTAATATGGATCGAGCTGCATGCCGCAGCAGACCCTATGGGATTTATATATTGTTGTGGGATCGGGATGCACGCCGCAACAGGCAATATTGGCTTTATTTTAGCGCTTGGGCAGGATCCTCCCCTCTGGAGTCTGACATACCAGCAATGAGCACAGGTACCGTATAATACTGAGTGACTGAGTGTGATGAGTGAGAGTTGGGGCTATCATATTGAGTACTCTGAGAGTGGAAGTACGTGGGGTTATCATTGTGGTGCATTACATGTGACATGCACATTTGACATGTAAAGATATAGAGATATAACATTCCTCATATCAGTCATACTTAGCATATCTCATCTGTGTTGAGCTTAAACTGTTAAACTTGAGAGCATGTCTACATTTTTGTACTGTGTACAAACTGTTTATGAGTTATCCCTGAGATAATACTGTCATTCTTCCTGTCATATTTGTACGGTTATAAATCTGAAATTGGATCGTAATTATCTGAGCTTGTCACTGCTTTCAGCCCAAGGTTAGTCTTATTACTTATTGAGTACATTGGGTCGGTTGTACTCATACCACACTCTGCACTACGTGTACAGATCCAGGTACTTGCAGGTACAACAGTTGCTAGCTTTGGAGCTTTATCTGCTGGAGACTATTGAGGTAGCTTCCTTGGCATCCGCAGACTTTGATTCTCCTTCTTTTCCATTTATTTAGTATTGTTTTATCTTTCTAGATGGTGTTTTAGCAGTCAGACTAAGTTGTCATTTAGATGCTCATGTACTCAGTGACACTAGGATTTTGGGAAATTTTGTATTGAGTTAGGGTATTTTCTTATTAGTTATTATGAAATTTTCACTATTTAAGCTTGTTTCGGTATGTTTTAAATTAAAGATGCGTGGTTATTTGTGAGTTTTCGGCTTGCCTAGTATGGCGATAGGCGCCATCACGGCATGTGAGATTTTTGGGTCATGACAAGTTGGTGTCAGAGCCTAGGTTACATAGGTCTCACGAGTTATGGGCAGGTTTAGTAGAGTCTTGCGGATCGGTACAGAGACGTCTGTACTTATCTTCAAGAGGTTGCCAAACCATTAGGAAAACTTTACTTTCTTGTGTCTTGTCGTGCGAATTTGTTGATTCCGGAAGCTAAACTTGTGTTATTCAATTCTCTCACAGATGGTGAGGACACGTGCTACCGGATCGGGCGGACGGCCACCAGTACCACCAGCTAAGGCCACGAGAGGCCGGGGCCGCGATAGAGGTCGAGGTGTAGCTCGTACCGCAGTAAAAGCAACACCTATAAATCCACTAATTGCTCCAGCTCAGGAGCATATTCCATATGTAGTTGAGCCGGTGGGACCAACTCAGGCACCAGCTATTCCCATTGTGATTCCAGGCCTACAGGAGGTGCTCTGACTTCCGCCGCCCGTACTCTAGAGCAGGTGGTGCAAGTACTTCAAACACCGAGGGTACTACCAACCCAGTCAGTTGTAGTTGCTCAGGCCTAGGTGGGTCCCACTATGAGTGAGGAGCAGAAGAGACTAGAGAGGTTTGGGAGGCTCAAGCCTCTATCATTCAGTAGGGCTGAGTCACATAATGCTCAAGACTTTTTGGATAGGTGCCAACGGATTCTTCGCACGGCGGGTATTCTTAAGACTAGTGGGGTCTCATTCACTGGTTTTTAGTTGTCGGGGGCAGCCTTCAGATGGTGGGAGGTCTGTGAACGGAGTAGGTCATCCGGTGCTGCACCACTTACATGGCTCAATTCTCCGTTCTCTTATTGGAAAGGTTTGTAACACCGACCCGTATAGAGAAGTTATGTAGGCAGTTTGAGTAACTACGCTAGGAGGGTATGTTCGTGACTCAGTACGAGATGAGATTTTGTAGAGTTGGCTCGTCACCGATCTGGTTGGTTCCCACAAAGAGGGAGAGGATTAGGAGGTTCATTGATGGCCTCAACTATGTATTGTGCTTTGTTATGACTCGGGATATTGCATCAGGTGTTGGTTTCAACGAGGTTGTTGATATTGCTAGGCGACTAGAACAGGTCCGTAGTCAAGAACGTCAGGAGAGAGAGATCAAAAGGCCTCGTGGTTTGGGTGGTTTCAGCGGTGTTTCTTCTGCAAGGCAGTCCTATTACAGTAGGGCTTATCCGGTTCTTCAGCTAGCCATGGATAGTACAGTGATCGTCTAGGTCAGTCATCTCTCAGTGCCCTCCCAGCTCAGAGTTCATCTCGCGATCCACCAGTTCAAGGTTCATCTGTACCAGGTTCTTTTAGTATAGCTATTCTGGTTCTCAGGGTCCAATTCAGCCTCCACAACTATTAACGGATCGGAGTTGCTATGAGTGTGGGGAGTTTGGACATGTGAGGAGGTATTGTCCTCGTCTCTTGGGAGGTCCAGTTCATCAGAGGGGTCAGGTTACGAGTTCCGCACCAGTTACTTCACCACCCGCTCAGCCAGCTAAGGTGGGGCTCAGGCAGCTAGAGGTCGTCCTACAGGGGGAAGTCGATCAGGTGGCGGTCATGCTCGTTTCTATGCTATCCCTGCCAGGCCAAAGGTTGTTGCTTTAGACGCAGTGATAACAGGTATTATTGCAGTATGCCACAAGGATGCTTCCACATTATTTGACCCTGGTTTTCCTTATTCATATCTATCATCCTATTTTACTCATTATTTGGATATGCCCTGTGAGTCTTTAGTTTATGCTGTTCATGTATCTATGCCGGTGGGTGATTCTATTGTTGTAGACCGTGTGTACCGGTCATGTGTGGTGACCATTAGAGGGTCGAGAACTAGAGTTGATCTCTTATTGCTTAGAATGGTTGATTTAGACGTGATTCTGGTATGGATTGGCTATCTCCATGTCATGCTATCATGGATTGTTACACTAAACCGTGATGTTGATGATGCCGTGGTTGTTGAGGATCGAGTGGAGAGGTTGTCCAGATTATGTCCCCAGCAGGGTGATTTCATATCTGAAGGCCCAACGGATGGTTGGGAAAGGGTGTTTGTCATATTTGGCCTTTGTGAGGGATGTTAGTGCTAATATTCCTACTATTGATTCGGTTCCAGTAGTGCGAAACTTTTTGGATATGTTTCTTGCAGACTTGCTGGGCATGCCACCCGACAGGGATATTGATTTTCGTTTAACTTGGTGCCGGACACTCAGCCCTTTTTTATTCCTCCATATCGTATGGCACCAACAGAGTTGAAGGAATTTAAAGAGCAGCTTCGGGAGCTTCTTGATAAGGGGTTCATTAGGCCTAGTGTGTTGCGTTGGGGTGAACCGGTTCTATTTGTGAAGAAGAAGGATGGTACTATGAGGATGTGCATCGACTATAGGCAGTTGAACAAAGTTACAATCAAGAACAAGTATTCTATTCCGCATATTAATGTTTTATTTGACTAGCTTCAAGGAGCGAGGGTGTTCTGTAAGATTGATTTGAGGTAAAGGTATCACCAGTTGAAGATTCGGGACTCGAATATTCTGAAGACGGCATTCAGGACCCGCTATGGTCACTATGAGTTCCTTTTGATGTCTTTTTTGCTGACCATTGCCCTGGCAATGTTCATGCATATGATGAATAGTGTATTCCAGCCTTATCTTGATTCACTTTACATATTATTTATTGATGATATCCTTGTGTACTCACGTAACCAGGAGGAGCATGCACGACATCTGAGGATTGTACTATAGAGGTTGAGGAGGAGAAGCTTTATGCCAAGTTCTCCAAGTGTGAGTTTTAGCTCAGTTCGTGGCATTCTTGGGTACGTGGTGTCGAGTGAGGGGATTAAGGTGGATCCGAAGAAGATAGAGGCGGTGTAGAGTTGGCCTAGACTGTCTTTAGCTACTGAGATTCAGAGTTTTCTCGGCTTGGCCAGATATTATCGTCACTTCTTGGAGGGTTTCTCATCCATTGCAGTGCCTTTGACTAGGCTGACCCAGAAGGATGCACCATTCAAGTGGTCAGATGAATGTGAGGAGAGCTTTGAGAAGCTCAAGACTACCTTGACCAAAACTCAAGTTCTAGTTTTGCCTTCAGCATCGGGTTCTTATATAGTGTATTGTGATGTTTCTCGGATTGGTATTGAGTGTTTCTTGATGCAGAAGGGTAGAGTGATTGCTTAGGCTTCACGCCGGTTGAAGCCTCATGAGAAGAACTACCATGTTTATGATTTGGAGTTGGCATCCATCGTTCATGCATTGAAGATTTTGGAGCATTATATTCGACGCGTCTTGTGAGGTATTTACATATCATCGAAGTCTCCAAAACGTATTCAAGCAAAATGATCTAAATTTGAGTCAGCGAAGACGGTTGGAGCTGCTAAAGGACTATGATATCACCATTTTGTATCATCCCAGGAAGCCAATGTGGTGGCCAATGCCTTGATTAGAATGGCAGTGAGTATGGGGAGCCTTGCATTTATTCCGGTAGGTGAGAGACCAATTACATCAGATGTTCAGGCCTTGGCCAATCAGTTCGTGAGGTTAGATATTTCAGAGCCTAGTGGGAATCTAACTTGTGTGGTTTCTCGGTCTTCCTTATATGACCGCATCAGAGAGCGTCAGTATAATGACCCTATTTGCTTGTCCTTAAGGACACAGTTCAGCACGGTGATGCCAAGGAGGTTTCTATCGAGGATGATGGGGTGTTGCAGATGCAGGGTCGGATTTGTGTGCCCATTGTTGATGGGCTACACGAGTTGATTCTTGAGCAGGCCCACAGTTCGCGGTACTCCATTCATCCGGGTGCCACAAAGATGTATCAAGACTTGAGGCTACACTATTAGAGGAGGAGGATGAAGAAAGATATAGTGGGGTTTGTAACTCGGTGTCTAAATTGTCAACAGGTGAAGTATGAGCATCAGAGGCCGGGCGATTTGCTTCAGAGGCTTGAGATTCCAAAGTGGAAATGGGAGCGTATCACCATGGATTTTGTATTTGGGCTCTACGAACTTCGAGGAAGTTTGATGCTATTTGGGTGATTGTGGACAGGATGACTAAGTCCACGCATTTCATTCCAGTTGGGACTACCTATTCTTTGGAGCGGTTGGTTGAGATCTACATCCGCAAGATTGTTCACTTTCACGGTGTGCTGGTGTCCATCATTTTAGATCGGAGCACACAGTTTACATTGTAGTTTTGGAGAGCAGTGCAGTGAGAGTTAGGTACACGGGTTGAGTTGAGTACAACATTTGACCCTCAGATGGACGGGCAGTGCGAATGCACTATTCAGATATTGGAGGATATGCTACGTGCTTGTGTCATGGATTTCAGGGGTTCTTGGGATCAGTTTTGCCGCTTGTGGAGTTTGCCAACAATCATCTACCAATCGAATATTCAGAAGGCTCCATATGAGGCTTTGTGTGGGAGCTGATGTCGGTCTCCGATTGATTGGTTTGAGCCGGGTGAGGCTAGGCTATTGGGTACTGACTTGGTCCAGGATGCTTTGGACAAGGTTAAGATGATACACGATCATCTTCGCATGGCGCAGTCTAGACAGAAGATGTTACACCCCATATTTTCGTACGTGAAAGTACGCCATAAATAAATTGATGAAAGCTCAAAAATGAGATGTTACATCTCGCATTTTTGTACGTTAAAGTTTCATCGTAAGTTAATCGACGTAAGTTTGGGAATGAGATTTTTTTGAGATTATAAACATAATGCTATTTCAATCAAGTGATGAGTAAATTCGTGAAGCTGAGAGGGTAAGCAAATCGAAGAAAATGAATTTCATCGAAAATGAAGTAAATTCATTATTGGGGCATTCCTTCACCATGGTTCTATATCTCTCCAAAATCTCGTGTAATAGTTCGCTAGGCTCCTGCTTGAAAGCTAAGATCTCGTCCTTTAATGCTGCCATGTGCCCCGGTGAGAAAAATTTGGCAATGAACTTATCCGCCAACTCATCCCAAGTAGTGATGGAATGGTCGGGAAGTCGCTCAAGCCAATCCAATGCCTTCCCTCTAAGTGAAAATGGGAAGAGTCTCAATCGAAGTGCATCCTCGGACACATTGGTTTTGCTTGCTCCCCCAACAGGTATCCACGAACCCCTTGAGATGTTTGTAAGCATTCTAAGTGGGAGCACCCATGAAATACCCCCGCTGCTCCAACAATGTCAGCATCACATTGGTAATTTGAAAATTGCCCGCCCGAATCCGGGGCGGGACAATTGCACTAACATAGCTTTGGTTGGGAAGAACCCGAGGGGCCACTCTTGGACGTGGCGGAGGAGGGTCTGGAATATTTTCATTTGCATTGCCTGGAGGCCTCTACGTTGTCCTTGAGGTACAAGAGGCACCTCATCATCTCCAATATCATCTACCTCCTCCCCCACAACCACATTGCCAAGAGGGTCATTGTTGTTTGCTGCCATTTTGCACCTGAAGTTGTGACACACACAAATTAGTAACGAAGAAGGAAAAAAAAACAATTTACAAAACTACTTAGATAGATAATCAAGACCGTTATCTCCCCGGCAACGGCGCCAAAAAGGTGATCGAGGCCAACCCTGTACTACTATAAAGTAGCAAGAGAGGTCGAAGCAGCTTTTACCCGAGAAGGTCGGGATCGATTTCCACAGGGAGCTAGAGATTGGAACTGAGTTTCTATCTAAGTTAGAGTTGCGTAGTTGTTCCTAATTGCACTTCTAAACATTTTTGGTTTTGATATTACTTCTAAATTTATACTACTAAGATGCTAATTTAAGCTAAGTTAAGCTAAGAGGAGACTATTGAAGATTGTCTAATTAGTTAAAAAGCACTAGGGGAGTGACTTTCACCTAGGTGGATACTTGACGGGTTCTCGTGTCTAAGGCTAGGTTGTCATATTCGGGGATTACGATATAATCATTGCATGATTCTAATCACTCTATACCTCTCGGTAGTTTGAGCGATTTAGCCCTAATTGACTTTCTCAAGATCAATTGGGTATGATCATTTGTGCAAGCAATTGAGGTTCAAGTCGGGTATTACGATCTCTCGGTTTAACCCTTTAATTGGGGCTATCAATTCTCTTGAGTACGCCCCAATTCCTTGTTGGACTAATTTTAGAGACTTAGGCTCTCTTTCTCAAGAAGAGACAAAATCAACTTAGCATAAACTAGTGTCTGCAACCACTAATTCAACAATAAAACCATAAATTAGTCCAAATATCAAACACCCATAGACATTCAAACCTTAAAACACAAGACCCATCAATTACCCACACTAGGGTTGAGCCACAACCCGAGCTGATGGGTCTAGCTACTCATGATAATAGAGGAAAACAAAGAAATAGATGAAGAAAAACCCATAATATTAAATTACTAATTAAAACTTGAAGATTCAATGGTAAAACTCTTGTAAAATTACTCCAAATGGCAAAAGAACACTATTCACGAGCGCAGCTCAGCTGTAGAATCTAACTGATGACCTAAAAACAGGAAAAGAAACTATTTATACTTGGCCGAAAATACTGGACAAAAATACCCCTTCGGGGCTAGTGCGGACCGCACAAAATCAAGTGCAGCCGCACTAAGGCTCTTAGCTAAAAAATCTTGCTCTCTGAACATGGCCACCACGGACCGCACAAAATGCACCGCGGCCGCGGTGGCTCCTGTTGCGGTCCGCACAAAATGGAACGCGGACCGCATTGGCATCAATCCTCCAACTTGACAGCTCTCTGAAGTTTAGCTTTGCAGACCGCACAGAATCGAGTGCGGCCGCAATGAAGTCAATGCGGACCGCACAGAATGGAGTGCGGGCGCATTGCTCCTGTTTTGCTGAGCTTGGACTTGTTCTTGGTACTTGTGCATGTTTCACTTCTTTTTGAGCTGGTTTTGACGAATTGTCACCTTGTTGATCAAACCCTGCAATCAAGTACAACACGTAAGCCTTTGAGACTATTTTGTACACATTTCTAATCAAAACTCAAGTAAGAAGGAGTGTAAAATGCATCATAATCCCTAGTTATCACGCACTTACCCATGATGATGTAATAAGAAAGATACGTTACGTTGGTACTCGGTTGAGTAAGGCACC
Organism: Nicotiana attenuata; assembly: GCF_001879085.1. Classification (NCBI taxonomy): domain Eukaryota; kingdom Viridiplantae; phylum Streptophyta; class Magnoliopsida; order Solanales; family Solanaceae; genus Nicotiana; species Nicotiana attenuata. Next base: position 3,954,576 of record NC_032000.1, on the reverse strand, counting down.
GGGTGCCCGTCGTGGCCCATCAATTTTAGTCGTGACAAAAGTGGTATCAGAGCAGTTCTATCCTAGGGAGTCTACAAGCTGTGTCTAGTAGAGTCTTGTTTATGGGTGTGTTGTGCACCACACTTATAAGCAGGAGGCTACAGGGCATGTAGGATTGTCACTCTTTCTTCTTACTCTAGATCGTCTGGTAGAGCTCAGTTGTAAGAACTCAATTTCCTAAACTCTATCTTATTCATAATACGACGATGCCTACATCCAGAAAGACGGTTGGTAAGAGATATAGCTGTGGAAGAGTTGAGTTAGGGGAACTCGATTTCTGCATCATGCTTATGATGGATAAATATGAGGTATCCAGCAGATCATGTGTGTACTAAGATGTGTAAGTTTCTTGATAAGGATCCCAAAGGCAAGAATGTCTATCCACTCTTACGGTAAAAGGAATAGGAGAATAGGGAGGTAGACACAAGTTTCAACAAGTAAGAGAAGCAAGGTGAAGAAGGGTACGAGGTACCCAGTTAATGAAGATTAAAAGTATTTACCATTCAACCAGAGAAATATAAGCATTTTGAGTTACCTTCAATTGTAACAGAAGTATGTACAATTAGCCACACCCATCTCAGTTATGCTCCATGGGAACCAATAGATATAGTTTAAGAGAAGGACGTGATATCAGGAACCGGCTGGGGTTAAAATAAACCAAAATGGTGGTTGGATTGTTTGTGTTAGTTGGCATTTTCGAAGGATATTGTAAATGTGCTAACAAAATCTTGTGAGACACTCAGATGGTGCACTCTAGATACTACATTTGGATATGAAACTAGAATGAAAAAAAATTACAAAGACAGGCACTGGAATTCTGGAAGTGATAAATATTACCTTAGTGTGGCTCACGTCCCTAGTAGAGAGAGAATGTTAGGCAACCCGAAGAGCCAGTGGATGGAGCAAGGGGAGCTAAAAGCAAAAGAATGTCTTGTTGAAGTTTTTGAAATAAAGTGATAGACATAAATGTTAGCAAAAAATAAGAAAAGAGTTAATGATGCATTATGAGTAAGGATAAGAAAGGGCGAGTGAGAAGGTGATGAGAATGGATAAGTCCTCAGGATTAAGCCCATGAAACCAAGAGAGCTGATGGTTTTTCTAAGTTATATAAAGTTCAGTATAGCCTGAATGAACTCAAAGGAGTCTAAGACTAATAGCATTTAGAAGAGATGGAATGCTGTCTGGTATTAGGATGAGGGTGTAATTGTGATAGATAAAGGATCACGTTTGGGCCTTCGATTGAGTAATGATTTGAAGAAAAAAATAAAGGGATTTCAAGAATTGTACGGGATTAAAATACCCATGTAAGTGAATTTAGGATGCAATGAAATACGGTTATGGAAGTATAGTGTCACCCCTAGGTGGATCATTCTAATTACTCCAGATGTCCCCGATGAGACATGGGCCCTAGCGGCGGTGTTACATAAGAGGTCAAGTTATCAGTGGTAGATTATGGATCAATGTTAAGCTGAATCGACAATAGATGGATAAAGTTCCAACGTATGAGAGGAGATAAGGATTTCATCCTTTAGATGAACAATAATAAGGAAGCATTAAAGGACTTAGATTTATACATATGGGATAAGCAACAAAAGTAGCCTGGAGTTTGGTAGCAGACCTCAGTAACGATAAATCGAAGTAAGAGTTATGGTATAGTATGACCTACCTAGATGCAGTAAAATCGCGCGCGGATAGATAACCGTATCTATGAAATAAGATATAGCAATATTCGTAAGTTCAACAAAGTACCGAGCGAAGAACTTCAGTATACCTATAGATGCCCTGAGGGACATCTTATTAAGCTCTGTATATGTTTACAAAGTGAGGGCTAGAGATTGGCTAAAAGCTGAAGCAACAGGGAGAGAAGAGTCGCATAGGCGCACTTCCAAAGTCAGAGTCGTACAGGTTGCATGATAAAAGTTAGCAATAGTTACAAGATTGGAAGGATTCCGACCACGAGTCGTGGTGTGAGAAAGAGGCCTAAAGGGGGGAATGCCCTGGCCTTTGGGATTCATACACAAAATAGTTGCCTAGATGGCAAGAGGAGTACTAAAGTATTCGCAAGAGCTATGGGTTATGAGAATGATAAGTGCATCAGTCAACATTCAAGGATGAATGTTCCAAAGGGGGGAATGATGATACACCCCATATTTTCGTACGTGAAAGTACGCCATAAATAAACTGATGAAAGCTCGGAAATGAGATGTTACATCTCGCATTTTCGTATGTTAAAGTTTCGTCGTAAGTTAATCGGCGTAAGTTCGGGAATGAGATTATAAGCATTATGCTATTTCAAACAAGTGATGAGTAAATTCGTGAAGGTTAGAGGGTAAGCAAATCAAAAAAAATGAATTTCGTCGAAGTTTGACATTTTGGGATAAAATACGGCCCGGGCTAAAATATCCGGTATTTATGGACTAGTACCATACAAGGTACCACATGACCATGATAGTAAGTTGTATGAAGTATGTTAAAAGTGAGTAGTATTATACGTAATTTGAGATAATTATAAATTATGTGGATAATTGGGTTATATATATATATATATATATATATATATATATATATATATATATATATATATATATATATATATATATATATATATATATATATATCAAGCTTCGTCATCTATCCCAACAAAAAGATATTACTCCATTAATGAGTATTTGAAAAAGAAAGGACTTCTATAATATGGCCTATATTGCCAACACTACCAGAAAATCTGAAAGTTACAAGAAGTAAAGAAAGAAAGAACAAGAAGATTAAGAGACCAACACTTTAGAAAATAAAGTGGCTCTTTTGTTACTTTTTTCCTTGATGCCTACTACACAGAGAGTTGCCTTCTACAGATAGAAATGTGTTTCTTCTTGAAATATTGTGATCTTGACTAAATAAGATACATAGTGAGGACTAAGGAGAACGTGTCCCAAGGAAGATGCATCTTGAAGAATATGCGTCGTAACCTTCTCGCATTGTGAAGTGAATGTGTTAAAACTTTCTCGTTTCTTTCATTTTCATGCTTTATTAATAGTTTTCTTATCTCCTGCAAAACATTGTTATAAAATATAGAAAATCAAAATATTATATAAATATTATATTTACAATAGTATATTTTTAAGTATATAATATATGATTATTTTATATTCATCAGATAAGAGGGTCAAAGATATATATATATATATATATATATATAAAGGAGGAAATGGAATAGGTGACTTGGCATCTCTCTTTGGCAAAGAAATCCATTTATCTTTTTACTCAATTAAAGGAGTTGTCACTCCATTGTACGAAACGGTGCATAATTAAAGAAGATTAAATTCATTTGATATGAAACGATGTAGCTCTTCCTTTCATTTGTCTTATAATATATGAATCAAAACAAAATTCATCACAAGCTACATCAGGCCACGTTAATCGTGAAGTGGGGTTAAGCTACCTGCTTTGTGTATATATTGTGATATCTACTTGTGGATAATGCAAAAATTCTGAACAAGAGGTCGGGTATGTCTTTGTTATGCTTGCAATGTCGGGTAAAGCTGAGCATAGACAAGGTGATATGGCAACTCTCTATGGCGATCAAATGTATTATTCTTTCATCTTTTTTGCATTTTTTAGTCAATTATCTCAGCAACTATGTTGTAGTCAACTAAAAGAATGAAGAGTCATACCATGGGCAGCGTTACCCAACAAAAATGAAGAGCAGTGAAGACATAGAAGAACTTGCACAAATGAAAATAATGAAGAGTCATAGCATGGAGTCGTCTTGCAACACAAGAGTAGCATTATATTTTTAGTTTTCGTTGTGGCAATCGCAGAATTATGCCCTCCAGTGATCAAGCATCTACTGCTAGATGTGAGACAGACGGTTAGCAAGGCGTTCAGACAAGTTTTATAATTTGAACCTATCATTATTATACTATGGTTGGAAATAAGTTTCTTGCTATTTTTTTTAGCTATGCATTCTGCATGTTATTTTTTTGCAGTCAAAGTACGACAATTGCAGGTAATATGAGCATTTAGCAACTGGAATTGAGAAGGTGATTCGGCAATTGACATTGAAATTAATTGTATGCTCTAACTGCAATAGCTTTAGATGCTGAACAGAGAATTGAAAAGTATGTCATAATAATTATGTAGGTAGCATAGTAAATCTTAAAGACATGTAGCTCCTACTTTGGCATTAGACACTTTTTTTGCTGCTTCCATCTTCCTTGAAAGCCTATATTAGATGGACTTTGGTCTTTCAATATTTAATTCTATCAAACCCAGAATATAATATTTTTAAGAGCATACCAGCACGTAGCATAGAAATGATGATGTCCTTTTTAAATTAAAAAAATATTACGTTAGAGAATTTGATTTCTTTCTTTTCATGACAAATGGTTTATTTTCTTTATATTGTTCTTTTCTGGCAAATATTGCTATTGTTTGTTCTCTTATATTTCCCTAGAGGAGTATTTTGAAAGAAAGGGCCTGATTAAGGATTTGAAAAGGAATTTTTACCTCCTAGAGCAAAGGTTAACACCTTATTTATTTTAAATAAATACCATTTAAAAAAATTATATTCTATAGATACCTTTTAAGGTTTATAACAAAATATTTAATTTTGATTACCTCCTAGCCCTAAGCCACTAAATACTCTAGTCAGTTACAATATTTTCTTTCTCTCTCTACTTTGATACATCCCATTCTCTTCCCCCATCCCATTAAAATTTCCGATTCTCTTCCTCTTCTCTGTCTAGTTCGCTTGCGATTTCTCCTCCGTCGATATCCTCCATTGTAGTAGGAGAATTGTTAGAGTATAGTTGCACTCGCGAGATTAGAAGGACGGAATTGACTGATGGAATTCAAACTTTGGACTTCTTCCCACTTCTCCTACAACTTCTTATACTCATGAAAATGACTCACACCAGAGTTAGAAATTTGGGTTTTCATATCGCCCATGGAATGGCCGACAGCGTTCGTGACCCCGTTTGTAATTTTGATGCGTGGGAACAGTGAGATTCAGGCTTTTCGCTCGACGGCGGATTCACCGGAAATTAGGGTTTGTTCTTGAACAAAGACGACGGAGTTTGGGGCTGAGCAACTTGATTTTATCTTAATATATTACAATATATTTTCAACGTATCACGCTGTATTTTCATGTATTTCATTGTATTCATTGTCTTTTTTTTCATTGTAATTCAATGTATCTCGTTGTATTCTATGTATTTCATTGTATTCACTGTCTTTTTTTCTCGTTGTATTTTAATGTATCCCGCTATATTATATGTATTTCATTGTATTCACTGTCTCGCTATATGCCATGAATGTATACATAAGTTTTTTTTAATTAATATAATATATGTATTCAGATGTATTATATAATTTTTCTGAAGATTGCTGTAACGACCCGGCCGGTCATTTTTGAAATTTATGCCCCGATCCCCCATTAACTGCTTCCCCTAAGTTCATATATGCTATTTTGGTTTGCCGGGACGTTCGGTGTTAGGAATCGGAGTGTTTTGGGACACTTAGTCCCTAAATGAGAGCATAAGTGTTGAAATATGGTCTGTAGTCGGAACAGTGTGAAGATGACCTCGGAATGGAAATCCGATGGTTCTGTTAGCTTTGTTAGGTGATTCCGGGGTTGGGAGCGTATTCGAAATGTATTTTGGAAGCCCGTAGCTCATTTAGGCTTGAAATGCCGAAGTTTGTATTTTTGAAGTTCCGGTCCGATAGCGAGTTTTTGATCTGAGGGTCGGTATGGAATTCTGAAGGTTGCAATAGCTCCGTCATGTCATTCGGGATGATTACGGGTGGTTAACGGAGAAAATTTCTAAGTGTTGCAGCAGCTGGTATTTTTCTCTCTGGTATTTTCGCTTCTGCGGCCTGGGAACCGCAGAAGCAGCCTTGGACGTCGCAGAAGCGACTTTTGGTCACCTTCCAGGAAACCGCAGAAGCAGTAGGATATCCGCAGAAGCGGATCCGCTTCTGCGAGATGGGAACCGTAGGAGCGGAAGCTTGGATTTTTAAAGGGAGCCGCAGAAGCGGCCAGTGCTTCGCATAGGCGGTACCGCAGAAGTGGTATTCACTGTTCAGATATAGCAATTTCGAGGGTTTAATTTCATAAGCTTGAAAAACCGATTGAGAGCTCGGGAGAAGGCGATTTTGAGTGGGTTTTGAGGATAAAATCATTGGGTAACGTTTCTTTGATCCCTTTTTGTTATATTTCATCATTATATAGTTAAATACATCATGGGAATTCGAATTTTGGACCAAAAATTGGATAATTTGGGGTAAAACTTCATTGGCTAGACTATTGAGTTTTGAGTGGGCATTTGACCTCCAATTTGGGAGATTTTTATATGGTTAGACTCGTGGGAGTACGAGGGTTCTAATAATGTGAAAATTATTCGATTCCGAGACGTTGGCTTGAGGGGTGTTTTGGTCATTTTATCTATTTTCGCGCCCTAGCTTTAATTTTATAATAGTGGAATCAGTTGTTTGCAATATTATTTACGATATGTAATTGAATTGAATAGATTTGGGCCATTTGGAGTCGGATGCTCGTGGCAAGGGCGTGGTTTCTATTGATATCGAGCCGGTTCGAGGTAAGTGGCTTGTCTAACCTTGTGTGGGGGACTTTTCCCCTTAGGATTGTTTTCTTGATATTTGAGTGCCTTGTACGTGAGGTGACGAGCGCGTACTTGAGCCGATTGATGAAAATCCGGTTTTCACTTAAGTTTTTGATATTTAGCTTTCTTTCCTACTCTCCTTACCTTTACTTGAAATTATACTTGTGCTAGATTTGGAAAGCATGTTTAGCTGACTTAACTGCCTAATTGCTTGAGTTGTTTGACTGTACTACGTGAAGCATGCTAGGCTAGTTCTATCTGTTGCTCTGTCTGTCGTACTTTATTCCTTGGTTTCTGGCTGTGGTTGCGCATTTACATTGGGACTACGGATGTGGGATTCCGGTAGCTCCCCCCCCCTCCCCCCTCCCCCTTGTTTGTTTACTTTGGGACTACGGGTTCGATTCCCGGTAGATCCCCCTGGACAGTTGAGGAAAGGGCTACAGGACGGTATCCTGGGAGACCCTCATTGTTATAATTGGTATTGAGTTGTATTTACTCTGTGTTTGCTCTGTCCTTTTGTGGTTGTTATTGTCTCATTGACCTGCCTTATTTCACTGCTGTATTTATTATTTCTGTCAGATTATCATACTGTTAATTATTGTTATCACTATATTTTGTCTCAGTATGGCCCTGACCTTCCTCGTCACTACCCGACCGAGGTTAGGCTTGGCACTTACTGAGTACCGTTGTGGTGTACTCATGCCCTTCCTGCGCATGTTTTTTATGTGCAGATCATCCAGGTACCTCTACTCAGGCGCACTATCAGTGAGGCAGGAGGACTACGGAGACTTCGAGGTAGATCTGCTGCGTCCGCAGACCGACGAGTCTCCCTCTTACTCTATCTCTAGTACTTAGTTTTTCTTCTTCCGGTTGTTAGATATTCTGGAGTTTGGAGCCTTTACTTTTCGCTTCTGTAGCCTGTGTTGCCCGTGAGTTTTCGGGTTTTGGGGATTGTTTTGAACTGTGATATTGAGTTGTACATGCCGAGCGGCATTTAGTACAGTTTCTTTTAGTATTTAATTTAGTTTCCTCTATTTTTCCCCAATTATTATATTTCCGCAATATTAGGCTTACTTGATCGTGGGGACTAGGTGCCGTCATGACATGTTCACAGTCGGTGAACTAGGGTCGTGACAAGTTGGTATCAGAGCTCTAGGTTCATAGGAGTCACGGAACACATGCCAGTTTATTAGAGTCTCGCTGATCGGTACGGAGACGTCTGTACTTATCTACGAGGGGCTATGTAACTGTTTAGGAAAAATCTCCGTTTCATTTGAATTCCTTGTCGTGTGATATTTTGACATCAATTCTAAACTACTGACTTCTATTCTCTCACAGATGGTGAGGATACGTCAGAGGCTGCGCCCCCTACTACAGCCGTCAGAGGCCGGGGCCGGGGGAGAGGTCGAGGACGCGCACGTGGTGCAGCCAGAGCACCTGCGCGAGCTGCCGTCGAGGTACCACCAGCAGATCCAACCGGAGCTCAGGCACCTGGCACACCTACTACTGCCACTACTACTCCAGCGCTCCAGGAGACTTTGGCTCAGTTCATGAGCATGTACACCACCTTGGCTCAGGCGGGGTTGCTTCCCCTTGCTACAGCCACATCCCAGGCCGGGGGAGGAGCACAGACTCCCGCCGTCCGCACTCCTGAGCAGCGAGTGCAGGTTGAGCAGGCTCCCGAGATTATTCCGGCACCGCCTGCAACACCAGTTCAGCCCGAGGATGGGTCAGCTGCTTTAGAGGACGAGTAGCGCAGACTTGAGAGGTTCAAGAAGTATGATCCCCCAGTGTTCGGTGGATTAGCATCAGACGATGCCTTCGGATTTCTAGAGGAGTGTCATCGTATTCTTCGCACTATGGGCATAGTGGAGTCCAGCGGGGTTTCTATCACTGCTTTTCAGCTTCGGGGAGCTGCCTATGATTGGTGGCGCACTTATGAGATAGACAGTCCAGTCGAGGCTGCTTCACTGACTTGGACCCAGTTCTCGGATATGTTCAAGAGAGAGTTTGTCCCTCAGAGTCTCAGGGATGCATGGCGCGCAGAGTTTGAGCATTTGCGCCAGGGTGCTATGACCGTTTCGGAGTATGCTATCCGTTATACTAG